>NC_135961.1:25065665-25697665 GCF_053455715.1 Rhinoraja longicauda | reverse complement strand
CCAGAGTTGCTGCCTGACCCGCTGAGTTACTCCAACATTTTGTGTCTACCTTTGATTTAAACCAGCATCTGCAGTTTTTTTTCCTATTTCTTAACACTATCCTACACACTCTAGGGGAAATTTACATTTATACCCAGCCACTTAACCTACAAACCTGTACGTCTTTAGAGTGTGGGAGGACGCTGAATAACTCCATGCAGGTCAGAGGAAGACCGTACAAATTCCATAGAGTCAATGCCCGTAGTCAGGATCGAATCCGGGTCTTTGGTGCTGTAAGGCAGCAACTCTACCGCTGCACCACTGTGCCTCCCACTAAAGTTATTTAGAGATTCCTATAATGTTAAATTGTCAGTCGTCTCTTGCCTTTGCCTGGGATAATGTTACCATCCTTGATATTTAGTATAAATATGTCAATCATAACAGTCTAAGACTGGCATAACAGGCATTATGTTGTAGAAAATTGCAAATTTCCCCGGTGCGGGACGAATAAAGGAATATATATATATTAAACAGTTGTGCACTTGCTTCTCGGAGAAGTAACAGTTGTAATTAATATGGCAAAGCCTTTTTGGTGAATGTATTTTGTGCATTCTGACGCTATTTGTTTTTGTTCATTTCATCCAAATGGTGTCAACTGTTGTGCCCAAGATTCATTTTGGCTGGGTGTTTACTCCTCATTGGTCTGAACTCATTGGCTGGGTGTTTACTCCTCATAAGGTCTGAAGAAGGGTTTCGACCCGAAACGTCACCCATTCCTTCTCTCCAGAGAAGCTGCCTGTCCCGTTGAGTTACTCCAGCATTTTGTGTCTATCGTCGCCATTAAGAGCCAATGTGGAACAGTTTTGAAGATTGAAATGGAGGGTCAGGCAGGCAGAAAATACTGCAGAAAGTTATCGTACAATTGCAGCAACGCTCATTTCGGGTGTCACAGTGATAGCGCTGCGGCCAACAAGCGCCAGAGACCTGTGTTTGATCCTGACCTCGAGTGCTGTCTATGTGGCGTTTGCACATTCTCCCTGTGACTGCATGCTTTTGCACTGGGTGCTCTGGTTTCCTCCCACATTCCAAAGACGTGCAGGGTTGTAGGTCAATTGACCGCTACAAAATTTCCCGTAGTATGTAGAGGGTGGATGTGAAAGTGGGAAAACAGAACTAGTGTGAATGAGTGATAGACGGTCAGCACGGACTCAGTGGGCATAAGGTCCTGTTTCCTTGCTGCATCTTTAAATCAAATCACAGAAATATAGACAGAGAATGTGGAAGAGTACATCACAGAACAGGCCCTTTTGCTCACAATGTCTATGCTGGACTTTGCCAAATTAAAAAAAAACTCCCTTTGGCTTGCACATGATCCATATCACTCAATTCCCTGCATATTCATGTGCCATATAAAAGCCATTGTCATATGTACAAGTGCCACTCTTGTACCTGTCAGGAAATGCCAAGTATGTGCCAGTAAAGACATGTGCCCTCTATGAATTTTGGAACCTTGTGCTACAATAAAACATCTCTTCTAGATGTGAAAGCAGAAGTCCTATTAACCAAAATGAAGGTTTATCGACTAGGTTAGTAGAACTTTTGGCCAATAATGTGCTGCAGAGTGCAACCTGGGGCAGACCTCAGCAGGGAGAGAGAGCCTGCAAGGATCCCAAGGCAATGCCTGAGATTGAGGGTGACCTGACTAGTGGTGGGAGACTTGTGCAGGCACTTGAATGAGTTTGTTATAAGGAGTTTGTCCGGCCAGCATGCACAAGAGTTTACACAATGGTCCATATTCCCCTCTTTTCCTCTCAGAAACCTAGCCTCCAGATTCAGGGATTCCTGTTCACATTAGTTCTATGATATCACACTGTCTCATCCACTCCCTACACATCAGGGGCAATTTACAGAGGCCAATTAACCTTCAATGTCTGGGATGTGGGAGGAAACCGATGAGGTCACAGAGAAAATGTGCAAAGTCCACACAGACAGCAGCCAAGGTCAGGATCTAACCCAGGTGTCTGGCTCTGTGAGGCAGCTATTCTATCAGCTCCACCGCTGAGCCACTCCAAGCTTCTGCAGATCTTTTGGCTGAGTTGTTAAACATCTGTTTTCTTCGATTGGCATTGGTATGGGTTTATTAGTGTCATGTGTGCGGCAAAAATAGAGGCATAGATGGAATGGATGTCGAAAGGATGTTTCCACTGGTGGGAGAGTCTAGGACCAGAGGTCATAGCCTCAGAATTTAAGGGAGCTCTTTTAGAAAGGAGGAGAGGAGGAACTTCTTTAGTCAGAGGGCAGTTAATCATTGCCACAGAGGGTTGTGGAGGCCAGGCCCTAAAGTCAATAGATAATTTTAAGGCAGAGATAGACAAATTCTTGATTAGAACAGGTGTCAGGGGTTATGGGGAGAAGGCAGGAAAATGGGATTAGGAGGCAGGGATCAGCCATAATTGAATGGCGGTGTAGATTCGATGGGCCGAATGACCTAATTCTACACCTAATAACTGGTGAACGTGAAAAATCTTACTTTTGGATGGATGCAAGATGAAGAGCAGCAAACGTAATGATAACTTGGCCAATTTTTATCAATCGGTCAGCATTTCTACATCAGGTCACTAGCCTTCATTGTATTTTTTATTGGAAGTTGCTGTGCATAACCCACACGAACCACAGATTGAGATGCCTGGAAGGGATATGAATTGATGGACACTATTCAGTGTGATATTGAGCTATTCGCCTCAGGACAGAAGGAGCAAATCTGCTGAGGATTTCAATGTGTCCAAAACAAAACTTAAAGTGCATTCTGAAATTATCTATTAAGACCTTTAGTTCAGTGTGGAGGGCAATTAAGGATGGATAATCACTGCTGGGCTTGAGAGTGACATCCGTATCCTGCAAATGAGTAAACAAACAATATCAGAATAAAGATGCAGTATTAGTGAGCGTGCAGTATTCAGAAAAGTATGACACTACTTTAAATGGAAAAACTAGTGAAGAAATTGAGACCAACTGCTGGTGGAACTCAGTGGGTCAGGCAGTGTTTGTGGAGGGTGTCTGTAGGAAGGAACGGCAGATGCTGGTTCAAACCGAAGATAGACACAAAATGCTGGTGTAACTCAGCGAGACAGGCAGCATCTGTGGAGAGAAGGAATGGGTGACGGTTTCAGGTCAAGACCCTTCAGACATGGAATGGGCAGGCGATGTCTCTGGTCGTGACTCTTCTTCAGACTGACTGCAGCTTCTGCAGTTCCTTGTGTTGCAATATGCCCTGCGTCTGGTCTGGACGGGCCTTGGTATAACAAAGATGGGGGATGAGATGGGATTTAGTGGTCACGAGTAATGAGAGGTTGCATGTTTTTTTCCATCATTTACAACTCGGTAACTCGAATCCCGTTTTGAAGAAATGATGTACATCCGCATCCACTTGAGGCTTGGATCAAGTTCAACTGCAAGGCAGCGCTGGGTTGAATAGCCCTTTGACTGGGCTCACATATGAAAGTCAGCACCCCAGCGAGATAATGGGTGGTGCCAAGTACGTCTAGGACTGTAGCCCAGAAATAGTGAGCTCCTTCAAAATAGCGATGAAAGCTCCTCAAAATACTGGAGGCTATATTAATTATAGGGAGCTCTGGTTCAACAGCAGAACTATGTGACTGAATGGAAAGGAACAGAGCAAAAGGAGCTGAATAGTAGGAATCAGATAAAGAGACGAAATTCCTCTGTTCATGAATAACGAGAGATTGCATGTTTTCTTCGTAATTAACAACTCACCAACAGCATCTCATTTGAAGAAACTGCATTCAAAAGTCACTTGTTCCCGCAACTTTTGGATCATGCTTTGTTGAGTCATTAATTATGGATGAAAACAGACCTTCCTCTGTTGAAAGTGGAATTAAGCAGTAGTTGGAGCTACCACCAGACTTTGCAAACTGATGACTGGAATCATTAAGCGAGAGAGAGAGAGAGAGAGAGGAAAAAAAACTCGGCGTAGAGAAACAATGATTCCCGAATTCATGGCAAATATATTGCTGAAGATTATAAAAGCTGCCATTGTGTGAGTGTGGGGTATTGTGCTGCAGTTCATAACGGAATGAGGCTGGACTGATGCATGGGTAGAAAGCCGAAGTATGATATGATTTTATTCCATTTCTTATGATCATAACATCGAATAGGTTTGTCTTTCATAGTACTCACCACAGTTATTGAATGACCCATTCTTTTCCTTTCATCGCTCGGTCTATGAAGGTAGTAGGAACCACAAGCAGCATTCCAGCATTTGCTGACATGGATTTTTTGGAGAACTGTTATTATCCGGTGTGGAAGAGAACTCTTGCCTTCATTATTCGTAGCCAGCAGTCTGGCTGTCACAGGTGCCTGTACAAAACTATGAGCCGACCGGGATATTTCATGTCCCCACCACTCTTTTCCAGCTTTCTCCCCACTACTGCCCTCAGTCTGAAGAAGGGTCCAACCCAAATCATCCCCCCGTCCATTCCCTCCACAGATGCTACCTGACCTGCTGAGTTCCTCCAGCATTTTGTGTTTTGATCAAGATGCAGTTTCTTGTGTCTCCAGGATATTTCTTCTTCATTTCAATTTGGTTTTAAAAAGTTGAGACCATTGCAGATACAGACATGAGGAACTGCCGATGCTGGAATCTTGCGTGAAACACAAAGTGTTGGTGCAACTCAACAAGTCAGGCAGCATCTGTGAAGGACATGAACAGGTGACATCAGGGCCCTTCTTCAGATTGCAGATTCAGTGTGGATCCAGGACATTTTACTTTCTATTTGCTTCAAAAAGTTGCATCAATTGCAGACACAATGTGGTTAAAGAGATTTTTCTTTGAAATGTAACATATTATCATTCATTGGTGATGACTGGATTACCTCTGTTTGAAAGATCTCAAGGAATTCACTGCATAGAACAGTACATGATGAAGGTTACCGGAAGCTAAGCACTTGGCCAATCATGACATTCATTGGGACCAGTGTTTCACAAGAGAAGAACTCAGCAGGGTGTTACTGCCTTCTGTCACAGCGGAAAGGCCAAAACTGATGAAGAGGTTGCAAGCTGCAATAAACCAAAAGATATAGGGAGATAAAAGAGGAAGGGAGAGAGGGAGAGAGGGAGAGAGGGAGAGAGGGAGAGAGGGAGAGAGGGAGAGGGGGAGAGGGAGAGAGGGGAGAGAGGGAGAGGGAGAGGAGAGGGAGAGGGAGAGGGAGAGGGAGAGGGAGAGGGAGAGGGAGAGGGAGAGGGAGGAGAGGGAGAGGGAGAGGGAGAGGGAGAGGGAGAGGGAGAGGGAGAGGGAGAGGGAGAGGGAGAGGGAGAGGAGGAGAGGGAGGGAGAGGGAGAGGAGAGGGAGAGGGAGAGGAGAGGAGAGGGAGAGGAGAGGGAGAGGGAGAGGGAGAGGGAGAGGAGAGGGAGAGGGAGAGGGAGAGGGAGAGGGAGAGGGAGAGGGAGAGGGAGAGGGAGAGGGAGAGGGAGAGGGAGAGGGAGAGGGAGAGGGAGAGGGAGAGGGAGAGGAGAGGGAGAGGGAGAGGGAGAGGGAGAGGGAGAGGGAGAGGGAGAGGGAGAGGGAGAGGGAGAGGGAGAGGGAGAGGGAGAGGGAGAGGGAGAGGGAGAGGGAGAGGGAGAGGGAGAGGGAGAGGGAGAGGGAGAGGGAGAAGGGGAAGGGGAAGAGCCTGGCCAGACAATGTCATCGATGTCCTCCACTACTGTTCTGCCGCTCCATGCCACCGCAGGCTGTACCTCATGGCCCTAATCCCTACGAACCCCAGGCTGCTGCAGGGCCTCTAGTGGCCCACTCCACCAGCTCCTCTATCCGGACACATCGACCCACGAACACGATGTCCATCTCCTCACACAGCCACCGTTCAGCCTTGATGCACAGGGACACTCCCACAGCCAACCTCAGAGCACCTACGAGGACGCGGGAAGTAAGATTCCAACACGCTCTCCGCCACTAATGTTTCTCTGTGTCTGCTGCAGCCACCATCTTGAATGATGACATTGTGGGTAACTTATCCACTTTCCAATATTAATCCATTTAAGCCAACATTCCCAAATCACCTTCTCTATTTTTAAACACATCGATATTCTGTTTCATGATGAAAAAGACACCAAGTGCCGGCGTAATTCAGTGGGTCGGCCAGCATCACTGGAGAACATGGATAAGTGACATTTCAGGTCGGGACCCTTCTTTGGACTTTTTGATTCAAATTCTCACTTCTGACATTCCCTTGATGTTACCGCCTTTACCCGAAGCCAGGCATAGTCTCCTTCCTCTGTCCTGGCCTTCGTACAGATATCTCTCTTGTATCAGGGGTAAGCTGGTGTTTGCCCATGATTGCTCCATTAAACTGGGTACTAAATGTGCACAAAGTAAGCCCTGGATGCTTCACCTTTGCAATGTCTTTGCCAACGGAATCTGGTTTCCAGATGGGACCAAGCATCAAGATCAGTTACAGTGGGTGAAAAGTGGTAAAAACATGACTGCATTTACAGCTTTCCAGGACATCCTTCCTTTATTGTGCGTAAGACCGCAACATATTTCTTCCAGGGCTGTTAAAGAAGACTTAGATGCACTTGAGTGCTGCACATTTAACCTTTTATTTGCATGAGGACCTGATCCATCTGGTCCAAAGGGAGAAACAGATTTTCAACCCACTGTGAACGCTTTGATTTTCCAAAAACAGTATATAAAGAAAACATTGATCCATAAAGAGTTGGAGGATCAATCAGCAGATGACAGCAAATTAAAGTAAACCTTCAGGGATGATTTAGATGATCAGTGAAGATATCGCAACTTCAAAGTAAAGCCTATTTTCTCTCAGTTGGTAACTATAGAAACAGATGAAATTCGGGGTTTGGAGATGGCCTTTAATGTTTGCCTTATTTTAGTCAGATTTTTTTTCAATGTGGTTCATATAATATATTAATATCCTCCATGTTTTTGTAAGTCTTCACTCTGCTGACATCATCCACTTCTCATTAACAGCTGTAAATGTGAATGCTCAACTTCTTTCCTCTTTGTGGAAAGAAAGAACTGCAGATGCTGGTCTGTACCAAAGATGGACACAAAATGCTGGAGTATCTCAGTGGGTCAGGTAGCTTCTCTGGAAAAAAAAGTGGGGTGACGTTTTGTGTCGGTTCACTTCTTCAGGCTGAAAGTAGGGGGTGGGGGGGAGTGGTTGAAGAGCTGGAGATGAGAAAGGACCAGGGTCAAGATCAGCCACAATTGACCTAAGGCAGGGCGTTGTCTGGTAGGTCCATTGTTGGCTTGGGAAGGAATTGATCTCAAGAGAAACAATGTGGAGAACACATTCCTTCCTCCTTGAGCCCTGTTTTATCCAAATAACTCATATTTACAAAAACGTTCATGGAACACCTATTTTCATTTACACCAAAACAACATCAAAGACACACACGCTAAAAAAATTATTTGGACAGGTACCTGGATAGGGTAGGTTTAGAAGCATATGGGCCAAATGCATGGTGGTGGGACTAGTGTAGATGGGGCACGTTGTTCGGCGTGGGCAAGTCGGGCCAATGGGCCTGTTTCTATGCTGTATGACTCTATGACCACCTTGGCCACACTCTCATTTTCCTACTTCCATCGGGAAGAAGGCATAGAGGCCAGAAAAAAGTGGCCACCTGGTTCAAGAACAGCTTCCCCCCAGCAATGATCAGGATAATGAATGCAATGCAATGCTAAGCTCAACGATTTCTGGACTGTGCTTTCATTTTTTGCACTATTGTGGTTATCTAGCATTATGGCTATTAAATTATTGTATTTTTGGCTATTATACGTTATCTGTATGTCACTACATTTGTGGGCTTGTTAAGCTGCAGTAACTAAGAATGTCATTGTTCTGTTGTCAGTAAAAATGACAGTTAAACGCTTCTGTCTCTTGCACATATAAATACCCAAATTAAGCACAAAACACAGTCCCAAACATAACATTAGAAATGTACATGCACAATCAAATACACACACAAAACATTCACCCAACACAAACATAAATAGGTGCACATAAACAGGATGGGAGATATGAATCTCATGCTTCCACTTGTTTTCATCACACCTGGTGTATTTCAGATAGTGGATAGAGTTTGGCACTGCATTACAGAACAGTTTCAAAGGGTTGGTTGGAAGAGGAGTTAGAGAACGAACATGCGATCAATTAGATCGCAATGAATTCAGAGTCTGAAGAAGGGTCTCTACCCGAAACGTCACCCCATTCCTTCTCTCTAGAGATGCTGCCTGTCCCGCTGAGTTATTCCAGCATTTGGTGTCTACCTTCGGTTTAAACCAGCATCTGCAATTCCTTCCGACACAATCAGATCAAATGCTGTTTGTGGATCGATGAGAACAAAGCTGGATGATTGGAGACACAAGAGGCTGCAGATGCTCATAATAACGAAGTGCTGGGGGAGTTCACCAGCTCAACAGGAGGAAGATGGATAGATGACATTTCGGGTCGGGAACCTACTTCAGACTGTTGGGTGATTCACCACTATCAGAATGACAAACAATGTTATTCATAGGTTTCAAGAGCCATTTAAAATCAATCAGTGGGTTTCCTATTTGTATTCCCCCTCTGGTTCTCTTGCTGTTGTATTCTGTACATCACTCTGTACATTGTTTACTGAGCAATGCATCTCACGTACCTGTCGAAGTTGGTGTTCAGGAACAACAGGCTCTTGATCTGTTGTAGGAACAAACTTCTGAAGACGGGTCTCGACCTGAATCATCACCCATTCCTTCTCTCCAGAGATGCTGTCCATCCCGCTGAGTTACGCCTGCATTTTGTCTCTATCTTAGGCTCTTGATCTGCTTCACCACTAGTGCATCCTAAGAGGCTGGTGACCTGCCAGAAACACTGCTTTCTGGAAAGAATAGAAAGTCTGGGCAGAAATAACCAATTAGGCTTACATTTGTTTGGTGATTATTTTACCTATGTGAAACTCTCCCAATTTTCTTGACAAAGAGGCACATGTGAGCATTCAAACCTCCCAGTAGGTTTAATGTTTAAAATTACTGTATGTTTCTTTTGCTGACATCAATATCTTGGTCTGAAGAAGGGTCTCGACCCAAAACGTCACCCATTCCTTCTCTCCTGAGATGCTGCCTGACCTGCTGAGTTACTCCAGCATTTTGTGAATAAATACCTTCGATTTGTACCAGCATCTGCAGTTATTGTCTTATAATATCAATATCTTGGTGAATCAATTGTTAGAGGACATATTTATACTGGAGAAAATAACAAAGAGATATTTTAACTTAAGAGTCAAGTGTCAAGAGTATTTTATTGTCATATGTCCCAAACAGAACAATCAAATTCTTACTTGCAGCGGCATATGTAAACATAGTATTCTGTAAACGATATAATAAATGAAAAAAAATCAATATATACACACACACGCACATAAAAACAAACAAACAATAATAGTGCAAAAAGACTAAACCAATGCCCCATGCCCCTAACGCATGGCATCCCTGTGTGGTACCTCAGCTGCACGGAGGCAGAAAGGAAAGCTCTACAGCGGGTAGTCCATAGAGCTCAGAGGGCCATCGGAACACAGCTACCAGACTTGGAGGGCATCTACAACACACGATGCCTCAGAAAAGCCACCAGCATCCACAAAGACTCTTCACACCCCTGCAACAGTCTGTTCGAACTCCTTCCATCGGGCAGACGATACAAGGCCTTCTACGCCCGCACCTCCAGACTCAGGAACAGCTTCATCCCCAGGGCCATAGCTGCTATGAACCGGTCCTGCTGAGCCGGATGGCCACAACGCATAGATCAACTTGCACTTTACCCTGTCTAAAACTGTTACAACTGTTTCGTTTCGTTGGGTTGCTGTTGTCTAAATTACTTAAATTATTGCTTCGTATGGGAGGCGCATTCCCAATCTCGTTGTACCCCTGGGTACAATGACAATAAAGATATTGTATTGTATTGTATTGTATTGTATTGTTATTTGGAGGTTGTAGTGTTTGATAGTCTGATTAGTGTAGGGAAGAAGCTGCTCCTAAAACTGGATGTTACAGTTTTCAAGCACCTATATCTTCCTCCAGATTTAGAGAGTAAGTTAGTGACCATGAGCCAGAAATCTAACCTGGTCCTTCATACTGAAGATAGACAAAAAAATGCTGGAGTGACTGAGCAGGACACGTGGCATTTCTGGATAGAAGGAATGGGTGGGAAGGATAGAAGGAATTCCCATTCCTTCTATCCAGAGATGCTGCCTGTCCCGCTGAGTTACTCCAACATTTTGTGTCTATCTTCGGTGTAAACCAGCATCTGAGGTTCCTACCTACACATCCTTCATACTGATACTGCATTTACTTTCTCCGGCATCTGAGAAGAACTGACATGTCCACCAAGACTCTTTCTAGCTTCTACAGATGCAGTATAGAAACCATTCTAACGGGATGAATCTCAGCCTGGTATGGTCATTGCTCTGCTCTTGACTGCCTGAGCCTGCAGAGACTGATGAACACAGCCCAGTCCAGCCTGGACGCTGGCTCGTCACTTCCTTCAATCCAGTCCATCTTCATGATGTGTTGCCATCAGGATGGCTGGAAGTGTCGTCAAGAATGCCTGTTACCTTGGCTATTCCCTTCTGGGAGAAGATGCCAGAGCCTGAGAGCTTGGGTGTTTCAAACAGTTTCTTCTCTCTGCTGAACCTATCACCTCTTTCTCACCTCATTGCCAGAGATGCTGCCTGACCCGCTGAGTTACTCCAGCATTTTGTGTCTATCTTCGGTATAAACCAGCATCTGCAGTTCGTTCCTACGCAAGTTAAGTAAGGACGTCATTTGGGTTAGAAGAGCTATTTTAAAACAAGTGCACAACCATCGCTGTTTACTGGCTGAGTCCTCTTCGGATCGTTCACCTTGTCATGGTGAAGAGGCTTGCGTGCCCCCATGATTATAAGAGCGATGCCGTCGGAAGCACTAGCTTCTGGTAGGGCCACCCATGGCGGTAAGGTCGAGGATGAGGGCCAGACTAAGAACGATCCAACCGACAAGACCTCAACGGCGGACCAGGCGGACAAAGTTATCTTGAACTCAACGGCTGTGAAGGCAGATGAAGGCTGCAACAGATCTATCAGCTCCAATCGTCTTGGTTCCCTTGCCATTGGAATTAGTTGATTGAGTTGTGAAGGACCGTGTGATTCTTGGAGTGCAACATCAAGTACACGTTAAACAAACACACGCATAGACGTCTTCATTCTGTGAGCCGCACAAAACTTCACCCAAGACTTTCAGCGATCGGGGAAGGGCGACGGGAACAGGCTACGTGATGGCTGGAAGCTCTTAGTCAAGAACTGGCACGGAAACAATGAATATTTGTTGCAATCGCTCAACTTTGGACTCACAAGCCACCTGAGAGTTCATAAAATCAACGGAACGTAGACCATCACCCTCGACCTCGAGGGATAGCCACTTCGATGACAGGCTGAGGAATAGCCTTCCTGGTTCAAGTTAGTGATCAAACATATGATTTCTATTGCCCGGGCAATATGAATCACTCACGTCTCAATAATAACAATGCCAGGAAATGTGAAAAAAATAGAAACGAGAATTTTGAAGATGAAATTCGACTGTCTTCATTGATTTATTATAAAAATGTTTTTAACAATTTTTCCCTTATTTATCTTCTCTCCCAGAACCAATAAATCTGCAGAATGATGATGCATTCTACACAGTGAGGAAAATTATTGAAAAAAGTTAAGAGTTGCTTCAGCATCGGCACAAACAACATGAACTCAGACTGCTGTTAAAGTTTTACTCAGTCATCATTTTAATTGGGATATTAATGTTTTTCCCATGAAACAGGCATGTACCTCATTTTGAATTAGCATGGTACTGAGGCACAATGGGATAGATTTTCAATTAATTACTAAGGTGCAAAACTCTCATCGATAATTCACTTCTTAGAGTTTGACTTTTGTTTTAGTTGATCATAAAAAACTGCTTTTGTATTGAGCACAGTCATGCCCCAACATCTAGTTTTAGATTTACAAAATGACACAATGTGCTGGAGTAACTTAGCAGGTCAGACAGCATCTCCAGAGAACATAAATAGGTAATATTTCAGGTATGAAGAAGGGTCCTGACCTGAAAGGTCACCTTTCTATGTTCTCCAGAGATGCTGTCTGACCCATTGAGTTATTCCAGTATATTGTGTCCCTGTTTTATAAATTAGCATCTGCAGTTCCTTGTTGTAAACTAATTTTAGAATAGTTTAGTTTAGAGATACAGCATGGCAACAGGTCCTTCGGCCCACAACGTCCACACCGACAATCGATCACCTATTCACAGCACTCCTATGTTTTTCCTCTTTCGCATTCACTCCATACACACTGAGAGCAATTTACAGAGGCCATTTAACCTACTAAATCACACATCTTTGGGATGTGGGAAGAAACCGGAGCATCCATATGCTACCCGTATAGTCATAGGAAGAATGTGCAAACTCCACACAGACTGCACCCAAGGTCAGGATCCAACCCCAGTATCTGGTGCTATGAGGCAACAGCTCTACCAGCTGCGCCAATGTGCTGCATGTGAGTAGACTCAGGCAGCATATAGAGAATGTAGCCCAGTGTTTTCTTGAGATTCTCAGCTTCAGAAACATGTATAATTCTTCAGGGATTGGACAGGCTAGATGCAGAAAAACTGTTCCCATATTGGGGGAGTCCAGAACCAGGGGTCACAGTTTAAGAATAAGGGGTAAGCTATTTAGGACTGAGATGAGGAAAATCTTTTTCACCCAGAGAGTTGCGAATCAATTCTCTGCCACAGAAGGCAGTGGAGGCCAATTCACTGAATGTTTTCAAGAGAAAGTTAAATTTAACTCTTAGGGCTAATGGAATTGAGAGATATGGAGAAAAGGCAGGAAAGGGGTACTGATTTTATATGATCAGCCATGATCATATTGAATGGCGGTGCTGGCTCAAAGGGCCAAATGGCCTATTCCTGTACCTATTTTCCATGTTTCTATGTGTCTGTATCGACTTCCCAGACCAGCAATGTTCAGATCTTTATAACTGAGCGACAATGGATCATTGGATGAGCAGCTATGAGACCTTCACCTGAGTGCACAGCCATCATTGTGAATTATTTACCATTGCTGTGGCCGCACTAAATCTATGAGTGCATTTGTATCTAAGGGCAGGTGGATCTGAGAATGAGAAAAAAAAATGCTCACTCCTCTTGTGGTATCCTTGCTTTATTCTATTCCAACACTTACTGGAGCTTTGGGTCAGGAGAAATGTTTGGTTTCAGGTTTGCCCAGGTTTTCCTTGTAGCTCAGCTGTTCAACGCCACATCATAAAACTTTCCCCTGTGTACTATATTGAACTTTAGTGGTATCTTGTGCCACAGCCACAAGAAAGCTGATTTTTTTTTAGTTTTGTTGGTAAGGGAAGCAAGGGTTGAAGTAGGGAAATTCTTGAAGAAAATTCTAAGGGGTAGGATTTATGTGCATTTGGAAAGCCTGCCGCGAATCAGAGATAGTGAGCAGGAGAAATCTTGTCCCACTAATTCGTTTGTGTTTTTTTCAGGAGGCCACTGAGAATATTGTTGATGTCAGGGCAGAAGATATTATCCCTATGAATTTTAGTAAGGTCCGATTGCTCCAGATAGTTAAGGCACATGGGATCCGAGGCACACTAGCTAACTTTGAACAGTACAACCCAAGAACAGCGGCACAGTGGCGCATTGAAAATGTTGCTGCCTGACAGTGCCAGACCCCCGGGTTTGATCCTGACTACAGATGCTGTCTGTGTGGCGCTTGTATGTTCTCCCTGTGACTGCATGGGTTTTCTCCAGGTGCTCCACTTTCCTCCCACTCTCCAAAGACCCACAGGTTTGTAGACTAATTGGCTTCTGTAAATTGTACATTGTCCCAAGTGTGTTGGATAGTGCTGGTGTACAGGGTGGTCGCTGGTCGGTGAGGACTCGGTGGGCCGAAGGGCCTGTTTTCGCTTTGTATCTTTAAAGCCTAAAGCCCTTTGGCCGACAGTATCTGTGCCAAGATAAACTAATCTCATAAACGAAACTAAACCTCACAACGACAAATAAATCATAACATTAAACTACATGGTGCAAGGCTACCAAGAAGAATATTTTAGGACTCGTGTACATCTAGAGCCATCCAAGGACTTACTCATGACCCTTCTTCCCTGTGCTCATTGCTGAACCTTGGTGACATTATCTGTAAACACAGATTTCTAAACTAAAAACTAAACTAACTAATAAAGCACTGCTTATGGGAACCTACTGCATCTGACAACGTTGTATAAAACAAAAGGGGTCGGCACTGTGGCGCAGCAGTAGAGTTGCTGCCTTACAGCTCCAGAAACCAATTTTGACTATGGGAGGGTTTTCTCTGGGTGCTCCGGTTTCCTCCCACACTTCAAAGACTTACAGGTTTGTAGGTTAATTGGCTTTGGTAAATATTGTAAAATAGTCCCTCGTGTGTAGGATAGTGCTAGTGTACTAGGATAGTGCTGGTGTTCATCGCTTTCCACATTGTATCTCTATACTGAACTAAAGAAAACTAAACTGAAAGCTACGTCAAAAGCGGATTACTCCCTCAGATTTGGAATTTTCTTGTTAAAAACCTTCAACCCTCTCTATTCTCCTGGTTGTCCCCCCCTTTAAAATCAATCTCTGACCATGACCTGCTAATAATTGCTTTTTGAGAATTATTTCAGATGCTTCTCTGACTTCCCCATGTGAAACACCTTGCAAACAATATGCTTTACTATATTGTGAAATAATGTACATGCATTTTGCTGTTTACAGAACCTGTTTCCCACAGCTGTCTGTTCTTAATCCCTTTCTAACTTCAGATCCTCCAATGCATCCGAGGCTGGGAAATTGGTCTACTTAGGGCTGTGATTAGTTCAGTCTAATTGGTTGCTCTTGTTATTTCTGTGATTAGCTCTTTGTCATGGTTCAAGGACAAATTGAACCATTATGCGTAGAAATCTTGTTTAAATCTGATATAATGCAGCTGACAACTGATCGGATGTTCCAGAGTCACAGAAAACAAAGCAGTGCTGGTGCCAAGTTACATTGAGGCCGAGGTAACCGTGTCATTCATTCCTGCTGTCTGGTGATTGATTCCGCACACAGAATCAGTGGGCGGCACGGTGGCGCAGCGGTAGAGCTGCTGCCTTACAGCGTCAGAGACCCGGGTTCGATCCTGACTATGGGTGCAATCTGTACCTTCTCCCCGTGACCATGTGGATTTTCTCTGGGTGCTCCGGTTTCCTCCCACATTTCAAAGACATGCAGGTTTTTAGGTTATTTGGCTTCTGTAAAATTGACCATAGCGTGTAGGATAGAACTGGTGCATGGATGATCGTTGCTCGGCACGGACTCTGTGGGCCAAAGGGCCTGTTTCCATGCTCTATCTCTGAACTAATCTAAACTGAACTAAACACAGTTAACCAGTATCGCTGAACAAATATATCAAGTGTTCTCCCCTGTCCACCACAGGTCTTCTGCTTGCCTCCACATCTTCATTGATCACAGACCTCCACTACATGAGCTTCTCCCTAGAATGCCCAATTGTTTTGCTGACTCTAATGACCTGAAGCTCTCCTCAGTAACCCCTCCAAACTCTTCCCAGATCCCCGGTCATTCACTGTCTAACCCTCCTCCACAAAATTCCATTCTTCTCCTCAGTCCCCTCTCTCCTGGTGGGAGATTGCAGAAGCAAGCAATGAGGTTGGTGAGTGCCTGGAATGTACTGCCAGGGTTGGTGTTTGAGGCAGATATGATAGTGGCATTTAAGAGGCTTTTGGATAGGCACATGGACATATGGGGAGGGATATGAATTCTCAGCGTTCGTAGGTAAGAGATGAACACAAAAAGCTGGAGTAACCCAGCGTGACAGGCAGCATCTCTGGATAGAAGGAATGGGTGACATTTCAGGTTGAGACCCTTCTTCAGACTGACGTCTGAGATGGTCTTGGTGTCATGTTCGGCACAGACATCATGGGCCGAAGGGCCTGTTCTTGTGCTGTACTGTTTTACATTCTATGTTTTATGTTCTAAGGTTGCTTCATGGGATTAGTATGCAATGGACATACAAAGGCTATGATTCACTTTGGGCATTGTATATGGGAGAATTTGAGAAACTCATAGCCTTGCTAAAAAAACCCTGCTGTTAATGGCCCATGCAGCGCCACCTCATTGCAGATATAGTTTAGTTTGGTTATTGTCATGTGTACCGAGGTATAGTGAAAAGCTTCTTGTTGCGTGCTATTCTGTCAGTGGAAAGACGATACACGATTACGATCAAGCTGTCCGCGGTGAACCGGATAAAGAGAATAATGTTTAGTGCAAGATGAAGTCCAGTAAAGTCCGATTAAAGACTGAAGAACGTTCTCGACCCATAACGTCACCCATTCCTGCTCTCCAGAGATGCTACCTGTCCCAGTTACTCCAGCTTTTTTTGTCTATCTTTGGTTTAAACCAGCATCTGCAGTTCTTTTTGCACAAAGTTCGATTAAAGATAGCCCATGGGTGTCCAATGAGATAGATGGTAGCTCAAAACCTATCATCTGTTCACAGCTAATTTGCCTGTTACAGGAGCTTGCTGCGTGCACTCAGCCTGCTCTGTTTCCCACATTACAACAGTGACTGCACTTCATGAGCACATTATTGACTGCAAGCTCAGATATCTTGCAGCCACGAAGAACCAATATAAATACAGGTGGCCCCCTCATTAGGGCCGTTCCATTGATGGAAATGTGCCCTTGCAAAGTTCACAAATCATTACTGAAAATTGGGAGATATGGGCTAACATTTGCTCTCATAGGATTGATGTGTGTAGAAAAAAAGGCAAATGAATGAGCACAATATTTTCTCAAAGACTCTAGAGAATGATCACTGAAGAACTCATTCTGTCCCACGGACACTGAGTTCCTCCTGGACTTTGTGCTTTAGCTTCCTAACTACTGGAAAAGGAAGAAAGGCCTTTCTTTGCACTTTTGTAGCCTGATCCAATCTCCCATTATTTCTGTCTTTGTTCCCGACACAAAAGGTTTATGACCAAGGTATATTGGGTTTCTTTGATTCAATCAAGGATTTGGGTGATGTCATAAGCTGCAGGAGTAAAGTCAGTATTTGTTTACATTCATTGCCTGAATATCAGACCCACACAAGTGTTTTAAAGGGGCACTGTCTTCATAAGAGCATTATTGATTCAGATTAGTTTATTGGCGTATACGCTAGGGTGCAATGAAATTTCTTGTCACTTGAAGCAAGTGCAGGGAATGAATGGATGTGGATCTCATGCAGGCAGAGATTAGTTCAATTATAGACACACAAAATGCTGGAGTAACTCAACGGGCCAGGCAACATCTCTGGAGATGTTTCGGGTCGAGACTGAAGTCTGAAGAAGGGTCTCGACCCGAAACATCACCCATTCCTTCTCTCCAGAATTGCTGAGTTATTCCAGCATTTTGTGTTTATCTTTGGTTTAAACCAGCATCTGCAGTTCCTTCCTGCACATTAGTTCAACTACAGTGCATTCAGAAAGTATTCAGACCCCTTCACTTTTTCCACATTTTGCTACGTTACAGCCTTATTTTAAAATGGATTCAATTCTTTTTTTAAAAATCATTAATCTACACATAATACCCCATAATAAAAAAGTGAAAACAGGTGTTTAGAAATTTTTGCAAATGAATTAAAAACAAATAACTGAAATATCACATTTACATAAGTATTCAGACCCTTTACTCAATACTTTGTTGAGGTGCCGTTGGCAGCGATTACAACCTCAAGTCTTCTTGCGAATGATGCTACAAGCTTGGCACACCTGTATTTGGGTAATTTCTTCCATTCTTCTCTGCAGATCCTCTCAAGCTCAGAGGTTGGATGGGGAGTGTCGATGCACAGCTATTTTCAGGCCCCTCCAGAGATGGTCGATCGGGTTCAAGTCCGGGCTCTGGCTGGGCCACTCAAGGACATTCAAAAACTTGTCATGAAGCCACTCCTGCGTTGTCTTGGCTGTGTGCTTAAGGTGATTGTCCTGTTGGAAGGTGAACCTCCACCCCAGTCTGAGGTGCAGAATGCTCTGGAGCAGGTTTTCATCAAGGATCTCTCTGCTCCGTTCATCTTTCCATTAACCCTGACTAATCTCCCAGTTCCTGCCACTGAAAAACATTCCCACGGCATGATGCTGCCACCACCAGGCTTCACCGTAGGTATGGTATTGGCCAGGTGATGAGCAGTGCGGGTTGGCATTCAGGCCAAAGAGTTCAATATTGGTTTCATCAGACCAAAGAATCTTGTTTCTCGTGGTTTGAGAGTCCTTTAGGTGCCTTTTGGCAAACTCCAAGCGGGCTGTCATGTGCCTTCTACTGAGGAGTGGCTTCCATCTGGCCACTCTACCATAAAGGCCTGATTGGTGGAGTGCTGCTGATATAGTTGTCTTTCTGGAAGGTTCTCCCATCTTCACAGAGGAACTCTGGAGCTCTGTCAGCAGGGGGGTCTAGAGTTCCTAGAGGACTGGTGTAAATGTGAGGCATTACCTATCATATCATATCATATCATATACATACAGCCGGAAACAGGCCTTTTCGGCCCTCCAAGTCCGTGCCGCCCAGTAATCCCCGCACATTAACACTATCCTACACCCACTAGGTATGTTTCAAGGCACTTCATTATGGGTGATGTTAGAGCTAATGGGTAATGGCCATTGAGACAGGTCACTTTAATTTTCACGGAGAATGAATATGTTGGCGAAACTGTGACCAAAATTGATTGGTGCATGATTTTCAGAATCCATCCGGGTACTCAATCTGGACCAATGGCTTTCAGAGAGTTTACCCTCAGGAAAGCAGATCTGACTTCTGCACTGAGTTGTATATCACAGGATCAACAGGGGGACGATGGGGGAGGACTGTTGGCTTGTTCAAACTGGGGATAAAAGGCACTGTTGATCCCTCATCCCTCATCCATATGTTACTCACCTGGGTAGCTTACAACCCAAAGGTAATGGTAGTTTACAACTCAACAGTGTGGGTTGCTTTCAGCCCAAAGGCATTGGGTAGCTTACAATACAACAGTATTAGGTAGCTTACAACCCAACTGTATTGGAGATTACAACCCAAGGGTATTGGGCAGCTTACAACCCAATGGTGTGGACATTGATTTCCCCAACTTTAGGTAACCTCTACTAAAAACCTCACCCTCCCTTTCTCCCCCCTTTCACCTTTTTTGCTCCCCCTTCCCTGAGCCCTGGCTGACCTTGCTCCTATCCCTCCCCTCTGCTCCCCCTTCACCTACATTCCTTCCCCCATCTACACAATTCTCACCTGGTCATTCCACCAGCTTCACAATTCACAATTCTCCAATCCTGTTGCCTCACACCTTGTGTGTATTCATCTCTGGCCTTTGTCCAATCATGGGCCTATAAAACCCCTACTACCACTTCCACCCCCACCCCCTTGCCTGTGTTCACCTACAACCTGCCATGCTTTGTCCTGATCCTCGTATCTTCCAGGTTTCTTTCCCCCACCCCTGCACTCAGTCTGAATAAGGGTCCCGATCCGAAACATCACTTAACCATGTTCTCCAGAGATGCTGCCTGACCCGATGAATTACTCCAGCACTTTGTGTCCTTTTGCATATTAACTAGCATCTGCAATTCTCTGTTTCTACTAAGTGAACATTGTGACTAGTTATCTCAATAATATTGTTTTTTTATTTTTTTATTTTAGTTTGGCTACCATGAATGGCTTTAACAAAGACTCAAGAGTCAAAAGAGTCAAGAGTGCTTTATTGTCATATGTCCCAAACATATTCAAACAAGTAATTCTTACTTGTAGCAGCACAACAGAATTTCTAAACATTGTACTCTGCCAACAATATAATAAACAAAATAAATGTTCAGTGTATATGTATATATTTACACCACACACACACACACACACACACACACACACACACACACACACACACACACACATATATACTGAACTTTTAAGTTCACTACAAGGGAGAGTCCTACCGACTGCGAAGGGCAGTGAAGGATGCAAAAAGGAGGTACCGGGACAAGATGGAGTCACAGATGAAGCAGCAGGACACCAGGCGCCTTTGGCAGGGGCTACGGACTATAACTAGCTACAGGTCCAGCACCCCCTCAACCGGAAGTGCCGGCTCCTCCTTAGCTGATGACCTGAACTCTTTTTATGCACGGTTTGAGACGGGTAACACCACCAGCTCGCCGTCTAAAAACAGCACCGAAGGGGCGCTGGCTAGCGAGGCTGGAGGGGGATCCACCCTCGGGGATGTGCACACATTCTCGGTGTCCGAGCATGAGGTGAGGTGGGCTCTGACGCGTGTGAACACGAGGAAAGCTGGAGGCCCAGATGGTATATCTGGGCGAGTACTAAAGTCTTGTGCTACTCAGCTTGCTCCAGTGCTCACCACAATATTCAACCTCTCCTTGGCAAAGTCCGTGGTCCCTGCATGCTTCAAAAGATCCATCATTGTACCGGTGCCAAAGAATGCCTCTCCAGCGTGTTTAAATGACTACCGACCGGTGGCCCTCACCTCGGTTGTCATGAAATGCTTTGAGAGGCTAGTCAAGAAGCACATCTGCGCCCTCCTTCCTCGCAACATGGACCCACTACAGTTCGCATACCGTCCGAACAGGTCCACGGATGATGCGGTCTCCCAGGTTCTACACACCGCTCTCTCTCATCTGGACAGCCAGGGGGACAGAAAGGTCAGTATGGGAATGGGAGTTGAGATGGTTGGAGATCCCGTAGGCCTAGGTGGACATGACTTGTGTTCTCTCCATCAGGAAGGCTGGCAGTATTGTCAAGGTTGCTTCCACCGTGGTCATTCTTTTTACTACCTTCCACCTTCTGAGTGACAATACAGGACTGTGCTCAAGAACTGCTTATTCCCTGCAGACACCTGAAACAATCACCTCTTGCATACCCCCTTCCCGGAGGTGCTGCCTTGTACACTTACTGTTAATTCCACCTTATCCCATTATTGTACTTAAATATTCTTTGCACTACTTCAACTCTCCTACACTTGTTTTATTTATTGTTGTATTTATCATTACTGTTTATTCTGTGAGCTTCGTGGGAACAAGGAATTTTATTGCACCCTGGTGTATATAACAATAAACTAATTGAATCTAAACTAATTTTAAGAAGGGTCTCGACCCAAAACGTCACCCATTCCTTCTCTCCGGAGATGTTGCCTGTCCCGCTGAGTTACTCCAGCATTTTGTGTCTATCTTTGACTCTAAACTAATTTGTCATCATTGGAAAATTGTTTTTATCACTAACTTTTCCCATTTCTGATGAAAAAAATCATTGGTCTGAATTGTTTACCCTATGTCTCTCTCTACAAATGTAGGTATAAGAAACTGCAGATGCTGGTTTACAAAAATAAGACACAAAGTGCCGGAGTAACTCAGCGAGTTAGGCAGCATCTCTGGAGAACATGGATAGATAAAGTTTCAGGATGGGACCCTTCTTCACATTGAGCATGGTGGAAGGAGGGAAGGAACGCTGAAAGAGAGATGGGACAAAGCTTGGTGCATGATAGGTGGATACAGGTGAGGAGGGGTTGGATGGGATGTGAGAGAGGGGGGTTAGGAATAGGTGTTACATCTCCTGTGGTTTCAGGGGAAAGTGACTGGGGTGGGGGATTTTGGGTGGAAAGGGATGAGTGAACCCAAGAGTTGCCGAGAGAGCAATCTCTTTGAAAGGCGGAAAGGGATGGGGATGGGAAGATTTGACTGGTGCTGGGATCACGTTGAAAGTACTGGATTGGTGGAAGGGGATAGCATCCTCTCTCTCTCACTCTCTCTCTATAAACACTGTTAGTCTGTAGAGTATCCCATGTTTCATTTCATTTAATATTGATGAATTCCAATAAGATATTCAGGCTGCATAAGGCAGCCAGCATCATCAGAGCCCAACACCACCCTGGCCACATATTCATTTTTCACCCCTGCCATTGGGAAGAAGGTACAAGAGTCTGAAAACTGTAACATCCAGGTTCAGGAACAGCTTCTTCCCTACAGCCATCAGGCTATTAAACCCTACAACCAAATAAGCTCTTAACTACATAGACTTGGGGGCATTGGTATTGTCTTTATGCACTGTTTTTATGTGTATGTATGTGTGTGTACACACACACGCGCACACACACACACACACACACACACACCCACACACACACCCACACACACACCCACACACACACACACACACACACACACACACACACACACACACACACACACACACACACACACATGCACACATGCACACATGCACACATACACATTTATATATATACTGAACATTTTTCTCATTTATTATATGGTTTACAGAGTACTATGTTTACATATTCCGTTGTGCTACTGCAAGTAAGAATTTCATTGTTCTGTCTGGGACATGTGACAATAAAACACTCTTGACTGTTAATAATATTGAGAGGCTATATATTTATCAAAAGGTGGTTAAAAGTGAAATATAGCATCAAGTCATGTGATGAGGTGCAGCGAGTCAAAAGTCAATCCACATGTGGTGCAGGTGAGATAGATTAACTGCACAGTTCCATGAAAGTTTCCACATTGAAACATGGTACAGATTACCAACACCCCACAAGCTCTGATTTAGACACCCACTTTCTCTTTCCTGCCTGCCTGTTCCTGTAAAAAAAAATCTCTCTCACCCTTCACGCAATTCCTGACTGGAAATCGATCACTTCCTTCGTGGAAGTGACAAGGTAATTTTTTTCTCTAAGGTGTCAAATTGGAGGCTTTTACCAAGAATTCCCCCTTAGTTTTTTTTTGACAAAGCTTTTCCGCTGTGGCACAGGAGGAATGGAAAATATCTTCCAGCGAGGCTCACATTCCGATTCCTAGATGTCTCTGGCCAATTGATTGCCCACACTGAGAATAACAACTTGCTGTTAGGCTAGTTCCATCTGCATTCCATCTGCTCAGTTTTCTGCACCTATGGTACAAATCACAGATATCATAACAACCAACATAATTTATAACAGGCCTATTTCAAACCAGTCTAATTTACCGTTTATTTTCTCTGTCCACTTTGTGCTCCCTGGTCACTCCACCTGTGATTCTTTAGACTTTAGACGTGGAAACAGGCCCTTGGGCCCACCGAGCCCATGCCAACCAGCGATCACTCCGTTCACCAGCACTATCCTACACACCAGGGACAATTTACAATTTACAATTTACAGAAGCCAATCATCCTACAAACCTTTGGAATGTGGGAGGAAACCGGAGCACTCGGAGGAAACCCACGCGGTCACAGGGAGAATGTGCAAATTCCGTACAGACAGCACCAATAATCGGGATTGAACCCGGGTCTCTGGAGTTGTAAGGCAGCAACTCTACCGCTGCACCACTGGGCCGCACAAACTTATTCTTCTAACTCTTTTCTCATAACAATGGCATCAATTTCCTTTCTGATTGTGCTGTGGACTTACATCCACTAGGAAATGGATTGAGACCCATACACCAAGTAAGGGAAGGCTTCCTTCCCAGGGCGGCTTGAATGTAAATCTGGATGCTAATAGGATTTCAACAAGGACAACGTTTGTCTTTCATGAACTATTTGCTTTAGTTTCAAAGAGGTAATGACTTATTCTACTTCAAAAACCAAACTGCTGGAGGGACTCAGCGATTCGGGCAACATCTGTGAAGGGAACTGGACAGTTGACATTTTGGATCAAGATCCTTCCTTTGGATTGAACGAGTGGAGGGGAGATAGTATTTTCCCGGTATAAAGAAGTATGGGAGGTAGGGCAAGAGCTGGCACACAAGTGCATAAGGTCACAAGTTATAGGAGCCGAATTAGGCCATTCGGCCCATCAAGTCTAATCTGCCATTCAATCATGGCTGATCTATCTTTCCTTCTCAAACCCATTCTCCTGCATTCTCCCCATAACCCCTGACACCCATTATAATAAAAAATATGTCAATCTCCAACCTAAAAATGTCCATTGACTTGGCTTCCACAGCCGTCTGTGACAATGAATTCCACAGATTCACCACCCTCTGACTAAAGAAATTCTTCCTCATTTCCTTTCTAAAGGTACGTCCGTTTGTTCCGAGGCTGTGCCCTTGGTTCTAGACTCTCCCACTAGCGGCAACATCCTCTCTGCATCCACCTTATCTCAGTCTTTCACTGTTTCAATGTGGTGCTTTAGGTCGATCCGGGTGAGGAGGGTGGTGGGGGAGAGAGGGGTGGAGAGAATAACAGAAGCGTGATAGGCGGAGGTTACAAGGGGACTTATTCTAAATTTTGCATTGGGCCTTTTTGGAAGTTGACTTAACTGGCAGTCAGTTTTACTTGACTAATGGCTAATACAGAGTGAGTCACCCTGAAAGTAGAACTTGCCCATTGGGAAATGAAGCAATAAACTTCAGAAAGGCTGAGATTGCTGAGTATTATGTATGTGTTAGTGTTTGGCAGGTGGTGGGGGAGGAATGGTGGGAGGGAAGCATTCAATTTTCTCCTTTACCTGTGAATGTAATAAACTAAAGTTTGCATTGGAACTGTTGCTTGATCGTTTGATCCCTTTGTTCGTAGTGATGGGATTGTTGAATGATTTTCATTGAGACATATTGGTGTTTCTCAGAAAAGGATTGATAGACACAAATACTGAACCAACTCAACGGGTTGGGCAGCATCTCTGGGGAAAAAGTATAGATGACGTTTTGGGTCAGGACCCTTCTTCAGACTTCTCCAGTCTGGGTCATTTATCTTTTTTCTCCAGAGATACTGCCCGGGTGCCCGATACTTTGCGTCTATATTTGGTACAAAACCAGCATCTGCAGTTCTTTGTTTCTACAACAAAAAGGAAACACTTGACCTCGGAAAAATCACATTGTCAACCAAGCAGAAGATGATTCATATTGGGTAGAAATGTAAATTGTCAAGAAGAGGGAAGTGAGATTTTCAAAATGTATACACCACAACCTCAGTTGTTAGCACTGGCAACCTCTTGCCATTACTCTCCAATGCTGACCTTGTTCAATTTTCACCGGTTGGCCGACATAGACAACCTACCATGCTGGCGTGCCCCTGGCATGAGTGGACCTGATACCTGGGGGACCCACTAAGAACATTTGAAACATTAAGTGCGTTGGAAAGAACTGCAGATGCTGGTTTAAATCAAAGGTAGACACAAAATGCTGGAGTAACTCAGCGGGACAGGCAGTATCTCTGGAGAGAAGGAATGGGTGATGTTTCGGGCCGGAAGAAGGGTTATGTCTATCTTTTATCAATCTGAAACCTGGATTGTCATGACATTTTTAGAATGCATGGAATGTAATGCCGAATGGATTGATGCATGGATAGGAAATGTTTAGAGAGAAGTGGGTCAAATATGGGCTGGTGGGTCAAGTGTAGATGTGGCATCTTGGTTGGCATGAGCAAGTTAGGTTAGAGGGCTTGTTTCCATGCTGTATGAATCTATGACTATGAATCCTGGTTTTGTCAAGAAACCAGGAGCTTTTCAGTTCTTCCAACTCTGCATGGACTCAATACATTGGAGTTTCTGTCATTTTCTGGTGGGCCTGCCAAACTTCAGCTGTAATTGCATTTAGAGTCAAATAAAACTCAGAAATAAGCTTGGGGATGGTCTTTTTAGTGTTAATGTGTTCTAACTAAGCCCCCCCTCGGTCATGGCTGACCATGGGTGATGCATCCTGGTTGTTGGCTGCTTGCTCCAAACCTCGGCTAGAGCAGCATCGATGTGTGGTCGGATGCAAGCTGAGCAATGTCATATGAAGGACAGGCTGTTGCCCATGCAGCACGTCCCCCCTCTCCACGTCGCTGATTGATCCAAAGGAACAGCAGAGCCGTTACAGTTTGGCACCAGCGCCGTTGCAGGAGCTGCCAGAACGAGGTTGTAGACAACGACGAACTGCCTTAGGGACTCCGACTCCGGATTTTTCTTGAGGTTTACTCCTGGAGCCTTTTCCATGACTGGATATGGCCACAAGGCAGTGGATGGTTTTAGATCAGAGTTTTCCCTCTCCTAGATGGACTGCCTTCCCAGGCTGACGAGCCTCATCTGCCCGAGACTCATGGGGGTGGGAGCGTCTTCCTTCCCATCTATAGCACCTGCCCACTGCAGCCTTCATCCGCCTTCCCAGCCGTTGTGACGCTCCACTAAAGTCAGCCATCATCCTCAACCTGTTTCACCGTTGAGGTCTTGGTTGGATTGCTCTTTGTCAGGGACCTCCCCCTCGACCTCACCGCCATGGGTGACCCTACCAGGAGCATAGCTCCAGACAGCATCGCTCTCAGGATCTCAGGACCACACAAGCTTCTCCACCACAACAAGGTGACAATCCATGGAGAAGCTGTGTTCTGTGTACTGTGTTCTATCACAGTAGTAGCAATTGCCAGTTCAATATTGAATTGGAAATACAATTCCTTTGAGTATTGTACTATTGAGGATTTTTCAAATATTTTCACCACAATGAATGACAATTTCAGCACATTATCTTTTATATCCCTAAAGATACCAGAAGTGTGGAAATTCAGGCAGCTAATGTGATTATTTATTTGATTTGAGGAAATAATTATTGTATGGAAGGCATCAGGTTTTCACATTGATAAAAGCTGATTTAAATACTGCTACACCTACCGTGGGATCAGAAGAAGGCAGAGAAGCAGAAAGAAGGTATGAGAGTGGTCAAATTCAGTAACCAAATCTGAATTATTGAAAAGTAAAAGTTCGAAAGCCCACTGCCTCGACTGCAAATGATCCAAATTTAGCCTCAATCTTGGGTTGGCGGCACAGTATTGGAGCGGTAGAGTTGCTCCAAAGACCCAGGTTCGATCCTGACTATGGGTGCTGTCTGTACGGAGTTTGTACGGATCATCCAGTTTCCTCCCACACCCCAAAGCCGTAAAGGTCTGTAGATTATGTATAGGAAGGAACCGCAGATGCTGGTTTAAACTGAAGATAGACACAAGTTGCTGGAGTACAGGCAGCACCTTTGGAAAGAAGGCACATTCCTTCTTTCCAGAGATGCCTGTCCCGCTGAGTTACTCCAACCTTTGTGTCTATCTCAGGTCTGTAGGTTAATTGGCTTTCAGAAAAATTAGAAACTGTCCCTCGTGTGTAGAATAGTACTGGTGTGATCACTGGTCGCTGCAGTTTCAGTGGGCCGAAGAGCCCGATTCCGCGCTGTAACTCTAAAGTCTAAATTAAAGCAGTCTTATAGGAGGATTTCAATAGATTACATGATGAATCTTTTTGGCCATACCTTACAATATATTTGAAATTATAACTTGGGGCCAATTTGCCTAATATATAGGCCGTGGATCTGCTTTGAACAAAATTATAGAATCACAGAAGGTTACAGCACAAGGAGGCCATGCAGCCCATTGAATACATGGCAGAAGTGGTCGAGGCCCTTACAGCAAGGAGGGTCTGAATTTGAACCCAAATGCGGATAATTAAAGGATTCAAACGTTCATCCTGTAGACCCCAAACAGAAGCTGACGAGTTGCCTACAAAACAACATAAGGCACATTTTAATATTTTCAATAATTTAATGTGAAAGAGAGCATTTGTCAGGCTGTAAAACCTTCCTGACCCTTTCTGGACTTTACTATTTTTTCATCCAGCAAAAAAAAGCTGTATTTTCCAGAAGCCTTTTCTTGTTTCCCAAACATGATAATTAGTGAAATCCCGGCTAAGAAAAAAAATGTTATGTCCAACTTAGATTAGTGAACTTTCAGTATCGCATTCAAAGACTGCCAACTTAAACCAGGAAATCAGTAGAATTATTTTTTGCCTAAGTGGTTCTGGAAAATGTGAACATTGAAGTTTCACGTGGATCTCTTCCACCGCACAGTATCCAGGAGTTTATTCTGTGTGAATCTGAAAGCAGTGTTTCAATGTTGACTTCTCCAACTTCAGGTAACCCTTGCTTTCCTTCTTTCTCCATCCCTCCTCCTTCCCAGTTTTCCAACCACTGACTGTCCCTGATTACATTTTATCTCTGTTTGCTTTGTTGTCATCTTCTCCGAACTAACAGTGATCTATTCTACATTTTCCTTGAACCTCATCTCTTTTGATGTCTCGTTCATACCCTTCCATATCTCTGTGTCTCCCTCTCCCCTGACTCTCAGTCTGAAGGGTCTCGACCCAAAATGTCACCCATTCCTTCTATCCAAAGATGCTGCCTGTCCAGCTGAGTTACGCCAGCAAGCTGTGTCTATCTTCAGCGTAAACCAGCATCTGCAGTTCCTTCTACACGTTTCAATGTTTGTGATAGTTTTCTCCATTTTCTCCTATTTTGCAGGCTAATGTTAAACAAAAATAATTTCTGCTTGCTGGTGTTGGTTATTATTAGTGGGCAGCAGATAGTACTGTTGCTGCACTTTCTCTTCCTGATTGACTGCATGTGGCAATCCCATTGCACAAGATCAATAGGCAGCTTTAGCTGAGCTGCACAATGCTTTTCTCTTGCTCTTGTTGGAATCTCAATGCCATTGTTGAAGTAGTGTTCTCTCCCAGTGAGCCATTGCTCATGGGCCAGACTATTTCCCAAGAGCAGGCACTCATAGGCAAGGCCAGTGTGTATTGCACATCCTTAAATGCGCTTGAGAAGATGGGAGCTGGCTGCTTTCTGGAGCCACTGCAATTCCTTCGGTGGAGTTATTGCCACTGTGCTGGTGGGGAGGAAACTCCAGGATTTTGACCTAATGACGATAAAGGATCAGTGTCCTAAGCCCAACCAATTAACCGACAAACCCGCTCAACTTTGGGAAGTGGGAGGAAACCGGACCACTCGGAGGAAACCTATGCAATCACAGGGAGAACGTGCAAACTCCACACAGACAGCAGCCAAGGTCAGGATCAAACCCAGGTCACTGGCGCTGCAAGGCAGCAACACTACCAGCTGCCCTTAGCACTTAGTACACACAGGCAACAAATCACTTCATTCGCTGAGGAGATGAAAATGTGAATTGACCATTGTGTGATCATCTGTGAATCTCGCCACTCCTAACCCTATGATGGAAACTGATGGAGCAGTTGATGGTTGGGCCAAGAACACTGATCTGTAGAACTCCTGCAGTAATATCTCGTGCTTCAAATCTCAAGTCTCAGTTTTGACATCCAGCAACCATTTCCATTTGTTTAAGGTTTGACTTTGACCATTTGGATTGTTTTTTTCCCATTTTGATGCAAGTGTCAGGCACTCTCACCTCACCACTGGGATTCAACACTGAAATTCATTTGGGTATTTTCCACATTGCGAAGTAGATAGATGCAAGAGTTACAAATGCGCCTGGAAGAAACATAGAAACGTAGAAAATAGGGGCAGGAGTAGGCCATTTGGTCCTTTGAGCCAGCACCGCCATTCAATATGATCAGGGCTGATCATCCACAATCAGCACATCGTTCCTGCTTTATCCCCATATCCCTTGATTCCTTTAGCCCTAAACCTAAATCTCTCTTGAAAACAACAGTGACTTGGCCTCCACTGCCTTCTGTGGCAGAGAATTCCACAAATTTACAACTCTTTGGGTGAAAAAGTTTTTCCTCATCTCAGTCCTAAATGGCCTACCCCTTATTCTTAAACTGTAACCCCTGGTTCTGGACTCCCCCAACATGGGGAACATATTTCCTGCATCTAGCCTGTCTAATTCCTCAAGAATTTTATGTTCTCGTGTATGTTATATGAATATATGAATTTTACATGTTCTCCCCTCTCATCTAAATTCCAGTGAATACAAGCACAGTCGATCAATTCTTTCATCATATGTCAGTCCCACCATCCCGGAAACTGACCTGCTGAACCTACGCTGCACTCCCTCAATAGCAAGAATGTCCTTCCTCAAATTAGGAGACCAAAACCCCACACAATACTCCAGGTGTGGTCTTACCAGGGCTCTGTACAACTGCAGTAGAACCTCCTTGCTCCTATACTCAAATCCTTTCGCAAAGAAGGCCAACATGCCATTGGCTTTCTTCACTGCTTGCTGTACTTGCATGCTTACTTTCAATGACTGCACAGCTACATCAGGAGCTCTGGTCTTTAGTACAATGCCAGGACATTATGTGCTCATTCTCTTCATTTTGCACCGGCAAGGTAGTGCAGCAGTAGAGTTGCTGCCTTACAGCGCCAGAGAACCAGGTTCAATCCTGACTAAGGGTCTGTACAGAGTTTGTATGATCTCCCTATAACCACATGGGTTTTCTCCGGGTGGTCCAGTTTCCTCCCAACTTCCAAAGGTGTGCACGTTTCTAGGTTAATTGGCTTTTATAAAAATTGTTCCTTGTGTGTAAGATAGAACTGGTGTAGGGGTCATCTCTGGTCGGCGTGGCCTTGGTGGGCCGAAGGGCCTGTTTCCACACTGTATCATTAAACTAAACTAAACTAAACCAAACCAAACCAAACCAAACCAAACCAAACCAAACCAAACCAAACCAAACCAAACCAAACCAAACCAAACCAAACCAAACCAAACCAAACCAAACCAAACCAAACCAAACCAAACCAAACCAAACCAAACCAAACCAAACCAAACCAAACCAAACCAAACCAAACCAAACCAAACCAAACCAAACCAAACCAAACCAAACCAAACCAAACCAAACCAAACCAAACCAAACCAAACCAAACCAAACTAAACTAAACTAAACTAAACTAAACTAAACTAAACTAAACTAAACTAAACTAAACTAAACTAAACTAAACTAAACTAAACTAAACTAAACTAAACTAAACTAAACTAAACTATCTTGACTACACTTCTTTCAACCCTGCTTCCTGTAAAGACTCTATCCTCTACTCCCAATTCCTCCGTCTATGCCATATCTGCCCCCAGGATATTTTCCATATTAGATCATTGGAGATGTCCTCATTCTTTAGGAAACGGCGATTCCCCTCTTCCATTATAGATGAGGCTCTCACTAGGGTCTCCTCGATATCCCACAGCTCCGCTCTTGCTCCCCCTCCTCCCATTCGCAACAAGGACAGAGTCCCCCTTGTCCTCACCTTCCACCCCATCAGCCGTCACATACAACAAATTATGCTCCAACATTTCTGCCACCTCCAACGGGATCCCACTACTGGCCACATCTTCCCATCTCCACCCCTTTCTGCGTTCCGCAGAGACCGTTCCCTCCGTAACTCCCTGGTCCACTCGTCCCTTCCCACCCAAACCACCCCCTCCCCAGGTACCTTCCCCTGCAACCGCAGGAGATGCAACACCTGTCCCTTTACCTCCCCCTCGAATGCATCCAAGGACTCAAACAGTCTTTCCAGGTGAGGCAGAGGTTCACTTGCACCTCCTCCAACCTCATCTATTGTATCCGCTGTTCCAGGTGTCAACGTCTATACATCGGCGAGACCAAGCGCAGGATCGGCGATCGTATCGCTGAGCACCTCCGCTCAGTCCACCTTAACCTACCTGATCTCCCGGTTGCTCAGCACTTTAACTCCCCCTCCCATTCCCAATCTGATCTTTCTGTCATGGGCCTCTTCCATTGTGAGAGTGAGGCCCAGCGTAAATTGGTGGAACAGCTCCTCATATTTCGCTTGGGTAGCTTACACCAAGTGGTATGAACAATGACCTCTAACTTCAAATAGCCCTTGCTTTCCCTCTCTCTCCACCCCCTCCCCTTTCCCAGTTCTCCCACTAGTCTTCCTGTCTCCGACTACATTCTATCTCTGTCCTGCCCACTCCCCTGACATCAGTCTGAAGAAGGGTGTTGACCCGAAACGTCACCCATTCCTTCTTTCCAGAGATACTGCCTGTCCCGCTGAGTTACTCCAGCATTTTGTGTCTAACTTAAACTAAACTAAAGTAAACTAAACTAAAGTAAAGTAAGCTAAACTAAACTAAAGCAACTAATGCCCACAATTGATAGAGTGAATTGAATGGATTGAAAATAGAGTTCTCTGCTACTGAGCTCCCAGAAGAAAGTTGAAGGAGATTGTCCATTTGGCACTGCCAGATGACCATGGCTGTGAATGCTGCAGCCTTTTCTTAGGCACTCACATGTTGGGTCTCAACACCATTGTGGTTTCACTGTAGAGCAAAAAACCTACAGAATAATGGTAAACCTGAATCAGATTACAGCAGGAGGGGGGAGCAATGTCAACGAAGAAAAATAAATATAACGATGAGAATTAAAAGTTTGCGATGCTTAGGGCAGAGAGCAGTAGGTGAGTGAGGTTCAGCACTCGCTGGGATTTAGAAGACTGAGGGGGGATCTTATAGAAACATATAAAATTCTTAAGGGGTTGGAGAGGCTAGATGCGGGAAGATTGTTCCCGATGTTGGGGAAGTCCAGAACCAGGGGTCACAGCTTAAGGATAAGGGGGAAGTCTTTTAGGACCGAGATGAGAAAACATTTCTTCACACAGAGAGTGGTGAGTCTGTGGAATTCTCTGCCACAGAAGGTAGTTGAGGCCAGTTCATTGGCTATATTTAAGAGGGAGTTAGATGTGGCCCTTGTGGCTAAAGGGATCAAGGGGTATGAAGAGAAGGCAGGTACGGGATACTGAGCTGGATGATCAGCCATGATCATATTGAATGGCGGTGCAGGCTTGAAGGGCCGAATGGCCTACTCCTGCACCTATTTTCTATGTTTCTATGTTTCTCTACAATGGGCAGAGAGCCGTAGGTGAGTGTGGTTCAGCAGACAGTGGGCTGAGAGCAGGGATAAAGTCATTTCCATCATGTGGCAGGGCAGAGATCATGTTGCAATTTTTATAAAGCTGAGAGAATTATTTTAGCTTCTCCTATTTTGAGAATTTGAATGACGAATGAGCGGCGGCACGATGGTGCAGCTGGTAGAGCTGCTGCCTCACGGCGCCAGAGACCCGGTTTCACGATCCTCACCTTGGTTGCTGTCTGCGTGGAGTTTGCACGATCTCCCAGTGACGGTGTGGGTGTCCTCCAGGTGCTCCGGTTTCATTCCATATCCCAAAGACGTGCATGCTTGTAGGTTAATTGGCCTTTATAAATTTCCACTAGTGTGTAGGAAGTGGATGTGAAAGTGGTATTAAAATGAAACTAGTGTGAACGGGTGATCAATGGTCAGCATGTTCTTGATGTGCTGAAGGGCTATTTCCATACTGTATCTGTAAATTAAACTAAACTTCCAGCAATGATAAGCATTTTCCTTGTTTAAGCTTTGACTTTGAACATCAGGGAAAGGTAAAGGATGGTCTGCAAAATCCACAGCGGCCAATTTCTAGCCTTGAGTTCATCCAGCAGAAGCTATTTGGTGGTCGACAAAATAACATTTCATATTGTAATAGTTCCTGTAGTATAATATGACTAAATGATTAACTTAGTTTAGTTTAATTCAGTTTAGTTTAGTTTATTGTTACATGTACCGAGGTACAGTGAAAAGCTTGTGTTGCATGCTAACCAGTCAGCGGAAAGAAACTACATGATTATAATTGAGCCATCCAAAGTGTGCAGATACATGATAAAGGGAATAACGTTTAGTGCAAGATAAAGATTGAATGTGCAAACTCCACACAGGTAGCACCCAAGGTCAGGATCGAACCTGGGTCTCTGGCGCTGTGAGGCAGCAGCCCCACCTGCTGCACTGTTTCACACCCTGGATCATACGAATGTATTTGATCTTCATCTGTACTCTTCAACAAACCATTCAGTTATAGCACGGGGTGAGCATTAAGATCATCGAAGCCAGAACAGAGAACAAATAAACAAGATAAAGTAATATTTATTTAATCTCATTTCAAGCAAGGCTGACATTTTCAGCTAGAAAAAAATATTTAGGGTGCTTTTTAGAGGAAGTTGTTTTAGGATTTTAACCATATTAGTTGACCTTGACGAGTAACTTTGCTTCGCTCTCCACAGGTGCTGTTAGACCTGCTGAGTATCTCCAATTGTTTTTGTTTTTATTTCAAGATTTTAACTGTTTTCTTTGAAACAATTCCTCCAGCATCTGCAAGATTCTTTTATGGCAATATAAATTTGTCGTGCATTTTCGGGTCAGAGAGTCATGTAGCACAGAAACGTCCCCTGCTGACCAAGATGCCCCACCTAAGCAAGTCCTATTTGCATTTGGCCAATATCCCTCTAAACCTTTCCAATCCGTGTACCTGTCCAAGTGTCTTTTAAAATGCACTTACAGTACCTGTCTCAAATACCTCCCTCGGGATTGTTCCATACATTCATCACTTTCTGAGTTAAAATTTGCCTCCTATTAAATCTTTATTTGGAATATTGTGTGCAGTTCGGGTCGCCTCTTTACGGGAAGGATTGGGAGGCTTTAGAAAGGATGCAGAGGAGGTTTACCAGAATGATGCCTGGAATATGGGGTATTAGCTACAGCGAGAGGTTGGACACACTTGAATTAGTTTCTCCAGAACGCCAGAGATTGTGGGGAGACCTGATAGAAGTATATAAAATTATGAGAGGCATAGAGAGGGTAGACAGTCAGAATCTTTTTCCCAGGATGGAAAAAAATCAAATACTAGAGGGCGTAGGAAGAAACTTCAGATGCTGGTTTATACCGAAGTTAGATACAAAATGCTGGAGTCACTCAGCGGGACAGGCAGCAACTCTGGATAGAAGGAATGGGTGACATTTCGTGTTGAGTCCCTTCTTCAGACAGAGAGTCAGGGGAAAGGGACACACAGAGATATGGAAGGGTAAGGTGTGAAAAAAAATCAAAGGGGACAGAGATCAATGAAAATGTAGATATCTATGTAGATAAATGATGATCTAGGTAAGATATCTAGATAAGTCTTGGCATCACATTTGGCGCAGTCAGTGTAGGCTGTGTAGTTCTTGTGCTGCACTATTCAGTGTTCTGTGTTCTTACCCCCTTTTCTTGGTGCTGTTAAATTTGTTCATAAGATCATAAGTGATAGGAGCAGAATTGGGCCATTCGGCCCATCGAGTCTACTCTGCATTTCAATCATGGCTGATCTATCTCTCCCTCCTTACCCCATTCTCCTGCCTTCTTCCCATAAACTCTGACATTTGTACTAATCAATCTACTGTTCTACTACGAACCAGGACACAAAAAGCTGGAGTAACTCAGCGGGACAGGCAGCATCTCTGGAGAGTAGGAATGGGTGACGTTTCGGGTCAAGTTCCTTCTTCAGACTGTTCTGCTGCTAATTCTTGTACTGTTCTCCATATGTTACTTGGTTCATGTAGAATCTTTCTGACGGAAAGGTTCTGCTTAGCTTTGAAGCAGAGATTGTTTCCTCGGTGTCTGGGATCTGATCCGCAGTTTGAAGTTCCTTCAGGAAGTTGGCGAAACTGCCACCCTCCTATCGACTTGTTTCTGGCAAACATGCTGTCCATCAGATACGAATGTGGCTTAGGTGTCAATAGATTATTGAGCCTCATACGTTACGGTAACTTAATATTTTAATGGAGCGACATGCAGGCAACAAATGCTGAGAATGTCACGTAGGTGTAATGAGGCAGGAGTCTCTGTAGAGACTGCTCCTCGTGCTAATGAACCGGTCAGGGTAACTTTAATGTAACCCGGTTGGCGGGAAAACTGTTAATTCCAGTTAATTCCAGTTTACTTCAAGGGAAAGCACGACCTGCAGGCTGTAAACCAGATGGCCGATGGAATCCCATTAGGTTTCACCCGGGGTTACTGTATTTTTGTTTGTTGAATCAGCTGCTTTTTTGGTTGCTTGGTTGTCACTGAAGAATATTTCTGGGCCATTACAGCACACAGATCATTGACAACAACTGCCCCATGTATAGTGCATAGTCATAGGCTTTCTAGAGCAGATAAACAGTCCCTTTGGCCCATTGAGTTCATGTTGACCATCAGCGGGTAAATCCACTGTCTCACAGTGACAGAGCCTGAGCTATCCTGATCTCGAGTGCTGCCTGTGCGGAGGTTGCACGTTCTCCCTATGACTGCGAGGGTGTCCTCTGAGTGCTCTGATTTCCTCCCACATCCCAAAGACGTGTGAGTTTGTAGGCTAATTGGCCTCTGTAAATTGTTCCTAGTGTGTAGGGAGTGGGTGTGTGATAACGGAACAGCGTAGAATGCATGGACAGCACGCAACAAAAAAGCTTTTCACTCTACGTTGGTACACGTGACAATAAACTAAACTAAACTAGTGTGAATGGGTGATCGATGGTTCTCCAGGGATGCTGCCTGACCTGCTGAGTTATTCCAGACCTTTGCGTCTTTTCTTTAATCAAACTCTTGGCATCGTTCTGTTCCATTGGTTCAACTGTAGACTTCAGACTTTAGAGACACACCACAGAAGCTGGTCCTTCAGCCCACCGAGTTTGCGCCGACCAGCGACCCCCGTATCCTAGCACAATCCTACACATTAGGGACAGTTTACAATTTTACTGAAGCTGATTAACCTACAAACCTGTACATCTTGGGAGTGTTGGGGGAAACCGGAGCACCCAGAGAAAACCCACGCAGTCACAGGGAGAATGTATGAACTCTGTACAGAGAGCGCCCATAGTCAGGATTGAACCCTGTCTCTGGCATAGTGAAGCAGCAACTCTACTGCTACGCCACTGTGATGCCCCTTACAACTTACAAAAAAAATGTTTCTTGATTTATGGTGGCGGCCTAGATGACAAGAATTTTATGGCCTAAAAAGAGTTCTTGGAGACAAATACCTAAAATGTTGGAAATGGTCAGCAGGTTGGGCAACATCCGTGGATAGAGAAACAGGGTCAAGGAAATCTCCAGCCTGAACCCTATTGATGAAGGGCCTTCTGCACAAAGTAACCTTCTGCCTTCCTCAGACGGTGGTCAACCCAGTGAGTATTTCCATTTAAGTTAGTTTTAAGCTGCAGAGAGGGTGTGAGAGGGGTAGAGGCGACAAAGGGAATATCCCTGGTGGGTGAGGCTAGGGCATCCTGTTCTGCTGCAAGATGACCCACGTATAATAATAACCTAGGTTTTCTCTTTCCTTGACTGGCTCATTCCAACACTCTACATCTGGTTTCAGGCAACAGCAACAGCATTTCAAAACTGCTTGTTTTCTCGCTTCCTGAGTTCTGACGATCAGGTTTTCAAGAAGAAATATTAACTCTGTCTTTCCTTCCACAGATGTTCCTCATCTGCTGAATGTTTCCAACACTTTCTGTGACAATTAGTTAGGTCGGATTGTCAAGAAACACATTGGGCCTGTGTTTAGTGCTGTTTACCAGGCATGAATGGGGAACAAGCTGACTTTCACAGCTATTTGCTTCCAGCGATGCCGTCAATGTAAGATCTTGAGAGAGAAATCTAAATGTCAAGGGAAAGATTAAAACCTTGCTAACAGCATTCTATGGAAAGTCCGTGCTTTGTTGGTCAAACAACTGACGCTGTTCTTCGTTCCAGTGGAAATAATACAGATGTGAGCTCATACCGGGCAACACAGCGGCGCAGTGGTAGAGTTGCTGCCTTACAGCACCAGAGACCTGGGTTCGATCCTAACTACGGGTGTTGTCTGTACCAAGTTTACATGTTCTCCCTGTGAATGCGTGGGCTTTTTCTGGGTACTCCGGTTTCCTCCCACACCCCGAAGATGTGCAGGTTTGCAGGTTAATTGGCTTCAGTAAATTGTCCCTGGAGTATAGGATGGAACTAGTATATGAGGTGGCTTTAGGTCGGAGTGGACTCGATGGGCCGAAGGGCCTGTTTCCACACTGTATCACAACAATTAAACTAAACTAAACTACTCCATATATTCAGCAAACGTGCCAAGGGCATGCATATTATTATATCACATCAGTATTTGTCCTGTCAGGGTACTGAATAAAACAGTGGAAATTAGTTTTAGTTTGGGAGGAACAGCAGATGCTGGTTTGCACCGAAGATAGACACAAAATGCTGGAGTAACTCAGTGGGACAGGCAGCATCTCTGGAGAAAAGGAATGGGTGACGATTCGGGTCGAGCCCTTCTTCAGACCAATGGGTGACGTTTCGGATCTAGACCCTTGAAGAGTCTAGGCCCAAAACGTCACCCATTCCTTAAATCTATTTTGTGTCAATCTTTAGTTTTAGTTCAGTACAGTTCAGTTCAGTTTAGTTTAGTTAAGTTTAGTTGTGATTAGTTTAGTTTAGTTTAGTTTAGTTTAGTTTAGTTTAGTTTAGTTTAGTTTAGTTTAGTTTAGTTTAGTTTAGTTTAGTTAAGTTAAGTTAAGTTAAGTTAAGTTTAGTTAAGTTTAGTTGTGATTAGTTTAGTTTAGTTTAGTTTAGTTTAGTTTAGTCATATTTTGTTTAGTTTAGTTTACTGTCACGTACCGAATGTTAGAATAAAGCTATTTTTAAAAGGACAGTTTTGACCATGTTAGGAGAAACCCAGTGCAATCTACTCCTATTCTTCATGCCAAACTTCTCATTTGCTTGCTGGTGATGTCTCTTGCCTGGATTCCTGAGTGTTAGCAACAGGTCCGTGCTGCCAACCTTAATCATGGATCTGCCAGTGAGTATTGCCAAGTCAATACTTCTCACAGCAATTCTCACTCAACTAAAAACACTGGGGTAGAAGCAAAAATTAACTACGGGGATGAGTTGTTCGGCAAAGAAAGAGCTAATTGCATGCAGTTTATTGGTGTTATTTCCACAAAGAATGTATTTTCTTTAGGTCAATTTCTCAGATCCTTTCTCTGCATCCTTTGTTTTATCCTTGCTTATATATATTTCCTTCACATTTTACAAGCAACTCAGCTTCAGTGGCCTCTTGTGGTAATGATTCCATTTTCTAATGATCGTCGTGCATGAAAAGTTATTTTCCAACCTCTTGGAATAGATTAGGTAAATACACAGAGACTTTTACCCAAAGTTGGGGAATCGAGAAAAGTAGGCAAATGGGTGTCAGACACGGGTGGCAGGGTGGCACAGTGGTAGAGGTTCTACCTTACAGCGACAGAAACCCAGGTTCGATCCTGACTATGGGTGCTGTCTGTATGGAGTTTGTACGTTCTTCCTGTGATCTATGTGGGTTTTCTCCAGGAGCTCCAGTTTCCTCCCACATCCACAGATGTACAGGTTTGTAGGCTTCGGTAAAATTGTAAAGTGTCCCTAGTGTGTAGGATAGTGTTAGTGTGCAGGGATCACTGGTCGGCGCGGACTCGGTTTGCTGAAAGGCCTGTTTCCACGCTGTATTTCTAAACTAAACTGAACTGAAAAATTGGAGGAGGAGCAGTAAAATGTAAAGCCATGGGGAGGGATATAGCTGGAAGGGACCGGGGGGGGGGGGGGGGGGTGAAGAGGGTGTACGAAAGAGGTGAAAGGGTAGCACAGTGGCGCAACGGTAGAGTTGCTGCCTTGCAGAGCCAGAGACCCGGATTCAATCCTGACTGCGGCTGCTGTCTGAACGGTGTTTGTACGTTCCCTTTGTGACCATCTGGGTTTTCTCTGGGTGCTCTGGTTTCCTCCCATGTTCCAAAGTCATACAGGTTTGTAAGTTCATTGGCTTCGATAAGTTGTAAAATTATCCCAAAGTGTGGGTAGGTTGGTGCACGGGATGATCGCTGGTTGCTGCAGATTCAATGGACCGAAGGGCCTGTTTCCATGGTGTATCTCTAAAGTCTAAAGAAAGGAGTAGGATGACAGGGGCAGGAGAATGGGAGCTTTGGGTGCACACCTAAAAAAGATGAAATTATCTATTACAAACTCCGTACAGACAGCCCCCTCAGCCAGGATTGAACCCAACACTTTGGCACTATAATGGTGGGGGAACGGGGGGAGGTATTACTTAAAATTGGAAATTTCAAATGTTCATACCGTCAGGGTGTATGCTACCTAATCACCTACGGAAGGTAAACACAAAATGTTGGAGTAATTCAGCGGAGCAGGCAACATCTCTGGAGAAAAGGAATAGGTAACGTTTCAGGTCAAGAACCTTCTTCAGACTGAGAATCAGGGGAGAGGTTCTCAGTCTGAAGAAGGGTCTCGACCTGAAACATCACCTATTCCTTTTCTCCAGAGATGCTGCCCGATCCGCTATGTTACTTCAGTATTTTGTGTTGATCTTCAGTGTAAACCAGCATCTGCAGTTCCAACCTACACACCTTGGCACATACTGTTGGGTTGTAAACTAACCACGGAATACTGTTGGGTTGACGTGTTGAAGTATCCAACTATTGAATATAATGACTTGATTAAGCTTAACACTAGAGTAGTTAAGACAAAAGTCCTGGTCAACTGTCAGCCTTGACTCCGAGTCCATTCTGAGGTCACTGGCTTCTGCATGGTGGTAATTACAACCAGCTCCTGAGCCTTTGGGAACAATATAGCCAAGAGTTCCCGCTTTTGATTGTAATTTCTTCGAGGTTGTTGGAAACTGTCCGCATGTTAATGGCTGGTGAGTGCGGGGTTAACTTAAGCGGTGACATGGTGGAATGTTGTGTCAACACGTGAGAGACTTTTTCACCATTTACTAGTGACAGCAAAACAGATGGAATGAGTTCTTATCCTGACATTTCCAAATAATACGATGGCCCTCAATGTGTTACGCATGAATAGGTTCCACATGCTAAGCAAATGATGATTGTAAATTGTAATGGTTATGAATTGAATCCAGAGATTATCCATCCTCCAGGGTGAAAAGAGAAAAAAACCTGGTTTATCTATTACAAATATATATATATATATATATATATTGATTGAAAATTACTTGCTTCGGACAGAACCAAAACATTGGTATCTATAGCAAGAAGGGAGTTTTGAATGGACTCACAATGAACTACAGAAGGCTGGAATTCTGAAGAAAACAAAATGCTGGGGTATTTGTGGAGCATTTGTGGAGGGATTGATCAGGTGACAGGTCAGGACCCTCCTTCAGACTAATTGCAGTATGGGGATAAAAGCTGGAAAAGGGAGGTGGGCTGGGATATAGTCTGGCAAGCGATAGGTGGATACAAGTGAGGGGGATAGACACAAGATGCTGGAGTAAGTCAGCATGTCAGGCAGCATCTCTGAAGAAAAGGAATAGGTGACACTTCAGGTCGAGATCTTTCTTCAGGATGAGACCGAAACGTCACCCATTCCTTCTCTCCAGAGATGCTGCCTGTCCCGCTGAGTTACTCCAGCATTTTGTGTCTATCTTCGGTGTAAACCAGCACCTGCTGTTCCTTCCCAGGTGAGGGGGTTTTAACTGGGGGATGGGTGCAGTGAGTGACAAATGCTGGAGGTGAAAAAGAGACAAAAGGGAGTCAGGTAAGGAAAGAAGAGGGGTGAAGTGAGAAGTCAGGGAGGGATATAGGTGAAAGGGGACAGGGGCAGAGGGGAGAGAGGGGAGATAAATAGGAGATGAGGTACTGGGAGATGAGTGTACAAAGGAAGGGAAAGGAGCAGGATGTCTGAGGTGGATTAGGAGATCGCAGGACAAATGGGTGCACTCTTGGGTGAGGCTGCCCTTCATTTGACGTGTGCAAGGTGTGAGAGCACCTATATTTTATAATGCATTGTGACAAGGGAAAGCAGATTATGTTTTTTTTTCCATTAAAAAAACACTCTCCCTCTGATTCCCGGTAAAACGCCGGCTGGTGTTCCCGCGGCGCAGCGATCTTCCACCAACTTGCCCAATTGGGTGTTCTTCACTTGTTTAGTGTTGCCAAACTGTTTAGCTTGGAGGACAATTATAGCTTTGCCTGTTCGTGTCTGCACTTGACATCCAGCAGTGATATGAAACAGAAATTCTGGATGAATTTCTTTTTCCCTCCCTCGCCCCAGGGACGCCAGGTTCAGCTGTAACAATCTCACAGCTGCTCCTGCTAGGATCACAAAACTCTGCTCTCCATCTCACACCATCGTACTGCTCGAGCCGGGTTCAATATTTTTCCCCAATAGAGTCCCTCTATGAAAGCATAAATGCGGACTGCAGTGGCAAATGTGTGCATGTGCAGTCTCTCTCTGCTCTGCCCCTTCTGACAGCACTTTAAAATATAAGAATATTTTGATCCTATAAATCTAATGCAGCTTTTCTAAGGTACATTGGCGGCACAGTAGCGCAGCGGTAGAGTTGCTGCTTTACAGCGAATGCAGCGCCGGAGACTCAGGTTCGATCCTGACTAAGGGTGCTGCACTGTAAGGAGTTTGTACGTTCTCCCCGTGACCTGCGTGGGCTTTCTCCGAGATCTTCGGTTTCCTCCCACACTCCAAAGACGTACAGGTATGTAGGTTAATTGGCTGGGTAAATGTAAAAATTGTCCCTAGTGGGTGTAGGATAGTGTTAATGTGTGGGGATTGCTGGGCGGCACGGACTTGGAGGGCCGAAAAGGCCTGTTTCCGGCTGTATATATATGATGATGATATGATATGATTGAGATATATTGCACAATTATTTTGGAAACTTGAAAGGACACAAAGTGCTGGAGTAACTCAGCGGGTCAGGTAGCATTCTGGCGAAAATAGATAGGTGATGTTTCGTGTTGGGACCCTTCTTCCGTCCAGAAATGCTGCCTGACCCATTGAGTTACTCCGACACTTTGTATCCTTTTGTGTAAACCAGCATCTGCAGTTCCTGGTTTCTGTGCATAAATCGTTTTTTTTTGTTTCCTGTACTGCAGTACAATTGTCTCATTGGCTATAAAGATCTTTTGAACCTCCTGTGCTTGTGAGAGATGCTAAATAAATGCAGGCCATTCTTTCCTCCTTAGAATATCTAAGCCCAACAACAAAATACCGGAATATTTTGATCCAGTACTTGTCAGCACTTTTCCTATGTTGCGGTAAGTTTTAACCCAGGCTCATATCACTATCACCAGCTCCATAAATCCATCAGGTAATTTGCCCAGACACTGTGCAGCCACCAAAATGGTTGAGAGAGTTTCTGTGAACGAGTTTAATTGTTTGTGAGAACTGACTGGAGGAAATCATCTATCACAGTCTGGAAGCTGATTACTTGCCGGTGTGTTTTGATCTTCCTGCTCAAAATGTGATGTTCACATGCTTAATAATACTTGCTGTTATATAAACAATGTGTTATTGACATGGGTTTATATTGTTGTTTGACGCTTTTGGCTCCATAATCTTTCTGTAATATTGAAAGGGATTTACCATGACTGATTATATAGCTATTTTTCTATCTCAGCTGTGTGCGCCTCACTATTTCCACATATCACTGAGTTTCTTGACACCTAAACAAACAGAAAGCCCAAAGAGAAAAATTGCTGGAGAAGAGATATATTGTAACTCCCTAACCCCTGTATGAATCCATTGGTAAGTTGAATTCACTGCTCACTTCAAAAGGAACCTTCATTTGAAGCGCTTCATTTGACTCTAATCAGTATGAAGAAGGCTCCCATTTATTCCCTTGCCAGATGTTACCTGACCCACCGAGTTCATCCAATGTGTTTTTGCTCAATCTATATTATCTGTTATGTTGTTAAAGCAGCAATCTTAAAACATCACACACTGAACTCATGTGCTGAGACATATTTAAAGGATTGGTTCTGTTCCATAGTTTTTAATGTTATAAGGAACTAGACCAAGTGGACCCGTTGGGCCCAAACCTCTCCTGCATTGGTGCAGCACCCTTTCCCCCCCACCCCCTTCTCCTCTCCCCCCTCTTCCCTCCCCCTCCCTCCTTCCCTCCCCCTCCTCCTCGCCCCACTCCCCCTTCCCCTCCCCTCCCCTCCCCCCATCATATCATATCATATCATATATATACAGCCGGAAACAGGCCTTTTCGGCCCTCCAAGTCCGTGCCGCCCAGCGATCCCCGCACATTAACACTATCCTACACCCACTAGGGACAATTTTTTTTTTACATTTACCCAGCCAATTAACCTACATACCTGTACGTCTTTGGAGTGTGGGAGGAAACCGAAGATCTCGGAGAAAACCCACGCAGGTCACGGGGAGAACGTACAAACTCCTTACAGTGCAGCACCCGTAGTCAGGATCGAACCTGAGTCTCCGGCGCTGCATTCGCTGTAAAGCAGCAACTCTACCGCTGCGCTACCATCGCCCTTATCCCTCCTCTCCCTCCCTCCACCCCCTCCCTCCCTTCCTCCCTCCCTTCCTCCCTCCCTCCCTAGGAGATAGATTTAAACTTTAAAATGTGAATAACTTAAAAAATATAACACCGATTTCAATAAAACTTCTTCCATTAGCACCAAAGGGATGGCGGTGAGTAAGGTGGGCCTAAAATTGTCGCGCTATCATGTACCGTTTTGCCTGTAGTTCAGGAACAAACAAACAAACAAATGAGAGCTTTAGTATATAGATGTTTATAAACTCAGTCGGTAAATAAGACCAGTGATCACGTACATTTTCGATTTGGTCTTGAGTCAGTCCAACTCTAGTTAAGCTTAGCCAGGAAAGTAGTAGGAGTGATCCAAGTGCCGTCAATGTTCTTGGACTAAGTAAGTGGGATAGTGGAGAGGTGAGATGAGCCAAATGAAGATATTTTCCTAGCCTTGATCATTAGGTCCAGCTATGAGGTCTGATAGGATTGAATAGCCTGCTGAACCTTGCATTTAGTTGGAAGGGCAGGGAGGAAGATACAGGTTGGAAACAGGTCTGGCCATTGACCCCATGCCAACCATTGATCACCCATTCGCACTAACTCTATGTGATCCCACTTTTGCATCCAATTCTGACACACTCGGGGCTATTTACAGAGGCTAATGAACCTATTGAATTACATGTCTTAGGGATGTGGGAGGAAACCAGAACACCCGTTGGAACCCACACAGTCACAAAGAGAACGTGCAAACTCTACACACACACACAGCTCCCGAGGTCAGGAAGGAACTCGAGTCTCTGGCACTGTGAGGATGCAGCTATACCAGCTGCGCCATTGTGCCGCCCAAAACAGCTTTTATATCCCTATTGCTACGATCAATCTTTAGCAATCTTCAATACCTTCTGCATAAGTTCCTTCTTCACATGATGCCTGCATCATAAGATACTTCCAACAAGTTTTCTTCCTCAAAAGATACCTTCATCACAACTTAAGATAAATATAAAATGCTGGAGTAACTCAGCGGGTCGGGCAGCATCTCTGGAGAAAAGGAATAGGTAACGTTTTGGGTCGAGTCACTTCTTCAGACTCACCGAAGATAGACATAAAAACTCAGCAGGTTAAGCAGCAGCCCTGGAGAAAAGGAATTGGTGACGTTTTGGGTCAAGACCCTTCTGTATGAGTTACATTCCTCACCAGACGTGGTCTTTACAAGGAATCTTCCTCAGAAGACACATTCCTCACAAGGTATTTCTTTCAGAAGATAGCTTCTTCACAAATGCATTCCTCACCAGATGCCTACTTGACAAGGTAACTTCTTTACAAAATGCTGGAGTAACTCAGCAGGTCAGGCAGCATCTCGGGAGAGAAGGTGTAGGCTCCCCCCCTACTTGACAAGGTAACTTCTTTACAAAATGCATTTCTCACAACAGAAGGCACACTCCTTAAAAGTTGGGAGCAAACCATGACCAAACTAGCTGCCACATTTCCTACATAACCACGAAGATAGACACAAAATGCTGGAGTAACTCAGCGGGACAGGCAGCATCTCTGGAGAGAATGTAATGCGTGATGTTTCGTCACCCGAAAATCTACCCATTCCTTCTTCCCAGAGATGCTGCCTGTCCCGCTGAGTTACTCCAGCATTTTGTGCCTATCTTTGATTTAAACTAGCATCTGAAGTTCCTTCCTACACACTCCTACATTACCACAATGGGTTGCAAAAGATATTCCATTGGCATTGGAGCACTCAATGGCATTTTAAAGGCACAATATAAATGCAAATATTTCTTTTGTTTGTAAAATTTTGCTTCCGTTCCCCATTTCGACACGAGAACACGTGGATTAATTACAATCATGAAGTGTATGTGAGGCCCCTGTGAAGGGACATGTGACCAAGGTATTAATTCGGGGACATGTCTACCACTTGAAAGGCTTTGGTCTGGCATTGGAAGCTTGCAATTCCCCTCCAAGCAATCTAACTTTGGTAAAACGTTCTCCCTGAACTGGTGAATAAAGACAGGCAAATCAGTAGGATCTGAAGAAGGGTCTCGACCCGAAACGTCACCCATTCCTTCTCTCCAGAGATGCTGCCTGTCCCACTGAGTTACTTCAGCTTTTTGTGTCTATCTTTGGTTTAAACCAGCATCTGCAGTTCCTTCCTACACAAATTAGTGCTTTCAGGCAATGTGGAATGAATGGCAGAATCCCACCTTTTCTGCGGTTTGGCTGTTCCAGCTTTCTCAAGCCGCTCTAGTTTTTCAGAGTCTGGAGAAATTCTCCTTTCCACATGTCAAAAACAAGAGTTTGCTATTGATATACGCGTGACAGATTTTTTTTTCTTCCACACATCTCAGCCGTCCTCTGGAACTATCTACATAAACAAATAAGTGCTCAAAAAAAACGTCAAGCCTGTAAAACACTTTTATTAGACATCCCACAGTTGCCACACAGCAAGCCATTTTAAACATTACCTTCATTTAGCCTCTTATGGACTGTTTCCTGAAGTTCCCAACGATTGCCTCTATTCAGAGGCCCTGTCACTTTAAGGGGTTAAAGGATTAATCGTACATTGTATGGAATTTTAGTGTGGATTTTCTGTAAAGAATATTATCAGATTATGATCTTTTATGTTCTAAAGGCTTCAGAAATCCGACAAACACACTGCTAAGAGAAAGACAATGGAGGAATAGAAGGGGGTGGGGCAGAGAAATCCTCCACTTCACTTTCATCTGAATCTCAGTGCCTGTTTGCTTGACAGCTGACTGTGGCTGGGGGAGGGTGTTTATGATACTTTCACATGATCATCATGGCGCAGTCTCTGGATGTTGCTGAAAGGCCTTCTGTTCCACGAAAGGCCTCAAAAGTTTATCATCTTACCAGACAAAAGGAAGAGAGCCCCATGCCAGCGGATGAGTAATGGGCATGGCCGATGCACAATGCCTTCTATCCAGCCTTAAATCTACACGCTGTTCTAAGGCTTCCCTCTTTATCCAAAGCAACCATTGTCTCGGCTCTGGGAGACCAAAAACAGCTCCTCGGGTAAGCAGAATGGTAGGCAGAGGGGCAAGCGGCAGAGAGACCACCACTTAATCCCCAAAACTTGTTGTCTTTGTCTTTCTCCTGCTTATCTTGCCATTCAGTACAAGTCTACAAGTCTTTTTTTTTTCTTTGCATGTTTAGTGTTGTTATTGTGAGTGCCCGAGAGCGCATTGCCATAGGACAGGTTTTGATCCCCTGTATTTAACCTATCCGTTAAATGGAGCCTGTGACATAGACAACTGTCTTCACCCACCGCTTTCCCACAACCACTGAATAATGGGTCTCAGAGAAAAAGATCAAAACAGCCCCAAACAAGGCCTACCATTAAAATAAAACACCATTAAAAGAACAGAGGACATAATGCATCCCACTTACATTCAAACTCGGGAGGACAGAAATTCTTACTGAATAATGCTCTTATGTCAAACTGAACATGTTAGATTAATTTAGAAAAAAAACTTAACTTCCATTTCAATCATTTGAGAAATGGAAGTTTGCATTTCTTAGAGAAGTTACACTTTAAAAAAAAAAGTATTTTTCCATCGTTGTGTCATTAAAAATATTTACCCAATGTGGAGCATGTTATCAGCATCTTAGGCTTTAGGAATGTGTTCTTTTATTTAAGCTCTAAAATGTTACCGGGGGTTCAACACCGTTTACAGAAGAAACTGTTAAATGTTGCTGATCAGTTTTAGAACTCAAATTCCTTATGGAGTGAAACCATATGCACAGATTGCTACCGGGTGCCTTGGTTTAGGAAGGGTACATTTAACATTATAGCTACTGTACAAGAAGAGCTCTTCAGTCACACAGGATATTCATGTTATTGGAACAAACTGAAGGCACAGCTGCAGCAAACACTACATGGTAGGTCTCCAGGCTGCTGAAAAGAGGTACAGAAGATCTTCTTTCACAGGATTCAAAACTAAAATCTGCAATCGCCAATTAGACTTTACTTTAGACTTTAGAGATACAGCGTCGAAACAGGCCCTTTGGTCCACCGAATCCACGCCTGCCAGCGATCACCTCATGCACTAGCACCATCCTACCTACCAAGAACAATTTTAAATTTACCAAAGCCAATTAACCCACAAACCTGTATGTCTTTGGAGTGTGGGAGGAAACCCATGCTGCCACAGGGAGAACATACAAACTCCACACAGATAGTAGTCAGGAGTGTCCAGTGCTACACTACTGCTGCCTCTGTGCTGACTAATTTAGAAAAAAATAACATTATATTGGGAATGCTGGTAACCACAAATAAAAACAGGAAGTATTGGAAATGGACACAAAGTGCTGACATGACTCAATGGGTCAGGCAGCATCTCTGGAGAACATGGAGAGGTGACGTTTCAGGTCAGGACCCTTCTTCGAATTGACTTCAGCTAGGAGTCCGGAGAAGGGTCTCAACCCCTAATGTTTGAGGCTCATTGAGGAGGCGCTGTGAACTGTTTGCGTGCTACTGTATGTTTCATTTTTTTTCCCATTAGAACCTAATCAGATGTACAGCACTTTGGTCAATGTGGGTTGTTTTTAAATGTGCTATACAAATAAAATTGACTTGACTTGACTAACATCACCTATCCATATTTCCAGAAATGCTGCCTGACCCGCTGAGTTACCTCAGCACTTTGTGTCTCTTTCTGTAAACCAGCATCTTCAGCTCCCTGTTTCTACTAAGTGTTGGAAATGTTTGGCTGGTCAGGCAGTGCCAATGGGACAAGAAATGATCGTGATATCTTTGGTCGATGATTTTTCACCAGTGCTGAGCAGTTTCAGCCCTTTTTTTATTATTTGCTATTGTATCAATTTGGTGTTCAAAATAAACTTTTATCAACCTAAAGCACCCATGGATGAGAGTAGTGGCCACGTTCTTATTCATCATCTGTATCAAGAAAACATATGATGGTGGTCCAAGCATTTTATGTATTATAATTGCAAGCATTTGCATCAAATGATATCAAGTACTGAAAAGCTTTATAGTTATGGGAAACACAAAGTAGTGGATGACGTATCAAAGTCACATTGATCTTTCCCAATGTGCACAAAAATTTACCACAGCACTTTGCATTTGGTTCTGAAGGGCTGATGCAAAGGCTAGTCAATAAAGGTCAGCCTCTACTGGGCTGAGGCCAGGCGACAACTCTCAGATACATCCTCCTACTTATCCTTGGACCATGATCCCACAGATGAGTACCAGGCCTTAATCTCAAACACCCTTCAAGTTTACTCCAGCATTTTGTGTCGAAGGGTCGCGACCCAAAATGTTACCTATTCCTTCTCTCCTGAGATGCTGCCTGACCAGCTGAGTTATTCCAGCCTTTTGTGTCTACCTTCGATTTGAACCGGCATCTGCAGTTATTTTCCTACATACCTAAAGATCTTTCTGTCCTCAGTCTCCTCCATTGGCAGAGTGAGGCTAAACACAAATTGGGGGGACATCATCTCATATTTTGCTTGGGTAGCTTGCAGCCCAGTGGTATGAATATTGATTTCTCTCACTTCAGGTAGCCTCGACATTCCCTCTCTCTCTATCCCTCCCACACCCGAGTCGCACTAGCTTCTCATTTCCACCCTACAAACAGCTTACAATGGCCTGTTTCCTTTATCATCGTTACTTTTTTGCATATTTTTCATTCATTGTGTTTTTTTCTCTCCACATCACCGTCTATATCTCTCGTTTCCCTTGTCCCTAACCAGTCTTGATCCGAAGAAGGGTCTTGACCTGAAATGTCACCCATTCCTTCTCTCCAGAGATGCTGCCTGACCTGCTGAGTTGCTCCAGCTTTTTGTGTCTATCTTCAGTGTAAACCAGCATCTGCAGTTCCGTCTTACACATAAAGATCAGCCGTGGTCAAAATAACAGGCAGATCTGATTTGAAGGGCTAAACGATCTACTTCTGTTTCTTAACTCACAGGGCAGCACAGGGGCACAGCTGTAGAGTTGCTGCCTTAAAGCACCAAAGACCCTCGTTTGATCCTGACTGTGGCCTGTACAGGGTTCGTACATTCTCCCTGTTTTCTCCGGGTGCTCCGGTTTCCTCCAACACTCCAAAGATGTGCAGGTTTGTAGGTTAATTGGCTTCTGGTCATTTTAAATTGTCCTTAGCTTGTAGGATTGTGCCAATATATGGGGTGATCGCCGGTCAGCATGGACACAGTGAGCTGAAGTGCCCGTTTCCACACTGTATCTCTAAAGTCTTAAGTAAACTAGACTGCAAGACAAGATAGCTTCATGGAAAGAAGAAGAGAAAAGTAATTATTTCTGCACATCATGAAATTCAATGTTAGGGGTTGACCGTAAAGACTCTGTGGTATTTGAGGCGTTTCTCCAAATGGGAAATTAATAGAGAGTTTCATCTAATTTAATGGAACAATGCTGTGACAATTAAACCATGATTTCATCCATGTGGATTAACCTACGTTAAAACTGCAAGTGATGCAATGTGACTATCCAACCCATGTACCTAATACAATGAGTCAGAACATAATACATACAACATACAGACTGTATGACATTTGTGTCTGTACCATATGTAATAAATATGTAGGAAAATAACTGCAGATGCTGGTTCAAATTGAAGGTAGACACAAGTCTGAAGCAGGGTCTCGACCCAAAACGTCACCCATTCCTTCTCTCCTGAGATGCTGCCTGATCCGCTGAGTTACCCCAGCATTTTGTGTCTACCTTCATGTGTAATAAATAGATGAGGACAAGCAAGACTGCCATACCACAGCAACACTTTGACAAATAGAAGAACGTTCAACCCAAAATGCACACAGATTCAATAGTCTTTCTCCTTTGATGTCTGTCTTTATAAGCGAACAATGTAAAATCAAGAAACACGAGGAACTGCAGATGCTGGAATCTTGAGAAAGATACAGTGCTGGAGGAACTCAGCAGTTCAGGCAGCATCTGTGGAGGGAAATGACAGGCAAGAATTTATGTCGGAGACCTTTAGTATAAAACCTGCTTGATGATTCATAATACACAGCTTTAAAATATAGCTCTGCTGTGATGAAACTGAACATGTGGTTTACTCTTACCAGAGTGGTAACTGCCAATAATGACATTGAAAAATTTAACATTGAGTAAAATACTGTGAAAAACAGATATAGCTTGCCAAGCAATTTTATGCTTGGATCAGTATTTCCATATAATAGAAATGAATGAAAGGTTTGCATTGGAATTCAATGCTTGAACAAGGATTATGTCTGAATTGCACAGGCATTTATCCAGATACCTCTACTTACTTACTATTTTTTTATTTCAACATGTTTCTGATCTGATACAAGTGTTTTTCATTAATGGTAGCTGACCGTTCAGTTATTAGCTTTCTGCTTTTCTCAAAACCTATATAAATATGATGTGAAGTTGAATGGAGTCATTGTCGTGTGATATTTGAAAGTAAGCACTTGCACCCTTTGGGATTATAAAATAAAATAACAAAGGATATATTGTAAATCACCTTGCTGATCAATGGCCAGAGTTGAAAGCAAATGTGAAATTGTAGGCGATCACGAGAGCCATTAAACTCAACGTGATTTGCAAAACTGTTTTTGCTCCATTTTTCTTATGGGATAGGGGGAGAAAACAGACCCGAAACCTGTGTCAAAAGTAGTTAAAGTCTACTCTAATGCAGCAGGTTTTCATTCAAAGGATCGTCTTCCGATAGCATTTATAAGATATTCTTCACTGGAAGAAAGTTCTTGACCACCCTTCCACTTTGGTATGTTTATATGTGAACTCTTCCCCCCCTCCCCCTCCATCCCCAGCATCTGACACAAATTAATCTGCAGGCACTCAGTGCTGGTTCCCATCCGCTACTGCAGAGCATTAGAATTGCTGATGAGGTTTCGGCCCTTCCCCCTCAGGCAGCATAAAAGCTCGAGCTGAGCGGAACAGTGAAGCTGCTTACTTTTTCTTCCTTCTATTATTCCGACCATTCAGCCATGAGTTCAATTGGTCTGAAAGACACAGGAGAGATCCAAAACTCTCCACATCGGCCCGTAAAGGTCTGAAATTAGTTAATTAATGTGCAGGCCCATTATGCACGTTTAACATATGAATGAGTGAGTGGGTTGACTTAGTTACAGAGCAGGAAAGAAGTGAGGATATTTGAGGACCGCTCAGTAAGAGGAAAGGAATCTGGAACAATGAGGACATTTGTATGGGATTTGAGGAAGAATTTTAACAGAGCCCAGAGACTGAAATTAAATGAGGCATTTTGCGTAGATTGGCACCAACTGTAAAGTAACTCGGTTCAGTCTGCCAAATTTCCTTTAGTATTTTTAGATTTAAATTGCTCCAGAAAAACATGTTAAATAGGGAAAGCAATCTTTCAGATGAAACAAGGAAAAATAGTAATGGCTGCAAACCAATTAAAAAAAAATAGAAGGACCCCATTGTTTTAAACTATTCAGGCAGGGTTATTGATTTTATCTTTCAGAAAATCCTATGCATTTTTTAAGCATATCACAGATAAATTGAAACAATATTGACTGTTCTCCAGTTAGTATATGGGGGTTAAACATTAATTGCACATTTTTCTGTCATCTGGCTCTCATGGTGAGTTGAAGATACCGATCTCTTTATTTCCTCTGGAGCACCAGATAAATTATGAATGTGGGGCATGTTAGCTTCACAGCAAAGCCATGGGGTAAAACATTTGTTCCACTGCTTGGGTATTACATGCTGGAGTCAAGTTAGTACAGTGATGATGAGTGAAATCTCAAAAGTCAACCTGACTCCAACTCTCGATGGGAAATGTATCTCATCCAGTGGACTGTGGATGCTCAGACAGAGCTGGCATGAACCGAATGTGTTGGCAACGTGCCACTTCTGATTTGGACTGCTGGCCCTGCAATTTGTGGGTGCTTTCTTTGTCAATCAATGGAGAAATAAAGAACTTGCATTCATGCAGTGACTTTCGGAACCTTAGGAGATCCCAAGGCACTTTGCAGACAATGAAGTATTTTTTTCTGCCACCGGGAAATGCGGCGGCCAATTAATGTATGGAAAATTCCCACATACTGCAATGATCTGATCATCTTTTTTAATGATGTTGGATGAGAGGCATTGCCAAGGACACGAGACAAGCTTGCTTGCTGACTCGCAGAATTTATGTGTGCATTGCATTTTGACCAGGAAGTCCATAGAAAAGCTCGGCTTGTCTATCTTCGAGATTTTCTAATATCCAAGTCACTAAACAAAGGCATGATAAACCTTTGTGTTTTGCAGAACAGCCATTGATCTGAAATGTCATCTGGTATCTCTTTCCTTGGACGCTGCTTCTAGTCAAGCAGTGTTCAGGAGTCAAGGGTCAAGAATGTTTCATTGTCATATGTACCGACAACAGAACAATGGAATTCTTTCTTAGAGCAGCATAACTGGCCTGTAACGCAATACGCATATATAAAAAACAAAAATTCAATAAATTAATAATCCCAATACTACAGCAAAATAAAAAGCCCAAAGTCCTTAAGGCTTCCAGCATTTTGGCTCTTGTTACTGATTCCAACACCGGTTTCCAAATCTCCTTTGCACTGTGTGTAAGTCACAAATTAGTGACAAATCTAAAATTTGAAAAATGGCATTTTATCGCTGGCTGGAGAATAGATATTGGTGCAGAATACAAATGTGCTGGGATTTTATCCAAAATCAAACACTACAATATGAAACGTGCAAAATGGAGTCATCTAATAGTCATAGAGTTGGGCCGTTCTGCCCAACTTGTCTATGCCAACCAGGTTGGCTAGTCCCATTTACCTGTGTTTGGCCCATATTCCTTTAAACCTCTCCCATCCATGTATCTTTTAGGCATCGCCATCTCCACAGCTCCCAGTGGCAGCTCTTGTCATATACATACCAATTTATGTGTGAAGAAATCGTCCCACGGGTCTCATTTGAATCTTTCCCTTCTCACCTTAAATCTATGCCCGTCTAGTACTGGACTGTGACCTTATCTCTGCCTCTCATGATTTTGTGCAGTTCTATGTCATCCCTCAGCCTCCTATGCTCCAGAGAAATAGTCCCAGCATATCCACCTCAAGCCCTTGAGTCCTGGTAACATCCTGCTGAATCTTTCTGGTACATCATCTCCAGCAGGGCAACCAGCCGTGCACATGTTGATCCAACATGTTGGCCTCACCAATGCATTACACAGCTGTAGCACAATGTCCTATCTCCTGTATTCAGTACCCTTACCCATAAAGGCAATGATGCCAGATGCCTTCCTCATCACCCTGTCTACTTTGTTGCCATTTTCAGGGAACTGTGCACCTGTGTCCCTGGTCTCTCCGCACTACGATACTCTCCAGCTCCCTACCATTTACCACGTTCATAAATTCATAAGGGGCACAGAGGTAGGGTTGCAGTCTGACAGTGCCAGAGACCCAGGTTTGATCCTGACTACGGGTACCATCTGTACGGAGTTTGTACATTCTCCTTGTGACCGCGTGGGTTTTCTCTGGGTGCTCTGGTTTCCTCCCACACTCCAGACATACTGGTTTGTAGATTAATTGGCTTTGTAAAAAAATTGTAAAATTGTCCCTAGTGTGTGGAAAAGTGTAAGCATATAGGGTGATTGCAGGTCGGTGCAGACTCGGTGGGCCACACTGTATGATTAATGTTCATAAATTCATGCGTCATAGGAGCAGAAGTAGGCCATTTGGCCCATCTAGTCAATGGCCCATCCGCCATCAGCCATGGCTGATTTATCTTTCCCTCTCAACCCACTTCTCGTGCCTTCTCCCCATCACTCTTCAATCGCTTTGTTTTGGTTCCTGAGAATCTCCAAATGTGTAATACTAATGTCTTTACTGCATCATGTTGTGAGACCCGAAACATCACCTCGCCATGTTCTCCAGAGATGCTGCCTGACCTGCGGAGTTACTCCAGCACTTTGTGTCCACTTACACAATTCAGACCAGTTGAAAACAACAGCTGGTTAACTTTCCAGCTCAATATAAGGTTTATGCATGAATTCAAACCAATTTTTGCAAAACACCGGAATATCTGTATCTGGAGAATTGCACCAGGTCAGGCAGCATCTCTGGAGACTGAAGAATGGTTCCAACCTGAAAATCACCTATCCCTGTTCCCCAGCAATGCTGCTTGACCTGCTGAGTTCCTTCAGCCCTTGTGACTCTCTTTGTAAACCAGCATGTACAGTTCCTTGTTTCTAGTTTTCACAGTGAAGCTTCTTCAGACTCTCTCCATTACCTCTGAACTGATAATGAATTCAAAAACCAAAACAATTTAAAAAATGCTGGAAATCTGAAATAAAATTAGAGACTACTGTAAAAACTCAGGCAACGAATGAGGAGGTAGAAAGAGAAAAACAGAGAGCTGCTGGATGGAGTCCAGATCTCCACACAAACCGGCCTCCCTTCCATTTATTCCAATTACAGTTCACGCTGCCTTGGCCAGGCCACCAGTATAATCAAGGATGAGTCTCACCCTGGTCACTCCCTCTTCTCGCCTCTCCCATCAGGCAAAAGGTACAGAGTGTAACACGCATGCTTTCAGATTCAGGAGATAGACACAAAAAGTTGGAGTAACTCAGCAGGGCAGGCAGCATCTCTGGAGAGAAGGAATGGGTGATGTTTTGGGTTGAGACCCTTCTTCAGAGATGCTGCCAGCCCCACTGAGTTACTCCAGCTTTTTGTGTCTATCTTCGGTTTAAACCAGCATCTGCAATTCCTTCCTACACTGTTAAATTCAGGGACAGTTTCTTCCTACTGAACCTTCCTATGACCAACTAGAGAGCAGTCCTGACCAACCATCTACCTCATTGGAGACCCTTTAACAAACTCATTTATTGGTCTTCATCCTGCACTAAACGTTATTCTCTTTTTCCCGCATCTGAACACTGTGGACAGCTTGTTTGCAATCACGTATAGTCTTTTCACTGACTTGCGGATAGCACGCAACAAAAAAACTTTTCACTCGGTACACGTGACAATAATAAACTAAACTACACTAAACTAAATTAAACTGAACTGAACTGAACTGAACTGAACTAAACATCTAAACTAAACTGAAATAAACTGAACTAAATTAAACTAAACGGATCCTGAATAAATTCTTATTCATGGAGTCCCATGATTTTTTGAAATCAGTTCTTCAGCAATTCCATTCTTTTTGTCTGTGAAAATGTAAATCAAAGGGCCTTGCATATGGCAGAGACAGGAAAGTACTTCAAATATTCAGGGCAGTAGTTTGTCATAAGATATTGGTGCACATTTACAATGCAAAAATTATATTTTGAATTGTATATATGGAATAACAATATCCAAAACGGAGCCCACATAAAAGAAAAATAATAATGATGCCAACCCTTTCATGTCCCTGCAGTGATTCCATGAATGTACAGGAGGAAACGTTGCATCCAATATGAATGCAGCGACTCCCTCAAAGTGGTAATGTGATAAAAAAGAAGACAATTTGTTTTGAGGAATAAATAATGGCTCAGGTCTCTGGGGAAAACTTCCCTTCCTTCTTTCAAACCATGCTGCCGTATCTTTGCATGCCGCTGAAATGAAAATGCTGCCTTCAAAAGGGGATTTCAAACCAATTAGCAACACTAGAAATATTGCAAAGCTCAAATAAAGAACAGAAGAGGATAAAAAATACATCAATAAACAGTTTTGAGGACTTGAAGGGCATTTTATAAATGCGAGACTCTCTTTCTCTTACTTGCTTCCATTTTTACTGAGAGGTTAGGGACTGAATGGGCACATCAATAAATGTGTTCATAAAGACATGGACTCACAGCAGGGAGACAAGCCCTGTGTCCCAACAAATCTATGACAGTCAAGATGCCACATCTAAGTTAGTGCCATTCATCCACGTTTGGCCTAAGTCTCTCCAAATCTTTCCTATTCATGTTTCTGTCTAAATTTCTTTAAAACGTTGTTATTATACCTGCCTCAACTACTTCCTCTGGTGCTTGTTCCATATAGCCACCACCCTCCATGTGAAAAGGTTGCCCCTCAGTTTTCTATTAAATCTCTCCCCACTCAAGTTAAACCATTGCCCTCTAGTTCTTGATTCCACTAACTTGGGAAAATGACAGTGGGTTCATCCTATGTATTCTGCTCAGGATTTTGTACACCTCAATAAGGTCATCCCTCAGCCTTCTATGCTTTGAGGAATAAAGTCCTGGATTGCATGACAGAGCTTGAAGGATTTTTGGGCATAAAGTGGGTGATGGGCTATGGGGAATATTGAGAAAGGATTCAAAATGTTGGAGTACTCAGCAGGTCAGGCAGCAGCATTTCTGGAGAACATGGATAGTTTAGTTTAGTTTAGTTTAGTGATACAGCGCGAAAACAGGCCCTTCAGCACACTGAGTCCACACTGACCCCGCATATTACCACTATCCTACACACACTAGGGTCATATTTTTCATTTGCCAAGCCTATTTACCTACAGTACATACCTTTACGACTTTAGAGTGTGGGAGGAATCTGAAGTTCTCGGAGAAAACCACACAGGTCACGGTGAGAATGTACAAACGCCGTACAGGCAGCGCCCGTAGTTGGGATCGAATCCGGGTCTCCGATGCTGCAAGCGCTGTAAGGCAGCAACTCTACCGCTGCGCCACTGTGATTAGGTGACATTCGGGCTGAGACCCTTCTTCAGAAAGGATTGCTGGCTTGGAAATTTAGGCATGATCTTTTGTAATAGTAGTGTGGATTCACTGGGCTATATTCCAGCTCTTGCTTACAGTATGTTCTTACAGTCGGAACGCTACAGTTAATGTTTCTCGTCGGGACATCTTGACTATTAAATTATCATTACATACGATTCCTGGAGCTGCTATCCATCAACTTTTCACAAGAGGCACTTCCAGTAAGACGTCTTACTCCACTTACCCTTAACATCACACAACATGGTTAATGGAGGGAAATCATCTTCAGAGGAGTGCATGATCTTTCCATTCTCGGAAACCATGGCCAATGGTTTGGTGATTGACTCACCCAGGACAGATTGGGGCTTGGTTCTGGGATTTCCTGACCTAAAAGGGCTAAGTATACTGTGCCAGTTTCATTTGCTGATCAATCAATGCGGTTTACTATGGCCAGACTTAAAGACTGGCCTCAAAGTTTCAGAGGAGAAATGTATTCTCATTGCCCAGTGTGCATTAATGTATTTGTGTATGAGTGCCTGTATTTTGTATGTATGTATGTATGTATGTATGTATGTATGTATGTATGTATGTATGTATGTATGTATGTATGTATGTATGTATGTATGTATGTATGTATGTATGTATGTATGTATGTATGTATGTATGTATGTATGTGAATGTATCTGGTTGTATGTGTGTGTGCGCAAGCATGTGTCTTTTTGTGTGCCCATGTGTGTGTGTATTATTCAAGCTTGTGTTTGAGTACATGTATATATGTGTGTGTGCATGTTTTTGTGTGTGTGTGTGTTTGATTGAGTGTGCGTCTGTGTGTGTGCATGTGTGTGCATTTGTGTGTGTCTCTGCGTGCACGTGTGTATGTGTATGTGTATGTGTGTGTGTGCGTCTGTGTGTGTATGTGTGTGTGTTTGTGTGGACATGTGTCTGTGTGCATTTATATGCAGGCAGAAGGTTAATTCTGAAGGTGACAAGGTAGGATCCTCACTCTGAATTAAAATACTGTGGGTTGATTGATTCCAGTATTATCAAATGGAATGTTAAGCTAAGGTCACATCTGGCACACCACTTGGTCTAGGAGTATGTAAAAAATCTAAGCACGCAATTGAAGAGGACCAGGAAATTCCTGGTTAAGATCAGGTTCCGCTGAAGTTTCTTCTCTCGGTCAACATGAATAAAAACAGGTAATTCATCTTGTTTGAAAGATATGCAAAAAAGTAACGATGATAAAGGAAACAGGCCATTGTAAGATGTTTGTAGGGTGAAAATGAGAAGCTAGTGCGACATGGATGGGGGAGGGATAGAGAGAGAGAGGGAATGCCGGGGCTACCTGAAGTGAGAGAAATCAATAATCATACCACTGGGCTGTAAGCTGCCCAAGCAAAATTGCTGTTCCTCCAATTTGCGTTTAGCCTCACTCTGACAATGAAGGAGACCGAGGCCAGAAAGGTCTGTGTAGGAATGGGCAGGAGAATTAAAGTGTCCAGCAACCGGGAGATCAGGTTGGCTCATGCGGGCTGAGCGAAGGTGTTCCGCGAAACGATCGCCCAGTCTGGGTATGGTCTTGCCGATGTATAAGGGTCCACATCTTGAACAACTGATACAGTAGATGAGGTTGGAGGAGGTGCAAGTGAACCTCTGCCTAACCTGAAAGGACTGTCGGTGTCCCTGGACAGAGTCAAGGGAGGAGGTATAGCGACAGGTGTTGCATCTTATGCGGTTGCAGGGGAAGGTACCTGGGGAGGGGATGGTTTGGGTGGGAAGGGATGAGTTAACCAGGGAGTTGCGGAGGGAATGGTCTCTGCAGAAGGTGGAAAGGGGTGGAGATGGGAAGATGTGGCAGTAGGAGGGGGGAGCAGTTGGATCTAGCAGAGTCAGACCATGTGGTGTGGAAGTCTGCATCGTGGAAGTTGTGGGTCTGGTTCTGAGCCTGAAACACAGGTGAGGCAATGGCTTTGGCCCGCTGGTGGGCATTGGAGAGGCGAGGGTTGGCAGAGTCGCTGGTGGAAGTCCCGTGGGGGTCTGGAGTAGAGATATGGGTCGGCGGCAGCAGCATTGGTGGCCCCGGGGAGACAGTGAATGCCAGCGACAGCGATGGCTCTGCTGGGGCCTACTGGTCCCCCCCTCCTCCAGGGAACCTCAGTAGTGATGGGTCTTCCCCTTCCTCCTCTTTCAACCAGGATACCCCGACCACACCACACCCATACAATAGTCCTCACTCCATAGCCTGATGCAGCCACACACAAAGGTGGCCATCAGGATGAGGGCCATGTTCGACACACTTTAGCTCCCATTGTCTGTGGACGTGCATCAGGCCTGTTGGACATGCTCCATCTTTGATCCCCAGATGAACTGGAAGGTGGTCCAGGTGATAGTCAACATTGAATTGCCAGCTGCCTCTCACCGTCCAGTTGATTGAGATGTTGACAAATACCAACAACTACCAACTTCTGAAGAAGGGTCTCAACCTGAAATGTCTCCTATCTATTTTCTCCAGACAAGCTTGCCTGATCCGCTAAATTAATCCAGCACTTTGTGTCCATCTGTGTAATCCAGCATCTGCAGTTCCTTGTTTCGACATCTATAGTTTCAGGTGTCTCGATTCTTCCTTGTGAGGCCACGTCAGCATCACAAATAAAAGGCTAAGTGTGAATCTTAAAAAGCACAGACAATAGCCTAAACACCTAGCCATAGTGTTCATATTTACTGATCAAGAGATTGCTTAGGTGTGACTTCAATAGAATTCCAGCTTATACTCTGCATGCTGTGGGTTTTGAGGAAAAAAAGGATCTTATCTTACTTTCTGATTTTTGAGATGGAGCTCATTAATGGATATTTTAGAGATGTGAAATGCAAAGCAAAACTCTGGCCTGTCAGAAATGTTACACATCTTTTCACAAAATTACAAACAAAATGTACACCCACCGGATAATCCATGCAGGTGACTGTACTAATGAGAGCTACGAGTCGACTCAGCAAACCTGTGTGGATTTACTTTTTACTACTTGCTCTTTTTGCACACACTGTACTATCACATAGTATAAGAAAATAACTGCAGATGCTGGTACAAATCGATTTATTCACAAAATGCTGGAGTAACTCAGCAGGTCAGGCAGCATCTCGGGAGAGAAGGAATGGGCCATTCCTTCTCTCCCGAGATGCTGCCTGACCTGCTGAGTTACTCCAGCATTCTGTACTATCACATGTTCAGTATGATCGACAGACACTTTTGGAGATAGGAACGTCAGCCAACACGGACTGTAAGCCAGCTAGTGATAACACAGACGACCCAGGCCTCCCCTGGGTGTTTTGTCTACCTGCACGGCGGAGGAGGAAAGCAAAGAGAGGGAAGCGTGCTGGCGCTCTGTGCAGAAGCCGGCGAAGAAATAACAAACCCCCTCTGCCCAGCATTCTGTTAGCTAATGTGCAATCCCTGGACAATAAATTAGACGAGTTGCGCGCACGGATTGAACACCATCGGGACATTAAGAGCTGCTGTGTTCTGGCGTTCATGGAGACGTGGCTGGAGACCGGCATACCTGACTGTGCCGTCACTCTGGAGAGTTTTTCCGTCTACCGACAAGACAGAACGAAGGACTCAAGCAAGTCGAGAGGAGGGGGAGTGTGCTTTATGGTTAACTCTTCGTGGGCCATGGATATCTGCGTTTTAACTATACACTGCTCCCCGGTCGGTACTGGAGCTGTTGACCATTAAAGCTAGACCTTTCTACCTCCCCAGAGAGTTCAGTTCAGTCCTCCTTACTGCTGCTTACATCCCCCCCACAGGCCGATAAATCTCTAGCCCTGGACGAACTGTATGGAATTGTAAATGAGCAGGAGAACTCCCATCCTGAGGCTGCGTTCATTGTTCTGGGAGACTTCAACAGAGCCAATATGAAGAAGGTTCTCCCAAAATACTTCCAACACATCACTTTTCCCACTAGGGGAGAGCAGACCCTGGACCATTGTTACACCCCATTCAGAGACTGTTATAAGCCTGTTATAAAGGTATTTATTCACAAAATGCTGGAGTAACTCAGCAGGTCTGGCAGCATCTCAGGAGAGAAGGAATGGGTGATGTTTCGTGTCGAGACCCTTCTTCAGACTGATGTCAGGGGGGCGATACAAAGGAAGGATATAGGTGGAGACAAGAAGATATAGGGAGATCTGGGAAGGGGAGGGGAAGAGAGGGACAGAGGAACTATCTAAAGTTGGAGAAGTCGATGTACATACCACTGGGCTGCAAGCTGCCCAGGCGAAATATGAGGTCCTGTTCCTCCAATTTCCAGTGGGCCTCACTATGGCACTGGAGGAGGCCCATGATAGAAAGGTCAGACTGGGAATGGGAGGGGGAGTTGAAGTGCTTGGCCACCGGGATCTCAGTTTGACCAACGCGGACCGAGCGCAGGTGTTGAGCGAAGCGATCGCCGAGCCTGCGTTTGGTTTCGCCAATGTAGTCCCTGCCTCGCCTTGCTTTTGGTAAGGCAGATAACTGTTCCATTCTACTGCTGCCTGCATACAGGCAGAAACTAAAACAGGAAAAACCGGTTTCCAGAGTCACATATAAATGGAACAATGAGGTTGATGAGGCCTTACAGGACTGCTTTGACACAACTAACTGGCAGATGTTTGAAGACGCAGCAGAAGGCAATATCAACGAATACACAGACTCTGTCTTAGGCTACATAAGTAAGTGCATCGATGATGTGGTTCCAAAAGCCACCATCTGCACTTACCCAAATCAGAAACCCTGGGTCGGACGGGAAATCCGTGCTAAACTTAAAGCACGGACTACTGCCTTCAACTCAGGCGACCTCAACGCCTACAAGGTAGACCTCCGGAAGTCCATCAGGAAATTCAAGAGAGACTACAGAAACAAAGTGGAATCTAACTACTACAGCTCGGACTCCAGACGCATGTGGAGTGGATTACGCTGCGTCACAGACGACAAAGGGAAAAACAGGAGCACTGTTCAGCCTACCACATCGCTCTCGGACGAGCTTAACACCTTTTACGCCCGGTTCGATGTAGACAACACAGCGCCCACCATGAGTCCACAGGTGTGCAGGGGGACTACCACACTGTCCTTACAAACAGCAGACGTGAGGCGGTCCTTCAAAAAGGTCAACGACCGCAAAGCTCCGGGGCCGGATGGTATTCCAGGGCGGGCTCTCAGAGCGTGTGCTGATCAACTGGCAGAGGTGTTCATCAACATCTTCAACCTCTCTCTGAGTCAGTCTGTGGTTCCCACCTCCTTCAAAGCATCCATCATCGTTCCTGTTCCAAAGAAACCAGTAACCTCCTGTTTAAATGACTACCGTCCTGTCGCACTGACATCAGTCATCATGAAGTGCTTCGAGCGACTAGTCAAAACTCACATCTGCTCCTCTCTCCCTGACACCTTGGACCCTCTTCAGTTTGCATATAGACCAAACAGGGCCACGGACGATGCCATCGCCATGGCAATACATACTGCGCTCACCCACCTGGACGAAGGAAACACATATGTGAGAATGCTCTTTATTGACTACAGCTCGGCATTCAATACTATTATTCCCTCAAAACTCGTCCCCAAGCTCCTTGATCTTGGACTGGAGACCTCCATCTGCGGATGGATATTCGATTTCCTGACGGGCAGGCCCCAGGTGGTGAGAATTGGCAGCCACACCTCTTCCTCACTGATCCTCTACACAGGCACACCACAGGGCTGTGTGCTCAGTCCTCTCCTGTACTCCCTGTTCACGCATGACTGTACTGCTAAGCACAGCTCAAACATCATCCTAAAGTTTGCTGACGACACGACCATCTTGGGCCTCATCACAGACAACAATGAGACGGCCTACAGAGAGGAGGTAAAGGCACTAAACAGCTGCTGCCAGGGAAATAACCTCTCTCTCAATGTCAGCAAAACTAAAGAGATGATCGTGGACTACAGGAGACAGCGGGGGAGTGGACACCTTCCCATCCACATCGGTGATGCTGAGGTTGAAAGGGTCAGCAGCTTTAAGTTCCTCGGTGTCCGCATCACTGAGGACCGTTCTTGGACACTGCACACGGACACAATAACAAAGAAGGCCCGCCACCGGCTTTTTCTTGAGAAGACTGAGGAAGTTTGGCATGAACGCCAGCATCCTCACAAACCTCTACAGAAGCACCATCGAGAGCCTGCTGTCGGGCTGCATTACAGTCTGGTACGGGAACTGTTCTGCCCACAGCCACAAATCACTACAGAGAGTGGTGAAGACGGCACAGCACATCACTGGCAACTGTCTCCCGGCCATTCAGGACATTTTCTACCGGCGGTGCCTGCGGAAGGCACGCAGCATCATCAAGGACCACAGCCACCTAGCACGCAGGCTGTTCTCCTTGTTACCGTCAGGCAGACGATACAGGAGTATGGCTGCACGTACCACCAGACTTAAGAACAGTTTCTACCATCAGGCCATCAGGCTTCTGAACTGATAAACGCATTTCACATCATATATGTTGATTATTTTAATATTGTCTTTTTACCTTACTAATGTCATTTTTGTCTTATTTATCCTTGGAATATTACTGCCGAGGTGACCCGTTGACTTGTCAAATACATTTCATTGTATCGTTGACCCTGTGCCAACCTACATATGGCAAATAAAATTATTATTATTATTATTATTATTATTATTATTATTATTATTATTATGAGAATTGCTTTATCAGATCTGTATGCATTGAAAATACGTAAATGTAAATACTTGACAGTCAACATCTTACCTCAACCTCCTTCATATCTTTTCAAATTGGAGATTAGCTTGTATTGTGAGAAAGACAATAACTGTGAAGTCTACAAACAGTAACCACAATGGGGAGGGAAGCTCTTTCTATGTTTACCGACTTGCATGTTTTTGTCTCTAAAGCCACACTTAGCCTCAAATCCATTGACATTTGCAGGAGTACAGTTTCTGAATGTGTATAACATGAGATGGCTGTTTCTACACTTTATCTTTTCATATCCTGCCCTCGGTAGGCAGCCCCTTGGATGAGGTGGCAAAGGTGCTTGGTATAAGATAGACACAAAATGCTGCAGCATCTCTGGAGAGAAAGAATGGGTTCAGACAGCAATCTCTGGATAGAAGTAATTGGTGTAAGGAGGGTTTGTGAACGCTGTAAATGTCAGAAGAGTTTTTGCACTGTTCTTGTTTTGTAGACTTTTTATTATTCTGAATAAAGTTTATTTTTGAGCAAACAAAAGAGAATGACTTGCTTCCACTCCAATTGTGTAGGTTCTGAGGTGACCGACGAGGCCAAAGTGGGACCCATGGACTCTACTATGGCTGGGCAAAAGGTACTTAATGGAGTATCAGCATCTGCAGTTCCTTCCTACACTTGTTGGAGTGGATGGGTAAGCAGTTTGGGAGATGTGTACTTTTACCGCCACTTACGCAGGACATGTTCATTCCTTATTCATGGATACAAATGCCATAATGACAAACCAGATGCTCCTTTTCTATTAGGAGTGGCCCTGTACCAGGAATTTGCACGAGTTTTAATGAAGCTTGAAGAACATCTTGACTTGGTTCCTCAGTCCTCTTGGTAATCTTTAGCCCTGAGAGAGCTTGGAAGAGAGTGTCCGTTTTGGAAATAGAAACTGAAAAGCCCGGAGATACACAAGCCAAGACAAGTCAAGTTGAGTTTATTGTCAAAGATAGACACAAAACGCTGGAGTAACTCAGCGGGACAAGCAGCATCTCTGGAGAGAAGGAATGGGTGAGGTTTTGGGTCCCACAAATATGGCTGAGGTGAAAGTTGAATGAAAGTCTTGTTAGCAGCAACGGAGCGGGCACGTATACTCAGACAAAAACAAATGTCTAGGACAAGAAGGGTCTTGACCCGAAACATCACCCATTCCTTCTCTCCAGAGATGCTGCCTGACCTGCTGAGTTACTCCAGCATTGTGTGTCTATCTTCCACACAAAAACAAATTATACATTAAGGACACAAAATTTCTAAAAGAAAGAAGACTGTGCAAAACAAAACAAGACATCGGTGCAAAAAACAGAACTAGAACAAAAAGGTCCACAGTAGTGCAAGTAGTAGATCAATCCCCTCCCCCCCCCCCCCTCCACCCCCTTGATCCCCCCTCTCTTCCCAATCCCATACCCGGGTGTGCACCCAGTCCCTCCACTATCTTGCTCCTCTTTCCCCTTCCCCCCATTCCCTTCCCCCTCTCTCCCTTCCTCTGGCTTCACATTATCACTCCACTTCTCTTCTTACCCCACACCCTTTTGCCTTAATTTCATCTCTGGCCATTGTCCACCCACCTGCCGATCAAAGCCCCCATCACCTGTATCTATGTTGTAACCTAGTTCCACGTATCACTTGCCAGGATAGACACAAAGTGCTGGAGTAATTCAGCGAGTCACGCAGCATCTCTGGAGAAAAGGAATAGGTGACGTTTCGGCTCGGGACCCTTCTTCAAACTGCTTATCGCTCACCAGGCCTTGTCCCGCCCCCACCGTTTTTACACCTTCCCCCTCACTGCAATTAGTGCCCCGAGTGTGTAGGATAGAATTAGTTTACGTGCGGTATGGACTCAGTGGGCCGAAGGAACTGTTTCCAGGCTGCATCTCAAAAGCTAAACGCTAGAAACAAGGAACCTGAGATGCTGGTTTACACATAAAGACATAAAGTGATGGAGTAACTCAGTGGGTCAGGTAACATCTCTGGAGATCATGTGTAGGTGACACTTTGGGTCAGGATTCTTCTCCAGGGGGGAGAGAGAAGAAAGCTGGGAGAGATGAGAAACAGGGAAACTCCTTCCAGTTCCATCTGAAAGGAATGGTATTGGGTGATCCACTTCATGACTGAAACATGGAGTAGGGAGTGGGTGTTGGGGAAGAAGGGAGGGAGCCTTCCTCTTTTTTAAGTTCTTGTTTCTTTTACCAGAACGGCTAAACCATCTTAAAATTGTTAACTGTTAAACTACTTCAGCGATCAGAGTAGAAAAATCTGGCCTCAATCTGAGGGCATTCTGTGACCAATGCTATCCATTTTTTTCATTTATTTTAGTTTAGAGATACAGGGTGGAAACAGGCCCTTCGGCCCATCGAGTCTGCCCCAACCAGCACTATTCCACACACTCGGGACAATTTACAATTATTACCAAAGCCAATTAACCTACAAACCTGTGCATCCTTGGGGTGTGGGAGGAAACCGGAGCACCCGGAGAAAACCTGCGCAGTCACAGGCAGAACGTACAAACCCCGTACAGACAGTGCCCATGGTCAAGATTGAACCCTGGTCTCTGGCGCTACAAGGCAGCAACTTTACTGCTGCGCCACTGTGCTGCCCATTGGTGCTCTCGATAATGCATGTGTCAGCTTTCATCGTGGTGCCTCTCCTGCTTTTCACTTGGGAGTCTCTAGAAACCTTTTACAAACTAGAATTGAGGTGTGACATACAATGTCGATAATCAGCAGTGCCGGCCCCTGACATTCATGCAGGAGCAGATAACTTTGACAGTTTTGACATCCAAAAAGGCAAACAAAGGAGTTTAGAAAAAAATAATTCAGTCATGTGATTACATTTTAACCATTGCATTGCATTTATTTTATTTTAATGAGCACTGCTTTTTTTAATTTCTGGAGTGCACCTCAGGCAATAATTCGAGCAGCAGGTCAAAGGAAATTGCATGCAGTCAGGCTGTGTAATCCTCCTGTGAGCTCGCCAGACATGCCAAGTTCCATATGCAAGGTTCTTTTGCAAATAAAATCACACTGTAAGGAAATATCATCCTCAGGGACATGACTGAGAGCTGTGATTTGCACACAAAACGCTGCAGCCTTTCGCAAGGCAACTTGACTTGAGACTTAAGACTTAGATTTCAAAGATACAGCGTGGAAACAGGCCCTTCGACCCATCGAGTCTGTGCCGACCAGTGATCACCCCGTACACTAGCACTATCCTACACATTAGGGACGATTTACAATTTTACCAATGCTAATTAACCTACAAACCTTTACTTCTTTGGAGTGTAGGAGGAAACCGGAGTACCCAGAGAAAACCCACGTGGTCACACGAAGTGTGCACCTTACACACAGCCCCTGTAGTCAGGGTCGAACCCGGGGCTCTGGTGCTGGTAGGCAGCAACTCTGCCGTTGTGCTACTGTGCCGCCTTGCCCAGATGAAGCAGTGTACTGACCCGAAATATCACCCATCCATGTTGTCCAGAGAATGCTGCCTGTCGTGCTGAGTTACTCCAGCACTTTGTGTCTCTTATTTTAAACCAGCATCTGCAGTTCCATGATTCTATACCATGGGCTCCCTCTCCTGCCCACAATTATTAGCATTTGTTGCATAAATATTTTACAGCCCTTCAGTGTGTTGCTGGTGCAAGAAAACATAATTGAGTACGGCTTGAAAAGGGTTAAAGGAAGTGGTGCATATTTCATAGGCTGATGGTTGTCAGATGTAGCCCAGTGCATACTTCAACCATATGTACTGTAACTTTGACTGATCAGCATTTTAAATAATCGCACAAGCTCTTTCACAGGCATACTACTCTTACATCTGCTTAAATATAAGGCATGTAAAACTATTAAGATTTCCTCCTCAAATTCACAAATACTTTTACATGGAAAATCTAGATTATAAGAATCTTCTTATTTTTAGCTCAACATAATCATTGAAAATTTTAGTGTCGTTTAGTTTAGCTTAATTCAGCTTTAGTTTAGATTAGTTTCGTTTAGTTCAGTTCAGTTTAGTTAAGGGTTTCGACCTGAAACATAACCTATTGATGTTCTCTAGGGATGCTGCCTGACCCGCTGAGATATTCCAGCACTTTGTGCCCTTTAGTTTTCGCTAAGTTTAGAAACATAGAAACATAGAAAATAGGTGCAGGAGTAGGCCATTCGGCCCTTCAAGCCTGCACCGCCATTCAATATGATCATGGCTGATCATCCAGCTCAGTAACCTGTACTTGCCTTCTCTCCATACCCCCTGATCCCTTTAGCCACAAGGGCCACATCTAACTCCCTCTTAAATATAGCCAATGAACTGGCCTCAACTACCTTCTGTGGCAGAGAATTCCACAGACTCACCACTCTCTGTGTGAAGAAATGTTTTCTCATCTCGGTCCTAAAAGACTTCCCCCTTATCCTTAAGCTGTGACCCCTGGTTCTGGACTTCCCCAACATCGGGAACAATCTTCCCGCATCTAGCCTCTCCAACCCCTTAAGAATTTTATATGTTTCAATAAGATCCCCCCTCAGTCTTCTAAATTCCAGCGAGTATAAGCCTAGTCTATCCAGTCTTTCTTCATATGAAAGTCCTGCCATCCCAGGGATCAATCTTGTGAACCTTCTCTGTACTCCCTCTAAGGCTAGAATGTCTTTCCTCGGATTAGTTTAGAGATAGAGCATGGAAACAGGCCCTTCGACCCACGCTGACCTTCGATCACCCGTTCACACCAGTTCTATGTTATCCCACTTTGTCATCCACTCCCTAAACGTTAGGAGCATTTTTTTTTAACAGAGGGCCAATTAACCTACAAACCTGCACCCCTTTGGGATGTGGAATGAACCCGATGGAAACCAACATGGTCACAGGGAGAACATGCAGACTCCATACAGACAGCACCAGAGGTCAGGATCCAAATTTGGGGTCCACAGATTAGTATGGACCCTTCTTCCGATTAAATCTTTAGATGCTTCACATTAATTAATGGAATGTGAGTTAGTATAGATAGTAGGCGAAAATTGAAAAAAAAACACAAGCAAAGATTAAGATAAGTGCTGGACGCAAACAAAAGAAGCAGCCAGTATTTGCAAATGTCAATGACTGTGCAGCCAAATACAAATCCAACACAATTTACAAATTTGCAAATGACACCTTTGTAGTGGCCCAAATTCCAGAGTACAGGATGGAGATTGAGACCATTGTAACCTGGTGCCGAGACAACAACCTTTTCCTCAATGTCAGCAAGACAAAAGAAATGGTGATCGACTTCAGGAAGCGCAGTGGTGCACATACTCCAGTGGTGCACATACTCCAGTGGTGCACGTACTCCAGTGGTGCACATACTCTAGTGGTGCACATACTCCAGTGGTGCACGTACTCCAGTGGTGCACATACTCCAGTGGTGCACATACTCCAGTGGTGCACATACTCCAGTGGTGCACATACTCCAGTGGTGCACATACTCCAGTGGTGCACATACTCCAGTGGTGCACATACTCAAGTGGTGCACATACTCCAGTGGTGCACATACTCCAGTGGTGCACATACTCCAGTGGTGCACGTACTCCAGTGTGCATTGACGGCGCTGAAGAAGAGATGGTTGAAAGCTTGGGAGAACACATACAATACGATACAATGCGATACGATAGAACTTTGTTCATCCCCGGAGGGAAATTGGTCTGCCAACAGTCAAAACGCACAACCAGGTACACAAAAACTTGAAATTAAAATTAAATTAAAAGTGAATAAAAGAAAAAGACAAGTGACCATTGGCCTGCTGCCATGTGCACAACACCTTAACTGGAATGAACAAGCAAACCAACAAACAAATGCAGACTTATCCCCTGGGCAGAGGATTCTAAACTAGAGTGTCCCCCACACCAGGTCCCCCTTTGTTCTCCCGCCGTCCCTCATGGTGACCCCCCCACTCCGGGTCCCCATTGTCTTTCCCTCCCCCTCACGCTCATCGACCACTGACCGGGGGTTGATCACGAGGCCCCACTACTGCCGAGATTCCTGCTGCTGCCGAGACTCCCACTGCTGCAGAGGTCCCACTGTTGCCGAGGCTCGCACTGCTGCCGAGGCTCCCGCTGTTGTTGAGGTCCATACTGCAGCCAAGGCTCCCGCTGACGCCGCCAAGGCTTCCGCTGATGCCGCCGAAGCTCCCATCGCTGCCGCCATTGAGGCGCCTTCGGCCCAGACTGGCTTCTCCACAGTCCCCTGAGAGGCCTAAAGAGACACACAGCATGGAAACAGGCCCTTCAGCCCAACCTATCCATGCTCACCAGGATGCCCCATCTATACTAGTCCCACCTGCCCGTGTTTGGCCCATATCCCTCGAAACCTTTCCTCTCCATGTACCTGTCCAAATGCCTTTTAAATGTTGTTCTTGTACCTGCCTCAACTACCTTCTCTGGCAGCTCGTTTCATATTCTCACCACTCTCTATGTAAAAAAAGTTGCCACTCAAATCACTATTAAATACTTTCCCCTCTGAGTAAGGGTCTGAAAGCTGAAGAAGGGTCGCAACCTGAAACGTCACTTGTCTATTCCCTCTACAGATGCTACTGACATGCTGAGTTCTTCCAGCACATTTTAGACCAATGAGGAAATATGGCCGTCTATCTAAGTAAAATTAGCAACATTGAAAACCAATTAATTTCAATGCCACATGAAAAGCGGCTAGGATCTCTTATACTTTTTTTTGTTTTACTTTAATATTTTTGTTCCAGATGGCAAAGACAAACAGAAACAATATGAGAGGGAAAAAAATACATAGCATTACATTACAACATGAGACTAATTGTTCAATCCAATATCATCCAAGATGGTGGTTAGTAGAGGTAGTGGGAAATGAGGTTTCACAAAATTGAAGCCATGGCTTGGAATAGCTCACTTTGAACTCTAAATGAACACAGCATGCATTGTCTTAGGTGAAGGCAATGGTTGAATCCACCTAACCACATGCCACAGCCTTATTTTTGATCCAAAGAAGAAGAGAATGTCAGTGTATTAACTCAGCGCTTCTTCACTTCCATAGGAAAGAATTCTGGCCCCATCGTAAAGAGATTTAACCCTCATATGTAAAATGCAAAACCCCATTTGTTGAATGTTAACTTATTCCCATATCTGAATGAATATTCTGAGCCATAGAAACAGCCAATCTGCTGACAAATGTTTCCAAGCTACTCACTTCACGTCAACTATTTATTCAGTAATACTTGTGGTTTCTGATTTATTTTTACATTGTTGAGGGAAGCATATTCCCTCAACGGTTCAATGGGTTATGATTACAAATGTACCAGAAACAATGGCGGCACGAAGACTCAGTCTGGTGACACATGGCTGACCTCAGTTGAGGTGTAAATAAGACATCTCAGCAGCTTCAATGATTCAATGGTGCTTTACTGTTACATGTGCAAAGTGCAAATGCACAGTGAAACTTTATTCTTACAAACCAGTATCACCATACCATCCCCGATTAGCAATTGTACAGAAATAGTCTACTGAGCCCGCATGCAAGAGGCGCCTTGTTCTGGCACCATTTTGCAAGTCCAGTCCACGCTCCTGTTGTCGTGAGTGGTTCCCAATTCAGGCAAGCCCCAGGCTGCTGCGCTCCTCCAGCCATGGCCTTCCTTAGTCGACCTGCGAACCAACATCCTCACCTTGGTCGACCACCTTTGTCACCCGGGGCGCCTCCCACAGCCGACCTTGAGGACACAGTAGGCCAGACCCCGGTTCCATTTCCTCTCCTACCGGCCCTGCTCCTCTGCTGTTGCATCCGTTGTCATGGCCGGCTCCATCCTCCCAGTCTCTGGTCTTCGGGGGATGAGCAGCGGCGAATCGGCATGCTTCACGACCAGCCCCGCCGGGTTCCAGGTCTGTTGGGTCCTCCAACCATGGGCCGGCTCAGCGGCTACCTCCTGCAGGCCACAGAGCACCAGGTCTTATGTTCAGCCGCGGTCTGCCGGGTCTTACCATCAGCCGCACTCCACCAGGTCTTGAGGGTCTCGATCCGAAACGTCACCCATCCCTTCTCTCCAGGGATGCTGCCTGTCCCGCTGCGTTACTCCAGCTTTTTGTGTCTATCTTGGGTCTTGAGGTCCACCAGCTTGGCGGCTTCCTCTGTAGACAGCGGCACCCTGTGGGAACCTTCAGCTGATCACGGCACCTCCATTGAATGCAAATGTTATTGAGGGGCATATTCATGCCTGTGTGTGTATGTATGTGCCCATGGAATGGCCACTTATAGCACTGGCTACAGATGAGTAGTCAACCAACTGTGAAATAATAGGGTGATGCACGACAAGCATGTTCCTGGTGGAGGAAGCGGTCAGCTCTTGCCTGTGGAAGTTCTGATCAGAATGAGTCACTAAATGTATGGTGAAGAGGTAGAAAACTTGGACCAACATTTCTGCTGATCAAGAGGTTAAAAGGGATGTGGTTTAGAAGTATTTTTAGGTCCTGGGCTTGAGGATGAGCAGGCAGTGGTGGTGGAGAGAGTCAGCAGCTGCAAATTCATGACCGTTAACATCTCCCGTTCCTGTTGAGCAAGCTTATTGGTGCCGTTTACCCACTCGTTACTCTGGATCCCGCTGAAATCTGGTGTCTCTCACACTTGCCCGTCAACTACCCTTTGCTTCTTTTTGCCGTTAACCTCAACAAAGGAGTACTTTACAGTGACAGTTAACCTTGCTCCAGGTTTTAATGGAGGCCCAGCAGAAACATTACAAAAGCACCCTAGGGAATAATAAGGAAAAAAATCTCAACCTCACCCCGTACCTCCGCCAATCTACCCTGTGATTCTCTTCCAAACCTCCAACTCGAGGAGGGTTTCTTTAAATAGCAAAGGCAGCTCCCTCGTATTCAGATGTGATTTCCTGTGTATAGCTGCAGCTGTACTAGCTGCATAAATGAGGATCAATTTGGACAGAGCAGCTATCACTTGATTAACACATAGAAACAAACAAACTGCCGATGTTGGTTTACACAAAAGGACACAAAGTGCTGGAGAAACGCATTGCGAAGAATCCCGCCATAAACCATCACCTATCCACATTTCCAGAGATGTTGACTGACCTGTTGAGTTCCTCCAGCACTTTGTGGCCTTTCACTAGATTAACCTTTAGCCTGGCTGCTCAACATACCTCAGTTTGTGTCACTCAGTAGCACACACTTGAATCCTTCAATACGCGCAAGATGCACTGATTGAGATTCTATTGCGATTCATCGTTGATAACAAAACTCATTATTCTGCTATGTATTTAATCCGTTGTGTTTAAGACTTTAATATATTCTATATCTTCCTTAAGGGTATATTATATTTAAACTATCGTGCTTAAACCAAAAGCATGGTTAAATACAGTGGTTATATTAAATCATACCCAATATAAAATTTTGAGGACACTTAGATATTCTTGACATGGAAACTGATTTGATGTCAGAGAAACCAAATGTGTGGAATTGAGTGCAGATAGTGGTAGCGACTTTCACATACGGTTTAAAATGACAACCATAGTTGAATTTCTTCCCCAGAAGGTCTTGCACAGATGCCAGAGCTCAGCAGAAAGGGAATGTTGTGATCAGCAAGTTGTGAGATCCCAGTGTTGCCTGTATTTCCAGCGTTTTCCAGCTCTGTCATGTTCCGTCACAACTAACAGGCCTGAGAGCTTTTCGGGTTTTACCGAAGTTGCTCAAAGTCTTGTATAAATGAATGTTGTTTTGTTGTAACCGAAGAACGCAGCATAAAAGGTTTCAGGGACAACTAAAGGCAAACATTCCCAGGAACATAAATCAGTCCTATCCCAGCTGCTCCCCAGCTTGTGTAGAAAGGAAATGCAGATGCTGGTTTATACTAAAGATGTACACATAGTTCTGGAGTGACTCAATTTGTCAGGCAGCATCTCTGGAGAAAAAAGATTGACGGCCTTTCAGGGTCGGAACCCTTCTTCAGACCACTCCAGCTCAGTTAACTTTAGTTTAGAGATACAGCGTGGAAACAAGCCCTTCAGTCCACGCCGACCAACAACCACCTGGAAACTGGAGCATCCGGAGAAAGCCCACACAGTCACAGGGAGTATGTGCAAACTCCATACATACAGCACTCATGGTCAGGACCGAACCCGGGTCTCTTGTGCTGTAAGACAATAACCCTACTACTGTGTCACTGTGTCACTGTGCCGCCCAAAGCTGAAGAAGTATCCCGATTCAAAATGTCACCTGCCCATCTTCTCCAGGGATGCTGCCTGACCTGCTGAGTTACTCCAGCACCATGTGTCCTGTTGTGTAAAACTGCATCTGTCGATCCTTGTTTCTGCTTTCCAGCTATACTTGCTGGAAGAATGCATGGATGGATACTCCAGAAGTCAGTATGCTTGTCAATATCCCTCCTGTAGCCATTTCGCTTGCATTCACTGTTGGGACTCATCTCAGTATTATTCCTCATTAAACGTATAACAGATTATTTCATTATCTTGGAACTAACCAGCAAAGAATCCACACAGTCAGGAAAGAAGACTGGTAAATTGGTAAGAAAAAGATGACTAAAAATCCAGCTTCCAATGTTAAAGGAGTCGTAAGAAGGGTCTTAACCCGAAACGTCACCTATTTATTCCCTCCAGAGATGCTGCCTGTCCTGCTAAGTTACTCCAGCATTTTGCATCTAGCTTAAAGGAAACAACGTTTTTTTATAATTCTGATCCGCCAGGCAAAAAGACGACACACCACACTCACTTGGCAATAGTTCAGCTTCACTATTATTGTCTGCTGTTAGGTTTATTCACTGCTTGAACTTCCACCATCGTACGACTTCTGTGGCAGGAGATGGCATCAAAGAACAGGCTGTGAACACTTACTAAGTTCCACATTTTAAAATCTTTTCATGGAAATGATTTGATCCTGAGATGATGAATGGAAAAACAATTGGCTAAATTTACATGTTTTATTGATTGATTGAAAGATACAGGTCCTTCGGCCCACCGAGTCCACATTGGCCAGCGATCATCCGTTCACACTAGTTCTATGTTATCTCCCTTTCGCATCCATTTCCTACACACTATTTGCAATTTTACAGAGACCTATTAACCTGCAAACCTGCGTCTTTAGGATGTGGATGGAAACCGGAGCAATTGGAGAAAACCCACACAGTCACAGGGAGGTATCACAAAATGCTGGAGTAACTCAGCATGTCAGGCAGCATCTAGGAGAGAGGGAATGGGTGACGTTTCGGGTCGAGACCCTTCTTCTGTCTGAAGAAGAGTCTCGACCTAAAACGTCACCCATTCCCTCTCTCCTAGATGCTGCCTGACCTGCTGAGTTACTCCAGCATTTTGTGATATCTTCGATTTGTACCAGCATCTGCAGCTATTTTCCTACAGTCACAGGGAGAACATACAAACTCACACAGACAGCACCTGAGGTCAATATCGAACTGGGGTCTCTGGCGTAATGAGGCAGCAGCTCTGACGCCTGAATGTATGCTCCAGGTGAGGTTCAACTCACACCCAGGGCATTGTTCACTCTGTTCTGTCATCTCTGTAGTGCACGCCAACCAATTGCCCTATTGGTATTAATACGCAGAAGAAGGTTTCTAAATGTCACCAACGGCATTTTCAAACATGAATCCTGCTCAAATCTCAATTTATTTGTTACCATTTAGTTTAGGTTAGTTTATTGTCATGTCTACCGAGGTATAGTGAAAACTTTTTGTTGCATGCTAACCAGTCAGAGGAAAGACTATACATGATTACAATCAAGCCGTCCACAATGTAGAGATACAGGTTAAAGAGTATAACGTTTAGTGCAAGATAAAGTCCAGTAAAGTCTGATTAAAGATAGTCAGGGTCTTCAATGCGGTAGATATTAGCTCAGGACTGCTTGCTGGTTGTTGGTAGGATGATTCAGTGTTTTGCATGATCCATAAATGTACACGACGCGGCAAACTGTCACTTATAAGCCTTTCTGTCTCATGTGGGTGATGAATTTGAAAACAAATGGTATTGTAGCAATTTTTTTCTTTCTGAATAAAATGCAGTTCCTTTCCATAACCAGCAGGGAATGTCAAATAGATTGATTAATTATTGTGAGAACACATATAGAATATCCAGCATAGGTTTGGATTTGCTGAGCATGTTATATTTTCTTTGTTATTTGGAAAGAAAGAAATGATTTTTTTCAAATTCTGCATATGGAAATGAACTCTAACGAATGGCTAAGGTGTAGTGTAGGAAGCTAATTCATCATCATCTTTTTCATTTCCAGTGAAATAGTGGATGAATTGCCCATTTATATGAAATTACATGTTATTTTTTAAATGGAACATTTTCCCGTGCTGCGTAAACGTATCGTCTGCAAATGTAATAATAGAAGGAGATGATTAATCACTCTGCTATTTCCCTTCATAATATGCTGTCTAAATGCAGCATCAAATCTGAGAGGAAGTGCACTGGGAATGTGGAAAATATGCAGCAGGAACTGATGTATCATAAAGTGTAACACTAGGGTTTTTGTCCTCTATAATCATTTCAGCAACTCCTCCCTCAATCATAAGCCACAGGTAGTGAGTAAGGATGTGTCCCAGTACACAGAAGGGCAAGTTACAGCGGGGGACATTTTGCACACTTCCTCCCGCTCTATACATAACTGGATCGCCCAGTGGGACACAGCGTTGAAGTCCAAAGCTTAATTCCTTTTCAATACTATATTAGGAGGAAGGCTGCCACATTCCATATCAAAGTTCCCAAGCTTAGGATAGGATTAATGTCTGGTTGGCCCTGCTGGAATGCGTTCTGTCTGCAGAAGAGAGCTGGAGTGTATTTTTTTTCTCCTGCAACATCGCGGTTAGGCCAAAGAAGCAACTCTCACCTGCTTGCATTAAGCATGAGCAAGAAACTTGGACGAGGTACTTAGAGTTGGCAGCGTCCCTACAATTATCCACCAACATGAATCAATTATTTCAGCAAAACACGGGTAATGTTGGTTAAAGAAGAAAAATAAACAAGATATTATTGTACAATCACTTTTCATAAGCTGTGTGCATTTTCTGTGAGGCGGCACAAAGCGCATATAGTACCACATAATACTGAATCTGAAGAAGGGTCTTGACCCGAAACGTCACCCATTCCTTCTCTCCTGAGATGCTGCCTGACCTGCTGAGTTACTCCAGCATTTTGTGAATAAATACCTTCGATTTGTACCAGCATCTGCAGTTATTTTCTTATATTATATAATACAAAACATCTTTTCATTTTTAGAGCACCCTTGTTGAAATCAGGATGTCTCCATGTCCTTTACAATCAATGAAGTATTTTCTAACAGATGGACACAAAGTGCTGGAGTAAATCAGTGGCTCAGGTGGCTTCTCTGGAGAAAAATGATAAGTTCATAAGTTTTAGGAGTGGAATTTGGCTAATTGGCTCGTCTACACTATTCAATGATGGCTGATCTATCTTTCCCTTTCAACTCCATTCTCCTGCCTTTGCCCCATAACTTCTGATACCAGTACTATTCTAGAATCTGCCAATCTTCGCATTAAAAATATCCACTGACTTGGCCTCCACAGCCGTCTGTGGCAATGAATTCCACAGATTCACCACCGTCTGATGAAATAATTTCCTCCTCGTCTCCTTTCTAAAGGCATGTTTGGATGGGTCACCCTTTTTCCATCCTTTTTCTCATCCTTTGACCCATCCTTTTTCTCCATAGATGCTGCCTGACCCGCTGAGTTACACCAGCACCTTGTGACTACCTTTGGTATAAACTAACATCTGTAGTTCCTTGTTATTTTATAAATGTATCTAATGTGGGAATATAATAATTTATCTGCAGTAAGCACCCACTCCTAACTGTGTGGTATTTTCAGATGGTTTATTCTTGTATAATTTTACTGAATGATAATTATTCATTAAGACACATTGGATAACTTCGTTGCTCTTCTTTTATGTTGCGAATTGAGGCACAGTTTGTATCCACCTCTTTGCAAATGATCCCTCAGTTCGATAACACAGCACAACATCTCTGAAGGTTGCACACTCCCTCAACACCAGCCTATGCTTGAAAACCCTGCTTATCTATATCTCCTTAACACTGGCCACCTCTCTTCCACTTTTCTCCAACCCCCCCCCCCTCCCCCCCACCACTGCAATCGGTCTGAAGAATGGTCACGATCTGAAACATTATCTATCCATTTTCCTCTGTAGACCCCACTGAGTTACTCCAGCTCTAGAATTGCTCCTTAAACAGTTTAACCTACCTAGTTCTGTTTCCTTTATGTTGTAGTCTGTTTGGCCACGCTCTGACCATCTGCCTTAATATCTCCGAGTGCTACTCTGTAGAACAGTCTGTGAAGCAATTTGGGCCATTTTACCACATTGAAAGGACTGTACAAGAAGAAGGGTTTCGACCCGAAATGTCACTTATTCCATTTCTCCGGAGATGCTGCCTGACCCGCTGAGTTATTCCAGCCTTTTGTGTCTGTCTTCGGTTTAAACCAGCATCTGCAGTTCCCCCTTACACAACAAAGTCATTGTTGTAGGAAGGAGCTGCAGATGCTGATTTAAACCGAAGATAAACACAAAATGCTGGAGTAACTCAGCGGGTCAGGCAGCATCTCTGGAGAGAATGAATGGGTGACATTTCAGGTCGAGACCGTCATTGCTGTGTTTATTTATTGGGTTTAAAATGTTATGGCCTAAAAATTTGTCAGGTATTTTCTGTTGTGTAGACGTTAAACAGTTTAGTTTCGTTTCGTTTATTGCCACATGTACCAGGGCACATCGAACAGCTGTTTTATTGCATGCTGTCCAGTCTGCAGAAAGACTATACATGATTAAGGGCACAGAAGAACACACATGATGAATCAGAAATATGTTACAGGTGCTATTACAAAGGACGAAAGATTCAGTATGTACATTATGCTCATATCTGAAAGATGCATTAGTGCCTTTGAGTGTGAAAATCATCATTCAAAAGTAGGCAATGTGATGAGATGGTTTTGATTCACCATCAGATTTCTTCTGTAACCCAAAACACTTTGGTGTAGGTACTTGTCACCTAATGTTCTGTATCAATAGCAAGGAGAACCTAGATAATTGGCATCACAAAGCATGTTCTATGAGTAAACTTAGTTCACATGCTGTACTCAACTACGATTTAAGAAGAGAAGCTGGAATCCCAATTAGACAATAGACAATGGACAATAGACAATAGATGCAGGAGGAGGCCATTCGGCCCTTCGAGCCAGCACCGCCATTCAATGTGATCATGGCTGATCATTCTCAATCAGTACCCCGTTCCTGCCTTCTCCCCATACCCCCTGACTCCGCTATCCTTAAGAGCTCTATCTAGCTCTCTCTTGAATGCATTCAGAGAATTGGCCTCCACTGCCTTCTGAGGCAGAGAATTCCACAGAGTCACAACTCTCTGAGTTAGTTAGCAAGTGAAAGCTGTAACATTTCACAGGGTCCAGTGGATTCTGCAGTGTTATGTTTTTTTTAAAAATCATTGAAATCATTAGCGCCGCAGTGGTGCTGGTTTCCGACGGGCACGGTGACAGATGCACCACACATCTCTGCCCTCCATACACCTGGCCAGCTCCTCTTTTGTCTCTACACATGCGTCTTCCATCAACGTCTTCGGCATCGTCTTGTTTGGTCGTCCCGGGTTCCGTCTTCCATGGGTGGGTTCCCACTGCACAACCTTGTCTTCTGGTATTTCTGGATGGCGGTGGCAATGACCAGCAAGCCTCATCCTTCTCAACCTGATCTTCTCGGTCAGAGGTGGAATCTCCCCATACAGCTGGGCGTTGGTGGTGTGGTCCCCCCAACTGACATTTTGAACTTTTCGGAGCATTTGGGTGTAGACACCATCAAGAGACTTGGACAGTGCTCGAGTGAGAGTCCATGCCTCACGCCCGTACAATAATATTGTCTCCACAGTTGCATGGAAGAATCTCAGTTTGAGACCCTTAGACATCTGAGATGTCCAGATTTTCCCCATGTTATTGAGGGCTTTCCATGCGAGTGCTTTCCGGACCTTGATGTCATTCTCCGAGCTCTGCATCCTAGCTCCCAGGTACTTGACTGTGAGTACTATGATTGAGCTAAGACAATGCAATACCATCACTCTGAAGATAGGCACAAAATGCTGGCGAGAAGGAATGGGTGACATTTCGGGTCGAGACCCTTCTTCAGACTGCTCTGACTTGGGCATGCCTCTGCAGACAATGTATGACTGTGGGAAGCTACATTTCAAACTTTGCTTCATTTGGCCAATGTCTTGAATCATGATGGTGGTTGTAAGGGTGCTATATTCATATGAATGTACCTTGACAACATGATAGAAGTCGTTTGCCTGATCCCTCCACAGATGCTGCCTGACCCGCTGAGTTCCTCATGATTCCACCATATGCAGTTTTTTTGTTGTCTCCAGAATAATAGTCAAACAGGTGCCCCACACCCGAACAGTTTTGGGAAGCACATTTTGGCAAATATGGAGTGAAGCAGGATTGAATTAGGAGTTCAGAGTATTCAGGGTATTTAGAGAGATACAACATGGAAACAGGTCCGTCGACCCACAGAGTCCATGTTGACCCATTGATCACCCATTCATACTTGTTCCGTGTTATCCTACTTCCTCATCCGCCTCATACATATTCGGGGTGATTTTACAGAGGCAAATTAACCTACAAATTTGCATGCCTTTGGGATGTGGAAGGCAACTGGTGCACCTGGAGGAAACCCACAAATTCACAGAGAGAACGTGCAAACTCCACACATACAGCACCCAAGGTCGAGATCGAATCCGGAACTCTGGCGCTGTTTGATGTTTCCTCATGAATATTACCAAACTTGAATCTATTTGAATGGAATTTTGAGTTGGTAATGAGTTGGTAAATCCAAAAGAAGATGGGTGGAAGTCCCTGAGAATTGGCATGGCTGCCAGTTTGGGTGGCGCTAGGTTTCTCTGACCTTTTTCACTGATTGTTTGCAAGGATTTCATCCTTTTTCCCAGGATGTAAATATGAAATACAAGAGGGCACAGCTGTAAAGTAAGAGAAGCAACATTTTAAAGGAGATGTGTATGCCAAGTCTTTTACACAGAGGATGATGAGTGCCTCGAATGCACTGCCAGGGGTTGGTGGTGGACGCAGATACAATAGTGGCATTCAAGAGACTTTTGGATAGGCACATGGAAATCCAGGGAATAGAGAGATCTGGATTATGCGCAGGCAGATGAGAGTCGGACTCGGCATTGTGTTCGGCATAGACATTGTTGGCCAAATTCCTGTTCCTGTGCTGTACTGTTTCATGTTCTACGAGATCGGAGTTGGGGCATAGTCGCCAGAAATTCCAACTGTTGAATGGTAGCCAGGAATTGGAAAGTATCCACACCCAACGGAAGCCATTCTTTTCAAAAGAACTTAAAGCATGTTAGATGGACAGACAAAGTAGGCTGGGTATTCTCTTCATGATACTTACTCTACTTCCAAATGTTCAGAAAGGAGAGAGGATTTGATTCCTTAGATAGATTGTGGTGAATATTGCACCATGACAGACACCATCAAGATTCACTAACACTATCACGGACCTTACCAATTCCGGCGCTCTACCCTCTAATGCCTCCAACCTTATCGTTCCCCAGCCCCGCAAGGCCCGATTTCACCTTCTCCCTAAAACCCACAAACAGAACTGTCCCAGCAGACCCATTGTTTCTGCCTGTTCATGTCCCACCGAATTAATTTCCACCTACCTCGACTCCATCCCATCCCCCCTGGTCAAATCCCTCCCCACCTATGTCCAAGACAGCTCACATGCTCTCTGTCTCCTCAATAACTTCCGGTTCCCAGGCCACCGCTCCCTCATCTTTACCATGGATGTCCAGTCACTCTACACCTCCATCCCCCACAAGGATGGTCTCGAAGCCCTTCATTTCTTCCTCGACCATAGAACTAGCCAATCTCCATCTACTAACACTCTCCTCCGCCTTCCTCCAGGTTTTGTGTCTATCTTCTGTTTAACCCGGCATCTGCAGTTCCTTCCTACACACTAAACTAAACCATGACTGTGTGTTTCAGTGGGTATGGAGCTATATACCCTTCATCTAGTTGTAGGCTTTTTACAGGAAGCTCAGCTGGACCTGATTAGGCTTTTTTTCCCTTTGCTGGAGTGTTCGCAAGCTGTTTCTCATTTAGAAAGTGTTCCGGCACAGGAAATTACATAATGGCCTTTGATGCGAGCTGAGAGGTACCTGATTGGATTCTCCTGCAGTCCTGTCCCCAAAGCTGGTTCTCATTTAGAAAGTGTTCTGGAACAGCAAACCGCATCGTGACCTCTGACTCGAGCTGTGGCGTACGTGACTGAACTTTCTCTCTGTAACATTGCTGAACTGCTCTTGTTCTAGCGGGTGATTTAAGGCAGAGAGTAAAGAGATGCTGCACATTATGGAACTATCTGACAGTAGTTTCCTGGATTCCGTGGAAGGCAATGTAATCAAAATAATTGGGTGGGTAGAATTTCTAAATGGAAAACATATTCATAAAACGTCCTACATAGGGACATTATATTCCTCTTTCTTTACACTGAGCACTAATCAATTGACTGAAAACCATAACGCTGTCTTTTAGTATGCTTAGTTTAGTTTCATTTATTATTATGTGGACCGAGGTTAAGCGAAAAGGTTTAGTTGTGTGCTAATCAGTCAGCAGAAAGACAATACATGATTAAAATCGAGCCATCCACAGTATACATATACATGACAAAGGGAATAACGTAAATATGTTTAGTGCAAGATAAAGTCCAATAAATACCGATCAAATATAGACTGAGGGTCTCCAATGAGGTAAATAGTAGGTCAGGACTGCTCTCTAGTTGTTAATTTAATTTAGAGATACAGCGGGGAAACAGGCCCTTCGGCCCACCAGGTCCGCGTTGACCAGCGGTCCCTGTTTATTAACACTATCCTACACACACTAGGGACAATTTTTACATTTACCAAGCCACACGTCTTTGGAGTGTGGGAGGAAACCGAAGATCTCGGAGGAAACCCACGCTGGTCAAGGGGAGAACGTATAAACTCCGTACAGACAGCACCCGTAGTCGGGATCGAACCTGGGTCTCCGGCGCTGCAAGCGCTGTAAGGCAGCAACTCTCCCACTGTGCCACCGTGACCGTGTTGGTAGGATTGTTTAGCTGTGCACTCCTCATCTAAATAGGGGTGTACAGCTTCCATTACATTTTAATCACTATTTACAATAAACTTATTTATTAGTATTGCGCTGCCAATATAACACTTTTTCTGTAGTAGGGTAGCTGTCAAGCGCAAGTTGCTATAGTTACAACGTTTGCTCGCTCCTGCTGCAGAAAAATGTTTGAACTTTTGTTTCAATTACCAGTTGTTCACAGGAAAGTATGCGATTAATTCCTTTCTTTGTGTGTGAAAGATAACAACTGTCCACTGCACCAAGATGGTCCTTATGTGTTAGATAGAGGGGTTCCACTGGGAGAGGGGAGAATTCAGTCATTACCACAATTACTCCCAGAAAATGCCGTGACCTGCAGCCCGGGGGCAGTGACAGGGGGAACAAGCCTGAAATAATTTCAGAAACAGCTGGAAGCCATGATGGGAGACCAGCTTCTTTGTGTTGTGGATGCTGAGATGGGGTAAATAACCTTCCTTATCCATATGTATTTCATGATCTGAAGGTCAAATAATGTCTGGTTTTCTGATACGATAACAGCATGCATTTAGACTTTAGACTTGGAGACACAGCGTGGAAACAGGCCCTTTGGCCCACCGAGTCCATGCCGACCAGCGATCACCCCGTACACTAGCACTATATTGCACACAAGGGACAATCTGACTTTTCAGTCAGAGAGTTGTGAATCTGTGGAATTCTCTGCCTCAGAAGGCAGTGGAGGCCAATTCTCTGAATGCATTCAAGAGAGAGCTGGATAGAGCTCTTAAGGATAGTGGAGTCAGGGGGTATGGGGAGAAGGCAGGAACGGGGTACTGGTTGAGAATGATCAGCCATGATCACATTGAATGGCGGTGCTGGCTCAAAGGGCCGAATGGCCTCCTCCTGCACCTATTGTCTATTGTCTAATTTATAATTTACAGAAGTCAATTAACCTACAAATCTGTACGCCTTTGGAGTGCGGGAGAAAACCAAGGCACCCAGAGAAAACCCATGTGGTCACGGGGAGAACGTACAGACTCAATGCAGAGATCACCCATAGTCAGGATTGAACCCGGGTGTCTGGTGCTGTAAGGCAGCAACTTTACTGCTGCGCCACCGTGCCGCCCCTCTGGCTCCTGATTCCCCTACTCTGGGCAAGAGACTGTGCATCTATCTGATCTATTCCTCTCATGATTTTATACACTTGGAGGAAGAAGATCAATAGCATCAGCCTGAACAATCAGGTTACAGCAGTCGGTGTGTCTGTTGGAGGATAGCAGGTGAGGAGCCACTCGTTGAGAGGTCACTCAGTCCACAGGCATTTACTTGGGCCAGGCATTGTCTCTGGAGAACATGTTAGGTGACATTTCGAGTCGGGTCCCTTCTTCAGTCTGAAGAAGTACCCCAAGCTAAAATGTCACCTATCCTTGTTCTCCAGCAATGCTGCTTGACCTTCTGGGATGGTCTAGCACTTTGTGTCTGTTTTTGTTAACCCATATCTGCATTTCATTGTGTCTCAAAGTGGCACATTGGTGCAGAGATAGAGTTGCTGCCTTACAGCGCCAGAGACCCGGGCACGATGTTTGACTACGGGTGCTGTCTGTACGGAGTTTGTACGTTTTCACTGCGACCGCGTGGGTTTTCTCCTTGTGCTCCGGTTTCCTCCCACATTCCAAAGACTTGCAGGTTTGTAGGTTAATTGGCTTCTGTAAATTGTTCCCAGTGTGTGGGATAGTGCTAATATTTGGGGTAATCGCTGGCTGGTGCGGTGCAGACTCGTTTGGCTGAAGCGTCTGTTTCCACACTGTATCTCTAAACTAAACTAAACTAAACTAAACTAAACTAAACTAAACTAAACTAAACTAAACTAAACTAAACTAAACTAAACTAAACTAAACTAAACTAAACTAAACTAAACTAAACTAAACTAAACTAAACTAAACTAAAGGGGATATGGGCCAACCGCGGGCAGGTAGGACTAATGTAGCTGGGACATGTTGGTCGGTGTGGGCAAGTTGGGCCGAAGGGCCTGTTTCCATGCTGTATCACTCTATGACTCTATGACAAGGGCTGCCAACATCACCACTGGCTTTAACCATTATGCATCTTAATCATTGCAGGTTTTTTAAGGGTGCAGCATGGGGTCTATGGCCTGGTCAAGCAAGCCAATCTGTAGAGCTAATCAGACAAAGAGACCAACAAGTAAAACAACACTTCTACAACATGGTTGGCCTACTGTATATCCAAGGCTTGCGGGGCTGCCATCATTTCTTAGAAATACAGCATGGAAACAGGCACTTTTGCCCACTGAGTCCATGTTTGATCGTTATCCCATATTCCTATCCACTTCCCACACACGAAGGGCAATTCACAGAGCTTAATTAACCTACAAAGCTGTACGTCATTGGGATGAGGAAAGAAACTGGAGCACGTGGTCACAGGGAGAACGTGGAAACTCCCCACAAACAGCTTGCTTTCCGGGTACCATAACGTCATGTTGGTGCCGAGTTCATCGACATCAGACTATTCCCACCTTTCAGGGGAATACGAGGATGCCAGACAGAGGTCCATTGGCACAGTTAGGTCTGCAACATTTTTTTATTGCAAAAATAAACTGTTCAAAATTAAAAAATATATACAAAATAAAAACCATGGAAAAACTCTTTGTTCATTCGTTCTTTGTGTCTATACATTCAGCAGTGTTATACTCAGTGGTCTGAAGAAGGGTCTCGACCCGAAACATCACCCATTCCTTCTCGCCTGAGATGCTGCCTGACCTGCTGAGTTACTCCAGCACTGTGAATAAATACCTTCGATTTGTACCAGCATCTGCAGTTATTTTCTTATACTCATTGGTTTTCTCACCTGTACAGCAGTTCCCATAGTCGACATACCACATCGCTGTGCTGTGCTGCACTCAGCATGGCATGGTAATGCAGAGAGGATTGCAGACATAGAGGAGCAGGCACCTTCTGATCAATGACAACAATAACACCGCAGCATGAAACAAAAACACAATACTTTGCAGCCAAATCGGTCAGCAATTAGTTGGTGGACCATTGCTTAGAACTTAGAACATAGAACATAGAGAATTAAATCCCAATCTTCCAATCTACCTTGTTGTGATCTTGCACTTTTCTGAACTTCCTCTGTGGCTGCACACCATATTCTTCACTCTGTTCCCTTTCCCTTTACCTATTACCTCATACTCATGTTTGGTATGATTTACCTGGATAGCATGCAAAACAGTTTTCACTGTATCTTGGCACTTCTGACAATAATAAGCCAATACCTAATGTAAACAAATACCACATGTTTATTGTCCTACTAACACATTATTGGTGCATTCTGAGTTGCCCACATTTTTAATCTCACGGAACATTGAACAGTACAACACAAGAGCTGGCTCTTCGGCCCAAAATGTCTGTGCCGAACATGATGCTGAGGCCAACTGTTATTTGCCTGCATGTAATCCCTATCCCTCCAAACTGTGCATATCCATATGCTAATCTAAACTTCCCATTTGAATCCACTCTCAATAAATACAGAAAGTCTTTCTGCATTAACAGTCCTTGTTTTCCTGTGAATTTTGAACTGACATAATCCGAAACCATCGATATGAATGACAAACTGATTCATTCAAACTGGAAGTAGTAAATGTGGTAGCAGGCTGCCAGCATTAAGTGATGCCTTCAAAACCCCATGCTACGGAAAGTCCCAGTCTCCCCACAGGAGACCCAGATCTGGAAACCAGACACCTAATGGCTACCTTCAGATGGAATGGTGAGCAATATAGGCTGTCATAGTCAGTGACCCGTTTTAGTCCAGTCCACGCGCTCGGCCATTTGTAGCGGCGCCTGGTCCAGCCAAATCCCGGGCTGTTGCAGGATCTCCAGCGGCCCACTGTACCATCAAGGCAGTGCCCTCCCTCCAGAAGCCGGTCTGCTTGCCGGCCCTCCGTCCCACTCCCTCCTCTCTGGACGGCAAACCAAAAATATCACAATGATATGAGGTGCATGTTTTTCGTACATAGTAAGACCATGGAACAAGCTGCCAAAGGCAGTGGTAGAGGTGGGTACAATAACAATGTTTAAAAGAGATTCAGGTAGTTGGGCAGATAGAAAAGATTCTGAGGGATATGGGCCAAACGCAAGCTAATAGGACTGGCTCAGGTGTACATCTTGGTGGGCATGGATGATTTGGGTTGAGCGGCCTATTTCCATGCTGTATAACTCTATAACTCTGCCACGCGAGTGGGGCAGGATACCACAATGTCTGTGTCGAACATAATGCCAAGACCAACTCTTATCCGCCTGCACATAATCCATATTCTTCCACTCTTTGTATATCCATGTGCTCGTCCTAAAGCCTCTCAAATGCCACTATCGAATCGGCCTCCATCGCCACCTCTGGCAGCTTCCAGCCACCTCTGTGTAAAAAAGACTTGCCTCACACATCTCCTTTAAACTTTGTCTCCTCGCCTTAAGATCAAACATAATCAAACTGAACTGCAGGACAAATCCGAGAGGCAGATTTCTTCATGTTTTCCTATAGTTATTACTAAATATGACATCCGTGCAGCAGTATTGCAGGCCAGTCGGCAGCAGAGCACATGGGCTTTCTTTCACTGTGCAGTGCCACATTGAAAGAGCCTCTGGAGGCTTGTCTGTAATCACCTATTGAAAAAGGGTGGACTTTCTGAACCTAACGTGAATCTGGTGGGAAAATCACTGCCAAGTTTTCAATGAACATGGTTGAAAAGCCTCACGCCTTTAGTTGAGGGCAGCAACTGCATTTTGTCCCAGGCCCGTATAAAATCGACTCCCGACTCGAACGACCACACGGCTAAGATTTAATGTTAATTGCTGAAGATTGTACTTGATTTTGAATTTGACAAATTTCAGGCACTAGGCATAAGCTTAACCTTAAAACGTGAAGCACAGCGCGAACCTGTTTGATATTGTGCAAAATGGAAAACCACTCCCTTCTCCAGAAAAAAACCCCAGCATGTCCCTTCATTCTCTTGCTTTCATCCTCCTTTTTCTTCTCAAGTGATCGACGCGTTTGCAGATTGATTATTATACAAGCAGTAAAAGTTTAGCTTTTCTGAAAGCATGCTGTGCGGCAGAATCAATTCCCACCACTGGAGACCCGCCTCCCCCTCCCAGGACAAAAGATGAAGTATTGTCCCAATGCTAAGTGGGTTTAAAATGCGCATTGGTTAGCAGGAATGCTCCATGGGAGGAGATCCCACATGGATTCAGGCGATGGAGGGCAGGGGCTACTTTTGGCAGTACTGATGTGAACCTACACTTTTGCTTGCAGCCAAATTAGCTACAGTTGTACAAGTTCAGGCTGCTTCACAGAGCGAGAAAAAAAACAGGGTCCATTCTTGTACCACTAATTAAAAAACTTTCACTGCTACTTCACTGCTTTGACAAAGGAACTGGTCGTTTCTGAAGAAATGTTCCCTTACTTTGGCCTCTCTCACTCCCTCTCCCCCTTTCTCTCTCACTCTCACTCTTTTTATTTCTCTCTCTCTCCCTTTCTCTCTTTCTCCCGCACACATACAATTCCCGAGCTGCCTATTTTCACAAAGACATTAGAGACTACCATAATAATCCAAGCAAGGATAAGCTCCAAAAGTGACTTGCATGGAGATTTTTGTTCGTGACTGGTTAAAAAAAAATAACCCTGGTCCTAACTTCCAACTCTTTATGTCATTGCTAAATACCTTGTTTCAATCTCTGAGAAACGTTTCCTTGAACGACGAGAATATATTTGCACTTTTCACATTTTGTTGTGATGAAAATACAGATTGACAGACCCACATCCACTGAAATGTAAAATATAGCCTATGGAATTTCAAACTGCTGGTTATGAGTAGGGATGGTTTTGTTGTTGCATGCAATGGTATTCTTTGCATTTGTGAACTCTAAAGAGAAAAAAAAATCACCAGGTAACTGTAAGAATAAATATCAGAAAAGACTTCACCAAACAGCAGAAAAACTTATCAAGTAGACTTAGCCAGTGTCATAGAATCTCCATGCAAGTCTATCTTGCACAGAAAGAGGCTCTTCAGCCCACCATGCACGCACTGAGCATCAAACACCCATTTACCTCAGTACTATTTCCAGTTCATCAACTCCTTTCAGATTTTAGAAGCAGCACAGAGGCAGAGTTGGTGGAGCTACTGCCTTGCAGCACCGGAGACTTAGATTCGATCCTGACCTCAGGTGCTGTCTGCTTGTAGTTTGCACGTTCTCCTTGTTTCCTCTAGGTGCCCCGGTTTTGTCCCACATCATCAAGGCGTGTGGGTTTGTAATTTATTTGGGCTCTGTGACTCAGTGAAGTGGATGAGAAAGTAGGATAACAGAAGGAGTGCAAACAAGTGATCGATGGTCGTCGTAGTATAAGAAAAGAACTGCAGATGCTGGTACAAATCGAAGGTATTTATTCACAAAATGCTGGAGCAATTCAGCAGGTCAGGCAGCATCTCAGGAGAGAAGGTATGGGCGACGTTTCGGGTCGAGACCCTTCTTCAGTCTGAAGAATACCTTCGATGGTCGTCGTAGACTCAGTAGGCACTAGGGCCAGTTTCCATGCCGTATCTTTCAATCAATCAATTAATTTTACATGTTCCCCCACACACTGGGAGAACTTACTGTGGCTGACTTGCTTTCTTTTAAGATTCGGGAGAAAACTGTGCCGATGAGTGAAACCTGCTCAGTCATCGGGAGAAAATGCAAACTCCACAAAGACAGAACCTGAGGATAGAGTAAAAGCCAGTTTGCTGGAGCTATGAAGCAGCAGCTCTACCAAATATAACAGTACGCTACCCAGTTAGCATAAAATAGACTCACTTAGCATCAGGCGAACATGCAAGAGAGTGCTAGAATACTACACATGTACTAGTTTCACTGTCGGTATAACTCATTATCATCTAGCCCACAGCCAACAACAGACCATTGTGGGCTCCACCTTTCCTTCATCATCGTAACTTTTTTGCATAGCTTTCATTCATTTGTTCAATACCTCTCTATATCACTGCCTATATTTTGCGTTTCCATTTCACCAACTCTCAGTCTAAAGAAGGGTCTCTCCCCGAAATGTCACCAATTCCTTTTCTCCAGAGAAGCTGCCTGACCCGTGGAGTTACTCCAGCTTTTTGTGTCTATCCTTGGTTTAAACCAACATCTGCAGTTCCTTCATACACATGTAACAGAGAAATGTAGAAACAAAGAATGACAGATACTGGTTTATACCAAAGATAGAGACAAACGCTGGAGTCCATCCATCGTCAGGCAGCACCTCTGGAGAAAAAAGACCGGTGACATTTCGGGTCAGGATCCTTCTTCAAGGATTCTAACCTGAAACTTCACCCCTCCTTTTTCTCTAGAGATACTGCCTGACCTGCTGGGTCACTAAGGAACTTTGTGTCTATCTTTTATAAAAGAGAAATATTTGTCTTCAGTCACCAACACTGAATGTAGATAACATTAACAACTGCCAGTTTTGTTCTTTTCTGTGAATTCATTTCAGCAGTGGAAATAAATGTACCGTTTACTCAAGAGCACTCAACAGCCACTACACCAAATCGCATTTAGTGCTAAAAATTAGAGATGTACAGTAAACCCTCTTTACAATGGACTATAATGGGGGGAGGGGGGAGAAATTGTTCCCCTTATTGGCGATTGTCTCCTATAACATACATTGATGAGCCAAAACATCATGACCACCTGCCTAATATGCCGTGTGCTACCAAAACAGCACCGACCCACCGAGGCATGCACTCTACATGACCCCTGGTGTCCTGTGGTATCTGGCACCAAAACATTAGCAGCAAATCTTTTAGCAGTACCCCACAAGCCTTGCCATTTCAGAGATGCTCTGACCCAGTCGTCTGGCCATAACAATTTGGGCCTTGTCAAAGTCACTCAGATCTTTACTCCTGCCCATTTCACCTGCATCCAACACATCAACTTCAAGAACCCACTGTTCACTTGCTGCCTAATATATTCCAGCCCTTGACAGGTGCCATTGTAACATGATAATCAATGTTATTCACTTCACCTGGCAGTGGTCATAATGTTTTGGCTGATCGGTGGATCATTGTATGTAGTTGGAGGAAAGAATTAGAGATGATGGTTAATGCTCAAAAGGACACAGAGTGCTGGAGTAACTCAGCAGGCAGGCAGCATCTATGGCGAACATGGATACGTGACTTTGGGATCCTTCTTCAGACTGATTCACTCTGCCGAGTTACTTCAGCACTTTGTGTCGTTTCACCTTAAAATAAATGCCGGTGCTGCTGGCCTGCACCAGCGAGCTCTTCTTCACCAACTACTGCACAGTCCAGTTGAAGCAGTTGTTGCTATGGCTCACTTTGCAGTTCCAGGTTTAGAACAAGACAGCAAGAAAGTAGTGAATAGTCTATGAAACTATGACAGCAAGAAAGTAGTGAATAGTCAATTATGACTATTGACAAATGATGTTGAAGAAGACAGAGAGAAGCATAAAAAAATATATACAATTGTATGAGAGAGTATTGGAGTATTGGAGATATTGACTGAAGGAGAATGTAAAAACTAAAGGTTTGGGAGATGACTGCAAAATAATGTGGAACACCTTATTTATATATGACGGTCATTTTAAAATCCCCTAAATCTCCAATTGAAATAATTGATCTAACCAAAGGGCAATTTACCATTAAAACTCGTGTGTTATTTTTAAGAAAGGATGATTTTCACAGACTGAAACACTTTTACAGACTGAAAAATTATGTGGTTCAACTTATTAATCTATGACGGTCATTTTTTAATTCTTCTAAATCTGCAAAAGAGATACTTGATTTAATCAAAGGACAGCTTAGCATTTGTGTCCATCTTACCATTAACACTCTTGTGTTATTTATAAGAAAAGGCGATTTTAACAAAATCAGACACTAGTCAGCTGATGTACCAAAGAACTGTGCCACACAGTGGTAGATGCTGGTTCTTACTCTTGTTTTATCAAACGGTAATGGCCAAATCGCAAGCTGAAACCACATGGGGAAGGTAAATGAACCACTGTCTAGTGTCCCAGTGCAAAACCATAGAAAAATGACGTGGGACCCCAAAATGCACGGAATGAGTGAAACACAACTTTTTAAAAGTAATATAATTCTGCGTAATATAGCATTGATTTCCTTAGCTCACATTATTATGCAATAACTACCTGATTCCCACATTGCTGCCAGCTTTCTATTAAAGATTCATTCGCAATTCCCTTATACGTTCTGTGTGTGGGCTCACTCGTAGAAGTTTCCATCTGATGATAAACCTCAAAATCAGGCAGAAATGATGGGTTGAATTCTGACTCTTTGAAGCTGATAACCAGTGCCTTCATGATTTGGGAAACATGAAAATTGAAGGAATAGATTCTTAAAAGATATTATATATGATTTTTAAGAAATCCTGGTACATCCCATTCAAAAAGCAGAATGTCTACCCTTGGAACAGATTTGCACGTCTAAAAAAAACTTGTTGAAAACATATTGCTCTTTTCCTCTCGTGTTAGCCTGCAAGCATTGAGGGACATTCAGAGTAGGTGTTTTTCTGAAACCCCACTGAATTGTCTCAAATAACAGGGACTTTTTTTTTGTGTGGTTATAATGAGGGTCAAAGGGTCTTAACAGTGAAATGAAGGCCTGACCCCTGAATTAAGGGTCATTTAGCATTCCTTATATGGTCTCTATTCAGAACTTGCACACACAACACACACACACACACACACACACACACACACACACACACACACACACACACACACACACACACACACACACACACACACACACACACACACACACTGGTTGCAATATGAACTTTAATGTGAGTATAGGAAATATTTTTTTATTATTAACAGCGTTCTGGTTTTGTTCGAACTTGTTCCTATCTTATTTCAGCCTGAGAACTAGTCCGGGGGAGAAACACGATGCAAAAACAAAGGGATATGTTACTGCTCCTCCAGGGTTGTCGCGCCTACATTCAAGAGCAACTTTTTGGATGGAGCACAATATGCAAGGGGGAAGGGAGGTGAGGAAACATTGTAAAGCTTTGTCTCCTTTAAGATGTTATTGTCTTGTCAATCTATTAGTTCGTTGAATATGAACAAAAGCAAGCACACAAAAGAATACAGGAAGGTTTGAATGGAAGCTGCACATTTTGGGAAAGAAATGGGAACTTGGAGGGAGGTCATTTATAAAACCTAAAACCCATCAAGATCAAAATAGTGAAAGTTGAGAACTGGTGTGATGATCTGTAAAATACTTTCCTCTTCCTTTGTATGTTGGCAACAGAAGTAAAAAGTACAGATGGTTCATGAGAAGGTCAGATTCATGATAACACATTTTGACGACAGACTTGAACATTTTTCTTCCCTGTGCTGGCTGTAAATATTTGATCTTGGCCTAAGATTGTGAGTTATTACTGAGTGCCCCATCTGAAACTTTGTACATTTTCATAACAGGAATTTATTTTCTGGGTTGGACAGGGGAAAATTGTTTTGCGAATTTAATAGAGTAGTACTCTGTTTATTCTCTTTTATAAGTTTCTTTATCTTCCAATTGAGGAATTCATAGTGATGGATGTCTTCTGTACTGAACTGAAAAAGGCAAAGGGGGGGGATGGGTCTCAGTGAGGGCATCATCATGAAAAAAAGGCTTGGAAAGTTTTTACACAGAGGGTGGTGAGTGCTTAGAAAGTGCTGGCGGAGGTGATGGTGGAGGGAGATTGCCAAAGTGGCATTTAAGAGTCTCTTGGATAGGCATATTCGGTATGTCAGAGAGGACTCTCTTGAACTTCTACAGCTGTGCAGAAGGGAGCATATTGACTGGTTGCATCACAGCCTGGTTCGGCAACTGGAACACCCAGGAGTGAGGAAGACTGTAAAAGGTGGTGATCGCTGCCTAGTCCATCACGGATACTAAACTCCCCACCATCGAAGGGATTTACAGAGGTCTCTGCCTCAAGAAGGCAGCCAGTATCATTAGAGACCCACACCATCCTGGCCACACACCCATTTCACTCCTGCCATCGGGAAGAGGGTATTGGAGGCTGAAAACTGTAATGTCCAGGTTCAGGAACAGCTTCTTCCCAACAGCCATCAGACTATTAAAGCAATACAACCTCCAAATAAGCTCTGAACTACACAGACTTGGGGCATTGTTTTTGTCTGTTTTTATGTGTATGTATGTATATATGATAATATATATATATATATATATATATATATATATATATATATATATATATATATATATGTATGTATATATTTCATTTATTATATGTGACCCAAAGGGTCTATTCCTATACTGTTCCATGTACTATGTTGTAATACACTTTGCTTACTTAAAAGCAATGGAAACACATAAATACGTTAAAGCTGACACGACAATCTCGTTCTGTAGAAACAAGGAACTGCAAATGCTGGTTTACAAAAAAAGACACAAAGTGTGGCAAGAAGTAGGTGAACACAGGCAAGGGTGGATTCTGATAGGCAGATGGTTGATCAAAAGCTAGGGATGAAAAAAAAACATTGCCTATCATTTTCCTCCAGAGATGCTGCCTGGCCCATTGAATTACTCCAGCACATTGGGCGGCACAGTGTCGCAGCGGTAGAGTTGCTGCCTTAGAGCGCCAGAGACCTGGGTTTGATCCTGACTACAGGGTGCTGGCTGTTCGGAGTTTGGATATTCTCCCTGTGACCTGCGTGGGCTTTCTCCGGGATCTCCGGTCTCCTCCCACATTCCAAAGACAAACAGGTTTGTGGCTTTGGGAAATTGTCCCTAGTGTGCAGATTAGAACTAGTGGATGGATGAATGTTGGTCGGAGCGGACTCAGTGGGCCAAAGGGCTTGTTTCCACGCTGTACTCTAAACGAAACTAAAAAAAGCACAGGAGAAATTAGCAGTGTAAACACGGCAGAAAAAGAGAAATTAATGGAATTTGATGTAATTACCAAGCAAAACAATAGCAAATACACATCCAAAATATTTCATTGGCGGTAAAGATCTTGGTGAGATATTTTGAGGAAGCATTCCTATGTGTCTGTCTACAGTATATATGTACAGGGTATCAGAGTGCTGCCTTGTGTGAATGTACACAACATGATCCTAAAAAAAATGTAGAACATCAAAAAATACAGCACAGGATTAGGCCCTACTGCTCAAAATGTTTATGCTGATCATGATGCCTAGTTAATATAATTTCCTCTGTTTGCACATGAAGAGGGAATTAAATGTAACATCTCTAAGTTTGCAGATGACACAAAGCTGGGTGGTAGTGTGAGCTGTGAGGAGGATGCTTTGAGGCTGCAGGTGACTTGGATAGTTTGGGTGAGTGGGCAGAAGCATGGCAGATGCAGTATAATGTGGATAAATGGTTATCTACTTTGGTGGAAAGAACAGGAAGGCAGATTATTATCTGAATGGTGTCAGATTAGGAGAAGCCATGCAACGAGACCTGGGTGTGCTTGTACATCAGTCACTGAAAGTAAGCATGCAGGTACAGCAGGCAGGGAACAGGCCTTCATTATGAGAGGATTTGAGTTTAGGAGCAAAGAGGTCCTACTGCAGTTGTACAGACCGCACCTGGAGTATTGTGTGCAATTTTGGTTTCCTAATTTGAGGAAGGACATTATTGCTATTGAGGTAGTGCAGTGTAGTTTCACCGGGTTAATTCCCAGGATGGGTGGACTGACGTACGATGAAAGAATGGGTTGACTGGGCTTGTATTCACTGGAATTTAGAAGGATGAGAGGGGGTCTTATAGAAACATATACAATTCTTAAAGGATTGGACAGGGTAGATGCAGGAAAAATGTTCCCGATGTTGGGGGTGTCCAGAACCAGGGGTCACAGTTTAAGAATAAGGGGTAGGCCATTTAGGAATGAAATGAGGAAAAACTTTTTCACCCAGAGAGTTGTGAATCTGTGGAATTCTCTGCCACAGAAGGCAGTGGCGGCCAATTCACTGGATGTTTTCAAGAGAGAGATTTAACTCTTAGGGCTAAGGGATTCAAAGGATATGGGGAAAAAGCCGGAACGGAGTATTAATTTTTGGATGATTAGCCATGATCATATTGAATGGCGCTGCTGGCTTGAAGGGCCGAATGGCCTACTCCTGCACCTATTTTCTATGTTTCTATGTTTCCATGTTGTTGGAAGGAACTGCAGAAGCTGGTTTACTTTGAAGATAGACACAAAATGCTGGAGTAACTCAGTGGGTCAGGCAGCATCTCTGGAGAAAAGGAATAGGTGACATTTCCGGTCGAGACCCTTATTCAGGAGGGTCCTGACCCGAAATGTCTCCTATTCCATTTCTCCAGAGATTCTGTCTGACCCGCTGAATTACTCCAGCATTTAGTGCCGATTTCCCTCCATTCTCTGCATCTATCTGACAGTCTCTTGAACCCATCTATCGTATCTGCCTCCACTACCACCTCTGGCAGTCCATTCAAGGTTTCCACCACCCCATGTGTGTAAAAAAGTTCCCATGCACATTTCCTTAAAACTTTGCCCCTCTCACATTAAACCTATGCCCTCGAGTCTTTGACATTTTCACCCTGGGAAAAAAAGGTTCTGTCTACCCTATCTATGCCTCTCTTGATTTTATATACTTCTATCAGGTCTGCCCTCAGCATCCGGCACTCCAGAGAAAACAATCCCAAGTCTGTCCAACCTCTCCTTGTGGTTAATACTAAAGAAGTATGTTCATGACCAGATAGTGCTTTTTAGTACCGTCAAGTGAGGGGATAAATAGTAGCAGTAGATGTACTATTTGCTTGTATTGAATGGGTATACTGTACCTATTTGGGTGTATCTGTTTATGGTTGTGTAAGGCATATATTTGAATGGCCAAATACAGCTTTTTGGGGTAGTGCAGTGACTGTCACTGAACATCCTGGTCAAGCCCTGTTGTTATTAGCATGGCTGTGGAACAATGAATCTAATCCCAGTCACAGGCTGCTTCAGTTCAGTGAAGCAGGGTGGCCCCCTGCAGCCTGCAAACCCCTCACACCAAGGGAAGCATTTTTATTTAAGGACACCAGCCTTAGGAGGATGTTATTCAGCCCCTCATACTTGTTCCTCCATGAGATTCCGGCTGATTGTGTATCGAAACCCACTTTACTGCACATCTCCGAGTAGCACTTGATTCCCTTACTCTCGAAAAACCCAATCGATCAGTAGTTAGCAATCCCAGCGGTCAGAAAAACCCAGTAAAGGAATGAAGGAACATTTACTCTGAGGTAGCTTTATCTAAGGTAGCCCACGAGCTGCTTGTGAGCAATACTGCGGCCTTGTGTTTAACTGTGAAATGTTTAAACTATGTTAGACATTGTTTAGGAAGGAACTGCAGATGCTGGTTTATGTTGAAGATAGACACTAAACGCTGGAGTAACTCAGCGGGACAGGCAGCATTTCTGGATAGAAGGAATGGGTGACGCTTCAGGTTGAGACCCTTCTTCAGACTTCAAACATTGTTTATCTTGCTACCGGGTCCGGTGGATGTTTAGAGAGAAGGCATGCGCATACTAATATCAGTGTAAAGTTAATTTTCCCCAATGGTTTCTAATGGAAAGGAATTATGTTACAATGAGGTTTTCTAACATAAAGACCTTGAGACTGTTTTGCATTTTGGTCACAATTTGACTGACTTTGATGTCAAGGTGGCGTCGGAGTGATTGAGTCGATGGAATGGGCCGCTGGAGGCCGTGAAGCAGCCTGGGACTCCATTAGATCCAGCACTGCTCCAAGTGACAGAGGGCATGGAGCAAACGCGGCCCGCGGCAGCACGGAGCGATGGAGCCGCCGTAGAGGACATCGACACATTGCTTGGCCAGGATGACCCCAGCAACATCGATCCAGTGCCCTCCCACCAGGACAACGCACCATCACAGTCCAATTAAAGCCGTGAACATTTATTGAAATAATTCGGACTTCAAAGGTACAAAGCAGCAACTAAAATGCAGCGTCTCTTGTGTACTGGCTGAGTGTGGTCTACTGTCTGTGATGGCAGCACTGTGGCGCAGTGGCAGTGTTAGAGTTGCCGCCGTACAGCGCCAGAGACCTGGATTTGATCCCGACTGCAGGTGCTGTCTGCACAGAGTTTGTACGTTTGTACTGTGACCTTGTGGGTTTTCCCCGGGTGCTCCGGTTTCCTCCCATACTCCAAAGACATACAGGTTTGTAGGTTAATTTCCTGTGGTTAAAAATTGTAAATTGTCCCTAGTGCGCAGGTATAGTGCTAGTGCATGCAGTGATCACTGGTCGGCGTGGACTCGGTGGGCCGAAGGGTTGTTTCCATGCTGTATCTTTAAAGTCTAAAGTCTTACACTCTTTTACTTAGTATGATTGTGCCTAATGTATAATAGGATTGTCACTGAACTGTTTGCAAAAAAGAATTTCATTGCACTTAGGTACAGGTGACAAAAAGCACCATTGAACCATTAACACTCCAATGAAGTACTGAGAGCTTGCTACTCCATAGTAATTTGCCAGTTGAATCAGATATACAATTGAACTTCTGCTCAATGAGATATACCTGTAAGATCTCATGGACTACATTCAAGTAGCGCCTCGGGGGGGGGGGGGGGGGGGGGTCAGGGGTTATGGGGACAAGGCAGGAGAATGGGGTCGAGAGGGAGAGATAGATCAGTTATGATTGAATGGCGGAGTAGACTTGATGGACGGAATGGCCTAATTCTTTTTCTGTAACTTATGAACTTATGAAGAGCAGTTGGATAAATTCCTGGTGTCTTGGCCAGTACTTATCTGTCACTGAACAATACATTGCAGTTTTGTGAGAGCTTGCTGTGTACAAATTGACTGCCATGTTCCCCACACTAGAGCAGTGATCACAATTCAAAAGCACTTCCCTGGGTGTCAACGCACTTTGTGATGCCCTGAAAGGAATGTGAAAGGTTTCGACAATAAACATAATAAAAAAATAAATTCTTCACAAGGTCCATTTAAATGTAACTTCTCTCCTTAAGCGGAGTCACACATTGTTCTGTTAATAAAAGCCGTGCCTGCTGTGAAACATAGCGAAGAGGCTACTAAATGCACTAAAGCTTGGTTGAAGAATGCACTAAACCTTGATTCCTGCTCTGCTGTGCTGTGCTAACTCGCACACTGTTAGCCAATGTCAGTCAGCCACCAGTAAAAGCATCAGAGGCCTGTCCTCAGCAATGTTAGGTTACAGAGTCAAAAACTCTGCCACACTCTCTGCTCCTGGTCATGACCCATTGCAATCCACATACCGGCCGAAGTTCAATAAAATAGGTGTTCGGCTACAACAATCACTGCCCAGGCGTACATTATGAAAGTCTGATGGAGTTGAGCACGAACAACTAAACCATCCTGCCAACAACCAGAGAGCAGCCCCGAGTTACTATTTACCTCACTGGGGACAATAGACAATAGACAATAGACAATAGGTGCAGGAGTAGGCCATTCAGCCCTTCGAGCCAGCACCGCCATTCAATGCGATCATGGCTGATCACTCTCAATCAGTACCCCGTTCCTGCCTTCTCCCCATACCCCCTCACTCCGCTATCCTTAAGAGCTCTATCCAGCTCTCTCTTGAAAGCATCCAACGAACTGGCCTCCACTGCCTTCTGAGGCAGAGAATTCCACACCTTCACCACTCGCTGACTGAAAAAGTTCTTCCTCATCTCCGTTCTAAATGGCCTACCCCTTATTCTTAAACTGTGGCCTCTTGTTCTGGACTCCCCCAACATTGGGAACATGTTTCCTGCCTCTAATGTGTCCAATCCCCTAATTATCTTATATGTTTCAATAAGATCCCCCCTCATCCTTCTAAATTCCAGTGTATACAAGCCTAATTGCTCCAGCCTTTCAACATACGACAGTCCCGCCATTCCGGGAATTAACCTAGTGAACCTACGCTGCACGCCCTCAATAGCAAGAATATCCTTCCTCAAATTTGGAGACCAAAACTGCACACAGTACTCCAGGTGCAGTCTCACCAGGGCCCGGTACAACTGTAGAAGGACCTCTTTGCTCCTATACTCAACTCCTCTTGTTATGAAGGCCAACATTCCATTTGCTTTCTTCACTGCCTGCTGTACCTGCATGCTTCCTTTCAGTGACTGATGCACTAGGACACCCAGATCTCGTTGAACATCCCCTCTTCCTAACTTGACACCATTCAGATAATAATCTGCCTTTCTATTCTTACTTCCAAAGTGAATAACCTCACACTTATCTACATTAGCCCCTCGGATTATCTTTGATCGGACTTTACTGGTTTTATCATGCACTAAAGGTTATTCACGTTATTTCCTTTATCATGTATCTCTGTACACTGTGGATGGCTCGATTGCAATCGTGTATTGTCTTTCTGCTGACTGGTTACCACAAAACAAAAGCTTTTCACTGTGCCTCTGTACATGTAACAATAAACTAAACTCAACTCAAATGCACCTTAACAAAGAGCAGTTATTTGAGTCAATGCCCCCACATGTGTCATTTTGAGACACTGGGTCTCTAGTCGCTGGAGTTTAGAAAGATGAGGGGGATCTCATTGAAACACCGAATAGTAAAAGGCCTGGGTGAAGTGGAGATGGAGAGGATGTTTCCACCAGTGGGAGAGTCAAGGACCAGAGGGCACAGCCTCAGAATAAAAGGACGCACCTTTAGAAAGGAGACAAGGAGGAATTTTTTTAGTCAGAGGGTGGTGAATATGTGGATTTCATGCCACAGACGGGTGTGAATGCCATCATTGGGTATTTATAAGGTGGAGATTGACAGATTATTGATAGTAAGAGTGTCAAGGATCATTGGGAGAAGGCAGGAGAATGGGGTTGAGAGGGAAAAACAGATCATCCATGATTGGATGGCAGAATAGACTCGATGGGCTGAATGGCCTAATTCTGCTCCAATGAACTTACAAACTTAAGCGACACCAACTTCAGGAGGAGTAAAACTTGAGGGAAATTGAACCCACTTTTTGCTATGACTAACAGTACAATCTGTTACAAACAGTGCAATGAAAATGTGAAAGTATTTATCGAAAGAAATGATCAATTTCTGTATAGGACATGATTTTTGAACTGCTAATCTTTGCTATATACCACACAAAGCAGTTTGTGTGAAGGAAATAAACCAAAGTTTCAAAGTGCATTCAAACCTTAAAACTGCCAGACACGCTGTCTGTTTCTAGCGATGTATTTATCTGAACCTCTGGAATGAATTATTTGTAGAATATCAATTCCCTCCGTTAAATCAAGTGTCAAGAACGTTAAATTCTCATACGGACTGACAACAGAACAATTAAATTCTTACTTGCAGCTTAACAGGCCCATAAATGCAATATACACAGATAAAATATATATATTAAAACATTCTATAAATTAATACCTGTATGAGTGCAAATAAGGCCAAAATCCTGAGTACAACCAAAGACAGTCCATAGAAGTTCATAGTTGCTGTAGTTAATGTTGTGTGTGATGTTCAAGAGCCTGATGGCTGTTGGGAAGAAGCTATTCTTGAACCTGGTGCTTGAATTCTCAGGCTCCTGTACCTTCTTCCCAATGGTAGAAGTGAAATGAGAGCCAGGGTGGTCTGGGGCTTTAATGATATTGGCTGCCTTGTTGAGGCAGTGCCTTCTGTGAATCCCCTCGACGGTGCAGGTCTGTACATCTGATGGACTGGGCAGTGTCTGCCACCCTCTTTGTTCCTGGGCGTTCGAGTTGCTGAACCAGGCTGCGATGCAAGCAACACTATGGTATCCAAAAGTACAGTTTAAAAAGTCTGTATCAATAGAGAAGGGTTAATAATGAAAAGGATTGCAAGCAACCTCAATGGACCACATTGGATTCATTTGAAAAACACATAAGAAGTGGAAGTGGAGGTAGACCACATAACTTATTGCACTAGCTACAACATTCAATTAAATATGTGTAGAATTTAAAAGAAAAACAAACTAGTTTTAGTAACAGTAGCAATGAAACTACCGGATCGTTGAAAAATCCCATCTGGTTCATGAATGTGTTCATCTTGGATGACAATTTGCTGCCTGTAACTAGTCTGTAACTCCAGACCCACCTATATGGTTGAATCTTAACCTGCTCCTCAATTAAGGAGCAACATAACATGCATAACAAATGAGGTTTTTGCCAGCTGTGTTCACGTCCCATCCATGAGTATCTAAAATATAATCCATAGGTTTTTGACTGACTACTCCATCTCTTTGTTTCCTATTTCTTTTAGTGTCAAATAACATTTTTTCATGCTCATTAGACATACTCAAGAACTGACTATTCACAGCCCATTGAGAGAGACGCTTCCTGAGAGAAATATTTCCTCATCTTAATTCTAAATGATTGATCTTTTAGAGGCTTTCTCCCTAGTTCTGGACCAAAGGTTTCTATTTTTTTGTCTTTATTGCCTGCCCCCTTTCCCGTCTAGCAGCTGCACACTTTCCACAATCAGATGTTTGATATTTTAACCAGTTGAATGCCAGCTATTATTTTCCACGAGGCTGATATTCCTTCAGCCCCTCCTAATCGCCGACCATCCTCGAGTGCTCCACCTTCTCCTGCGATCATTTGTTCATCCACCTTCCACATTTGATGCTCGGAAACCCTCCACAGTAAACACCCTTTTGCTTCCAGTACATCTTTGAATATTGTTTTCCAATGTATTTCTCTATAGAGGTTTAGTTTAGTTTAGAGCAGGGGTCTCCAAACTATGGCCCGCGGGCCACATCTGGCCCGCCACGAGATTTTATCTGGCCCGCAGCAAGCTCTTAACACACTCTGGGCAGCGGGCTATAGAGGGATTGCATGGCAGGCGATGTCACGACCCCTGACCCCTACCACGACCCCTAACGCCTTCTGGAGTGCAAGTGGTGAACTTCAGGTAAGCACTTACTATGGCTGCTATTGAAGAGTTGGGATATTTGCTTAGCCTTTTTCTTCTATTTTATGTTTGGAACGACTTCTGTTGTTGCGTCCCCATTCCGGCGCTCCTCGGTCCTCCAGCCTCGGCGCCCCTGCTCCACGCCTCCTTCCTGCGGCTCTTCGGCCCCTCGCCGCTCCTGCTGACCCTCCAGCCCTTCTCCCCGCTCGTCATCTCCGTCAACCGGGCTCTGTTTCCACTTGGCCGGCCTCAACACCTCGAGGCTGGGGCCGCCGAGCAGAGGCGTGCCCTGGTCCTCGGCCTCGTCTCCCAGCGCCCGGCCCAGCTCTCGCTGCTGACCGGTCTCTCCCCGGCTCCTCTTCCTCCTCCTCTTCGGGCTCAACACTCCACTCCTCCTCCTCTTTCACCGCCTCCTCCTCCAAGGCAGCCGAGCATGGCTCCCTGGGCCCTTCGCCCTCAGGCCCCGACAGATCGCCGACCTCCAGCGCTCGTTGCTTCTGCCCCTGCAGACCCTCCAGGCCCCTCTGCTCGGGTTCTTCCCGCTGCTCCTCTCCCAGCTCACTCAACCCCGTCCTTTCCTCCTCCTCTTCTTCTTCTCCCACCGGCTGGCCAGACGTCTTCCCAGCTGCTTCTTGCATCCATGGGCTTTGCAGCCCTTCTCCTGGTTCCTCTTCCTCCGCCGGATCTTCCAGCTTCTTCCCCATATTTTACAGCACAAAAATTGACCATTTTGGCGGCTTTTTCAAGGTAAGAAAGTATGTGTTGCATGTATTACTAGTGTAATTCACATTTCTTTATTTTTTCCTAAGGCCCGCAAACATCTGCCAAATATATAATAGACAATAGACAATAGGTGCAGGACCGGCCATTCGGCCCTTCGAGCCAGCACTGCCATTCAATGTGATCATGGCTTTCATGCTGAAAAATTTGGAGGCTCCTGGTTTAGAGATACATTGCAAAAACAGGCCCTTCGGCACACTGAGTCTGCGCCGACCAGTGATCCCCGTACACTAGCACTTTCCTACATGCTGGGGACAGTTTAAAATCTTTACCAAAGCCAATTAACCTCCAAACCTGTACGTCTTTGGAGTGTGGGAAGAAACCGGAGCACCTGGGGATAAGCCACAAGGTTACAGTGGGAACATACAAAATCTATACAGACAGCATCCCTCAGTCAGGATCGAACCCAGGCTTGTTCCGCGCTGTATCACTAAACTAAACTAAACATCTGATTGATTGAAAGATGCAGCATAGAAATAGGCCCTTCAGCCCAATGTGTCCATGCTGACCACCAATCACCTGTTCATATTAGTTCAGTATTATACCACTTTTGCATTCATTCCCAGTTCTACTATCTAAGCACTGCGCCAACTCCTTTGAGTAACACTGAACCGGGTGGTGCCACCAGCAGTGGCTGCTTCGTTTGAGTAACACTGAACCGGGTGGTGCCACCAGCAGTGGCTGCCTCCTTTGAGTAACACTGAACCGGGTGGTGCCACCAGCAGTGGCTGCCTCCTTTGAGTAACACTGAACCGGGTGGTGCCACCAGCAGTGGCTGCCTCCTTTGAGTAACACTGAACCGGGTGGTGCCACCAGCAGTGGCTGCCTCCTTTGAGTAACACTGAACCGGGTGGTGCCACCAGCAGTGGCTGCCTCCTTTGAGTAACACTGAACCGGGTGGTGCCACCAGCAGTGGCTGCCTCCTTTGAGTAACACTGAACCGGGTGGTGCCACCAGCAGTGGCTGCCTCCTTTGAGTAACACTGAACCGGGTGGTGCCACCAGCAGTGGCTGCCTCCTTTGAGTAACACTGAACCGGGTGGTGCCCCCAGCAGTGGCTGCCTCGCCAACAATCTCTGTCCTTTCTTCTTTTTGGTATTTTTAGTATGTGTTAAAAAGTATGTTTTAGTGTTTCTTGGTTTGTTTTATGTGGGGGGTGGGTTGGGGGGGGGGGGGGGGGAAGTTGGGGGAAACGTTTATTCAATCTCTTACCTCGACGGAGATGCAATTTATTTCCGTATCGTATCTCCATCCCCACTGCGGCCTAACATCGTGGAGTTGGCGGCCATTCCTTGAGACCGACGAGCGTTCCAAGCCGCGGGAGTCTGTGGGACTTTAACATCGCGGTGCTTGCGATCTCTTTGCTGGTAATCGAAGCTCCAAACGCGAGGCCTGTGGACTTTAACATCGTGAAGCCTGCGGTCTCTGGTAAGAAGAGGCTGACTCGGGAGCTCCATGCCGTGGAGAGAGTTTCAACCGCCCGAAAGCGGGAGTTTTGTTCACCCCGACCAGGGCTTTGATCGGCGACTGTGGATGGTTTGACAGCCCCGACCGCGGGAGAACAAAGAGGAAGCAGATTGAACTTTATTGCCTTCCATCACAGTGAGGAAAATGGAATCCAATATGATGGATGTTTATGTTAACTTATGTGGTTGTGTGTCTTGTTGCTTTTCACTTAGTATGGCTGTATGTTAAATCCAATTTCACTGTACCTTAATTGGTACATGTGACAATAAACTGACCTTGAAACCTTGAAACCTTGAAACGTTAAAATCTTGAACCAGTCCACACATATATTGTGAAGGACCTGTGCAGAGAATGTGTGTGCAGTCTATGGATCACAGGTTACAGAGGAGAATCGCAGAACAAACTGGTGTTGCACACAAGTGAAAGCTGTTTTCTACATCCAGGCACCTCTGTTTGGTTTTGTTTAGAGATACAGCGCGGAAACAGGCCCTTCGGACAACCGAGTCCGCACTGCCCAGCGATTCCCGCACACTATCCTACACGCACTTGAGACAATTTACATTTATACCAAGCCAATTTACCTACAACCTATACGTCTTTGGAGTGTAAGAGGAAACCGAAGATCTCAGAGAAAATCCATGCGGTCACGGGGAGAACGTACAAATTCCGTACAGACAGCACTCGTAGTCAGGATCGAACCCGGATCTCTGACGTTGCAAATGCTGTAAACCAGCAACTCTACCGCTGTGCCACCATGCTGCCCGAGCTTGTTAACATATGCTTATTAACATATCTGGTGCACCCAAGGCACCATAGTAAAATAACTAAAGATACAATCCACATGGCTTTATATTAATGACGATTTTTTTGAGAAACTATCATATACCATGCTGAAACATTATACCACATGAGAGAGTTTGCCAATACCTTGGGTATTAGAAAAATGGCATAACATAAAAAAAAGCTGAAAAATCATTCATTAAAGTATGAAGCATTGAGGAGGTACTGGAGATATTAAAATCAGTGATTGGTTTTGATAAGACCTGTAATAAACCTATTTCCACTTGGTAAGCAGATAACATCGTGTTGGTGTGAACTGGTGATCGATGGTCAACGTGGACTCAGTGAGTCCTGTTTCCTTTAGATTTTAGACTTTGGACTTCAGAGATAGAGCATGGAAACAGGCCCTCTGGTCCACCAAATCCACACCGACCAACGATCGGTACACTAGCCCTGTTCTACACACTATGAACAATTTACAATTGTACAGTAACCATTTAATCTCCAAACCTGTACGTCCTTGGAGTGTGGGAGGAAACCCGAGCACCTGGGGAAAACCCACGCTGTCACAGGACGAACATACAAACTCTGTACAGACAGCACCCGTAGTCAAAGTTGAACCCGGGTCTCTGGTACTGTAAGGCAGGAACTCTACCGCTGCATGCTGTATCTTTCAATCAATACAATCAAAGAGAAGTTACAATAAAATGGAAAAGGATGAACATATAGTTTGGAAAGCAGAATCCAGATAACCACATTTCAAAGACAACTGAGTAAAAGATGAATTTCCTCAACTTGAACTTCAGTTTACATTTGAGAAGTTGTGGAAGAATTGTTTCTGCTCATAGATTTAATTAAGTGGACTTAAACTATTTAATGCCTGGCTGTAACAAAATTACTGCATTGTCAATAGCTCCCCTGCATTTTTGAGAACATTCCCAGTTTGGTATACAGGCTGCTAATCATGTGGAGATGCTATCGCCATGGTAACAGCTTGTGATCTGTCCTAAGATGTTAGTGCAATCATTGGCACAGAAATCAAAACCTTTACATATTGATTCTCCCACTCTCCTCCTGCAGAAATTCATTTTCACCGCTCCTCTCAAATAACCAGTTGCCTAAACTGCATTAAGATTTAGCAAATATAAGCAAAACTACTATTGTTATATTATGAAGATAGACACAAAATGCTGGAGTAACTCAGCGGGACAGGCAGCATCTCTGGATAGAAGGAATGGGTGACGTTTCGGGTAGAGCCCCTTTTGCTGCTGCTATATTATATTCCCTTGAATTACACAGTTGATTTGCTTTGAAAGCAAACAGGGCTTTCTAACAAAACAAATGCTCTGCACAGTGAATTCCTTTGCTTTCATTAATATTGAATCAAATCTTATTTTCACAGATTTTTGCCAAGGCACTTGCCTTAAATAATTAATGGTGCTCTGTACAATATGCCTCAGAAAACAAATATAACCATAGTAGAAAGTTAACGGTTACACTCATCTCTTGTAGCACAGATGGTTTTGATTCCCTTCAAAACATAGAGGCTCTAATTCAAGCAAGGAGTATAAAAGAATATTGAACATGGAAAAGTACAGCACAGGAACAGGCCCTTCAGCCCATAATGCCTGTGCTAAACATAATGCCAAGATAAACTAATCTCCTTTGCCTGCACATGTTCCATATCCTTTCATTCCCTGCATATCCATGTGCCTTTAGAAAAGCTTCTTAAATGCCATTATAATATCTTCCTCAAATACTACCCTTGACAGCATGTTCGAAGCACCCATCACTCTCTACGTAAATAACGTGCCCCACACACCTCCTTTAAACTTTGCTCCGCTCACCTTAAAGCTATGCCCTTTACATCTTCCAACTCTTTCTAAATGAAGTGTACAAGGAATTGTGTTCAGTTCTCGGCATTATGTTATACGAAAGACATTGTGAAGGTGGACAGTGCAAAGAAGATTTGCGAGGAAGCAGTCACGACTCGAGTACCTGAGCAAAAGGGAAAGGTTGAGCAGGCTAGGACTCTATTCCTTGGAGCCCAGAAGGATGAGGGGGTGATCTTATAGAGGTGTACAAAATCATGAGAGGACTAGTTCGGGTAGGTGCACATATTCTCTTGCCAAAATTAGGGAAATCAAGAACCAGAAGACATAGGTTTAATGTGAGGAGGGAGGGTGGGGGGGGGGGGTGGAAGATTCAAGGATTTAATGGGCAACCGAGGGGCAACTTTTTCACACAGAGGGTAGTGGGTGTATGGAATGAGCTGCTAGATGAGGTAGTTGACCTTTTTTTGGATTTGGTTGTACATGTGCAGAAAGATGCACTGGATCCTACTCAGGCACAACTTTATGATCAGGTATATACGATGATGAGAGGCATGGAGAGGGTAGGCAGCAAGAAACATTTTTTCCCAGGGTAGGAAGCAACATCAACAATCAGATGATATCACCAATGTGAACCTAACATCTCTTGGTTCTGCAAACCACCACGATGATTCCTACCTTGCACTTGCATGAAAACAACTAGCTCAGTGGACACTGCAAACATATTTGTTTTGTTTGAAGCAGTTTTGCAGATTTGTAACAAAGAGGCATTTTTGACACAATTGTTTCTGTTTAACTCCAAAAAACAATATTTGGTTAAATAATGTTCCTGCGCATTCTCCAGTTTACCATCATCTATTCTGCTGGTGTACGCTACACAGTAATATTTAGAGTTGTTCCACATTTTAGGAAGGCATTGTCCAAACAATATTTCATGCTGTGTTTTCAACATCTCTAAAATTCATTTATCGTTAAGCATTAAGCATTCTTAAGCATTTTCCTTTCTAGCTACTCTATTTGAAGCTGGATGATATGAATGGGTAAGAGTATGTTCGAAAAGGACATAAAATGGTGAAAGAAGGAAGTGGAACTTCTTGGTTTGGGGTAATTGTTTCTCAAAGTTTATTGAAGTGAAACACATAGATTAGTGTACAATTTACAAATGTTGAGTTGAGATCTGAGTGCAAGAAATGTTCAGTGAAAGTACACCTGGTGAGTTAGTCCAGCAGGGAATAACTCAGCAGGTCAGGCAGCATCTCTGGAGAACGGATAGGTGACGTTCCTGGTCGAGACCCTTCATCAGACTCCATTCCATTCAAAATGTTAGTAGAGTAGATAAGCTCTAGGGTAATTGTTGGCAATGAATTGTACACAGATCTATGTGTTTCACTTCAATGGTCTTTGACAAACAATCACTCAAAACCAGGAAGTTCCACTTCCATCTTTAACCAAACTCTGTCAGGATCTGTGAAAAGGTTGAGTGGGTCCTGGCCATGAGAGCAGAGGAGGTTTGGTGGTTTGTTCCTACAACTTCAGCAAATGCTGCACTTGCTCACTAATGAGTTGATGCTACTGCCTATACTGAGTTAGTAAACAAAGTTACATGCAATTGGTTTCCTACTTATTCTTCCTGCCTAAGGTTTGGTTAAAATCTTTCCACTCAAAATGTAAAGTACAGGTCCACCACCGATTTTCTGGCACCCTTGGTTCCAGATTTCTAGATTTCTGGAGTATCCATTTTGCTGGACCAACAAAGATCACGACCTCCAAGAGGAGTCCAACGGTACTGGAACGGTCCACCTAAGGGCCGAGATACCGACCCGCAAAGTCGGCCTCGGTAGTCGGCTATGGGAACTGATCTGCCGGCTCTGGCTGGGCTGGAGTTCCAGAGCCCCGCCTGCAGGGGGCAAATTCGACCCGCCAATCGGCACGGAAGTCCCGGTGAGGTTGAGATCGGCCGCCTGACTCGGCCTAGGCACCACATTTTCAGGGAATTTCAAGTGCACTCTTGTGATTTGGTCCGGATTAATGGAGGCACCGGTTGCCGGAAAATCAGTGGCGGATCTGTATTATTTACAACTCTATGTCCCCACTTGATCCACCCATGCTCACATTATGGAATTATTTCATTATGTCTTGTCTGCACATTCACATTCTGTCCATGATTTCAAGCTCAATTCATGGACCCTTTCAACATTGGGACTTCCTGGGTCTCACCTGTGATTTCAAACACATGGCCTGGAAGGTTGTCATCAACTTTCTTTAACTTGTATATCCCATTTTCTCTTACAACAGTGATCAGAAGTGATCAATGGTTGGCATGGACTTGATGGATTGAAGGGTCTATTTCCATGCTGTATCTCTAGGTAGCCTTCACTGCGCATCTGCAATGGCGTACTTGGAGTTTCTGCACTCAATTGTCACACTTTACCCTAGAGTGCTTTTATAAAGGGATTGCCTCCATTTTTACAAACATACTATTTGGGCTCACCTATCCAGTTCCCTTTCTGAGCATGTGAAACTGGAGCAATTTGCTATTGATAGACCCAAATTGCTCAGCGGGTATGGTGGCATCTCTGGAGAAAAAGAATAGGTGACGTTTCAGGTCGAGACCCTTCTTCGGAATGAGAGATATGGACGATGATACAGAGAGATATAGAACAAATGAATTAAAGATTTGCAAAATAGTAAAAAAAACTAACGATGATCAAGGAAAGGTAGAGGCCACAATGGTCCATTGTTGGCTTGGGCTAGGTGCTAACGAGTTATACAGACAATGAAACTCAACAGGATGACAGTGAAACTAGTACGACGACTAGGGTGGGGGAGGGACAGAGAGAGAGGGGTTGCAAGGATTACTTGAGGTTAAAGAAATCAAGTTCATACCGCTGGATTGTAAGCGGCCTAAGCGAAATATGCCATTCCTCCAATTTGCGTTTGGCCTCACGTTTTGGGTTGGAACTCTTCTTCAGACAGAAGAAGTCCAATAAATGTAATAAATAGTATACCAAATTAATAAATCGTATAATAATAAACAATAAATAATAACAGTCTAATAAATTGTCACTGTTATATCGCCGAGACAGTTGCTCCAATAAGATAACATACTCTCTTGACTTCTGATTCATATCTTCTGACAGCTTCAGATCTGTAGCTGTCCACAATTTCTGACAGAGTATGACAGAAATAATCCTATAATTTTTAATCACTAAACTAAACAAGTTTTGCTCTTGGCATTAAAAAAATCGCTGACTTAGTGAATGTTTTGGAACCATTTCAGATAGAAGAATGGCTTTTTTATGCTCTCATTTCACATCATCCTGTGCAGGCAAGTTCTCAGCATCAGCTTTAACTTCCACTGTGTTCTTTGCCATTAACAAAATTATAGGTTCCAAATGTGAATGGAAAGATGCATGCACCTGATCATTTATAGCAAGGCATTCAATGTAATCACTGTGAGTTGAAGCAGCCAGTTTGTCTTGTTACCTCCATTACATTTATACAATTTCTGTTTGAGGACTATCATGCATTTTGTTACTACTGGTGTTTGCTATGGGCAAAGATTAGTCACTGCATGAGTCAAAGTTGAAACAATTGGCTGCATCGGAAGGAACTTTAGGTACTGGTTTAAACCGAAGATAGATACAAAGTGCTGGAGTAACTCAGCAGAACAGGCAGCAGGGTCTGAAGAAGGGTCTAAACTCGGAACCCATTCCTTCTCTCCAGAGATGCTGCCTGTCTCGCTGAGTTACTTGTGTCTATCTTCGGTTTAAAATAAATGGCTGCAGTTTTCAGGCTCACCACATGCATTGTTCACTCATATTTGACAGACTTATTTGCTTTTTGCTGCTCTTCATCAGCACTTTGTAAAATTTGTGCTTGGGGTCATATATAAATCGCATCAAACCCAATCCAAGCAGTGTATACATTGAGAAATGCAAAGAGACACAGTGAGGTGCAAGGGCACCTGCAATTAATTTATTCAATCAACAACCAACATTGTATGTGTACAGATATTGTATACATATTGCTTGATTGTAATCATGCATTGTCTTTCTGCTGTCTAGTTAGCATGCAACAAAAGCTTTTCACTGTACCTTGGTACATATGACAATAAACTAAACCACTGTCTGAAGAAGGGTCTCGACCCGAAACGTCACCCATTCCTTCTCTCCAGAGGTGCTACCTGTCCCGCTGAGTTACTCCAGCTTTTTGTGTCTATAAATTGTAAACAAAACATTTCTCATACATATCGTGTAGGAAGGAACTGCAGATGCTGGTTTATACTGAAGAAAGACACAAAATGCTGGAGCAACCCATATAGATTAGATTAGTTTCTTGTCATTTGCACCAGATTGTAATGAAATGTCTTGTTCACATGAAGCTCGCAAGGTAAACGGTGTACATTGTAATGATAGATAACAACCAATACAACAACCAGTGCAAAACAGCAGGCTGGTGCGAGATTGCAACGTAACATCGGAGAAGTACAAAATAATATTAAAGTGCAGCAAAAGGAATAACCGAATCAGCTGGAATTAGATTTAGAGTACATCGCAGCACTTGAAATTTGTTGTGAAAAGGGTGATTAGTTCAGGAATCCTATTACACTGGGGGGGAAGATATTCTTAAGTCTGGATGTCCAAGTTTAAACTGCCTGCATCTTCTCCCAGAAGGTGGAAGAGAGGGAAGGGAATGACCCAGGTGGCAGGCATACTTGATGTACTTTGAGTCTTCCCAATGCATTGCACCATGAAGATATAAGAAAATAACTGCAGATGCTGGTACAAATCGAAGGTATTTATTCACAAAATGCTGGAGTAACTCAGCAGGTCAGGCGGCATCTCAGGAGAGAAGGAATGGGCGACGTTTTGGGTCGAGACCCTTCTTCAGACTGATATCAGGGGAGGCGGGACAAAGGAAGGATATAGGTGGAGACAGGAAGACAGTGGGAGATCTGGGAAGGGGGAGGGGAAGAGAGGGAGAGAGGAACTATCTAAAGTTGGAGACGTCAATGTTCATACCACTGGGCTGCAAGCTGCCCAGGTGAAATATGAGGTGCTGTTCCTCCAATTTCCGTTGGGACTCACTGTGGCACTGGAGGAGGCCCATGACAGAAAGGTCAGACTGGTAATGGGAGGGGGAGTTGAAGTGCTCAGCCACCATGAAGATGGGCTGGATGGAAGGAAGTGATGAGCCTGTGATGGACTGGTTTGCTTTGACCATTCTCTGTGTGTTCAAGCAGTCAAGAGCAGACCAGTTGCCTCACCAAATGCATCATGTCAGAATATTTTCTGCAGCACATCTGCAGCAGCTCCAGAGAATCTTTGTGAACTTGTTGAATCTTTTCGGCGCTTAATTAAGCAAATATGCTGTTGGCACAGTATTTCTTGATCACCACATTAATGCGAAGGGACGATGTAATTTAGTTTAGTTTAGTTTAGATTATTGTCACGTGTACTGAGGTAGAGTGAAAAGCTTTTGTGGTGTGCTAACCAGGCAGCAGAAAGACAATACATGATTACAATCGTCCTTTTACAGTGTAAAGATACATGGTAAGGGAGTAACATTTAGTGCAAGATAAAGCCAGCAAAGTCCGATCAAGGATAGTCCGAGGATCATCAAAGAGATAGATAGTAGTTCAGCACTGTTCCCTGGTTGTGGTAGAATGATTCAGTTGCCTGATAACAGCTGGGAATAAACTGTCCCCGAATCTGGTTGTGTGTGTTTTCACATTTCTATACCTTTTGCCTGATGGGAGAGAGGAGAAGAGGGAGGGGCCAGGGTGAAATTCATCCTTAATTATGCTGCTGGCCTTGCCGAGGTAGCGTGACGTATAAATGGAGTCAATAGAAGGGAGGTTGGTTTGTGTGATGGTCTGGACTGGGTCCACACTTTGCTGCAATTTCTTGTGGTCTTGGATGGAGCTGTTCCCAAACCAAGCTGTGATGCATCCTGATAAAATGCTTTCTACGGTGCACCTGTAGAATTTTGTTGGTGATAGGGATGTATATGTACTTGAAGCTGTCCACACCTCTACAGAAGCTCCATTGTTAAGAACAGGGTTGTGTTCAACACCATGCCTCCTTAGATCAACAATGAGCTCTCTTGTGTTGTTGACATTAAGGGCCAGGTTATTGACAAGACGCCATGACACGCATCCCTGGAGAACATGGATAAGTGATGTTTTGGGTTGGGACCCTTCTTCAGACTGATTGTGGTCATGGTGGGGGTGTCGGGGGTGGGAGGGTGGGAGGGTGGGGTGGGGGTGTTGGGGGGGGTGAAAGCAAGAAGAGAGGAGGGGCAGAATGAAGCCTGGTTTGACAGGCCGCTGGTTGGACAAAGGCTTGAGATGTCCCAGAGATGACTGGTCCACAAGGATGTAGGTGAGGTTATGAGTTGCCTTTCACCAGGCCAGAGGTTGCTGTCACTCTGGGAATTAAAGATGAAGTTCCCCACAATCATAGACAATATTTGTCAGGCATTAAAAATATATTTTCATTTCCATTTTCTTTGAAAACTTAATAGCTATGAAAATGCTGGGAAAGGAGAGACAGGGTTATTTTGATGTTTTTTGGTTCTTAAGGGGCTAACAAAAAACCTGTTTGTTTTTTGTTGGTGATTAGGAGGAAACATCTGCCAGTGTTGTGTAATGAAAGGTCGGGGAACACATTCAATCAGAGTTGAACACCATACCCGGGCCTGGGCTTAGATGCTTGTGTGTCAGAGGTTATGGGGAGAATGCAGGAGAAAGGGGTTAGGAGAGATCGATCAGCCATTATTGAATAGCGGAGTAGACTTGATGGGCTGAATGGCCTAATTCTACTCCTGTCACATGATCTTATGATCTTGTGTTTCCATCAGTTGTCTCCTTCAGTCTCCTGGCTGAATCTGGCAGGTGAATTTCCTGGAATATTTAGAAGCAGCAATTACAGACAATAAAAAACAAAATGCTGGAAGAACTCAGCAGATCAGACAACATCTGTGGAGGACATAGATAGGTGATGTTTCAGATTGGGACCCTTCTTTGGACTGATTGCAGTAAGGGGGAAGAAAGCGCAAAGTGGGGTGGCAGAACAGAGCTTGGCAAGTGATGGGTGGATAGACACAGAATGCTGGAGTAAAGCAGCAGGTCACGTGAGAAGAAGGATGGGTGATGGAGGAGGTTTCAGGTTCAGGAGTGAAGTGTGAAGGGATGTAGGTGGAAGAGGATGTCAATGCAGCTGTACCAATTCCTTGAGCTTCTGCCACCATTCAAACGCATTTCTAAAGTAATCCACAAGTGCAATCTGCTTATGGGTTCTTAAAGACGATGTGAAACCGCACATGAAATGAACGTTTTTTTCCATTTACTTCATCGACAAAAGTAATAGCTGTGCGGCAAGAACAAGAATTATCCTTGATTGAAAACTTGCAAAACTCTCTGAAGACTTCCAGTTTGTTTTGTAAGTTAGGCTTATTCATGTCATTATCAAGGTAATGTGGGCTCCATCTCGTCCTGTTTAGCCAGGCAAATAAATTGCAGGGGAAATAACCGTAAACAGTTGATGCTCTCAAAGGATGTAATTTACTGAAAGGGACATTTTCTGGCCCCAAGTATAGCAGGATGCAAGCTGCTCTCAGGTGTATTTGTGTTGTTGTCTCAAACTCAGAAGGTGCCAGCTCAAGTTCACTTCATTTTCAGTATCTTCCTCAATAACTTCTTCCATCTTCAAGTTAGGAGTAGGGATTTTCGATGATAATGGCACAATGTTTAGTTTCAATCAATATTCTCTGAAAACAAATCAGCCCATTCTTTTTTCACACAGAACGATGAATAGTAAAGCACAAGCAACTACTACCTACACCCCACAAATTCTATTCTGAGCATTATGCCAAGATAAACTAATCTCATCTGCCTGCACATGCTCCATATCACTGCATTCCATGCATATCCATGTGCCTATCTAAAAGCCTCTGAAATGCCACTATTGTATATGCCTTCACCACCACCCCCTGGCACCCACTACTCTCTGGGTAAATACCATACTCTGCACTTCTTCTTTAACAGACACAAAATGCTGGAGTAACTCAGCATCTCCTGGCAGCTCTGGAGAAAAGGAATAGGTGACGTTTCGGGTCTGAGGGGTTCCAAACCGAAATGTCACCTATCCCCATCTGGTCTCCCAAATAAGCCGGCTGGGCAGATGCAGAGGGGGGTGGTTCTGGGATACCAGAACGCACTGCTGAGCCTACTGGAGATGTCGTGGACCCAGTCAGCGAAACGTTGATGAAAGTAGGAGCCCACTTGGTAACCCCAAGGACGTGTCTGCCAAGTCTTTCTCAATATCGGAGGAGCGTAGGTGAGTGCTTATGCCTTCCATCACCACCGGGAGCAAGTTAAGAGTTGGCACTTTGGATTTTAACATCATGTCCTGTGTATTTGAAAACAACTCCAGAGATGCTGCCTGACCCACTGACTTACCCCAGCATTTTGTGATTATATCCATATAAAGGAGCATTTGCAGTCCCTTCCTACTCACATCTCCTTTAAACTCTGCCCCTCCCATCTTAAAACAATGTCCTCTTGCCTTTGACATTTTCAGCTCTGGGAAAAGTGCTCTGACTCTACCCTATCCATGGCACTCATCATTTTATATACTGTATGTCGGAAGGAACTGCAGATGCTGGTTTAAACCGAAGATAGGTACAAAATGCTGGAGTAACTCAGCGGGACATGCAGCACATATATTTCTATCTGTAGTCCGCTCGACCTGTGGCGTTGGGCAATGTAAATTGTGCCTAGTGTGTAGGTGAATGATAGAATCGGGGCAATAACAAAGTTGATCAGCATAGGAGTGACACAGTAGTGCAGCGGTAGAGTTGCTGCCTTACAGCGCCAGAGACCCGGGTTCCATCCTATGCAGTTTGTACGTTCTCCCTGTGACCAAGTGGGTTTTCTGGCCCGATGCTGGCGGTGCTGGTTCGAAAGGCCAAATGGCCTTCTCCTGCACCTATTTTCTATCTTTCTGCGAATGCTCCAGTTTCCTCCCACACTCCAAATGTGTACAGGTTTGTAGGTTACACACTAGGTGCAATTTACATTGCCCAATTAACCCTCAAACCTGCACATCGTTGGGTTGCTGGTGGCAACCAAAGTATGTTGAGCAATCACCAGCAGCAACATGGAGGACATGCAAACACCACAGCAGTGGAGGTCAAGAGGAATCCCAGGTTGCCGGAGCTATAAGGCAACAGGTCTGCTGGTGTTACCACAACTCCAGTATAGCTACTCAATCATTCCACATGATAAAGCACTCATAAAGATAGAGACACTGTTGGACTTGATTGTGAAATCTAACCGTACCATTTAATCTACGGGCACACTCACAAGCATTGTTCATTGTCAACCCTCAACCCTCAAACAAGCAAACAAGATCCCATCAAAATCCCATTTAGATAGTTATGTTTGCTGTCTACCTCTGCTTATCCCAAGATGGAGGTGATTACTGATGTGGGAAAGAAGAGACACAGAGATTAAAGAAAATAAGGTGGAACTTCACATTGCCAGTGACCATTTGGGCTTATTCTGCCTGTTCTGTCACTTTGAGATGTGACAGTTACATGGATAGGAAAGGTATAGACTGATATGGTCCGAATGTAAGAAAATGGGACGAGCTTAGATGCGACATCTTTTTCAGCAGGTATGAGTTGTGCTCAACAGTCTGGTTGCATGCTGAGTGAGTCTATGAATCTACCTGTTGGCCCCACTTCCACGCTTTTTATCCGCAGCCTGAAGTTTATTTCCTTTCAAGTACCTATCTGATTTATTTTTGTAATTCCAATTTCAAACAATATATTCCTACATAGGATAATTCAGTGCATAAAAAATAAATTCTTATTATCTCCCCTCTGATTCTGCGGCCAATTCACTTTCTCTGCTCCTCCTACAGATGGATGCAATTGTTCCTTCCACATCAAAATAAATCATAACTCTTCGAAATATAATCATTTATAATCTCAATTAAACCTCTCGATGGTTTTCTCTGCTTGGAAGAGAACGCTCTTAGGTTCCTTCATCACTCAGCTGAGACCTCAGCAATTAGCAACCTGCAATGCAACGCATAACACACAAAAAAACTTTCCATTATGCCCCAATGAATTGTTTCAGGGATTCCTCATACAAATACCAACATGTAACATCATAGAAACAAATAGAAACATCATAGAAAACATCAGTCTGAAGAAGGGTCTCGACCCGAAACGTCACCCATTCCTTCTCTCCCGAGATGCTGCCTGACCTGCTGAGTTACTCCAGCATTTTGTGAATAAATCGATTTGTACCAGCATCTGCAGTTATTTTCTTATATTATATATCATAGAAACAAAGATCTGCACATGCTGGTTAATGCACAAAAGGACACAAAGTGCTGGAGTAACTCAGTGGGTCAGCCAGCATCTCTGGAGAACATGGGTAGGTGACATTTCAGGTTGAGACCCTTCCAACCTGGAACATCACCTGTCCATGTTCTGCAGAGATGCTGCCTGACCTGCTGAGTTGCTCCAGCACTTTGTGTCCTGACATGTAACATCAGTGAGATTGTCAGGTTTTCAGCTCATGGCATTTCCCCTGCTGTTGCTTTTGTCACTTTCAGTGGTGCCCCTATTTAAAGACCAGTGGCTTATAGCAGTCTGAAGAAGGGTCCCGACCCAAAACGTAACCTATCCATGTTCTTCAGACACTGCCAGACTTGCTGAGTTACTCCAACTCTCCAATTACTCTGGAGACCCTCGTGCCATCTTTAATTGGAATTTACTGGACTTTATCTTGCACTCAATGTTAGTCCCTTTATTATGTATCTGTGTACCCTGTGGATGGCTTGATTGTAATCATGTATAGTCGCTCCGCTGACGGGTTAGCACACAACAAAAAGCTTTTCACTGTACCTCGATGCACATGACAACAAACTAAACTAATAATAATAATATATTCCTTTATTCGTCCCACACCGGGGAAATTTACAGTGTTACAGCAGCAAAGTGGATAGCAAGAGATCATTCATTATAAATAAACGTAAAGGCAAGGATAAATTGTCATCAATTTACTGTGTATTCCTTAACTGTTACTGTTGACGCGTCTGCTGGGAGCAGTGCTGGTTGTGCAGTCTCACAGCAGCGGGAAGGAAGGACCTCCTATATCTCTCCTTCACGCACTTGGGGTGAAGGAGTCTGTCACTGAAGGAGCTACTCAGTGCAGTGACAGTGTCCTGCATGGGGTGGGAGTCGTTGTCCAGCAGCGATGTTAACTTTGCCATCATCCTCCTCTCTCCCACCACCTGCACTGACTCGAGGGGGCAACCCAGGACAGAGCTGGCCTTCCTGACCAGCTTGTCTAGTCTCTTCCCTTCCGCCGCTGAGATGCGGCTGCTCCAGCAGACCACTCCATAGAAAATGGCTGATGCAACCACTGTGTTGTAGAAGGTCCTTAGGGGTGCCCCCTGCACTCCAAAGGACCTGAGTCTCTTCAGCAGATAAAGTCTGCTCTGGCCCTTTTTGTATAGCACATTGGTGTTTTTGGTCCAGTCCAATTTATTATTGAGGTAAACACCCAGGTACTTATAAGAGTCCACCCTCCCGATGTTCATTCCCTGGATGTTCACTGGTGTCGGGGGGACCTGGCTGTGCCTGCGGAGCCTACCACAATCTCCCTGGTTTTCCCCGCGTTGATCCGGAGGCGGTTCTGCTGGCACCAGTCCACAAATTCCTTGATCAGTTCTCTGTACGCCCTGCCATCGTCGCCTGTGATGAGGCCAAAGATGTCAGAGTCAGCCTCTGATGCAGATGGCAGATAACTAACATATTGTGCCTTTTGTTGACTCAATAGCCCACCTTAACACTGGCATCTTAAAATTCTGAGAGACCAAAATGCAAGCATTTACAGACCAGAGGTGGGTACTGTTTCTGCAGGGCTGATTAGTGCTATAAATGGTCTGTGATTCACTCAAGCAGAGCAGCCCAGTTGACTTTGTGTCCTTTTGTCAGCCCAGTAAAGAGATAAGCGTCAGTCTCCCGCCTCCATGTGATTTTAACACGTTATATCCCATTGATTCGGATAAAAGATGGGGGAAGACAAGTGAAACACTGCATGAAATTACCCTCAGATTGTTATACCACTCATCTGTCATCCTTGTCCCTTTCTTCTCCTGTGGTGTGAATCGGCAACGAGGTTAAATGGCAATTCTTTGTCTAACAACAATGGCTGAGATTGACATGGCCTGGTGAAATGATTTACCAGTGAGTGTTCACCTTTCACTGTAATTCAAGAGCGAGGGAACAGGATGCAGAGAACTGAACCAGATAGCTCGGGAAATGCCGCACATGAAGGGTATAACAAAAAAAAAACACACTTAAGTGCCCTGATGGTTCAGCATGTTTACACAGTGTGTAACTGAACCATGCAGGAAGGAATGATGCTAGGTTCAAGTCTCATTTTGTACTGAGTCAGGTAATGGAAGTCTGAACAGGATGCTCACAACTAAAATAAGGCAGGAGGCCAATTGGTCATGGTTCTACACCTGATACCAATCCCCAATGACAACCTAGGACATTGAATAAGATCAAGCCCTGTTATTTTAGTTTAGAGATACCACATGGAACAGGCCCTTCAGCCCACTGAGCTCACGCCGATCATCAATCACCCGTACACTCGTCTAGACTTTAGACTTTAGAGATACAGTGTGGAAACAGGCTCTTCAGTCCACCAAGTCCGTGCCGACCATCGATCACCCCATACATTAGCACTAGGGACACACATTAGGGTCAATTTACAATTTTTAACAAAGCCAATTAACCTACAAACCTGTACTTCTTTGGAATATGGAAGGAAACCGGAGCACCCGGTGGAAACCCACGTGGTCACAGGGAGAACCAACAAACTCCGTACAGACAAGGATCAAACCTGGGTCTCTGGAGCTGTAAGGCAGCAACTCTACCGTTGTGCCATTGTACTGTCTCCCTCGCACAAACATGTACAGATGTATGCGTGCACATGAATACACCCACTCACACACACACACAGATATATGTGCACACACACCCATACACATCCTACTACACACACACTCACACACATCCATCTACACACACACACACACACACACACACACACACACACACACACACACACACACACACACACACACACACACACACACACACACACACACACACACACACACACACACACACACACACACACACATGTCCACCAACACACACACACAGATATATGTGCACACACACCCATACACATCCTACTACACACACACCCACCCATACATATCCACCTACACACACACACACACACACATCCTACTACTACACACATACATACACACACACCCAACCACCCATACACATCCACCTACACACACACACACACACACCCACACATCCTCCCACACACACACACACGCACACACACACACACACACACACACACACACACACACACACACACACACACACACACACACACACACACACACACACACAAACACACACACACACACACACACATCCTACTACACACACACACAACCCACCCATACACATCCACCTACACACACACATACACATCCATCTACACACACACATACACATCCACCTACACAAACACACACCCACCCATACACATCCACCTACACACACCCACATACACATCCACCTACACACACACACACATCCACCTACCCACATATCCACCTATACACACACACACCCACACATCCACCTACATACACATCCACCTACACACCTTCATACATGTCCTCCTACACACATACACCCATACACGTCCACCTACACACACACACACACAAACATCCACCCATACACATCCACCAACACATACACACACACCCACACATTCACCTACATACACACACACACCCACACATCCACCTACACAGACATCCACCTACACACACATCAACCTACACACACCCATACATGTCCACCTACACACACACCCATACATGTCCACCTACACACACACATACACATCCACCTACACACACACACACACACACACACACACACACACACACACACATGTCCACCTACAAACACACACACCCATACATGTCCACCTACACACACACACACACACACATCCACCTACACACACACATACACGTCCACCTACACACACACACACATGTCCACTTACACACACACACACACACACACACACACACACACACACACACACACACACACACACACACACACACACACACACACATGTCCACCTACACACACACCCATTCATGTCCACCTTCTCACACACACACATGTACACATCCACCTACACACACACACACTTGTCCACTTACACACACACACACACACACACACACACCCATACCCATCCACCTACACACACACACCCACACACACACACACACCCATACCCATCAACCTACACACACACACACACACACACACACACACACACACACACACACACACACACACACACACACACACACACACACACACACACACACACACACACACACACACACACACACACACACACACACACACACATCCATACCCATCCACCTACACACACCCATATATGTCCACCTACACACACACTCATACACATCTACCTGCACACGCACACACACACATACTTATCCACACACACACACACACACATATATATATATCCACACATACACCCATACATATCCACCTACACTTACACACACACACACGCACACACACACGCACGCACGCACGCATGCACGCACGCACGCACGCACGCACGCACGCACGCACGCACGCACGCACACACACACACACACACACACACACACACACACACACACACACACACACACACACACACACACATACACACCCATACCGATCCACACAGACGCACATTATTCTGAGCCAGGAAAGTGGCACCAGATCTATGGAGCTTCACCCTACGAGTCACCACCTTCTGAAGATTAAAGAGAATGATGGTTATAGAACTTTTTTTTTTTCTTTATCACCCTTTTTTGGAAGCTCAGCTGGGGAAGTACATTTCACCAACAAAATTAGATAACTTACATGCAATGAAAGCTGAATTTTGGATTAATTTGCCTGCTTTAAGGGAAGAACAGGAGAAGTATGGGGAGTTTGGTTTCATCAGCAGATTCAAATCTAATTGAATTATTTACATAGGCATTTCACTCCAAAGACATCAAAAGCAAATCAATTTTATTTGGCAGCAAATTTTGCTGATGACTCAACACAATTTAGCAGTGTTGCAAACCCTACAAGATGTATCCTCTGTATCAGCTGGCACTGAATAAAAACAATACCAGCTCAATGTATAACAATGTATTTATTTGTACTGACCTTTCTGAATTACAAAAGAATGGAATGTATACTTTAAATAGCAAAGAAGAAAGTTCTTCGTCATGAGTTAAAGGCTGTTGAGGAGTCTAGAACCAGGGGTCACAGTTTAAGAATAAGGGGTAGGCCATTTAGGACTGAGATGAGGAAAAACTTTTCCACCTGGGAATTCTGTGGAATTCTCTGCCACAGAAGGCAGTGGAGGCCAATTGACTGGATGTATTCAAGAGAAAGTTAAATACAGCTCTTAGGGCTAACGGAATCAAGGGATATGGGGAGAAAGCAGGAACAGGGTACTGATTTTGGATGATCAGCCATGATCATATTGACTGAGATTGAAGGGCCGAATGGCCTACTCCGGCACCTATTTTTCTATGTTTCTCTGTGACACATTGCTGGGCAACCAGCGATAATTCAAATTTGATGTTGTTGGATTTGCCTCATAAATATAGGGCCTACATTGAGCTGTAGGTGTGATTGGCAAATGTATTTGCTCAGCTGCAACACCACCTATAATTTGCCGTTGACCACTGTGGTTGGCAAAATCATGATGGTGATGAGTCAGTGTACAGGAGAGGGATAGACTTACTGGTTGTAAACTTACTAGTGCTGCCATCAACAACCTCTCGCTCAATGTCAGCATAGACTCATAGAGTTCTAATGATTCTGGTCGCTGGTGTGTCGGTCTTACCAACCTCAAAACCAAGATAAATAAGAGAATGTAGGGGCCTTATTTTGATATTTAAACTAGGCCTCTGCTCACGTGCAGCAGGGCTTCCATTGCCACATTAAAGAAGGCCCCTGATGAAACAAGTATTGTATGATGAAAGACATAAAAAGCTGGAGTAACTCAGCGGCACAGACAGCATCTCTGGAGTGAAGGAATGGGTGACGTTTCGGGTCGAGACCCTTCTTCATCATATTATATAATGAACAAGACCTCCATCATTGTTACAGTGAAGCTAAACGCAAATTGGAGGAACAGCACCTCATATTTCACTTGGGCAGCTTGGGCAGCGGTACAACTATTGATTTCTCTAATTTCAAGTAACCCCAGCGTTCCATCTCGCTCCATCCCTCCCCCACCCAAGTTGCACCAGCTTCTCGTTTTCACCTAACAAACAGCTAACAATGGCCTGTTTCCTTTATCTTTGTTACTTTTTTGCAAATCTTTCATTCATTGTTCTTTATCGCTCTACATCATCGTCCATATCTCTCCTTTACCTTTCCCCTGACTAATCTGAAAAAGGGTCTCGACCCGAAACGTCACGCATTCCTTCTCTCCAGAGACGCTGCCTGCCCCGCTGAGTTACTCCAGCTTTTTGTGTCTAATTTCGGTTTAAACCAGCATCTGCAGTTCCTTCCGACACAAACAAGTATTGGTCCTGCGCACTTGTTTGTTTCTGGATTAGGATTGTTGTTGGATCAGGTTTTTTCCTGGATCTGGGTTAATACTAGATCAGGGCTGTTCCTAGATCAGAGTTGCTGTCTAGGAATGATCAGACTGCTCAGACAACATCTATTAAGGCGATCGGGAGAAAAAGCTGCTCACCTAAATAAATGTTTGTTTTCAGGGTATAAAACATTGGATGTAGAAAGAAAGATTGACTGGCCAAAGTGCCTTGCATCCGGAATCAGCATGGATCAGAATCTACATCACAGGCCTTCTATGGATCCGAACACAGGGAACTGAACCATCCTACCAGCAATTTGAGGAGCAGTCCTGATTTATCATCTACTTCATTGAAGACCTTCGGACTATCTTTAATTAGACTTTACTAGACTTTATCTTGCACTAAATGTTATTTCCTTTATCATATATCTATACGCTGTGGACGGCCTGATTGTTATCATATATAGTCTTTCTGCTGTCTGGTCAGCATACACAAAAACTTTTCACTGTACCTCGGCACACGTGACAATAAACTAAACTAATCTCCTCTTCAGTTTCGAGATCTGAAGTGTTTCAGTGGTTGGGGCCATCGTGCTTAAAGACACTGTGGATTGCTAACAGTCATTGGATAAAAATGATAAAAATGTAGATAAAAATAGGTAGCATAAATTGAGAGCACCAAATCACTAACAATGCATTACGTCTTTCACAGATGTGTTTGGTGTGCAGCTCTTTCTCCGACAGCCTTATCACTCCCATGCCTGGTGACAAATATCATCCCTCTACCCTGGTCGTATAACCAGTTCCACAGTTCACAACCTAGACTGTGGAACAGCATCTCTCTCCCCATCAGAACTGCCCCCTCCATCGAATCCTTTAAGTCCAGGCTCAAAACCTATTTCTACTCCCTAGCGTTTGAGGCCCTCTGAGGGGGCGCTGTGAACTGTTTATGTATGTGCTGTTATGTTTGTGTGCCGTTGTATGTTCGTTCTTAGTACCTGAACTGATGTACAGCACTTTGGTCAACGTGGGTGGTTTTTAAATGTGCTATACAAATAAAATTGACTTGACTTGACATGTATCCCTCTTGAGATCACACCTTCCCTTGCCAACAATTGTCCTACCAGGGATTTACCCTGCCTGGTGTTATCTATTGTTGGCCCTGATTTGTCTTGATATTTTCTTGTCTCCTGTTCTTCTACACCCCCTCCCCCCCACCCCCTTCACTTCCCCCTACTTTTAGTCTGAAGAAGGGTCCCGTCACCTATCCTTTTTCTCCTGAGATGCTGGCTGATCTGCTGAGTTATTCCAGGACTTTGGGTCTATCATTAGTATAAACCAGCATCTAAAGTTCCTTCCTATTACGTCGCAGGGCCTGCAACTGTTTGCCACCCGCTGACGTGCAGTTCTGTATCTCCGTCTATATTTCAGTGTGCAATGTGCTTCCTCTTCTGAACAGCTGCTTCACATAAATGTTACATTACCTCAGCCAGAGGCCTAGGATTTGGAACCAAAAGCAGAAGGCCCTTAAGGGAACTGAAAGAGAATTTGCACATTGAAACTCCAAACAAAGCAAGATTGCTTCATTTTTAAAATTATTTTCTCTTGCATGTTATTCTATATTTTACATGTCGTTTCCACGGTTTGTGTTGAGCATGGGCAAAATGTGCTTGAAATATTCTTCTCTTAATCCAGAGGACTTAACCGTTGCTGTGTTCTGATGCGATCTTCCTGCCAAAGCATTGCAGCCTCAGTGATGATGGATATATACTGGAAGTCTGCTTGGTGTTTATTTGAATTCAGTACAGGATTGTTTTATTTGGTCTGAAAGGTGTTGGAAGTTTAGATGGTGTGAATTCTTTGTCGGCTTGGCATAAGTTGGGTTTGCTTAAATTTAGTCAATGTGTGCAGCTGGAATCCATAAGCAGGGTCAGAAATATGTTGCATAATGTGTTTACAGATAGTGGGGGAAAGGTCGGATATGCTACAGTTTTACATTAATCTGCATTGAAAGTAAGTCAAACTATACTAGGGGAAAGGTTGGAAAAGTTACAGTTGTATTTTAATCTGGTTTTAAAGTAAATCAAGCTATACTGGGGAAAAGGTCAGAAAAGATACATTTGTATTTCAATCTGCATTCAAGTAAGTTAAGCTATTGAGTACAATATGACAGGAAAGTATGACCTCGAAATTTTTTTTAATTACTTACTGTCCACTCTGAGATGAGAAATACAAATTATCAAAAGGTACAAGGGAAGATTTTCAGACCCGAGTGATTAACAATAATAACTTGCATTTAGACACTAAAAGCTGCAGTAACTCAGCAGGACAGGCAGCATCTCTGGAGAGATGGAATGGGTGACGTTTCAGGTCGAGACCCTTCTTCAGACTGGTCAGTCTGAAGAAGGGTCTCGACCCGAAACGTCACCCTTTCCTTCTCTCCAGAGATGCTGCCTGTCCCGCTGAGTTACTCCAGCTTTTAGTGTCTATCTTCGGTTTAAACCAGAATCTGCAATTCCTTCCGACACATAACTTGTATTTATATAGCCTCTTTCACAGAGCAAGATGTCTCAAGGTACTTCAAACATTGACGCGGAGGCCTCAAAACGGAACGTTAGGGCAAAGTAGATTTTAGGGAGAAAGAGATGTGGAGGTGGAGAGATTGGTGATGGTATTTTGAAGTGTTGAGCTTTACCGTTGAAAACAGAGGGGCTGGAATAGAGCCGGTTCTGTCAATTGCATGCATATAAGGCATGTACCTTCTCTTAGGATAAACATGACTGCAAGATTGCGAACTATTCTGTTTGTTTTCAGAGGAATGGACTCATTAACTTAGGACGGGGTTTTTGATGTCCAAAGATTCCTGGTACTGAGATGCAAGCAGTTTCTGATCAATTCTACTCAATGTTGAGTGATAAGTAGAGACAGTGCTGGGATCCTAGAAAAAACCCACAAAGTGCTGGATAACATAGATTCCTTCTGGAGATGCTGCCTGGCCATGTTTTATTTTGTGAACTCGCAGCTGGAGTTCCCTGGAGATGATAGTTTACACAAGAGGACCTAAAGGGCTGGAGTAACTCAGCAGGTGGAGCAGCATCTCTGGAGAATATAGATAGGCGATGGTTCAGGTCGGCTCTGAAGAAGGGAGCACACACTCATTTCACTTCTGCCATCGTGAAGAAGATATAGGAGCCTGAAAAATGTAACATCCAAGTTCAGGAACCATCAGACTATTAAACACAACAGCCTCCAAATAAGCTCTGAACTACACAGACTTGGGGGCATTAGTTTTGTCCTTTTGCAAACGCTACCTGCTCTGATTGGTCGTCGGCAAGTCCTGATTTGCTCCAGCTGCTCACCCCCACGTGGGGTCCATTGATTGGCTATGACCTCCCGCTCGACGCCCAATTGGCCCAACTCCCCACGTCGGGTCAATGATTGGCTCCGACCTCCCGCTCGACGCTCGATTGGTCCGGGTCCCACGTGGGGGGAGCGGTTTCTACCCGCTCAAACCAACTGCCGTCGCAGTGGAGCTGACGCCGCTGCTGAATGAGGGCACAGTCTCGAGGATCTCCAAGAGAGGTTTTTAACCATAAAAACCACAAACATTCCAGATAAGATTTCTTTTTTTTTAAAGAAAAAAATGCCATTTATTTTAAAGAACAAGCGCGATTTTCCCATGTCACGTTGGGAACCCAACCAGGAATGGGCCCAACGGGTCCACTTTGTCTAGTATATATGTAGAAGATAGTCGCAAAATGTTGGAGTAAGTCAGCGGGACAGGCAGCATCTCTGGAGAGAAGGAATGAATGACTTCGTCTGAAGAAGGGTCTCAACCCGAAACGTCACCCATTCCTTCTCTCCAGAGATACCGCCTGTCCCGCTGAGTTACTCCAGCATTTTGTGTCTATCTTCGGTTTAAACCAGCATCTGCAGTTCCTTCCTACACACACACACACATATATATGCAGATTTTTTTTCATTTATTATATTGTTTACAGAGTACTATGTTTACCTATCACAGGTTCTGCTGCCGGAAGTAAGAATTTCATTGTTCTGTTTTGGACATTTGACAATAAAACACTCTTGACTCTTGGCTCTGATGTGCTACTGAGGTGGAGGAGCCATTGTTGTCACATGTTCCCCACGAGTTGGCATGGTAAACATCCATGTAACAACAGCTTAGAAGTGGCAAGCACTTCATTCCAAACTAGTTGAGCAGAGTTTCCGGGACCAATAATGTATCCCTTTCACTTATAACAGGAATTTCATTCCATTTCCATGATAACCTCCACATCAATTGCTCTCTCCTGACAGACCGTGTGGATTTGGTGGATTGATTTTAGCGCTTTGCCAAGTTTCCAGTCAGAATATTGCTTGGCTTGATTCATTTGAACCTGCTGGGTGTCCTCTTTTCAATCCCACTTACACTGGAAAGAGCTATGAGGAAATAAGATATTCAAACGACAACAAAGTAAATGGGGTTTACTCAGTTAACTCATATTATGCCAAAAGAAACTACAGAAGCTGAAATCTTGAGCAAAAAAACCGTGCAGGAGGAACACAAAGTGCTGGAGTAACTCCACGGGTCAGGCAGCATCCTTGGAGAACTTGGATTGGTGACGTTCCAGGTCAGGACCCCTCTTCAAATTTTAAAGTTTGGAGGAACTCAGTGGGTCATGCAGCATCTGTGGAAGGAATGGATAGACGTTTTGGATCAGTATATAGACACAAAAAGCTGGAGTAACTCAGCGGGACAGGCAGCATCTCTGGAGATAAGGAATGGGTGACGTTTTGGGTTGAGACCCTACTTCAGACGGATCAGTATCCTTTTCCAGACTGGGGAAGTGTCCCAACCCAAAACATCGACCGTTCATTCCCTCCACAGATGCTGCCTGACCAGCTAAGGTCTTCCAGCACTTTGTATATTTTCCCATACTATGCCATTCCTGCCAAGGTCTAACCTTGGATCAAAAAGAGGGTGTATGGAAATGTGCATGGGCAAGAAGACTAGATGGGGAAGGAGAGAAATGAATATTGGGCAGCTCAGTGGTGCAGCTCTAGAGTTGCAGTGCTAGAGACCTGGATTTGATCCTGACTACGATTGCTGTCTGTATGGAGTTTATATCTTCTCTGAGACCACGTGGGTTTTCTACGGGTGCTCTGGTTTCCTCCCACACTCCAAAGACGTACAGATTTGTAGTTTAATTGGCTTCTGTAAATTGTAAATGATCCTTAGTGAGTAGGATATTGCTTGTGTCCAGGGTGATTGCTGGTCTTTGCAGACTTAGTGGGTCATAGGGCCTATTTCCACCCTGTATCTCTGAAGTCTAAAGTCTAAAGTCCAAAGGAACAATTTCACTGGAAATGTTCAACTCAATTTTGTACAACCCAAGCCTGAAAAGCGGGTAGAAACAAGGAACTGCAGATGCTGGTTAGCACAAAAGGACACAAAGTGCTGGAGTAACTCTGCAGATCAGGCAGCATCTCTGGATGGAGCATGGATAGGTGACGTTTAGGATCTGGGTCCTTCTTCATACTGGTCAGTCTGTAGAAGGACTCCAACCTGAAACGTCACCTGTCATGTTCTCCAGAGAGGCTGGAAACAAAGAACTGCAGATACTGGTTTATACCAAATATAGAGACAAAGTGCTGGAGTAACTCAGCCGGTCAGGCAGCATCTCCAGAGAAATTGGATAGAAACCTGTCCTTTTTCTCCAATGATGCTGCCTGACCCGTTGACTTTCTCCATCACTTTGTGTCTATCTCCAGAGGTGCTGTCTGACCCACTGAATGACTCCATCACTTTGTGTCCTGTGTGAACCTCTGTGCCTCAGGCAATGTCATTGTGGTAAAAGATGGGTTCGACCTTTTACAACTCAGTGCAACAGCAATGCTGCACAAGACCTGAAATTAGTCTGTCGTGACGGAAGTGAAACTTTGCAGCTGCTGGAGTCTCATTATGGTTTAACTGCTTGTGTCACATGTGCTGCGTTTAGTGTGCGCTGGTAGCTATTGATAAACGTTACTAACATTTTCTTCTATCAGCACGATTAGCCGCATGTTACACCACCAGCAGTCTGCAACTCTGTAAATGGGATGAGAACCTCTTTCACCATTTTCAATTGCGTTGAGCTGAAACTCAATTGGAAACCTAAACACACTGCACCCTGATGGAATTATGGAGTAAACTCATTCGATAAAATGAATAAATCCTTAAATAGAGTGGTCTGACAATGCACAAAGAATGGGGGTGATATCAACAGCAAGCAAAAGGAACTGCAGGTGCTGGAATATCGAGCAAAGAACATAAAGCGCTGGAGTAACACAAGAGGTCAGGCAGCTTCAATGGAGCACATGGATAGGTGATGTTGTGGGTTGGGACTGTTCTTCAGATTCTGTTGAGTTACTCCAGCACTTGTGTTGATATCAATAGTAACTCAATGCCTATCAGGCAAGGCCAGATAGACTGTACACTTTCACCAATGGGAGAGTGTTGTCACACTTGCCATGCCTCCAGACACTTGAGACTCTTTCCACACTCCTCCCCTGAGCTATGAGGAGTTACACCAGCATTTAATCTGCTCCCCTAATCTATCACTTGGTGTAAATACCTGAGTAGTGACTAATCAGTCCTGCATTCTGTTAGTTTGATAGCAGTGCTGCGTTCTGTTGGTTCCTGGTCTATATCTTTTGGTTCCATTCGCGTCTGGATTTTGGGTTTTCTTCAGTACTTCTCGGTGAGTCTGCATTCGAGTCTTTTCCATTTTGGGGCCCTCTGAGAGATTACTCGGCCAGTATGGACTCAGCAGGCAATTCTGATCAGCCTGACCGGAGTCTTAGCGCTCCCATTTCCAAACCTGAGGATTTACTGGCTCGGTTGTTCGGGGCTGTTCAACTTCACTCTTGCTGCCCATGGGGCTTAAATAGACCAACTTGTCGCAACCATCCAGCAGTTGGCAACCACTGTCGGCCAGGTTCTGTCACCTCGCACTGCTGCCAATTCCTCCCGTCTGTGCAGATGCCTCTCTGCCTCCGTCCACTTCCAGCCGTATCCAGACCATTCTGGAACCAGTTTTTCACCCTGAAGAGGTACCATGGCGATCCCTCTATCTGCAGGTCATTCCTATCCCAGTGCTCCTTGGTTTTAGAGCTACAAACGTCCCGCTTCAGCACAGAACGCTCCAAAGTAGCTTCTGCCATCTCCCTGCTGTCAGGATGTGCTTCAGCCTGGGGTACAGCTGCCTGGGAGAGACAGCTAGACTTCTGTTTGCCAGTTTTTCAGCAGAGCTGAGAAAGATTTTCGACCACCCTTTGGTCGGAAGGGAGGCAGCCCAAAGGATGCTTCATCTCCGCCAGGGGTTACGGTCTGTGGCCGATTACGCTATTGATTTTTGAACCACTGCTTTAGAGTCAAGTCAAGTCAAGTCAAGTCAATTTTATTTGTATAGCACATTTAAAAACAACCCACGTTGACCAAAGTGCTGTACATCTGATTAGGTTCCAATGGAAAAAAAAAAGAAACATACAGTAGCACGCAAACAGTTCACAGCGCCTCCTCAATGAGCCTCAAACGCTAGGGAGTAGAAATAGGTTTTGAGCCTGGACTTAAAGGAGTCGATGGAGGGAGCAGTTCTGATGGGGAGAGGGATGCTGTTCCACAGTCTAGGAGCTGCAACCGCAAAAACGCGGTCACCCCTGAGCTTAAGCCTAGACTGCGGGATAGTGAGTAGATAGAGAGCGGTTGGTGTGATACCGCTCTGCTCAGTACCTTCAACCATGGCTTCAACGAGAACCTGAAGCATGAGTTGGCCTCTCGGGATCTTCCCTGGGATCTGGACGCGCTGATTAATGTAACCATCCGGATAGATAAACGGCTCCGAGAGCGAAAGCGAGACAAGCTATCAGCAGCTCTCAAACAGTGTCCTTACCCATCACACCCCTCTCATCATCGTGGGCTGATTGCCTCACTTCCCTTGGGAGGAAGAAGCCCCAGGCATCCCGGTCCTGATCCAGTGGAGGGGGAGCCTATGCAGATTGGCTGCACCAGGCTGAGCGAGGCCGAGCGCCAGAGACGCTCGCAGGAGAGGTGTTGTCTCTACTGTGGAGGTCCCGGTCACTTCATCGCTACTTGCCCAGTAAAAGCCATCGCTCCCCAGCAAGAGAGGGATTATGGGTGAGCAAGGTTTATTCCCTCCTATTTCCACCAGACTCACTCCGATTATGGTATGTTTTGGAGACATGCTATTGAAACTTAATGCTCTGATTGACTCAGGGGCAGATGATAGCTTCATTGAGCGTATCCAACAAGTTATCCTCCAACATTTCCGTCACCTCCAACAGGATCCCACTACTGGCCACATCTTCCCATCTCCTCCCCTCTCTGCGTTCTGCAGAGACCGTTCCCTCCGTAACTCCCTGATCCACTCGTCCCTTCCTACCCAAACCACCTCCTCCCCAGGCACTTTCCCCTGCAACCGCAGAAGATGCAATACCTGTCCCTTTACCTCCCCCTCGACTCCATCCAAGGACCCAAACAGTCTTTCCAGGTGAGGCAGAGGTTCACCTGCACCTCCTCCAACCTCATCTATTGTATCCGCTGTTCCAGATGTCAACTTCTCTACATCGGCAAGATCAAACGCGGGCTCGGCGATCGTTTCGCTCAACACCTTCGCTCAGTCCGCCTTAACCAACCTGATCTCCCGGTGGCTGAGCACTTCAACTCCCACTCCCAGTCTGACCTTTCTGTCATGGGCCCCCTCCAATGTCATAGTGAGGCCCACCGGAAATTGGTGGAACAGCACCTCATATTTCGCTTGGGCAGCTTAAGTCCTCTCTGCCTCACAGTTTAGATAGGAAAGAGAAGCCTACATTTATTTTACGTGGCATAATATTTATAAATGTTTCATTGAATGCAAGGGGGGCATAACAGCATTTTTTTGCTACCATATCCTCCATGCGTGTGACATGTATTCACACAGAGGAAAACCAAACATGTGCCGTGCTATCCAATGACCACTCTTGCTGAAGCACAGAAAATGTGAAGCCCGTGTCAGCAAAACCTAAAGAGGAGGTTTGTGAGCAGCTCCAAACCATTCTCTCCAGCTGTGGAGACTAACTACATCTTGCTGTCAAAACACAAAGTGCTGGAGTAACTCAGCAAGTCAGGCAGAATCTCTGGAAGACTTGCATACATAACATTTCTGGTCGGGACCCTTCTTACTGAGTTACTCCAGCACTTTTTTTTTCCTTCCAAGGACTTTATTCAATAATTGCATATTACAGTGTACCAGAATGTACAAAAGTGTTCAATAGTCACATTACATCAGGCAATCATTATAATACAATAATGGCATCTTTATCTACAATGTACTTGACCCCCCACAGCGACCAGCGTTCACGGAAGGCCTCTAGAGTCCCCATGGGCACTGTGTGTTCCCTCTCCAGGGACACGTGAGCACGGGAGTAGGCCCGGAAGAGGGGCAGGTAGCTGACTCGATGGTAGTGACCATCGACTACCCGCTGCCTGGTCCCGCGAATGGCCATCTTGGCCAGGCCCAGGAGCAAACGGACAGGGAGATCCCGCCCTCCCGATCGACCCTCCCCACTCCCTGTTTGTGGCCAAATACCAGAATCGTGGGACTAAAGTTACTCCAGCACGGGAGCACAATTACTCCAGCTGGAGTAATTGAATGAATAAGTTTATTGGCCAAGTGTGCATATACAAGGAATGTGCCTTGGTGAGTTACTTCAGCATGTTATTTTAATGCCGAGTTACTTCAACAATTTGCGTTTTATGCTGAATTAACTGTATGTTTGGGTTGTCATTTGTGAGCCGAGCACCAAGGCACATTCCTTGTATATGCACACTTGGCCAATAAACTTATTCATTCAATTACTCCAGCACTTTATATTATGCTCAGTTACTCCAGCACTTTGTGTTTCACGCTGAGTTACTCCAGCACTTTGCGATTTACTCAAGATTCCAGCATCTGCAGTTCCTTTGCCTACATCTTGTTGTCCTTCAGCTTAAAAATGTACCTACATGTGCTCCTTGGGACACCACTACGCCAAATGCCACCCAATTGCAATCCCAAAATAGCTGTCCCACCACTCCAGCTCTGTTCCTTGCCTACTCACTGTTTCATCGAACCCACCCTCCCTTTTTAATTGCGTATTAATGTGCAATAAAAGCTATACTGCAAGCCCATCATTAAACATGCATCAGCCCACTGCATGCTGCTGTTAATGTGCATTTCACCGTGCTGAAGAATTTCTACGCCTGAGAAAGAATACATACAATCAGATGCTTTAGTTTGAATGCCACATGGACACATGCATCTCTTCCTCTTACAAGTTGAGACAAAGCTCAAATCTCATCTAATCCCTCGGCAGATATGAATATACATTTTCTGTTTTTACTTCTCAAATGTAATCACTTGGATCTTTATGCCCTCCCAAATTGGCTCAGATATTTTGGAGTACATTGCTTACGTTGGTTCCTGTAACAGCAAGTATGTATTAGACCTTCAGACTTTAAAGATACAGCATGGAAACAGGCCCATCGACCCACAGTGTCCACGTCGATCAGTGTCAAGTCAAGTCAAGTCAATTTTATTTGTATAGCACATTTAAAAACAACCCACGTTGACCAAAGTGCTGTACATCTGATTAGGTACTAAGGAAAAAAATGAAACATACAGTAGCACGCAAACAGTTCACAGCGCCTCCTCAATGAGCCTCAAACGCTAGGGAGTAGAAATAGGTTTTGAGCCTGGACTTAAAGGAGTCGATTGAGGGGGCAGTTCTGATGGGGAGAGGGATGCTGTTCCACAGTCTAGGAGCTGCAACCGCAAAAGCGCGGTCACCCCTGAGCTTAAGCCTAGACCGCGGGATAGTGAGTAGCCCCAAGTCGGCCGACCTGAGGGACCTGGAGTTAGAGAGGGGGGTTAGAAGATTTTTGATGTAGGGGGGGGATGTCCATTTAGGGCTTTATACGTGAATAGGATGGAGCTTGAAGTTGATTCTGTACCGTACAGGGAGCCAGTGGAGAGAGGCCAGAATCGGGGTGATGTGGTCCCTTTTACGGGTACCCGTCAGGAGTCTCGCTGCGGCGTTTTGGACCAGTTGCAGTCGGGACAGGGAAGATTGGCTGATCCCAGTGTATAGGGAGTTGCAGTAGTCTAGGCGGGAGGAAATGAAAGCGTGAATGATTTTTTCTGTGTCGTCGAATTGGAGGAAAGGTTTGATTTTAGCTATGGTTCGAAGTTGGAAGAAGCTGGCTTTTACCACAGCGTTGACTTGCTTATCAAATTTTAATCCAGAGTCAAATATCATGCCGAGGTTTTTGACATGCGGTTTGACTAGGCAGGATAGACTTCCAAGACTGCCTGTTATCGATTTGATGGAGTCGGGGGGGCCGAATAGGATGACCTCAGACTTGCTCTCATTTAATTGGAGGAAGTTCTGTGCCATCCAACATTTTATGTCCACAAGGCAGTGTAAGAGGCTGTTTAAATTTGACTGGTTGTTGGGTTTCAGGGGGAGGTAAAGCTGAGTGTCATCGGCATAGCAGTGGAAAGAAATGCCGTGCCTTTGAATGATTTGGCCAAGGGGGAGCATGTATAGAGAGAAGAGAATGGGGCCTAGGATGGAGCCTTGTGGAACTCCGCAGGAGAGGCTAGCTGGAGCAGAGGAATAACTGCCTATGTTGATGGCGAAACTCCTATCTTTGAGGTACGAAGCGAACCAGCTCAGGGCAGTGCCATCAATGCCAACCGCGTACCGGAGACGGTCAATAAGGATGGTGTGGTCCACTGTATCGAACGCTGCGCTGAGGTCGAGAAGGAGCAGGATTGCACAGTCGCCGGTGTCGATGGCGAGAAGCAGGTCGTTGTGTACCTTCAACAAGGCAAACTCTGTGCTGTGGTGGGCTCTGAAACCTGACTGGAAACTTTCCAGGATGGTGTATTGGTGCAGGTAGGGCACTAATTGGTTTAGAATTGCCTTTTCAAGGACTTTTGACAGGAATGGCAGTTTGGAAATGTGTCTGTAGTTGCTAGGCAAGGTGGGGTCTAGGTTAGGTTTTTTCAGTAGGGGCTGGACCACCGCGTGCTTGAAACTGGTTGGAACAGTGCCAGTGGCCAGAGAACTGTTGATAATAGAGAGGATGCTGGGACCGGCTATTGCAATGACATCCTTCAGAAGGGCAGTGGGGGCAGGATCAAGGGGGCAGGTTGCAGGTTTCATAGCGGAGACAAGCTTTGCAAGGGAGGATAGAGTGACGGGTTGGAAGCAGTCCAATTTAGATGAACAGACTAGTGAGACAGCTAGGTCACGGGTGGGAGGGGAAATGTTCATTCTAATGTTCTCAACTTTGTTGGTGAAAAATTTAGCGAATTCTTCGCACTTAGCAGGGGACCCAACTAAGCTGGTACTGGGGGCGGGACATATGACAGAGGTAATTGTTCTAAATAGGACCTTGGAGTTATGAGAGTTTTTGGAAATAAGGTCGGAGAAGTATTGTGCTCTAGCAGACTTTACTGCTTCCTGGTATTTGAGAAGATTGTTTCTCAGAATTTCAAAGGAAATTTGAAGCTTGTCACATTTCCACCTCCTTTCTGATTTTCTGCACTCCCTTCTTAGGGCTTTGGTGGTGTCATTGAGCCACGGCCGACCGTTGGGCTTAGGCTTTTTCATTTTAAGGGGAGCGATAGAATCCAGGATGGAAGAGCAAGTGATATTAAATAAAGAGGCGAGATCTTCAGTGCTGAGATGGGGGGGAGAGGCCTCAATAGTGCAGATGTTGGGGGCAGCTGTGAGAGCCTCGGAGAATTTACTGGCAGTCAATGAATTTATGTCGCGGGAGTAGCGAACAGGGAGATGAGATTTTGCGGGAGATAAAGGCAGAGATGCGTCAAAAATGATAGCGCTGTGGTCCGATAGACAGGCTTCAGTAGTTTCAATGTTGTTGATTGGGAATCCGGACGATAACACTAGGTCGAGAGTATGGCCTAACTTGTGAGTGGGTCCCGTGGTGTGAAGAGTCAGATTGAAGGACTCAACCAGGTGCATAAATTCACTCACAAGAGGCTTAGTGGGACAGCAAACATGAATATTAAAGTCACCAAGAATCATGATCCGGTCAAATCTGGGCAAAATGCTAGAAATCAGATCAGCAAATTGAGTGATGAAGTCCTTATGCATTTTTGGTGGGCGATACACAAGAACAATTAAGAGGGTCACCCTGTACACTAGCACTATCCTACACACTAAGGACAATTTATAAATTACAGATACAAAAGGCTGGAGTAACTCAGCAGGACAGACAGCATCTTTGGAGAGAAGGAATAGGTGATTTCAGGCTGAAGAGGGGTCTCGACCCGAAACGCCACCCATTCCTTCTCTCCAGAGATGCTGCTTGTCCCGCTGAGTTACTCCAGCTTTTTGTGTCGATCTTCGGTTTAAACCAGCACCTGCAAATACTTCCTAAACAATGATATTTCTCTTATGCTCTTGTCCTTCCTGATGGACTCGGCAAATGGCTCTATACAACAGACAAACAAGACAGGGGCGAGTGGGCAACCCCGCCTGGCTCTAAACTTGATGGGGAAGCTGTCCGATTCCCACCCATTGATTTGAAACACGTTACAGATATCAGATTAGAACAGTTGGATCCAGTTCCTGATTCCCTCCGCAAAGCCTATTTTGGAGAGCACGTCCATCGGTGGTGCAAGAATGACATTGTATATGTTTGCCTGTTGCTGCCACTGTAATGTAAATGGAGAGGCTTCACCAGCTGCATCCATTTATAATATGAAGGGGCTATCGGGTGGCTCAGCAGCCATCAGGAGTTGACTGGGCGGGGAGCTTCAAGGAAGGATCTACACCTATTGCTCCTTGACAAGGGGCTAATGAGCCACAACAGAGAGATGCACTAATCCCTATACAAAATAGTATGTCTGCCTGAGGTGAACAAGTGGACAAAGGAAGTGTTTTATTCAGTGTGGGGAAGGCGAGGTGATGGTGTTTCCATTGAAACCATTGTATTGTACTCATTAAGTAGCTACATAACACTTGGGTTTATTTTGAAATACATCGCACCATTGTAAGGTGACAGAAGAGCCACAGACATTTTCCAAACTATATCCCAAGCATTTTTCTAATGGAAAGAGGTCTCCCACTTGCGCCCAAATTACCCACATTCCTGCCTCTTTTGTCAGTGTTATTAACAAGAGACTTCCACTTTCTCCAAATGATAATCCCAATAAAAAAGGTCACCCTAACACAGATGAATGGTCGCTGTAAAAAGAATATTGCTGAACAATGTGTCGGAAGGAACTGCAGGCGCTGGCTTAAACCGAAGATAGACACAAAATGCTGGAGTAACTCAGCGGGACAGATGGCAAAATGTCGGCGCTGCCCTAGCAGCTGCGGCTTACCTGCGGTCCGTTTGTCTTTGTGTTTTTGTTGTTTTTTTTGTCTTAATTGTAGATGTGATGTCGTGTTTTTGTGTTTGTGTACTATGTGTGTGGGGGGGAGGGGGGGGAACTGTAAAATTGTAAATTTGTCCCTTCCGAACGGAGACCCGACCTTTGTTTTCTGGGTGTTGTCTCCGTTCCTGCTGCGGCCTACCATCGGCCCAACTCCTGGAGCTGGCGGCCCCCAGGGCTCTGGTTCGCAGAGCCCGCGGACCGGGCTCACCATCAGTGGAGCCGACCGGACTCACCATCAGCGGAGCCGGCCATCCTCGGAGGCTGCGGGAGCGGCTGCGACTCGCCTTAGGCTCGGGCCGCGTGGATGCCGACATCGGGAGCTCCGGCAGCGGCAGCGTGTTCGCCCGCCCCAGATCGCGGGGCTTGGGTCGGCCCGCTGCGGACCTTTCACCGTCTGGCGCGGCCTGGAACATGGCAACGACAACAGCCTGACCACGGGAGAAGACGGCAGGGGAAGAGAAAAGACATTCTGGCCTTCCATCACAGTGAGGAGGTGACTGGAGGAGACTCACTGTGATGGATGTTTCTTTTTTTTGTGTTGGTTGGGGTTGTGTAATTTGCTTATTTTATTGCTCTGTTGGACTGTGGGTGACTAAATTTCGTCCAAAAAAATTGTTTTTTGGATGACAAATAAAGATATCCTGAATCCTGAATCCTGAAGAGAAGGAATGGGTGACGTTTCGGGTCGAGACCCCTCTTCAGTCTGAAATCACCCATTCCTTCTCTCCAAAGATGCTGCCTGTCCTGCTGAGTTACTCCAGCCTTTTGTATCTGCTGCTGAACAATGACTTGTGAGTAAAATTTTCAAGGACAGGAATCCTCTGTACTAACACATTCCAGCCTTGTTTCATTGACAATCAATTTATGTAACATTTATACAACTTTTTGTTAATTCAGAAAATGCCAATAAAATAAATACACCAGTTTCATAAGTTCGTAAGTCATAGGAGCGAAAAGTAGGCCATTCGGCCCATCAAGTCTACTCCGCCATTCATTCATGGCTGATCTATCTATCTTTCCCTCTCAACCCCATTCTCCTCCCCATAACCACTGACACCCCTACTGATCAAGAATCTGTCAATATCCGCACCCTAAAAATAATCTTTTTTTATTCATGTGCACAGATTACACACATTCCTGCACCTTTTTCCAATGTCCTTTCTTGTCCCAACCTGAGACGTCACCCATCCTTTTTCTCCAGAGAAGCTGCTTGATGCACTGAGTTACTCCAGCACTTTGTGTGTATCTTTTGTATAAACCAGCATCTGCAGTTATTTGTGTCGACATTTAGGGCTCATCCATTGCCAGATAGGGGGCTTGGGGTGAGCTTGTGAAGAAGCCTGTGTGCTACAGTTCAATACTCTCCTTTCTACTCTTCCTACAACAAAATCCATTCTTAAAACATGAAAGTGTGTAAAAGCCCCTATGTGCCATTAAACGTGCCAAGGTTGACCCCTGTTTTGTCTGACCTAAAGCTGCAGTAAACTTTCTCTGGTGCATTGGTGACCTTTGGAGGTTAATGCACCTTTCAAAACCTTTACAGGAGTGTCTTACTGAGGCTCCATGAAACACTTGCTGATTGAAATACCAGATTCCTTCAGGAATTGCAGTGACTACATCAGTGTATGGTTTGCATTATAAGGAATTTTGTCAGCTCACTATTTTGTGGGTGAAACTTGTAAACATTTACTTGTGGTAAGACAGAAAGGATGATGTAATTTTTTTTGGGAGAGCTTGGGGCTCCTTTTTTCTGGAACAGGGAAGAGTTAAAGGTGAAGATAGACACCAAAAACTGGAGTAACTCAGCGGGACAGGCAGCATCTCTGGAGAGAAGGAATGGGTGATGATCTGGGTCGAGACCCTTCTTCAGACTCTTCTTCAAGAGGGGACTCAACCCGAAGCGTCACCCATTCCTTCTCTTTATTGATGCTGCCTGTCCCCCTGAGATAGTCCAGTTTTTTGTGTCTATCTTCGGTTTAAACCAACATCTACAGTTCCTTCTTACACAAGACTAAAATGAAGAAAAGGAGTGAAGGAAACGATGTAGAGAATATATATGTGGGGAATGTGAGCTGGCATTGACTCAATGGGCCAAATGGCCTCCTTCTATGCCCTACGGAAAATGTGAAAAAAACTGCCAATGTGGCTCTGATAACAGGGAGGCTGTAAGGTTGCCAGAATAGAGTGTTGGTGAGGTCGTTGACCAAGCCCAAGGCCAGAAGACTCTTGTTATGGTTTCTCGTACGCTGATCAACAAACAAGTGGGTAGCCCGATGACTGAGGACTGGAGTCCGAATCTGCCGTGTAGAAGAGAGAGAGAGAGAGAGAGAGGGAGAGAGAGAGAGAGAGCGAGAGAGCGAGAGAGTGAGAGAGAGAGAGACCCTGTGGTCTAGCTAGACAGATTCCAGGGAGTTGGTCAGATTGTGGAAGTCAGCTAACCTCAGGACTTGGAGGAATTTCAGGAAGGTCACAGGGAGGGGATGTTGGATAGATTGTGGTGGCTCAGACTTATGGCCGAGGGGAATGTAGACAGACTGGAGAGGGCCAGAAAATGGAAGAATTGAATGGAATACCATTGGCTGGAAAACACATGAGAGAGTCAGAAAAGTCACGGAGTTGTAGAGATTGTGAGAGAGTCAATCAGACACATCGCCGCCCATAACGTTCTACGTAGATCTAGCATGGTGTCAGAATGGATTTAGAAAGTTTACATGCCTTCCCAGTGAGCAAGACGTCAAGCACTCCATTAGCAGAGAAAACACAATGTCTTCCACTGTCTAATGTAGAACCTCCACACACACTGACCAATGTACAGGCAAGAAGGGCATTTTTTTCCCCCTCATTGAGATCCAATTTCACTGAATTCAGTTGAGAATAACATTAACTGGATATAAAACCAACAGTCCAACTCATCTCATGAGTTTCCTGATCTGTTGGTGAGGTTAAAATGAAGTCACAATAATCTTAGATATTAATCATAACGACAAAAATGAATAATTGTCCCAAGAATGGGGGATAATAAGAAATCTTTAGGATCACTTTCAAATATATACCAAACTCTCAATCTAGAGTTTAATTGGAAAAATTACCTTTTCGGGCACAATTATAAAATCGAGGGTACTGGCTAGTCATGAAGAAAGCTGTAATTGTATTTAGGAACTGTCGACTTGTGCCTCAAATGAAATGATCTAAATATAGAAAATGTTAAATGGCACAACCTAGAACCAAATTAAACCTTCATCTGACATACAGGAATGTTATTTTTACTTTTATTATTATTTTATTTTTAATATTATCTAATATTTAATTATTTAATATTATTTTACTTGATATTGTGTAAAGTATATTTTTATTATCTTGTTATGAGATAAATTTTTATTGGAGATAGGTACATCTTTACAGTCATACATTTTTAAATTGATAATATTGTCAATTATTATTATATTGTCTCCAATACCTTTTGCCCCCTTTTTTTTTTTAAACTAGATAGAACTAAAGAAATAGATGAAGTAAAGAAAGAAAAGAGAGAGAAGCAAAATAAAAACAAAAACAAAAACAAATTATAAAGATAAGGAAAAAGTTAGTTAAAGAAGAATGGAAAAATTTATTAAAATAACAAAAACTTCATTCGAGATATATACGTACATTTCAAAGTATAGCATTTCATCCATTCTTTAGTCCGAGTGCTAGTCAGGTTCCTGTGCTGAACCATTCTGACCCTTTAAGTAATCAATAAAAGGAGACCATATTCCAATGAATAATTCCTGTTTGTCCAACAGGGAAAATCTGATTCTTTCCACGTTTAAGGTCTCCGTCATTTCTATAATCCACATTTTGATTGTGGGGACCGTAGGGCCTTTCCAAAATTTTAGAATTAATTTTTTTCCCGTTATTAAACTATAATCCATAAAGTTTCTTTGTATTGTTCTAAATGTTTGATTTAATTCTAATATTCCGAGTATAATTAATTTTGGATCTGGGTCCAATTGTGTGCTGGTTACTTTAGATATTATGCTAAAAATATTTACCCAGAATTTTTTAATTTTTATACAGTTTGCGAACATATGAAATAATGTAGCTTCTAAATGTTGACATTTATCACATTTAGGTGAGATAAGTTGGAAAATTTTATGTAGTTTTGTTTTTGAATAGTGTAACCTATGTATTACTTTAAATTGTATTAGAGAATGTCTGGCGTTTAGTGAACACTGATGTATATGTTGCAAACTTTCTTCCCAAGTATCTTTCGTAATTACTTGGTTTAATTCTTTTTCCCATTTTTGTCTGTATAAGTCCGTGGAGGGAATGTCACTGTCTAATAAGATATTATATATATAAGATATTAATTTTTCTGTATTAGGATGTTTGTTCCAACATTCATCAAGAATTTCTGAATTTCTAATTCGAAAACTGGATATAAAACCAACAGTCCAACTCATCTCATGAGTTTCCTGATCTGTTGGTGAGGTTAAAATGAAGTCACAATAATCTTAGATATTAATCATAACGACAAAAATGAATAATTGTCCCAAGAATGGGGGATAATAAGAAATCTTTAGGATCACTTTCAAATATATACCAAACTCTCAATCTAGAGTTTAATTGGAAAAATTACCTTTTCGGGCACAATTATAAAATCGAGGGTACTGGCTAGTCATGAAGAAAGCTGTAATTGTATTTAGGAACTGTCGACTTGTGCCTCAAATGAAATGATCTAAATATAGAAAATGTTAAATGGCACAACCTAGAACCAAATTAAACCTTCATCTGACATACAGGAATGTTATTTTTACTTTTATTATTATTTTATTTTTAATATTATCTAATATTTAATTATTTAATATTATTTTACTTGATATTGTGTAAAGTATATTTTTATTATCTTGTTATAACCAAGAGTTAATGAAGGTAATGAGAAAAGAGAGATAGCAGTGAAGTGAAACTAAAGATTGATTTGAAAGTATATGGTGTCACAAGGTGGGGAATATTAGAAAAATATATATTTCAAAGCGGTTTTGCAGTTTATGAACCATTCAGTTTATTAGAAAGCAATAAGTCTACAGTTCAAGCGATTTTACGATGCCAGCAACCACATTTGTTCCCGATAGTCGAAGCCAGGGACTTGGTGATGTGCAGTGGTGATTGATGAAGTTTTTATTTTTCTTCCCTTAACTAAATCTGCCTTCCAGGAATCCCGAAGTGCCAAGATAACTATCCGGCAATGCTCCTGCAGCACAAATAAACCGAGGAGTTGGATATAGAAATCATTTCATGCCATCCAAGATTCTGCTCTCCTCTGATCCTGGCTTCTTGCACATTACCAGACTTAAATCCGCAGTTATAGCTACAACCGGGCCCTAATGCCTGGAATTCCCTTTGGTGATCTCTACATCCCACCCACATCCCCAACCCCACTCATTTGTGTTGTGGGGTAGCATCATGGGGTAGCTGTACAGTTGCTTCTTTACAGTGCCAGAAATACGGGTTTGATCCTGACTGTACAGTGCTGTCGATAAAGAGCTTCTACATTCTCCCTGTGACTGAGTGAGTTTCCTCCGGGTGCTCTGGTTTTCTCTCAAACTTCAAAGATGTAGGTTAATTGGTTTCAGTAAAAATTGTAAATTGTCCCTAGTGTGTAGGATAGTGCTAGTGTACGGAGATGTCGCTTGTCAGCACGGACTCGGTGGGCTGATGGATAGTTTCCACCCTCTACCTCTAAAGTCTAAAGTAAAGTCTAGAGTGTTCTTCAAATCTATCTCCTTGACTTAAGCTTTTGACTCATGTTCAGTCTTGATACAAGTAATGTCACTTAGGAATGATTTCTAATGACCTAAGTTCAAGTCGTTATACTTTAAAAGTTGTTGTAGCTCTAAAAGGGGTCTGCTTTGATTGCAGGAAGAGAGGAAGTGTTGGGTGATGCAAGGGAAGACAAAACATTCATCGTAAAATCTCCCAGAAGTGAAGGCTTCACCCGCTGAATTGGCTCTGCGGGACTTGTTTGGCCCAGACGGCTGGAAGTGACGAGCGATGGTTATGGCTGGCGGTATGTGGGAATCCGTGAGATAGGGCATCATCTACGAGCAGAAGGGGAGAAGGCAGGCATTAGCAATTGGAGGCAGGATGCGGATTAAAGGATCCTCTCCAGAGTCATTGCCAATTGGATCAAGTCTGTTCTGGGACAGGTGATCCACCCTGACCAAATCTGGTTTGTACCCTGCAGGAAAATCCCTGGAAGCCTTGCAGTGCTCAGCGATACCATTGCCAGCGTGCAAGACAGTGGGGGAGGGTTTCTGGGGAAGGGTGTCCGCTGAGATTGCTGGTGGCCGAAGTCAATACAGCTCCCCCCTCCGTGACACACTGGTCAACCAGAGGAGTACCTTCAGCAACAGGCTGTTTCCACCAAAATGCAGGAGAGAACGACACAGGAGATCCTTCTTCCCTGTGGCTATCAAACTGTACAACTCCTCCCCCTTCTGTTATTGGGTAGACTGAGACTGGCTCCCCTGTCCCCACCCCATACCAATCTTAGCACATCCCCAATCCTTTCCACTCGTCACTTTAATTTCATGTTTCATGTATCTTGTGTGTTTTATGACTGGCACATCAATTTCCCTTCTGGGATAAATAAATTTCTATCGTATCGTATCCATATCGTAAAAACTTCAGATTCCTGGACGTGCTTATCTCTGAAGATCTGTCCTGGACCCAGCACATTGATGCAATCATAATGAAAGCCCACCAATGCCTCTACATCCTTGGAAGATTGAGGAGATTTTTTTATGCCAATGAATACTCTCTTGAACTTCAACAGGTGGACAGTGGAGAGCACATTGACTGGTTGTGTCATGGCCTGGTTCAGCAACTCGAATGCCTGGACACCCACACCACTGGCCACGCTCTCGTTTCTCTTCTGCCATCAGGAAGCAGATATATGAGCCTGAAAATTGTAATGTCCAAGTTCAGGAGCAGTTTCTTCCCTGCAACCATGGGGTGATTAAACACTGCAACCTCAAAATAAGCTCCTAACTATATAATCTGGGGGTATGTTTATGTCTTTGCACTATTAATGTTTTTATATTTATATATATGTGTATAGGTGTGTATATATATATATATATATATATATATATATATATATATGTGTGTGTGTGTATATATGTGTGTGTGTGTATATATATATATATATACACACACACACACACACACACACACACACACATATACATATATATATATATATATATATATATGTGTGTGTGTGTGTACATATACATATACTAAAAAAATTGTTGTTTATTCTGGTGTTTACAGATTACTATGTTTACAAATCTGTTGTGCTGCTGCAAGTAAGAATTTCATTATTCCATTTCAGGACATATGACAATAAAACACTCTTGACTCTTAACTGGTCTTGTTGCCATATAATGTCCCATTAAATTGGGCATTGCTGCACTAACACCCTTCCTGAAAAGGTTCTTTCAGAAAAACACCTTTGGCCACGAGTCAGTCAGCAGTGATCAGTACAGAACGTCCTACAGACAGCGTTGGAGAATGACACGATGGATCTTGTGGACTGGTCCCCCGAGGAGACTGTCAAAACCACTTGGCAGAATGCCTGGTTGCCAGAACTCACCAACAAGTACCGACCGCGACCTCCCCCGGACGGTAATGAGAGGAACCATCTCCATCCCCATCAGATTCTTCCCGCACAGTCGCTGCTTCGCTCCCCATGCACGCTGCTCGCACGACCCCACTGTGGTGAGCATGAGATAATCGGCCAACTCTTTGTGGATTGAGCGTTTGCACAAAAAAGGTTCTGGCAAAGCTTGCAAAGGTCAAAGTTCATCCCGAGCGGCTGCACAACAGAGGCCTCTCAAAACCCACGAGCTGTTCCCAGGGACATACCAAGACAAACATCTGGAGCTGCTGGAAGCCCATCAGACTGGTGAAAGATGCAGTTTGGTCAGGCGGGAACTTGTTGGTCTTCCAATGCGTGAGACGCCGGTAAGGGCAGGCGGCCAACTGGCTGGCACTTTCCAGGCTGATGGAGTACGTGCCGAGGAATGCACTGAAGCTTGGTGCTACTGGGATGCACTGAAGCTTGGTGCTACAAATGCAAAGGCACTGTGGGGAAGGACTGCAGTCCTTTGAAATGACCTGGAAAATTATTTTTGTATTTTTTATTAATTGAAATCCCCGATTGTCAGATCACTTTAGTCATTGTTTCTTTCATGACTTCCTTTGCTCAAGTTGGCTGCTGATTTCATCCATCCAGCAGCACTCGATTGCAATGGTTGTATTGCGCTTGAAGGCACGTTGAGATTATGAAAGACAAAATATAAATGTAGATATAAGGAACTGCAGAAGCTGATTTACAAAAAATGGCACAAGGTGCTGGAGTAACTCAGCATCTCTAGAGAAAATGGACAGGGAACAATTTGGGTTGGGAGCCTTCTTCAGACTGATTGTAGTAGGGGGCAGAAAAATGGGTGCAGGACAAAGCCTGGCAAATGATAATGGTGAGGGGGGTTATAATCTGTAAAATAATATATAATATTTTGCATGCATAATAAGGTTAGTATGATGCATTCTTTTTCTTTGCATCCTTTTTGCTTTGAATCTCTCTCTCTCTCTCTCTCTCTCTCTCTCTCTCTCTCTCTCTCTCTCTCTCTCTCTCTCTCTCTCTATATATATATATAAAATATATATATATATATATATATATATATATATATATATATATATATAAAATATATCTATATCTATAATCACATGAACAGAAGGTCGGGTGGCTGGATTTAAATCAGGTCTGGGAATTAAATTAAATTAACCCATATTTTCCTTTTCGACTACCAACCAAAATGTTAAAATGGAATCTTAGTTTAAATTGGAATCTGACATTAATTTGCTATATTACAAAGCATTTCCCTAAATATGTGAAGATGTTAACATAATTACAGTGATGAAGGGCCTCAAAAGCTGTGATTTAATTCCTTACAGATTCACTCCTGTAATGTGGGTCAGCATGTTTGCAATCTCTCCTGATGTTCCCTGTGGTCTGACTAATTCAAAATAAACGGAATGAGTTTTCACTTTTGCTTCCTGCTAGTTTTAGTATTTGTTCAACGTGAGAAATGAAGCTTGATTTCATACATGGCTTTGGGATTAGTAGCATTTTATGCTATGAGTCTCTTCATTATAAGTCGATCAGATCTGACTTGCAATGTAACATCATGCAGCATTGTTTAACACAGGGATTCAAACTTCAGACAGAGCAAAAATAGCCTGCTAGGTAAGGCCAGTTATGTGCTACTTGGCTCAGGCTGTGAATTGCCCCGGACAAAAACATAGTTACCTGAATTAGGAACAAGAATAGATCACAACAGCCCTCAGGCCTTTCCCCTCATTCCTAAATGATCTGACTATAACCTCCAACTTTGCTTTGCTGCCAACCCCAGTAACCTTTCACTTATAAAGAATTTATTTACTTCTGCTTTACAATAATATTCAAAGAAAGACACATAGTACTGCAGTGACTCAGCAGGTCAGGCAGCATCTCTGGAGAACGTGGATAGGTGACGTTTCTTCAGACTCTGAATTAGAGTCCCAAGCCGAAATGTCCCCTATCCATGTTCTCCAGAGATGCTATCTGACCGGCTGAGTTAATCCAGCACTTTGTGTCTTATTTTGTAAACCAGCATCTGCAGTTCCTTGTTTCGAACTGACTCTGTGGATGAAAAGGACTGGTCGACAATTCAACTAATGCAGGGTTTCAACCTAAAAATTCGGCCATTTCAAATGCTGTGTTCCAGGAATGGAGCAAAGAAATGGACCAGACCCTACGGAACAACTCGTCCATTGTGACCAAGGTGCCCCGTCTAATCTAGACCCTGAATCTGGCCCATATCTCTCTGTTGCCAAGCACTTTAACTTCCCTTCCTATTCCCATACTGACCTCTCTCTGTCCTGGGCCTCCTCCACTGTCAGAGCGAGGCTAGACGCAAATTGAAGCAACAGCCCCTCATATTTCACTTGGGATGTTTATAACCCAGTGGTATGAATATTGATTTCTCTAATTTCAAGTAACCTTTGTGTTCCTTTTCTCTCCATTCCTACCCCGCCTTAATCATCCTACCAGTTTCACTGCTGTTCTCCTTAGTTTCATTGTTTGTATCCACTCATTTTCACTTTCTCCACAGCCAACAATGGACCATTGTGGGCCCCACTTTTCCTTGATCATGGTTGCTGGCTTTGATTTGTTCTTGTCATTCCTTTCATTCATTTGGTCTTTGTACCTTTTTATACCTCTAGTTTCCCTCTCAACTGACTCTCAGTCTGAAGAAGGGTCTTGACCTGAAACGTCACCTATTCCTTTTCTCCAGAGATGTTGCCTGACCCATTCCAGCATTTTGTGGCCATCTCCCTCTAATCCTTTCCTACCCATACCTGTCCAAGTTTAATTTAGTTTAGTTTAGTTTAGTTTAGAGATACAGTGGAAACAGGCCCTTTGGCCCACTGAGTCTGCGTTGACCAACCTACAAACATGCAGTCTTTGAAATGTGAGATAAAATCGGAAACTCACGCAGTCACAGGGAGAATGTACAAATGTGCTTTTCTTTTGTTCCCAATTTAGTTGTAGAATCACTGACCAAAATTTGTTTCCTTTGTCAGAGATGCTGCCTGTAATAATGTCATTGTTCCGTTGTCTCATTTATGTTGATGTACTGACAGCACCCGCAGTCAGGATCGGACCCAGGTCTCTGGTGCTGTAAAGCAGCAACTCTACCGCTGTGCCGCTGTCTTTTAAATGTTGTTATTGTATCTGCCTCAACTACTTGACCTGGCAGCTCATTCCATATATCCACCACCCTCAGTGAAGATGGCGTCCCTCAGGTTTGTATTGAATCTTTCTCCTCTCATCTTAAACGTATGGCCTCTAGTTATTGGTTCTCCCAGCCAGGGAAAAAGACTGTGCAGTCACACTATCTATTCACATCATGGTTATACACACCTCTAAAATAATCATTTCTCATCCTCCTGCACTCCAAATCTATGGTCTTCAGAGATGCTGCCTAACACAGTGAGCTACTCCAGCAGATAGACACAAAATGCTGGAGTAACTCAGCAGGAGAGAAGGAATAAGTGACGTTTCGGTTCAGAACCCTTCTTTAAAGTCACCTATTTCTTTTTTCCAGAGCTGTTGCCTGACCCACTGAGTTACTCCAGCATTTTGTGTCTATCTTTGGTATAAACCAGCATCTGCATTTTCCTTCCTACACATATTGAGCTACTTCAGCACCTTGTGACGATTTTTAGAAACATCTCTCTTACTTTGGGCTTTGTATGAAAGCCGATCAGAGGCAATGTCCAACAATATTTCAGGCACAAACTTAACTCCGAGCAGCAGAGATCAGGGGAGGTGGGGGGGGGTTTACAAATGTGGCCGAGACTTTGTAAAGAAAAGCTGAAAGGTGAATTATGCCACACGTGAGATCACAAAAGGATACTGTAAATGCGGCTGGTTAAAAGTACATGGAAAATATTTGGCATGCTCTCCTGAATAGAGATCGGTTCCTGAACTCTACCTCTGTTTCTAAGCTGTGGCAGCTGTGATGGTATAGTTATGTTTGCCAGAGCTGTGGAATGTGTAGAGAATGTGTCAAACAAAATGATTTCCTTTAGTGTGCATAAAGAGCTCCAAGGAGCTTTTTTTTAAAAACTTTCAACGCACATAACAGCCAGCTGATATTGTCCTACTCGAAACGTTCAAATATTTCCTGTTTTATAACGCCAGCATAAGTCTTCTTAATGTTTCAGCAAACGGCAAAATTTATGCTTATGCTAAAAAAAATTATATTTGCATTGTTACCGCAGTTACTAAAAATTAGAATACTAGACTTTGTAGCTTTATCGACAGTAAAAATGTGACCGAGGATCTTCTCTCAGTACTGAGTTTGGTAAAAACTATCTTGCAGATCAATTTAACGGAGACTCTTGTACTGTCTGTGCCTTGTGGCGGTCGACCAAGAACAATGATTGCAGAGTGGGATTTGCTTCTCGTTAACATTCCTTGTGGCGTGTAAGAAAAAAAAATATTGATGTCAAGTACAAAGGGGGGGGTTTGTTTCAAATAGGAAAAATAAAATAATTCCCATCTTTAATTCTGAAGATAATTATTACTCAGGGATCAAGTGGGTATGGACACCGTCCTTGTAATTTTCTTCACTGGAGTTCCAATCCAAAATGAAGGGTTTGAAACGTATTTTTGCTTTGGATGTTAACTGTTCAAAGTGTAACTACAACCATAATTGAGGTGTCTGATTCCAATTTGCAGTCGATGGAAGCCAACTGTACTGAAAAGCCTCAGTTCTCCTTTAAGATGACAATTTCACTCACTGACAAGACAGGTAGTCGTTATGAATAATGCATACATTTCAAATGCAACACGCCAATGGCAAGCTGTAAATATCAATGTGGCATTTCAAAAATCATAGGAGATGCTGGACACACATGAAATCAGTGTTAGCAGTTTCACATTTGCTTGGCTCTGCCTTAAGGTGGGAAGGGCAAGGCTTACAGGAGGTGAGCGGGGCAAGCATTTTAAACAAGAGCTGGTGAGTACCTGGAATGTGCTGCTGAGGGTAATGTTGGAGGCAGGGACGATAATGACTGGCCCATGCCAGACTGCAGGAGTAGGTGCTGAGGGACGTACTGAAGCTTGGTGCAGCCGACGCCAAGGCTCTGTGTGGGAGGTCCACGGTCTAGGGTCGTTCCACTGTGGACATTGAGGGGCAGAGTCCAATGAAGACCCCCCTCAAACAAGGGAAGGGACATCATCCCAAGGGGACACATGAGTGGCAAAGGTGCTTGATTTAAGGATAGTTGCGAACACTACTGAATATGATGCTAATGAATGTATAGACTTTAGACTTCTGAGATGCAGTGTGGAAACAGGCCCTTCAGCCCACCGAGTCCTCGCTGACCAGCAATCGCTAGCCGGTCCTACACACTATAGACAATTTACAATTTACAGAGCCATTTAACCTACAAACCTGCACATCTTTGCAATGTGGGAGGAAACCGGAGCACCCAGAGAAAACACATGCTTTCACAAGAAGAACGTACAAACTCCATACAGACTCCGTACGATCAAACCCGGGCCCCTGGTGCTGTAAGGCAGCAAATCTACTGCTGCGCCACTGTGCCGCGCGAATGTCGGGAGAGTTTTTGCACTTTCTTCTTTTGTATACATTTTCTGTAAATTTATTATTCTGAATAAAGTTTATTTTTGTAAATTAATAAAATGAATAGACTTTTGGACAGGCATGTAGAGATGCAGGATATGGAGGGATATGAATATTTTTGTAGGCAGATAAGATGGCATCATGTTCGGCACAGACATTGTGGGTTGAAGGGCCCGTCCTTGTGCTGTGCTATTTTCTATATAAGTAAGGAAGGAACATACCATCTCACAAACTACCCACCCGAGCACCCCCTCAACCTCCTGCTCCCCGATGAGTGAAACATGGGGGACAGAGCGGAGGGATGTCGAGAATGAATGGCGGGGGGCCGCCTGCTGCCAAGTGCAATGTCAGGCAGAAGATAAGACTGAAGATAGACACAAAATGCTGGAGTAACTCAGCGGGACTGGCAGCATTTCTGGAGAGAAGGGACGGGTGACATTTCGGGTCGAGACCTTCAGACTTGAGAAGGGTCAGGACCCGAAACGTCACCCATTCCTCCTCTCCAGAGATGCTGCCTGTCCCATTGATTTACTCCAGCTTTTTGTGTCTACCTTCGGTTTAAACCAGCAACTGCATTTCCTTCCTACATAGAAAATTGGACTGTCTGGTGAACTTCTGTATCTTTGTCGGCATCAGGAACATGGCAACTCTTGTGTTCTTCCTAGTTGAGATGGTTTGTATGATTTTACCGGGTTGTATGTAAAACGAAGCATTGCACTGTACCCATGTTCACATGTGACAATAAAGTATCATTGAATCATTGAGGCTGTAGAGCTCACATGGGCCTCATCAACCACCTCTGAACCCACAAAACTTCAGTGGAAGCAAGTCATTCTCAATCCTAAGGAACTGCCTAAGAAAAGAAGAGGAAGATATTTAGTACGGGACAATGTAGTATATCATTAACTCACAGTTAATGAATAGAGGGGCATGAATCTGGCCCCGTGCATTTAGATTCAAACCTAACCTTTACTGTAGTACATGGATTACACTGCAATTAGGTCTATGGACTTTTCTCACTTTGTATAACAGAGTTGGTCACAGTAGGAGAACTTTGCACTTGCTATCAAAGGCACTTTATCAACATAAAAGTGCCTTTAAGTAGTGTATCCTTTCAGGTATTGATGAATCAATGAGACCTATTCTTGTTTGGTAATCCTCTTTACTGCAGCCTTGGTGATGAAACCAAGGATACAGGTTTGAAAACTTTTTTGTTTCTCACACTGCATATCCTGCTTGTGAAGCTGATGGGCAATTTAATCTTGTAGAAACAAGGAACTGCAGATGCTGGTTAATACACAAAATGACACAAGGTGCTGGAGTAACTCAGTAGACCAGGCAGCTTCAGTCTGAAGAAGGGTCTCAACCCAAAACGTTGGCTATCCATGTTCTCCAGATATGCTGCCTGAACTGCTGAGTTACTCTATCACTTTATGTCCTATGGGCAATTTAATTTAGTTGGCAGTTTAGTTTATTATTGTCGCATGTACTGAGGTACAGTGAAACTTGTAGTCCTTGATTATGCTAGTCGCCTTGCCCAGGCAACATAAAGTGTAGATGGAGTCAAGGTTGGTTTGCGTGATGGTCTGGGCTACGTCCACAAATCTCTGCAATTTCTTGCAGTCTTGGATGGAGTTTTCCCAAACCATGCTTCCCTTTTGAAGAGGTGTACGTGTTTTAAGTACATAAATTAAAGTCCAGACAATTCCTGTATCATTTCACATTCTTTGTTTCCCTTAGTGAATCCAGAAGACACTATGTCTCATAGTGGGACAAAATACCGTAGAATCGATTGTCACATTTCACATTGATTTATATTTTGGCTTAGCAGTATTTGCAGAAAACAATGCAAAGACCAAAGCAGCACAAGCAGAGATATTGTACTGATACAGCGCGGAAACAAGTCCTTCGGCCTATTGAGTCCGAGCCGACAAGTGATCACCCCATACACTAGCAATATCCCACGCCCTAGGGACGATTTACAATTGTACTGAAGACAATTAACCTCCAAATCCGTATGTCTTTGGAGTGTGGGAAAAAACTGGAGCATCCGGAGAAAACCCAAGTGGTCACAAGGAGAATGTCCAAACTCCGTACAGACAGCACCCATAGTCAGGATCAAACACGGGTCCCTGGTGCTACTAGGCAGCAACTCTACCTCTGCATCATCGTGCCACCCTTTGTTTGAGAACCTGTTGGTATTTCTTATAAATGGGCTTCCATTGGATGTTATATTCATGGCTGCATATTGGAGCACTGCACGATATAGTGCCAGAAAGCACATTTTACTAAATGATGCATAAAAGCACATGACATAAGTTCCCAGATGGCTGTGTGAGTATCTTGTTATACAATTATAGTATGAAAGCTTTCTTTCCACGCATTGCATATCCTGATTGGGGTGCTGAAGGGTTATTAAGTTCCATCCTCTGTGGTACATATGACTCAAACGCATAAGATAAAGGTTTTCAAACAAATTCTTGCATAGTTCCATGGTCTCTATTCCCACTCCGTGTTTGCTAATTCCATGTTCAGTTTAGTTTAGTTTAGTGTAGTTTAGAGATACAGCGCAGAAACAGTCCACACTGACCAGCGATCCCCACACATTAATGTTTCCTTCCACACTACAAAGACGTACAGATTTGTAAGTTAATTGGCTTGGTATAAGTGTAAATTGACCCTAGTGTGTGTAGGATAACGCTATCCTACACACACTAGGGACAATTTACACTTATACCATGCCAATTAACTTACAAATCTGTACGTCTTTGTAGTGTGGAAGGAAACATAAGATCTCGGAGAAAACCCATGCGGTCACAGGGAGAACGTACAAACTCTGTACAGACAGCGCCCGTAGTCGGGATTGAACACGGGTTTCCTGCGCTGCAACCACTGTAAGGCAGCAACTCTACCGCTGCGCCACCATGCCTCCCATTTTACTGAAATGTAAATGGCTTTACTGAAATGTGCCGCCCATTACACTGAAAGAGGAATACATTTGGATTGTTTTTTATTAGAATTTTAATATTTTACTTAATTGTAATTTTAATAAGATGTTAATATAATTTTAGTCTGAATTGACCACTGAATGCATTGTCAGATGATTTGGGAAGTTAATAACTTGAAAGGATATTAAACTTATCGGGCACCCAACTAAAGCTGGAACACTGTTACATTTATAATACTAATTGAAGGTAGACACAAAATGCTGGAGTAACTCAGCAGGTCAGGCAGCATCTCGGGAGAGAAGGAATGGGTGACGTTTCGGGTCGAGACCCTTCTTCAGTCTGAAGAAGGGTCTCGACCAAAACATCACCCATTCCTTCTCTCCCGAGATGCTGCCTGACCCGCTGAGTTACTCCAGCATTTTGTGTCTACCTTCAATTTAAACCAGCATCTGCAGTTTTTTTTCCTACTCCTCCATGACACTAATTGAGATCAGTTGCACAAGGACTAATCTTTTCCTTGATATAGCACATATACTGTGACAAAAAAATTCCAATGACTTTCGTCATTGCGCGGAAACAGGTCCAGTGACCCAACTTGCCCACAACGCCCAACATGCTCCATCTACACTAGTCCCACCCGCCTGTGTTTGGTCCATATCCCCCTAAACCTGTCCTATCCAGGTACCTCTCAAATGTTTCTTAAACGTTGCTATAGTCCCTGCCTCAACTACCTCCTCCAGCAGCTCATTCCGTACACCCACCACCCTCTGTGAGAAAATGTTACCCCTCAGGAATCTATTATATCTTTCTCCCCTCCCCTTTAATCTATGTCAACTGGTTATTATTTTTTAATCTAATTTTTGCCTAAGGATCTCTGCTGAATCCATTGCCAGAGCATTTGTGAAGTTTATAACTAAAGCTGGAACACTTTCATTTATAACATCAAATGAGGTCAGTTCAACAAGGACAAATGTAAAGATCTCCCAATGGTTTTCATAGGGGTGTCAGCAAACACAAAAAATGACAAAAGTAGAAACAAAGAAATGCAGATGCTGGTTTACAAAAAAATACTCAAAGTGCTGGAGTAACTCAGCAGGTCAGGCAGCATCTCTGGAGAACATGGATAGGTGAAGTTTCAGCTCAGGACCCTTCGGTCTGAAGAAGGATCCCAACCCAAAACATCACCTATCCATGTTCTCTAGAGATGCTGCCTGGCCTGCTGAGTTACGCCAGCACTTGGTGTTTTTTTTCAAATTATACTGAGCCAGTGGAACTCAGCATCTGAAAGGAGGAAGCAGAAAGCCTTACCACATTTTAAAAAGTAATTTGGGGATTAAGTGTTGGGGGGCTGTGGATTAAGAGAAGGACAATTGGATCAATGTAGCTACTCACTGTTGATTGCCACGGACATGATCCCACTGCTGGTAAACCATCAAAGCAATGAGCGATGCTCTGTGGCGTGCCTAAACCTCACGTCATTCAATAGCAAGCTGGCAAACAGACCTGCTCTGAAGTCCCTCTTGAACTTAGCTGCAGCCCTCAACAGCCCTCTGGAGAAGGGTCTCAGTTCAGGTCCCTCCTGCCATCGCACAATAATTAATCAAACTGAACGATTTGGCCTGTGCTTTGCTCAACCCTCATACGTAAATAATATTTATGTGAGGCCAGAGGAGACCCTTCTTCAGACTTGAAATGTGTGTGAATGAATACCAGTTAATAATTGAAATGATGAATACGAGATTTGTTCAAAAACATTAAGCTAAATTATTCTCAGAGGCTGTCTGAAGAAGGGTCTCGACCCAAAACGTCACCCATTCCTTCTCTCCAGAGAAGCTGCCTGTCCCGCTGAGTTACCCCAGCTTTTTGTGTCTATCTTCGATTTAAACCAGCATCCTTCCTACAGCATTCTGGTAAAACTTTTCTTCACCCTTGTCAAAGTCTCCACATCCTGCCTGTAATGGGGCGACCAGAACTGTATGCAATATTCCAAGTGCGGCCCGGACCAAAATCTTCTAGAGCCGCATCATGACTTCCTGACTCCAGTACTCAAAGCAAACTATGGTTATGGCTGATTCACATGTGGGTACAACTGCTGCCATAACACACCTCATGTGACACATTCAGCCTCTGAGGGTAATTCAGTTTACTGTTTTTGAACAAATCTCGTATTCATCCTTTCAATTATTAACTGGTATTCAATCTCACACATTCCAAAAGAATATATGTTTCTATCCATCTGAAAATGACCAGAAACTAAACAGATTTTCATGCATACCCATTTATCTTCCACACAGAACCATTCTGTCAGCCTAATTCTAGCCTTGGTGTAAAGATAATAAAAGACTTAAGTTCCTCGGGATACTGTCATGACAAAAGAAATATGTTACCAAAATCTGAAGACATTTGACCTCCCTAATTATTATCCTCTGACAGGGTTAAAACTGAGCTTCTTTCTGCTGTAGATAATCATCGTTGTCTTTTGGAACATCTGACAAAGGGAGGGAACATCTGAGATGCTTAGAAACTGCTGCGGGCTGACAATGCAATGCTTATACCAGCCATTGCTGTAGGCACCTTCATTCTTCATTCTGTCAAGCTCCTTTTCTGGGCTGGTTGCAATCCCTGTAAATTTATATTTACACAATGACTAAATCCTATGTGCAGCAAGAGATGCTTATCATGATGAGCATTCTGATCTTATCTGGTACTTGCGGGCATTTCTTGACCTTTCTTCCCATCAATAGCTGCCAAAGGAGTTGCAATTTACTATATTCAAACAGAACACAATTTTAAAAAGTTTGCAACAGAACATCATTTAGAATACCATGGTGGCCCAGCGGTAGAGTTGCTGCCTTACAGCGCCAGAGACCCAGATTCGATCCTGACCACGGGTGCTTGTTTGTACGGAGTTTGTTCGTTCTCCTCATGACCTGCGTGGGTTTTCTCTGGGAGTTCCGGTTTCCTCCCACACTCCAAAGACGTACAGGTTTGTATGCAAATTGGCTTGGTATAATTGTAAATTGTCCCATGTGCGTGTAGGATAGCGGGATCACTGATCGGTGCGGACTTGTCGGCTGAAGAGCTTGTTTCCGTGTTGAGTGTCTAAACTAAATTAAACTAATATTCAAACAGAATGTCTTTTATTATCCTAAATTGGGCACCTGTTGGAAACTGGGATTCAAAAAGATATTTATACGGTTACATAGAATCAAATAATCAGGCAGCACAATTGAAACTAATTGTATTTATTTTCTTTCATTATAAAAAATATTCCTTGATGTAGCTTTATTAATGCAGTTGAAAATAAATTTACTACCGAAGTCATCTTTATGAGTAAATTAATTACCTACTCTTGATATACAATACAATACAATACAATATATTTTTATTGTCATTGTACCCAGGGGTACAACGAGATTGGGAATGCGCCTTCCATACGATGCAATAATTTAAGTAATTTAGACAACAGCAACCCAACGAAACAATTGTAACAGTTTTAGACAGGGTAAAGTGCAAGTTGATCTATGCGTTGTGACCATCCGGCTCAGCAGGACCGGTTCATAGCAGCTATGGCCCTGGGGATGAAGCTGTTCCTGAGTCTGGAGGTGCGGGCGTAGAAGGCCTTGTATCGTCTGCCCGATGGAAGGAGTTCGAACAGACTGTTGCAGGGGTGTGAAGAGTCTTTGCGGATGCTGGTGGCTTTTCTGAGGCATCGTGTGTTGTAGATGCCCTCCAAGTCTGGTAGCTGTGTTCCGATGGCCCTCTGAGCTCTATGGACTACCCGCTGTAGAGCTTTCCTTTCTGCCTCCGTGCAGCTGAGGTACCACACAGGGATGCCATGCGTTAGGATGCTCTCTATGGTGTAGCGGTAGAAGGTCATCAGCAGCTGTTGGGGTAGACCAGACTTTTTCAGTGTTCTTAGGTAGAACAGTCTTTGCTGTGCCTTCTTGACCAGCGCAATATACGTAACTTGATTTAAAATCGACAAAACTGATGCTGAAAATAAGCATGGAAAAGATTTCTTGGTGTTCACTATTTAGTTTTTCAGTCAGTTCATTATTTTTGGGGCATCGAATGGCTTCCAACGTGCCTTCACAAGTGTTGTGTGCCTCAGGAAATGAACACAATCTGAAGGATCAGTGGAATCTTGACATTTCTGCTCGGGGTGTGGTAGGTGGGACCTGAACTGAGTCACTGCAACAGAAAATAAGAGTAAAAGGTCAACAAAAATATGAGTGCACGTGGCTTTAGGAAGAACCTACTTGTGTCTGAAGTTCCCCGATCCTCACCTCCACCTGAATTGTTTGACATTATCAGCATTGAATATATGAGGTCTCTGGCCTCTTATTGGCATTTGATGCATACAATATAACATTTCAATGATTTAATTATACTTTATTGTCACATGTAACTACTTACAGTGAAATTCTTTGTTTTTGCATACAATCCGGTAAAATCATGCACCAAGGCAGTACGCAAAGAGTCGCCATGTTTCTGGCACCGACTAAGTTACAAAAGGTTAATCGAACAGTCTTATCTGCCGCATGTGGCGAAAGGCAGCACCTCCTCGCTCTCGACAGCTCTCCTCATTCTCGGCTGCTCTCCTCATTCTCCTCATTCTCGACTGCTCTCCTCATTCTCGGCACTCTCCTCGTTCTCGGCGGCTCTCCTCATTCTCCTCATTCTCGACCCTCTCCTCATTCTCGACTGCTCTCCTCATTCTCGGCTGCTCTCCTCATTCTCAGCGCTCTCCTCATTCTCGACTGCTCTCCTCATTCTCGGCTGCTCTCTTCATTCTCGGCACTCTCCTCATTCTCGGCGCTCTCTTCATTCTCAGCGCTCTCCTCATTCTCGACTGCTCTCCTCATTCTCGGCGCTCTCTTCATTCTCAGCGCTCTCCTCATTCTCGACGGTTCTCCTCATTCTCGGCAGCTCTCCACATTCTCAGCGCTCTCCTCATTCTCGGCTGCTCTCTTCATTCTCGGCGCTCTCTTCATTCTCGACGGCTCTCATTCTCAGCGGCTCTCCTCATTCTCGGCGCTCTCCTCATTCTCGGCTGCTCTCCTCATTCTCAGCGGCTCTCCTCGTTCTCGGCTGCTCTCCTCATTCTCGACCCTCTCCTCGTTCTCGGCACTCTCCTCATTCTCAGCGGCTCCCCTCATTCTCGGCACTCTCTTCATTCTCGACCCTCTCCTCATTCTCGGCGCTCTCCTCATTCTCGACGGTTCTCCTCATTCTCGGCTGCTCTCCTCATTCTCGGCGCTCTCCTCATTCTCGACGGTTCTCCTCATTCTCGGCTGCTCTCCTCATTCTCCTCATTCTCGGCACTCTCCTCATTCTCGGCGCTCTCTTCATTCTCGACGGCTCTCATTCTCAGCGGCTCTCCTCATTCTCGGTGCTCTCTTCATTCTCAGCGGCTCTCCTCATTCTCAGCGGCTCTCATTCTCGGCACTCTCCTCATTCTCAGCGGCTCTCATTCTCGGCGCTCTCCTCATTCTCGGCTGCTCTCCTCATTCTCCTCATTCTCGGCTGCTCTCCTCATTCTCGGCGCTCTCCTCATTCTCGGCTGCTCTCTTCATTCTCGGCGCTCTCTTCATTCTCGACGGCTCTCATTCTCAGCGGCTCTCCTCATTCTCGGTGCTCTCCTCATTCTCAGCGGCTCTCATTCTCGACGGCTCCCCTCATTCTCGGTGGCATGGGTCCCTCTAAGCCCTCAGTGGCACTGCTCACTCTCGATGTTCCTCCTCACTCTTGGCGACGCGGGGCTCAATATGGCCTCGGCAACCCTAGTTCACATTCCTCTCGGTGGCCCTCCTCTCTCTCGGCGGCGCGAGTCCCCCTATGCCCTCAGCTGAGGCTGTCAGAGATTATGGGGTGAAGGCAGGGAAAGATAGATCAGCCATGATTGAATGGCGGAGTAGACTTGATTGTCCAAATGGCCTAAATTGTCTCTGAGAACTTTTGAATACAACTTATTTTCTAATGTCTTTTAGGTATGGATACCTTCTGCTTTTACCTGGTCTTACTTATGTGACTCCATTCCCCACCTGCTATAGAAAGGAAGTCATTGAACTGGAAAGGATGTACTAAAGATTTGGTTCAGAGATACTGCATGGTAACAGGCCCTTTGACACACTGAGTTTGCACACACCATCAATCACCTATTCACACTAGTTGTATTTTATCCCACTGCAGTTACCTCATTATGTAGGAACTGTGGGCACCAGTTTGCATACAAATAAAATTTCAATGACTCAGTAAACTGTATCAGTGATGCTGATCAAAGGAAAAGTGTTGATCTTGATACCAGGGATAATTTGCTTTGCTCTTCTTCAAAATGGTGCATTAAATCTTTCCTGCGGGAGATTCTGGTGAAAGATTGCACAACCAAAAGTACAATATAGTCTTAGTGCTGCACTGGATTGTTTCGTTTAGAGATATAGCATAGAAACAGGCCCTGAATCCACACCAACAATTGAACAGTAGTTCATACTAGTTCCATGTTATCCCACTTTTGCATTCACTCCCGACACTCCAGGGGCAAGTTACAGTGGTCGATTTACATACAAACTTGCACCTCTTTGCGATGTGGGGGAAATCTGGCCACCTGGAAGAAACCCACATGGTCGCAGATAGAACATCCAAACTCCACACGGGCAGATAGACCATCCAAACTCCACACAGACAGCGCCTAAGGCCAGGATGGGTTTCTGATTTGTGAGGCAACACTGTGCCACCCCTGTCATTTTAGATTTTTAATGCGCAGCCCTGGACTACTAATTGAGCTCCCCACTGTTTACCATAGAGTTGAGACGGCTTCGACGGCTTCCCTATGACTAATAATTTTGGCGAACACTTAGCACCCAAGTTTTTCCCACAGAGTTCAACAAATGCTGAATGAGAGAGAGAGAGAGCACTGGCTGATTTTCTCCTTCCTCATCCGTGGATACTGGCATCAATTTTGGGACCTTGTCTGGAATTAAAAATAATCCCTTTGGTAACTTTTCGGTGAACTTGAACAAAAAAACCATCATCTATGCTCCTTAAAAGATGGCACCTTTAATTGTCCAGTGGTAATTCTCAGTCTAGTCGATGAATCTGGTTTAGAATGAAAGCCCATGTTTACTCCTAGTAAAGTATACCACACCCATCTCTGTACCCATAAACATCTGATAATATCACGGGCCATTTCTTTTAACGAGTTGTGGTGGTCCCAGAAAATCCCAGAGACTGCTAGTAATGCTACCACTGTGGCTGGAACAATATCAGAACTTTTAATTGATTTTACTTTTTTCGTGAAACATCTGACCAGATTCCCTGAATATCACTGAAGCCTCAGAGACCTGCTGTGGTTGTGGGCACTACCTTCCAATGATGTTTCCCAACCCAAGTTAGAAACCCCAAAGGGAAATGATGTTGTTATGTTCTGGTTTAGTTTAGTTTAGTTTAGTTTAGTTTAGTTTAGTTTAGTTTAGTTTAGTTTAGTTTAGTTTAGTTTAGTTTAGTTTAGTTTAGTTTAGTTTAGTTTAGTTTAGTTTAGTTTAGTTTAGTTTAGTTTAGTTCTATCCTATGTACCACCCTACACTAGTTCTATCCTACACACTAAAAACAATCTACAGAAGCCAATTAACCTATAAATCTGCACTTGCTTGGAATGTGGGAGGAAACTGGAGCAGCCAGAGAAAACACACGCGGCCACAGGGAGAACACGCAAACTCCATATAGACAGCATTTGTGGTCAGTATCAAACCCAGGTCTCCGGCGTTGCGAGGCAGCAACTCTACCACTGTGCCACTGTGCCAAATTCCCTGAATGTTATTGCTGTAATCATGGGCACTACCCACCAATGAAGTTTCGCAACCCAAATTCACAGCATGAAACCCAGCCTTTTGATTTTCTAATAACAATGCTATCACTGAACCAAGATAATGATATGCGAGTCTTTTAGATGAATTTTTATGCAAATTCTCTCACTTGGCTTGAGTCTACTATTTCAACAATGGAATAATGCTGTAAACCTTGCAAGAATGACGAGACTGAGAATTTGCAAAGATTCAACACTGAAGACTTTATCTCCATTTGAAATCTTCACATTAATTTTTCTGCATCCTCTGTTAATCCCATAACCCTTTCAAATACCCTTAGCTAATGAGAGATCTGTTAAGATAACTATGGGGAACAAGCTGGGCTTGAATCTTAGGGCACTTGCTTTGAAGTGTTTGCATATCTTCTGCCTGACGTGCAGGGGTCTGAATACCTTCTGAATGCACTGTAGATGGAGTCAATCAGGTGGGGGCGATGGTAGGGGAGGATGGTATGCACCGCTGCACAAAGTACTTAAATGTACTTTTGCAAATACAAGTGCATGCATATACCAATTCAATATAGCACTAGTAATATTTGTACCTGTGACAAATTTGCCAGATTCTTCATCTTTTTTGTCATTGTTCTATCCCTCTTCATCTTTATTGCTTAGAACACTGGGCTGTGATTTTAGCGCCAACCAAATCTTCTCGCAAAGTACTGAGGTGCTATTGTATAATTACATTTCAAGCTGAGGTAAGGAAAGACTTGCACTGATATTTAATTGATTCAGGACATCCAAAAATGCTTTAGATTCGATAAACTATTTTTTGAAGTGTAGCAATGGATTTCCAAGCTACAACTCTCAGGTCAGTGAATGACCAATTGCCATTTTCACTTTTCCTAATTAGAATTCAACAGCTTGGAAACAGGCCCTTCAGCCCAACTCGTCCATGCTGACCTAGATGCCCCATCTAAACTAGCAATTTGCTCTAGTTTATAGAGTCAATTGATGTGTGCCTGCTGATTAAAACTTCTTAAACCAGTCTTGCAACCTGTTTTTGTTGGTGGCATCACCCTTTCCCAGTGGGATTAAACCTGCTGCCTTCCCAATATCCCACTGCTGGCTTCATTCTGGAATATTGGTCACTGGATGTTGTAATCATCCCTATGTGATCCTATTCAGTTAACCTGTTTACAATGGCCTGTTTGCTTTATCATCGTTACTTTTTTGCATATCTTTCATTCATTGTTCTTTATCTCTCCACATCATCGTCTATATCTCTCGTTTCCCTTATCCCTAACCAGTCTGAAGCAGGGTCTCGACTGGAAAAGTCATCAATTTCTTCTCTCCAGAGATGATGCCTGTCCCGCTGAGTTACTCCAGCTTTTTGTGTCTATCTTCGCTGCAAAAAGAGTGGTGGACATTGCCCGGTCCATCACAGGTATTGAACTTCCCACCATCAAAGGGTTCTATAAAAGACGTTGCCTTAAAAAGGCAGCCAATATCATCGAAGAACTACACCATCCTGGCCATGCTCTCGTTTCCTCTCCTATCATCGGGAAGAAAGTACAGGAGCCTGAAAACAGTATCCACCAGGTTCACGAATAGTTTCTTCGGAACAATCAACAGGTTTTTGAACAATACACAGTCTCATAAACTTTGAATTTCTAGTGTCTGTCCATGGTTGTACTAAGGACTTTGGTTTTTACACTGGTATCATAAAGTCATACAGCATGGAAACAGGCCCTTTGGCCCAACTCTCATGATCTTATACACACTATAAGATCACTCCTCATCCACCATACACTCAAAGGAATGAAGGAAGTCTTAGCCTGCTCAACCTCCCACTATAGCTCAGGCACCAAGTCCTGGCAACATCCCCGTGAAACTTATCTGCACCCTTTCCAGTTTAACAACATTTTTCCTGCAACAGGGTGACCAAAACTAACCCTGTACTCTAAATGTAACCTTAGCAATATCTAGCACAACTGTAACATGACCTCCCAACTTCTACACTCAATGCTCTGAAGGGCAACGTGTCAAAAGATTTCTTGACCACATTGGTTATAATTATTAATGTATTGAATCAAAATATTGATAATCTTTGTGTATTGCGTTTAATGGTCTGTTAAGCTGCTGCAAGTAAGAATTTAATTGTTTCATTGTCAATACATGTGACAATTATGCAGTCTTAAGCAGGAAGGAACTGCAGATGCCTGCTTAAACTGAAGATAGACACAAAATGCTGGAGTAACTCAGCGGGCCAGGCAGCATCTCTGGAGAGGAATGGGTGATGTTTCAGGTCGAGACCCTTCTTCAGAACAAAGAGGGCCTGAAGAAGGGTCTCAACGTGAAAAGTCACTCTTTCCTTCTCTCTAGAGATGCTACCTGTCATGCTGAGTTACTCCAGCGTTTTATATCTAATTATGCAGTCTTGTCTCTTGACTCTCTTGGAGCCAAAACCCTTGGTGATTTTCCCTTGCTAATCAGTGGAGCAAAAAAATGGGAACTGCAACTGGCACCCAAATAGAAAATACAGTTTGCTGCAAATAGCCGATTCCACGATTTTACTTGGTACTCACAGTACACATGGGGAAAAAAAACTTCTCCTGCATAACTGCAACACATCATTCACTAAAAAGGTAAAAATGATTGAATGCTATGTACACCGGCCACAAGAATGATGAAATAAGTGTAAAAGGAACAGTCAGTGAGTGCAGACAGACATGTTACATGGTAAGTCATTTTTAGTTCTGGTTTGACCTTAGTATGGCCCAAGATAACCAAGAAGGTGTCAGCCATGCAATGTATTTATTAATGAACACTAGGTTTATCTTGCAACCTACTCCAGATGGTTAAATCCAGCTATTTAGGTGCAAAGCATAGAAGGCAAAGAGATGAAATTAATACATTTTCATGCATTTTGTAATTTGGAGTCTTCAGTGTTGTGGCCCCAAGTTTGACTCCAGTATGTTTTCAAACTAATGTTTGTTCAGCCTAAATATACCAGCAGTCAAAGGCATGCCTGTTACAAGGGCTTATCAACATCTTGTACAAAGGTTAAAATGCTCATAACTCTTCACAAGCTTCACCATGAAAGAAAAATAGCTGCAGTAAAAGAAATACATTTCATTAACTAGAATGTGTAGGAAGGCACTGCAGATGCTGCTTTACACCAAAGATAGACACATAAAGCTGGAGTAACTCAGTGGGACAGGCAACATCGCTGGAGCGAAGGAATGGCTGATGTTTCGGGTCGAGACCCTTCTTCAGACTGGAATGATGTCCTCTTGAGTATTTTGAATCTGAATGTGATATTGGAATGTAATTAGTTTAGATGTAAAATGTGGAGCAGTTTTCAATATTCATTGACCTTATTGTTAACAGAATCAGATAGGAGCATTTAGGAAGAATTTTTAAATACATTTTGGTCCGTATAAAGTCAACTGATAAGGTAGCACAAGAGAAGGCAAATGCCATAATCTGGAGTGAAAGATGTGGATGGTGCGAAGAATGCTGGTGAAACTCAGTCCTGTCACCACTCCTCTATCAGTCCAGATGACCGGTCTCAACCTAAAACATTGACTGCCCATTTCCCTCCACAAATGCTCAAGACTCAAGCATCTAACATAATTGTGCCTATGTACAGTATTATCTGATTTTATTGGATAGCATACCTCCAGCTTTTCACTGTACCTCAGTATATGTCACAATAATAAACCTGAACCTAAACATAAACATAAATCTCAAATTCAGAGACCATCAATACAATGTTAATCCTCTGAGAGCTTGTCATAAGGTTTATTTCGGTTTATGTGGAAGACTTAGTCCAGATTAAGGGAAAGACGGGAGGGTTAAAATGCTGCTATTGGGGTCATGTAAACTGAATATACATATCACCCCCATCATCGCGGTGCATTGTGCCATGAGTTAATGCTGCAGCTCATGGGCTCCATGAAACATAGAGGCAAGACTGCGGAAAATTATTTTGCAAGCATACAGAATCACACAAGACTGCGGAAAATGATTTTGCAAGCATATCACACAAGGAGCAGCTTATTAGATCTGACAGGTTGTCCCCATTAATCATTATGCAAAACAAATGCACATTATACTTTAACACATCCATTCATACATAGTTTAGTAATAAGTGACATGCAGGTCTTGAGTCATTCCATTCAGTTGTCATGAGCTTTGTCATTCTTCCGTGATAATTTATATTTGGCTCTTTAGACCACATCAAACAACACTGTATAAAACAATGAATTCCTCACATTTTCAGCCTTTTGTCTAACATTTTTTATGGATCTATTTTTACTCAGAGAACTTCATCAGTGACCTACTTTACAATGAGATAAAAATAATTTGACCAATGACAATCAAGACGAATGTGTTTGGAGTTGGGATTTTAATGAGGACTGGTCCATTTCTCCTCAGGTTTAGGTTTAGATTTATTATTGGCACATGTACTGTGAAAAGCTTTGTTTTGCCTGGTATCCAAGCAAACCAGACATACCATACAAAAATACGAAGATAGACACAAAATGCTGGAGTAACTCAGCGAGACATGCAGCACCTCTGGAGAAAGGGGAAAGGGAAACACTTCTCTCTTTTTCCTGTCCCCTTCCCCCTGTCTCGTCTGAAGAAGTGTCTCGACCCAAAACGCCACCCATTCCTTCTCTCCCGAGAAGCTGCCTGTCCTGCTGAGTTACTCTGGCATTTTGTGTCTATCTTCGGTTTAAACCACATCTGCAGTTCCTTCCTACACATCATACAAAAATGCAATGAGTTGGAAGAAACTGCAGACGCTGGATTAAACCGAAGACAGACACAAAATGCTGGAGTAACTCAGCGGGTCAGGCAGCATGGCAATCTCAAGTCAAACTCAAGTATAAAAGGTAGAGCAAAGGCGATGATACAGAGCACAGAATATAATTCTCAGCATCGCAGCACATCTGATATCCCCAATGGGGTAGAGATCAATTGGACAGTATCCTGGCTAAAGGAAGGACAGTTCGGAAGCCTAATAACAGAGGAGAAAGAACTGTTCCTGAGTCTGGCAACACGTGCTTTCAAACTTCCGTACCTTTAACTTTTTTAAACTTTAGAAATACAGCACGGAAACAGGTCCTCACAGCCACCGGGTCTGTGCCTGGCCACCGGGTCTGTGCCTGGCCACCGGGTCTGTGCCTGGCCACCGGGTCTGTGCCTGGCCACCGGGTCTGTGCCTGGCCACCGGGTCTGTGCCTGGCCACCGGGTCTGTGCCTGGCCACCGGGTGTGTGTCTGGTCTGTGCCTGGCCACCGGGTCTGTGCCTGGCCACCGGGTGTGTGTCTGGTCTGTGCCTGGCCACCGGGCCTGTGCCTGGCCACCGGGCCTGTGCCTGGCCACCGGGCCTGTGCCTGGCCACCGGGCCTGTGCCTGGCCACCGGGTGTGTGTCTGGTCTGTGCCTGGCCACCGGGTCTGTGCCTGGCCACCGGGTGTGTCTGGTCTGTGCCTGGCCACCGGGTGTGTGTCTGGTCTGTGCCTGGCCACTGGGTGTGTGCCGGGCCACCGGGTCTGTGCCTGGCCACCGGGTCTATGCCTGGCCACCGGGTCTGTGCCTGGCCACCGGGTCTGTGCCTGGCCACCGGGTCTGTGCCTGGCCACCGGGTGTGTGCCTGGTCTGTGCCTGGCCACCGGGTCTATGCCTGGCCACCGGGTGTGTGCCTGGTCTGTGCCTGGCCACCGGGTCTATGCCTGGCCACCGGGTCTGTGCCTGGCCATCGGGTCTGTGCCTGGCCATCGGGTCTGTGCCTGGCCACCGAGTATGTGTCTAGCCACTGGGTGTGTGCCTGGCCACCGGGTCTGTGCCTGGCCACCGGGTCTGTGCCTGGCCATCGGGTCTGTGCCTGGTCTGTGCTATGCCACCGGGTGTGTGCCGGGCCACCGGGTCTGTGCCTGGCCACTGGGTCTGTGGCTGGCCACCGGGTCTGTGCCTGGTCTGTGCCTGGCCACCGGGTCTGTGCCTGACCACCGGGTGTGTGCCTAGCCACCGGGTGTGTGTCTAGCCACTGGGTGTGTGCCTAGTACACCAGCACTATCCCATACACTAGGGACAATTTACAAATTTTACCAAAGGCAATTAACCTACAAACCTGCACGTCTTTGGAGTGCGGGAGGAAACTGGAGCATTGGGAGATAACCCACACGGTCAAAGGGAGAATGTGCACCCGTAGTGAGGATCGAACGTGGATCTTTGGCATCGTAAGGCAACAAATCTACCGCTGGAGCAGAATGCTGCAGGTCCAGAATGCTGCCTGGATTAGAAGGTATTAGCCATAAGGAGAAGTTGGACAAACTTGGATTATTTTCTTCGGAACGTTGGAAGTTGAAAGAGATTTTTACACAGAGTGTGGTGGGTGACTGGAACGCGTTGCCAGGGATGGGCCTGTTTCCGCGCTGTATCTCGAAAGTCTCAATCTAAAGACATTATTGATTGTCAGATATTTATTTCATAAATTTGGAGATGACTTTCCAATAATACAGTGACTTCGCTGTAAATTAGTGTCTGTACAGTTTCTGAGGTCTCTAGATTTTGCAAGCCTTTCTTTCTTAGGGCTAACGGAATCAAGGGATATGGGGAGAAAGCAGGAACGGGGTACTGATTTCGGATGATCAGCCATGATCATATTGAACGGCCGTGCTGGCTCGAAGGGCCGAATGGCCTACTCCTGCACCTGTTTCTTTGTTTCTTTACTTAGGTGAAGACGGCTTTTGTTTGATTGTGACACTGTCCGTAAACACACACGTAGCACCTGAATGAGCATTGCTGCAAGTATTTTCAAGTTTTAGCCAGCAAGGTGAAACAAAGGCAGCAAATTGGATAAATGAAAGAAAAATCACCACTTGTCAAAATTCACAAGGTAGGAATTCCATTGAATAATTGCGCTGGGGCATTGTTGTAACCTATAATGGTATCAAATTCTCAGACTCACCCTCAGCTAGTTATTACTCTGAAATGCAAACCATCGAGTTTATTTTAAATAATTAGTAGTGTGTTTTACTATTTATACAACGTGTGATTACACAGTGGAGACAGCATGAGTAAATATGAAATAAAGAACACAGTGATATTAAAATAAGGAAAGTTCTCTGCTCAGCACATTCCTGTTAAATCAACTGCCACTACATATTAAAATACTATATATCATCCCCAAAGCATCCACCACCCAAAGAGTTCACTGCAGTTATCTAGTACGGGATGAAGACAATTGGACCTTACTTTTGCTTTTGCACTTTAGTTTGAACTAAACTAACCATTTTGATGAAGTTTGGCAAATGTGTGTGTGTGTGTGTGTGTGTGTGTGTGTGTGTGTGTGTGTGTGTGTGTGTGTGTGTGTGTGTGTGTGTGTGTGTGTGTGTGTGCGTGTGTGTGCGTGTGAATGTGTGTGTGTGTGTGTGTGTGTGTGTGTGTGTGTGTGTGTGAATGTGTGTGTGTGTGTGTGTGTGTGTGTGCGTGTGTGTGTGTGAATGTGTGTGTGTGTGTGTGAATGCGTGTGTGTGTGCGTGTGTGTGTGTGTGTATGCGTGTGTGTGTGTGTGTGTGTGTGTGTGTGTGAATGCGTGTGTGTGTGTGTGTGTGTGTGTGCGTGTGTGTGTGTGAATGTGTGTGTGTGTGTGTGTGTGTGTGTGAATGCGTGTGTGTGTGTGTATGTGTGTGTGTGTGTGTGTGTGTGTGTGTGAATGCGTGTGTGTGTGTGTGTGTGTGTGTGTGTGTGTGTGTGTGTGTGTGTGTGTGCGTGTGTGTGTGTGTGTGTGTGTGTGTGTGTGTGTGTGTGTGTGTGTGTGTGTGTGTGTGTGTGTGTGTGTGTGTGTGTGTGTGTGTGTGTGTGTGTGTGTGTGTGCCTCTGTCTGTTTGTGTGTATGTGTGTGTCTGTTGCAATAAATCATTGGGATGATGCTAAGGCTTTGGAGACGGTGCAGTTTAGAGATACAACATAGAAACAGGCCCTTCAGCCCATTGAGTCCACGCCGACCATCGATCACCTGTTCACACTAGTTCTATCTTATCCCACACGCATCCACTTCCTACACATGAGGGGCAATTTTTAACAGAGGCTAATTAACCTACAAACCTGTACATTTTTGAGATATGGGAGGAAACCGGAGCACCCGGAGGAAACCCATGCAGTCACAGGGAGAACGTACAAACTCTACGCAGACAATGCCCGAGGTCAAGATTGAACCCGGGTCTCTGGTGCCGTGAGGCTGCAGTTCTACCAGCTGTGCCACTGTGCCACCCTAAATTTTTACAATGACGGTTTACCCCCAAACATGAAGAACTTAACTTATATGAAGAGGATAGAAAGCTGTGCTCCTGATCACAGGGAAGGTTAATGGGAGACCAGACAGAATGAGGAGAAGTGGTCCCATGTGCAAAAGGAATCGTAGTCAAAGGATACAGTTTTTAAATAGTTGGTAAAAATCCCAACAGGAATGAAAAGGAGACTTTCCACTGTAAGCCGGCACAGAGGCGCAATGGTAGAGTTGCTGCTAACAGCGCCAGAGATCCGGGTTCAATCCTGACTATGGGTGCTGTCTGTACGGAGTTTGTACGCTCTCCCTGTGACCACATGGGTTTGGGTTTTCACTGGCTTCCTCTCACATTCCAAAGACGTGCAGGTTTGTAGGTTAATCGGCTTCTGTAAAAAAAATATTGTCCCTAGTATATGGGATGGAACTAGTGAATGGGTGATCGCTGGTCGACGTGAACTCGATGGGGTGAAGGGCCTGTTTCCACGCTGAATCTCTAAGCACTAAACTGTAAAAGAAGGTGGTTATAATCTCAAATGCACATCCTGAAAGAGAGGTGGAAACATTATATATAAGAATCTTCAAAAGCCAATTAGACAGCTACTTGAGGAGTGTTAAATTTCCAGAATTACGGGCAGTGAAAAGCTGCACTTTGGAGTAAATCATTTTAAGGAAGATAGACACAAAGTGGTGAATCAGGCAGCATCTCTGGAGAAAAAGGATGGGTGATGTTTCGGGTCAAGACCCTTCTTCAGACTCAGATGGGTTCTGACCCATAACGTCACCCATCCTTTTTCTGCAGAGATGTTGGCTGACCCACTGAGTTACTCCAGCACTTTGTGTCTATCTTCGGTATAAACCAGCATCTGTAATTCCTTCTGATCTTTCAAGGAATTAGTGCGGGTATGATGGGCTGATTGCCTCTTCTGAATTGCAAGGTTCCTTAGTTCACTGAAGCTCCCACTGAAGGTAGGATTGGCATGGATGGTGATTCCCTGATTCCCACAAGGCATTTCCCTGTTCAAAGTCCTGGCAAATTGGCCTCTGAACTGGAGTGAGACTAACCATTCTTCAACCAGAGTAATTACTATCTTCAAAAAAACCTACAGAGGAAAACCAAAGTATAGAAAAACAAAAGCTGAATCAACATTACCTGATAGTAACTGTCCCAAAATATAATCACCCATAATGGAACTTAAGCAAAGAAACCACAATTTAACCAAGTGTAGGCGGCATATTTATACCAAATGCATTACACAGGGAGTTAAAGAAGGCTTGCTTTGTTCACAATGATTCAACAGCGGTCGGTCTTGAGTATTTCTGGCAAAGGTTCAAAATATTTTGTGACTATCAGGAAATCCTTTTACTAATCCATCACAGAAAGTTGAATAAAATTTTTTGCTTCCAGATAAATAAAACGATTTTAAAGTGAGCAGCCTATCAGCTTTCCTACGCTAATAACACCTTTAGAATGACCCAATTCTGAGTTCAGGCAAGTATTATTATGTGGCAAGAAGCAATTGAAAAGTCAATGCAGTCACATGTTTCCATAGCTGTGGAGTCAGTAATTGAATAGACCCTTCTTTTAATTGTAAATTTGTTTAACTAGAAGATGAGATTACGTTGTCTGCTCACGCTGTAAATCCCATGATTTCAGTTAAGCTTTTAAGAAATGAAATGTCCCTTGGGTATTTTCAGAATGAGGGTTTGTTTGTCAGTCAGTAAAATCCATAGCAAACAACATCTGTCCTTTTACACAATTGAACTCTATTTCTTTTCTAAAGGCAAATACTTTTTTCTTTCTCTGCCATTGTCTCTCTTTCCTTTGCCTTTCCTTTTCCTTCACTTCATCAAAGACAGTGTACTGCTCAATTTTGGCATCCTGTTAATCAGACAAACACAAAAAAAGTAATCCAGTGGGATAGGCAGCATTTCTGGAGAAAAAGAATAGGTGATGTTTCGGGTCGAGAACCTTTTTAAGACTGAGATTCGGGGAAAGGGGAAAGAGAGATATAGATGGATCTTAGAACAAATGAATGGAACATGGTTAGTTTTATGCAAAAAAAACACAGAAATTGCTGGAGTAACTCGATGGATCAGACAGCATTACCAGATGACGCTTGCTATGGAGGGCGTGCAGCGTAGGTTCACTAGGTTAATTCCCGGAATGGCGGGACTGTCGTATGTTGAAAGGCTGGAGCAATTAGGCTTGTATACACTGGAATTTAGAAGGATGAGGGGGGATCTTATTGAAACATATAAGATAATTAGGGGATTGGACACATTAGAGGCAGGAAACATGTTCCCAATGTTGGGGGAGTCCAGAACAAGGGGCCACAGTTTAAGAATAAGGGGTAGGCCATTTAGAACGGAGATGAGGAAGAACTTTTTCAGTCAGAGAGTGGTGAAGGTGTGGAATTCTCTGCCTCAGAAGGCAGTGGAGGCCAGTTCGTTGGATGCTTTCAAGAGAGAGCTGGATAGAGCTCTTAAGGATAGCGGAGTGAGGGGGTATGGGGAGAAGGCAGAGACGGGGTACTGATTGAGAGTGATCAGCCATGATCGCATTGAATGGTGGTGCTGGCTCGAAGGGCTGAATGGCCTACTCCTGCACCTATTGTCTATTGTCTATTGTCTATGACATGGATAAGCAGTGTTTTGGGTTAGACCCTTCATCAGACTCTTAAGAAGGGTCCCGATATGGATAGGTGACATTTCAGGTCAGGACCCTTCTTCAGACGTTGTGGATTGGGACCCTTCTTCAGGTTGTGACCCAAAATGTTGCCAATCCAGGTCCTCCAGAGATGCTGCTTGACCCGCTGAGTTACTGCAGCATTTTCTGCCTTTTTTGGAAACCAGCACCCGAAGTTTGCTGTGTCGATGTTAATCTGATGCGTATTGTCCTGAGTTTCTACGTTGCCAAGCTATCTTGCTGTGGAAAGCACCGTGACCTACCATCACCTGCATGGTCATTAACCCATAGTGCTTAAGGAGCAATATTCTGCAGGGAATTTCTGAACAGCTGACACAGCCGTGGAAAAACTGCACCAATGCTGCTTATCCAGGATGTCCAACCAAATACTGGAGTTATTGTTGCTGGGGAGGCAAATCTCCCAAGATGGAAATGTGTATAGAACTGAAAGGATGCAGCACAATCAATTGAAAGATTGCATTGAAGATGCCAAATGCTGGAGTAACTCAGCAGGGCAGGCAGTGTCCCTGGAGAACATGGACAGGCGACACATTGGGTCGGGACCCTTCTTCAGACTCCAAAAAATGAAAGAAACAGTGAACTGCATTATTGCAATGATTGTTAAAATAATTTCAAACTTCACATTTTATCCAATCGCCAGATGTGAGTGTTGAGGGTGGGACCAGAATTGACCGCCTTTTCAAATTAACCTTGGAGGTGGCTTGCTAAAGTATTCAGAGGATTGTGAAGCATCTACAACATTGAGCATAGATATAAATCAGATTGGATTGGATAAAAATGAAAAATTTCCTTCTCTTGTCAAGAGTCGAGAATGAGTCTAGAGTGTTTTATTGTCATATGTCCCACAATGGAACAATGATGTTTAAGGGAGGCATAGAGGCGCACAGAACCCCAGGTTCAATCGTGACTATGGGTGCTGTCTGTGCAGAGTTTATACATTCTCCCTGTGACCGTATGCGTCTTCTTCAAGTGCTCCAGTTTACTCCCATATTCCAAAGACATACAGGTTTGTAGGTTAATTGGCGTCTGTAATGTGGGTAAGATAGAACTGGTGTATGGGTGATCGCTGGTCGGCATGGTCTCAGTGGGCCAAAGGGCATGTTTCCAAGCTGTATCTCTGAACTCCCTACTTGCAGTGGCAATACATTTGCAGTGCTATGAGCAGATAACAGCACCCAGATAACTTGCCAGAGAGCGAAAAAGCAAAGTTGAGTCAAACATCAAGCCTCTATGTGGAGTTTAGTAGGTGAATATCACTGCTGATTGACTAAACCAATCAAGTCCAAAGAAGTGATTTTGTCAGTGGGATTTAGTCTATTCACAGCTGACTCAAAATAATGTTCTGAACCAGAGTACTAATTAATAGATTGGGCCTTGTTAGGGATATGGCAGGAACCTTGCCAGCATCAAATGTTATCTGCTAAGATTTCAGTAATATTCCTTTACATACTTGAGGACGTCTAAGGTATGGCTCTTGCCAATTTGCATCAAATCTTTCTCGAATTCAATAAATGAATCGCGTCCCTATGAAGGCAAGCTGTCTGCTCCTTATTGTGCAAATAGAAACTGTAGTTGTGTGAAATTCTCACCAGATTGATTTGAATCTCTTGCACGTAATGAGAGGGGCTTTTCACATGTGTCCAGCTGACCAAAAATAATATTGGCTGGAATTGACTGCATTCCATTTCCAGTTAGTTTGGGTTTTAATTGCACCCTGGTGTCACGTCTAGTTTGCTGTGCAGAGTAGGTTGATCATTATTTTAGAACTTCACTTTCACACAGTAAAGTACTCCTACCTTAATGTGGGATTCTTTTCCCAATAACAGGAAAAATAAAGTTGCAGCCAAGAAACAAGCTGAGTGGAAGTTTCCTCACTTTCCCCAGTCCTGATTATGTGCTGGCTTCACAAGCTCAGTCAATGAAATGCCTGTTTGAGGAACCATTGATGGTGTGGGCACTCTCCACCCTTGCTCCCATGCACTTTACATGTCACAGTCTTGATGTTCTTTGCCTCCAGCATCTTCCGTATGCCTGGAGAAAAACATCATTTTGCAAACACCGCTGCACTGAGAACGTAAAGATAGCAAAAGGATTTCATCCAGTTAAACCTGCGTTGGCCTGGGTTTCTCAGCTGTCATCTCCTTTGCTCCTGTGCTACTGTAGAAGACAGGAAGTCTGGTAAGTTAAATTGGCTCCTTTTACTTTTGGTTCGGGGTTAAGGGGAGAAGGCAGGAGAATGGGGTTGGAAGGGAAAGACTGATCAGCCATGATTGAATGGCGGAGTAGACTTGATGGGCCGATTGACCTAATTCTGTTCCTACAGCTTATTAACTGATGAAACTGACTAAAGTGATGTGGGAATGAATTTTAACTCTAGGCCTGTTTAGTTGACTGGGTAAAAGACCAAATAATTCTCAGATTCAAGTCTCATTTTTACTGATGCAAGTATATCCCTTGACCTTGCACTCTCCTGTCTAGTCAACAGATTATTCATTAATAAATTACAGTTCACTGAAATACCAATTGTGGAATGTGTAGATATGCTAACATAATAGAAACAAAAGTAGCATATGTCTTCAATAGCAGTGAGATTGCAACCAAGGGGATTTTTAAATGTGTTACTATTAGCTAAAGTGTTACCTAATCACTATGAAAACTACAATTAATGCTGTAAATTTGTGACCCGATATAAAGGAGATAATAATCTCATGAGAAGGGAGGACAGCATTATCCTTGAAGTCCTGAATTCAATTAGTTAAACATCTAGGGGTGGCACAGTGGCGCAGCGTTAGGGTTGCTGCCTTACAGCGCCAGAGATCCGGGTTCAATCCTGATTACGGGTGCTGTCTGTACGGAGTCTGTATGTTTTCCTCGTGACCGTGTGGGTTTTCCCTGGGTGCTTTGGTTTCCTCCCACACTGCAAAGACGTACAGGTTAATTTGGTTAATTTGGCTTCTGTAAATTGTAAATTGTCCTTGGTGTGTAGAATCGTGCTAGTGTACGGCCTGATCACTGGTCGGTGTGGACTCAGTGGGCCAAAGGGACTGTTTCTGCGCTGTATCTCAAAACTGAATAAACTAAAACAAACCTTGCCAGGATCACCGGTGCCACCAAGGTCAGCACAATGGCATAGCCGGTAAAGCTGCTGCCTCACAGCGCCAGAGGCCCAGGTTTGATCCTGACCTTGGATGCTGTCTGCGTGGAGTTTGCACTTTCACCCTGTTACCGAGTTCTCCGGTTTCCTCCCACGTCACAAAGACGTGCGGGTTTATAGGTTAACTGGCCTCTGCATGTTTCCCCATAGTGTGTAGGGAGTGGATGAGAAAGTGGGACAACAGAGAACTAGATTACCAGACCTTGTACTGGAGATCGACAGATTTTTGGTGAGTAAGGGTGTTAGGGTTTACTGAGAGAAGGCAGGAGAATGGGGTTGAGAGGGAAAGATAGATCAGCCATGATTGAATGGTGGAGTAGACTTGATGGGCTGAATGGCCTAATTCTGCTCCTATACTTATGAACATGAACTAGTGCGAAAGGATAATTAATAATCGGCGTGGACTCGGTGAGCCGAAGAGTCTGTTTACATGCTGCATCTATCAATTCAAATAAAAACTAATGCATTTTCCTGAATTTTATGTTAGTTTTTGCTTCACAATTACCTTCGCTTATTTTCTCAACAGTATGTCAATATACTCATTAGTAGTTAGGTGTCAGGCACTTTCCACAAGAATGTTATTTTGTTTTGTTCCTGCAACCCAAGGAGATGATTCACCATAACCGTCACAGAGTCATACGGTTGATTCATGCTCCAAGTTGAATAAGCACATTTCAGTTGAAACAGCTAGCAGGGATCACGTTGCCTTTCCATTCCACTGAAAAATTGCAAGATCAAGATCATTGGCTCTCTGCACAGTATTTAATTTAGTTTAGTTTAGTTTAGAGATACAGCATGGAAACAGGCCCTTTGGCCCACCGAGTCCACGCTAACCAGCAATCCCTGCACACTAACACTACACACACCAGGGACAATTTACATTTTTTTACCAAAGCCAATTAACCTACAAACCTGTACATCTTTCGAGTGAGTGTAGAAACCGGAGCACCCGGAGAAAACCCACATAAGTCACGGGGAGAACGTACAAACTCCGTCCAGACAGCACCCATGTTTAGGATCAAAGCTGGGTCTCTGGCGCCGTAAGGCAACAACTCTACTGCTGCGCCACTGTGCCTCCTCTTTAATTTTGTACTATTCAGCCAATCTTCCTGTCAACCAGCTGTACTGGAAGGCTAAACAATCCATACAATGGCAGGCTGGTCTTGATTAGATTCTAACTGTTTCTGGAGACTTCAATGCATCTTGAAATGGACACATCAATCATTAAATACCGATCAAAAAAATGTAATCTTCAAATACTGACAAAAAAATAATCAGGTATGCTTAGTATGTCCTCTCGGAAGCATTTTGTTCTAAGTTTGTGCGCAACAATAACTGGACAGGGAAATCATGGATTTAGCTGAGAAAAAAACTGTAGAAAATGAATACCTCATGTTTCCACTCTCAGAACAATTCCTGGTGGGGGCAAGATGGTCATGATGGCCAGCTGTAGAACATTCCATTTCATGGAGGTCTGAAGTAAAGAGATTAGGAATAGCTTGGCCTCGCCAAACCTAGGTTAGAGGGGAGGAAGAGAACAGTGAGAGTCCCTGCTCTTGATTGCTGACAATGGCCACAGTTATATGGATGATTATAAATGGATTGTGTCTGAGGTGCAACAATCTCTGTGGTTGAATAGTCTGATGTCATCCATTGGCCACCATCAGGGGCAGCATGTTGGCGCAGTGGTAGAGTTGCTGCCTTACAGTGTCAGAGACTCAGGTTGGATGCTGACTACGGGCGTTGTCTGTACAATGTTTGTACGTTCTCCCTGTGACTGCGTGGGTTTTTCTCCGGGTGATCCCGTGTCCTCCAACATTCCAAAGACGTACAGGGTGTTAAGTTGTGTAGGAAAGAACTGCAGATGCTAGTTTAAATTGAAGATAGGCACAAAATGCTGGAATAACTCAGCAGGACATGCAGCATCTCTGGAGAGAAGGATTGGATGATGTTTCGGGTCTGAAGAAGGGTCTCGACCTGAGACGTCACCCATTCCTTCTCTCCAGAGATGCTGCCTGACCCGTTGAGTTACTCCAGCATTTTGTGTCTATCTCAGGTTTGTAAGTTAATTGGCTTCTGTAGATAACAGGACAGAGGGAATGGAGATCAAGGAAAATGTAGAATATATCATTGTTAGTTGGGAGAAGCAAAGCAAACAGAGATAAAATGTAATCGGAGACAGTAAGACTGGTGGGAGAACTGGGAATGGGGGGGATGGGGGATGGAGAGAGAGGGAAAGCAAGGGCTATTTGAAGTTAGAGATGTCAATGTTCATACCGCTGGGGTGTAAGCTGCCCAAGCAAAATATGAGGTGCAGTTCCTCCAATGAAACTAAACTGTTCCTCTTTCCACAGATGCTCCGTGATCTGCTGAATGTTTGCATAATTTTTCTGTTCTTGTTTTGGTTATCCAGCACCAGCATTTTTTTTAAAACTGTTGAGAAGCATATTGCAGTCTACCAGTGCCCATGAACTCCTAGCATTATCTGTGACAGAAATTCTTCAAATCAAGCAATGGCATTAAGGATTGCGCAGAGAGAGGAAACAGAATCAGATGGGGGGGGGATGATTTTTCTAACCTATCTCATTCCATGTGGTGTGATGTTTATGCACAAAGATGGTCAGAGAAGATCCTGTCCCATTATCCTCATAATTTTAAAGGTGAGCTGTTTATCTTCAGATGATGTATCTCCATCAACATCTGCCAAAATATTTAGAGTGAATATATACAACACAGAAAATAGAATAGTACTATACGAGGACAGGCTCTTCGGCCCACAATGTTTGTACCGAAAATGATGCCAAGTTAAACACAAAAAGCTGGAGTAACTCAGCGGGACAGGCAGCATCTCTGGAGAGAAGGAATGGGTGATGTTTCGGGTAGAGACCCTTCTTCAGACTGGTTAGGGATAAGGGAAAGGTGGGATATAGACGGTGATGTGGAGAGATAAAGAACAATGAATGAAAGATATGCAAAAAAGTAACGATGATAAAGGAAACAGGCCATTGTAAGCTGTTTGTAGGGTGAAAATGAGAAGCAAGTGTGACTTTGGTGGGGGCAGGATAGAGAGAGAGGGAATGCCGGGGCTACCTGAAGTGAGAGAAATCAATATCCATACCACAGGGCTCTAAGCTGCCCAAGCGAAATATGAGAGGATTTCATATTGAGTTTAGCCTCACTCTGCCAATGAAGGAGACCGAGGATAGAAAGGTCTGTGTAGGAATGGGAAGGAGAATTAAAGTGTCCAGCAACCGAGAGATCAGGTTGGTTCAGACGGGCTGAGTGAAGGAGTTCCGCAAAACGATCGCCCAGTCTGCGTTTGGCCACGCTGATGTATAAGACCACATATTGAACAACGGATACAGTGGATGAGGTTAGAGGAGGTGCAAGTGAACCTCTGCCTACCCTGAAAGGACTGTCGGTGTCCCTGGACAGAGTCGAGGGAGGAGGTACAGCGACAGGTGTTGCATCTTATGCGGTTGCAGTGGAAGGTACCTGGGGAGGGGGTGGTTTGGGTGGGAAGGGATGTTAACCAGGGAGTTGTGGAGGGAACGGTCTCTGCAGAAGACGGAAAGGTGTGGAGATGGGAAAATGTGGCTAATGCTGGGAACCTGTTGGAGGTGGAGGACATTTCGGAGGATTGTGTTGTATATTTTTGCATATCTTTCATTCATTGTTCCTTATCTCTCGTTTCCCTTATCCCTAACCAGTCTGAAGAAGGGTCTTGAGCTGAAACATCACCCATTCCTTCTATCCAGATCTGCTGCCTGTTCCGCTGAGTTACACCAGGTTTTTGTGTCTATCTTCTGTTTAAACCAGCATCTGCAGTTCCTTCTTACACATGATGCCGTTAAACTGTGCCACCCCAATTGCCTCTGTTCAATTTCTAGTCAGAGACATGAGCACAATAATCTAATACGAGGAGGTTTTCACTGTGCATGGTGTTATTTTTTTGATGAGATATTAAACTTGGTTTCCTCTGGTTTCTTGGGTGTACACAAAGAATCCCAGGGCATTGTTCTGAAGAAAGCCATTTATAATAACCTGGCTGATATTTATTCAACATTCAGGAATAATAAACTAAAACAACTAGATTACTTGGTCCGTATCACATTGTTGTTTATGGGAGTTCACTGTGTACAATTTGGTTGCCATGTTTTCCTCATCACAACAGTGTCCACACTCTAAAGGGATTTCAATTGCCGTGATGACCTTTGGTTAATCATGAAAGGGACGTGAAAAAACCCCCCATACAAATGTATTTTTATCAAAAGTGGTACAAAATGTATCTATGGCAATGCTTTACAAGATTTATAAGTTTATTAAGATTTGTACCGCTGATTATGAGAAGCATTGTGAGATAAATGTTAACATGAAAACGGGTGTCCTGGATCACCAACCACTTGACTGGGTGACCACAATATGGCAGGCTACAGAACTGTGTCTCGGACATGGAAGTGTACAACACACGTGCTCCACAGGGGATAGTCCTCTCTCCCTTCCTGTTCACATCTACACCCCAGACTTCAGATAAAACTCGGACTCCTGCCACCTGCAGAAGCTTTCAGATGATTGTAATTGCGGGCTGCATCAGTGAGTGGAGGGAAGCTCAATGCAGGGGTGTAGTCAACGACTTTGTTGAGTGGTGTTGGCTGAATCACCTGCAGCTCAACACCAACAAGACTAAGGAGTTAGTGGTGGACTTTAGGAGGAGAGGAACACCCCTGTCCCCTGTCTCCATCAATGGTGCGGATGTGCAGTTTACTAGGGAGTACAAATACTTTGGAGTTTACCTGGACAGTAAACTGGACTGGTCCAGGAACGCTGAGGCCCTGTACAACAAGGGACAGAGCCGGCTGTACTTTTTGAGAACGCTCCGTTCCTTCAACGTCTACAGTAAGATGCTCCCAATGTTCTACCAATTGGTTGTAGCCAGTGCCATCTTCTTCGCTGTTGTGAGCTGGGGCAGCAGGGCGAAGGCTGCGGAAGCCAACATGATTAACAAGCTCATAGGGAAGGCTGGCTCTGTCCTGGGGAATTGGATTCATGGAAGGTGGTCTTGGAGGGGAGGATGCTCTTCAAACTGCGGAACATCCTGTACAATACAGCTCACCCCCTCCATGACACCTGAGGAGTACCTTCAGCAACAGACTGGTTCCACCAAGATGCAGCACAGAATGCCACAGTAGATCCTTTTTCCCTGTGGCTATCAAACTGTACAACTCCTCCCCCTTCTGTCATGGGGTAGCCTGACTCCCCTCCCACCCCCCCCCCCCCCCCCCTCCCCAATCTTTGCACATCTCAAAACACTTTCCACTCGTCACTTTCTTTAATTTCATGTTTCATGTATCTTGTGTTTTATGACTGTTGGAAGATCAATTTCCCTCGAGGGATAAATAAAGTCATTTTGTATTGTATCGTAACAAAATGATGTTACATTCAAAAATCACGTTACTATTTAAACCAATTGTAATACAGACACAAAAAGCTGGAGTAACTCAGCGGTCAGGCAGCATCTCTGGAGAAAAGGAATAGGTGACATTTCGGGTTGAGACCATTCTTCAGACTGGGACTCAGGGGAAAGGGGAATGAGACATATAGACGGTACTTAGGACAAGTGAATGGAAGATTTTCCAAAAGCAACAATAATCAAGCATAATCAATGGAAATGGTTAGGCTAGGTGATAACGAGTCATACAGAAAGTGGAACTCAGTGGATGACAGTAAATCTAGTTCGACAACTAGGGTGGGGGAGGGATGGAGAGAGAGGGGATGCAATGGTTACTTGAAGTTAGAGAAATCAATATCATGCCGCTGGGTTATAAACTGCCGAAGCGAAATATGAGGTGCTGTTCCTCCAATTTACGTTTGACCTTACTCTGACAAAGGAGGAGGCCCAGGCCAGAAGGGTCAGTGTGGGAATGGGAAGGGGAGTTAAAGTGTTTGGCAACCGGGAGAACATGTCCCATACCCAACAGTTCACTTGTAGTCTGATCAACACAGGGCACAACAATTTTATACAGAAAAGGCATTTAATGTTCTGAGGCTCCCCAAAGCAACAACACAGCCCTTCCTGGAAATAAAATCTTCAACATGCAACTCAAGATGCGCTTGGCTTGTTCATTCAATTGACGGCTAAATAATCCAGTTATTGCAAGTTTTGCTCTTTATTCCCTAGAACACAGCCCAGGGAGCACAGATGGTTGGAATTGCCATTTCCTGTATGAGGACTGGTAAATATCAAATATCTCTTTCCACACAACAAAGCTCCCAGCATATTTGCAAAATTAAACAATTGTAATAACTGAAAGAAGGTGTGTTTCAGGGCACTAGAATATTTTCTTTTCCAAATTGGAGCAGTGAAGCATAATAAATCTAGCCTGAAGAAGGGTCTCGACCCGAAGCGTCACACATTCCTTCTCTCCAGAGATGCTGCCTGAACTGCTGAGTTACTCCAGCTTTTTTGTGTCTATCTTGTGATAAATCTAGTGCTTTGAATTCATCAATGTTTTGTTTAGTTTAGTTTAGTTTAGTTTAGTTTAGTTTAGTTTAGTTTAGTTTAGTTTAGTTTAGTTTAGTTTAGTTTAGTTTAGTTTAGTTTAGCTTAGCTTCAAAATACAGTGTGGAAACAGGCCCTTAGGCCCACTGAGTCCATGCTAACCAGCAATCCCTGCACACTAATGCTACACACACTAGGGACAGTTTTACAATTTTTACCAAGCCAATTAGTCTACAGACCTTTACGTCTTTGGAGTGTGGGAGGAAACCGGAGCTCCCGGAGTAAACCCTCGCAGGTCACGGGGAGAAAGTACAAACTCCATACAGACAGCACCATAGTCAGGATCAAACCCGGGTCTCTGGCGCTGTAAGTCAGCAACTCTACCACTGCGCTATTGTGACGCCCTTAATGTTCTGTATGTTTCCAATAATTTCTGGTTTAAATGCATGGATGGTAGCATAGTTTTCACTAATTTAATATTGACACGTCAAGAGTAATAAACAAAATATTCAATGTGCTTGAATGTTTATACAGGCACTCTGACTTTGGAAATAGTCTGGATGGATGGTTTTACTGACACCTTGGGTTCAGAAAGGGAAATGATCCAGATGACTAAAATGCAGTACGTGCATAGAATGATTATTAGGATTTTGTGCAGGAAAGATCTGAAGATGCAGGTTTACACCAAAGATAGACACAAAATGGTGGAACGGTGGCACAGTGGGAGAGTTGTGGCCTTACAGCGCCAGAGCCCCGGGTTCGATCCTGACTACGGGTGCCGTCTGCATGGAGTTTATATGTTCTCCACATGACCGCGTGGATTTTCCATGGGTGCTCCGGTTTCCTCCCACACTCCAAAGATGTACAGGTTTGTAGGCTAATTGGCTTTGGTAAAGATTGTAAATTGTCCCTTGTGTGCAGGATAGTGCTCATGTATGGGATGCTCACTAGTGTGTGCAGACTCAGTCGGCCGAAGGGCCTGTTTTCACGCTGTATCTCTAAACTAAACTAAATGAAAGTAAAATGCTGGAGTAAACCAGCAGGTCAGACAGCATCTCTGGAGAAAAGGAATAGGTGATGTTTCAGGATGTCTGAGAGTCACTTACTAAGACTCTTACAGGGGCTTGAATCTTACTGGGGCCTGAATCTGACTGGGGCCAATCGCTTTCCATGATTCACACTTGAACAATAGTCATTGGGATAATGAACTAGAGGGTGACCAGCATCTGGGAAACAATGCCCCAGAACAGAGCCAAACCCTCTGGAAAGGAAATAAATGATGAAAGAAACCTTAAAAATTAAATAATGTAAGACTTGCTATTACTTCCGAATTACCCACATGCACCAACAGTGTAGAGACAAAGAACTGCGGATGCTAATTAATACACAAAGGGGCACAGAGTGCTGGAGTAACCCAGCAGATCAAGCAGCATCCTTGGAGAATGTGGATAAGTGAAATTTCGGTTCGAGACCCTTCTTCGGAGAATTGACCCAAGACATCACCTATCGATGTTCTCCAGAGATGCTGCTTCACACTCTGAGTTACTCCAACACTTTGTGTGCCATTGTGCACCAACAGTGGACGGGTTTGGGACAGAACAATGAGATCCAACATATTTTGTTCAATCCACGTAACAAAACTCACCTTCCCACCCTAATCGTGAATACTATCCCTTCCTAATTTCTCCACTTACTTGCCCCTTCAAATTCAACCTCTGGTTCCCTAAATCTTATTCCCACCAAACTGATCATTACTTGATTTGCTTTCCTAGCTACCCTAGGAAATGGTTCACCCTCCTCTTCACTGCTGCACTCTTTTGAATCCTGCCATTGTCTCCCTCATGAAAAAGCCACAGTCAACTTCAACGGCGGGTGCCTCGGGAAGCGGCAGCGGGTGCCTCGGTGGCTGTGGGGTCCTCGGTGGCGGTGGGGCCTCACGGTCAATGAGCACGAGGGGGGAGGGGATGGCAGTGGGGACCCGGCATGGGGGGACCACTTTGAGGGATGGTGGGAGAACAAAGGGGGACCCAGTGTGGGGGGGCACTCAAGTTTAGAATCCTCTGCCCAGGGAATAAGTCTGTGTTTGTTTGTTTGTTCATTTGTTCCAGGGAAGGTGCTGTGCACACGGCAGCCAGCTAACAGTCGCTTGTCTTTTTTATTTGTTTTCACTTTTCAAGTTTTTGCGTACCATGTTGTGTGTTGTTACTGTCGGCAGGCCAATTTCCCTCCGGGTATTAACAAAGTTTTATCGTATCGTATCGTATCGTATTTTAACGTCCTGTAAACTATCTCCCCATCGCTAACTCTCTTTCTTCCTGAAAGTCTTGAACATGGATCCATTCCAATTGTCAATGCAACTCTCTCTGTAAATTCTTTCTCTGCCATAACCCACTAACCAAAGAACTCAAACTTCCTGTCATTTCTTCCTGCATCACTTGAAATGGTTCCCCTTCAGTAGCTCTCGTCTGCTGTCCAGATGAGTGGAGATTTCTGCTCTTAGTTCCACTCTTCCCTATCCAGTTGAAACCACTGCATCTGGAGCACTGGCCTCTTGAAGATGCTCTCATCTGGTTCCCAGTTGCCGCACGATCGTCAGATTTATGTACTTGAAGATCTATGAGGTAATTATCAGTATGTTAATGTTGGTTCCCCATGACTGTAGCTCCCAATGTTATTCTAGATCCCCAATGTGACTGTAATCACTGTAGATTCCCATCTGGTTCCCAGTTGCCGCACGACCGTCAGATTTATGTACTTGAAGATCTATGAGGTAATTATCAGTATGTTAATGTTGGTTCCCCATGACTGTAGCTCCCAATGTCATTCTAGATCCCCAATGTGACTGCAATCACTGTAGATTCCCAAGTCACTGTATATTTCCATGTTACTCTAGATCCCCACATCAATGTAGTTCTCCACCACAGTAGATTTCCCCACATCACTGTAGTTCTCCTGTTATTGTGGATCTTCACATCACTATAGGCCACCCTGTACCTTGCAGATTACAATGATAGTAATATATCCCTTGCCATTGTAGATCTACATATCACTATAGAGTCTGAAGAAGGGTCTTGATCCGAAATGTCACCCATTCCTTCTCTCCAGAGATGCTGCCTGACCTGCTGAGTTACTCCAGCATTTTGTGAATAAATGCTGCCTGTCCCGCTGAGTTACTCCAGCATTTTGTGTCTATCTTCGGTTTAAACCAACATCTGCAGTTCCTTCTTACACTAGAGATCCCATTGTCACTCTAGATCATCACATCACTATAGACCCCCATGCCAGTGTAGATCTCTATCTCAATAGATCTCCATGTACCCACGTATCCCCCGTCACTGTAGACTACGTGCTGTCAGTCCATAAAATTATTATTATTATAACAGGAAACAATAAGGTGAGGAGATAATGTGGGAATTAGAGTCATAGAGTTGTACAACACAAAAACACGGCTTTCATTGCAACTTGCCCATGCAAACCAAAATGTACCATCTATACAAGTTCCACCTGCCTGTGTTTCGCCCATGTCCCTCTAAACCTTTCCCATCCATGTACCTGTTCAGATGTATTTTAGACATTGTTGTAGCACCTGTCTCCTCTGGCAGCTCATTCCATATACCCACTACCCTCAGTGTGAAAAAGTTGCCCCTCAGGTTTCTATTAAATCATTCCCCTCTCACCTTAAAACTATGTCCCTCTGGTTCTTGATTCCCCTATTCTGGGTAAAAGATTCTGTGCATTCATCCCACCTATGATTTTGTACACCTCTATAAGATCATCCCCAGACTGCCCAACATCTAGCTAATACTCAGGTCCTCAGTTCCTGGCAACATCCTCGTAAATCTACTCAGCACTCTTTGCAGTTTAACTCTTAACTGCTCATCCAAATTGAATTCCTAAAATATATTAATGAAGTATTAAAATGGTGAAAATATTTTGCTTAACCGCTTGTTAAAATGGAGAAATGTATCACACAAACATGTTACGTGATTATTCAGAAGTATTCTGTAATGTACCTTCAGGGCCTTTTGTGCTTTCTTTCTATAAAAAAGATTTTCATTGTTTCCTCATCTCAACCCTCGCTACTGGCCTTTAACTTCACCACTCCTCCTCCATGCCAGAGGGTGCTTTCCGAGATGAGAGGGCATTTGTACGAGTCCGACACCCCGCCTCAAGAGGCCCAGCTATCAATACTTCATCGGAGCGCTTGGTCCGCATGCCTGGATGGTATGGAATTGTAACAGTCAGCATGTCAGAACTCGGTCTCGTCCTCTCTTAATGCCTGTCTACACAGTAAAAAATTGAGCTGCTTTTTTAAAATCCTGAGGAGAGACACAAAATGCTGGAGTAACTCAGCGGGCCAGGCAGCATCGCTGGAGAGAAGGAATGGGTAATGTTTCGGGTGAGACCCTTTTTCACATCCTACTCAGTTAAATAGCATTGAGATGAAATGTACTGTTCTGGTCCAACCAGGGCAAAAGAATATGGGTTTATTTTGTTTATTTTAGAGCCATAGAGTCATAGAGTCTCACAGCATGAAAATAGGCCCCTCAGCCCAACTTGCCCACACTGACCAACATGTCCCATCTACACTAATCCCACCTGCCTGTGGTTGGCCCATATCCCTCTAAACCTGTCCTATCCATGAATCTGTCTAAATGCTTCTTAATCGTGGTGATAGTCCATGCCTCAGTTACTTCCTCTGGCAGCTCATTCCATACACCCACCACCCTTTGTATGAGAAAGTTACCCTTCTGGTTCCTATTATATCTTTCCCCTCTTCATCATTTTTGCTTCTTCCTTTTTGCCAGAGATGGATTCCTTGCAGGAGTTCTGTGGGAGCCAGACGTCAATGTTACTTCGCTCACACAGCAGGTTTCTATTTCTGAGTCACAACATTCAGTGTTGGCAGGCCTTTCAGCTGTGGGACGATTATAGAAAGTCCACGCCACTTGTCACCAAACGTCCATGCACACAGCAGTGAGCGCCGAGTACCCCGTTCTGAGAAACAGAAGCCAATTATAGCACCTCCTCTGTTATTTCATCTGAGAACACTTAATTGAACAAAGATTAGAATCAAATCTGGGACTTTTCCACACAGTATGCCTCATCTCCAAAATTTCCTGAGAATTAATTGCTGAAACCCTTAATGCAGGCAGTTCATTATGTATATCTCCGCTGTTCTTTAGATTTTAATCCTCGTTGCAACATTCTCTACTATAGTCACATGCACCTCCTCTGATCATTACAGTCGGTGCTGTCAATGTGGCCCATTCTACATCGGCAAGACGAAGTGCAGACTCTTTGCCAAGCACATCCTGAGCTCCCGGTTGTTGCTAATTTTAATTCCCCTTCCCCATTTCCAAACTGACCCGTCTATCCTCGGCCTCCTCCATTGACAAAATAAAGCCCAATGCAAATGAGAGAACCAGGACCTCTGCACAGGGCACGGCAGTGGCGACCAGTTGGGGAGATATCGGGAAATGAAGTAAAATACTTGGCCAACGAGACAACCTTTAAGAAATATCCCAAGGAAGCAGACAGGTTTATCGAGTGATGCCCAGAATTGAGGGTCTTGGCACTCGAGGCAAGACTCTCAATAATGGAACATTAAAAGTTAAAGTGAAGTCAAAGATAACAGGATGGCAACAGAGTGTAGTGGCCCTCTGCATGTCACACCCAGGAGAGGGTGGCACGATGGTGCAGCGGTAGAGTTGCTGCCTTGCAGCGCCAGAGATCCAGGTTCAGTTCTGACTACGGATGCTGTCTGTACGGAGTTTATACATTCTCTCTGTGACCATGTGGGTTTTCTCTAGGTGCTCTGGTTTCTTCCCATACTCCAAAGATGTACAGGTTTGCAGGTTAATTGGCTTTGGTAAAAAAATTGTGAATTGTTCACAGTGTGTAGGATAATGTTAGTGTATGGTGTGATCGCTAGTCAGCGTGGACTCGGTGGGCCGAAGAGCCTGTTTCCGCGCTGTATCGCCAAGTCTAAAATCTAAAGGACCACATGTTTCACATGTTTATATATTCAGCCTGAAGAAGAGTCCTGAGAACAACCCCAAGTTGTCTGTCTCTTTCCCCCCCCCAGATGCTGCCTGATCCATTGAGTTCTTCCAGCACTTTATTTTTTTGCTCAAGATTCCAGCATTTGCAGTCTCTTGTTTAGTTTAGTTCAGTTTATTATTGTCATGTGTACTGAGATACAATGAAAAGCTTTTTGATGCATGCTATCCAGTCAGCAAAAACACTATACATCATTACAATCAAGCTATCCAGTGTACAGATAAAGGATAAAGGATACAATGTTTAGTGTAAGATAAAGTCCAGCAAGGTCCCTTTAAAGATTGATGGTCTGCAATGAGGTAGATGGGAGGTCACAATTGCTCTCTATCTGGTGAGAGGACAGCTCAGTTGCCTAATAACAACTGGGAAGGAGCTATCCCTGTATGTGGAGGTATGTGTTTCCAAACATCTGTGCCTCTTACCTGATGGGAGAGGGGAGAAGAGGGAGTGACTGGGTGTGACTGGTCCTTGCTTATGCTGGTGGCCTTGCCGAGGCTGCATGAAGTGTAGATGGAGTCAATGGAGTCTCCAGAACCTCATCTTTCACCTGGATAGTCCACAGCCCAACAACATGAACATTGAAGAACATTGAATTCTCCAATTTCAGGTAACCCACACCCCTTCTGTTCCTTTCTCTCTCCTTATTATCTCCCCAGGTTCTCTCAGACACCCCACCTCCCCCATAGCTCCCTATTACCCAGATTATCTCCACTCCATCTTGTTTCCATATGTCATCATTCACACGCTGCCTCCACTGGGTCCCCTGTCCTATCTCCCTGCTGTTCCCATCTGTCCACCATGCCCTCCCCTTATCTGGCTCCATTCATCACCTTCCTTTGTTAATCTGGTTCAGCAATCTGCAGCCCTTTGTGGTCTCACACCGATCACCTCCCAGCCTTTGTCGCTGGCTCCAGCCTTCCATCCCCCTACCTAGCTCCATCTGCCCATCAACCCCCTCCTCACCTAAAACCATCTATCACTTTCCAGCGAAGATAGACACAAAAAGCTGGCGTAACTCAGCGGGACAGGCAGCATCTCTGGAGAGAAGGAATGTGCCTGCCACACGCACCCCTCTCCCTCAATGCTTTACCATGGCTATCTTCCCTTCAAAGGCACAGTCCTCATGCAGGGTCTTGACTGGCACACCAACTCTTTCTTTGTCTCCGCAGATGCTGCTTGTGTCTCTGAGTTCCAGCAGCCGTTTGATTTTTGTTCTCACATTGAATTCTTCGAAAAGAGTGCACGTGAGAATGATCTTGACAGTCTAGTTTAGTTTAGTTGAATTTATTATTGTCATGTGTACCGAGGTACAGTGAAAAGCTTTTGTCGCATGCTATCCAGTCAAAGGAAAGACTATATGTGATTACAATCAAGCCGTCCACATTGCCGATAGCTGATCAAAGGTACGTCATTTAGTGTAAGTTAAAATCCGATTAAGGATCGTTCAAAGGTCTCCAATGAGGTAGATGGAAGATCAAGTGTACTCTAGCTGGTGAGAGGACGTTTCAGTTGCCTGAAAATAGCTGGAAAGAAACTGCCCGGCAATCTGGAGGTGTGCTCTTCAAACCTATGCACCTCTTGCCTGATGGGAGAGGACAAAAGAGGGAGTGACGGGGGTGAGACTGGTCTTTGACTACACTGGTGGCCTCGCCGAGGCTGTGTGGTGTGGATGGAGTCAATGGAAGGAAGGTTGGTTTGTGCCGAAAATAGACACAAAATGCTGGAGTAACTCTGGTCTGAAGAAGGGTCTTGACACGAAACATCACCCATTCCTTCTCTCCAGAGATGCTGCCTGTCCTGCGGAGTTACTCCAGCATTTTGTGTCCATCTTCGATATATACCAGCATCTGCAGTTCCTTCCTACGACAGGTTGGTTTGTGTGATTGTTTGGGCTACGTCCACAAATCTCAATTTCTTGCGGTCTTGGATGGAGCTACATTACCGCAATTACCATCTTTTGACCCTGATATAGATTCTTAAAAAGTAACAACTTTGCCGTTGATTTGGAGAGAACCCTCAACAAATACACTCCCTATGGCTTAATTAGTAGCAGGGAACCATCTCTAAAGTGACAAGCTGAAATCAAAATTAAGATGACCACAGTCTCTGCAAAATAACAGAGAACTTGGCCATCATTCATTAAAAAAAAGCAAAACTGAGAGATTTCTGAATGTATTTTCCTGGTCTTTTAACATGTAGATTATCTATTTGGACAAAAATTCTGTAAAATATAATTCAATTCGAGAAAAATAAATCTGCCCACATTATCCTATCAGTATATGATAATAATAATAATAATAATAATAATATTCATTTATTGTCATTGCAACGAGTACAACGAAATTAAAAAAATAGCCAATCCTGACGGTGCGTACAAACATATATGCAATAAATGCAAAAAACAAATAAATACAATTATATTAAGTACAAAGATTTTTTAACAGTGTTGCGTAGTGCAGAAGGTAGTGTTCAGTTCTCCTATGGCCCTGGGGTAAAAAACTGGACACTATAGTGGAAGTTTTGTCAAATTTCTGATATTGGAACATAGCAATCTTCATGTAGATACAGTGCATTCAGAAAGTATTCAGGCCCCTTTACTTTTTCCACATTTTACTACGTTACAGCCTTATTTAAAAATGGATTAATTTTTTTTTTTTAATCATCAATCTACACACAATACCTCATTAAAAAAAGCGAAAACAGGTGTTTAGAAATGTTTGCAAAGTAATTAAAAAGAAATAACTGAAATATAATATTTACATAAGTATTCAGACCCTTTACTCATTACTATTGAGGCACCTTTGGCAGCGATTACAGCCTCAAGTCTTCTTGGGTATGAGGCTATAAGCTTGGCACACCTGTATTTGGGTAATTTCTCCCATTCTTCTCTGCAGATCCTCTCAAGCTCTGTCAGGTTGGATGGGGAGTGTCGATGCACAGCTATTTTCAGGCCCCTCCAGAGATGTTCGATTGGGTTCAAGTCCGGGCTCTGGCTGGGCCACTCAAGGACATTCACAGACTTGTGAAGAAGCCACTCCTGCATTGTCTTGGATATGTGCTTAGGGTCATTGTCCTGTTGGAAGATGAACATCAGCCCAAGTCTGTGGTCCAGAACGCCCTGGAGCAGGTTTTCATCAAGGATCTCTCTGTACTTTGCTCCGTTCATCTTTCCCTCGATCCTGACTAGTCTCCCAGTTCCTGCCACTGAAAAACATCCCCACAGCATGATGCTGCCACCACCATGCTTCACCGTAGGTATGTATTGGCCAGGTGATGAGCAGTGCCGCTTGGCATTCAGGCCAAAGAGTTCAATCTTGGTTTCATCAGACCAGAGAATCTTGTTTCTCATGGTCTGTGAGTCCTCTAGGTGCCTTTTGGCAAATTCCAAGCGGGCTGTCATGTGCCTTTTACTGAGGAGTGGCTTCCTTCAGGCCACTCCACCATAAAGGCCTGATTGGTGGAGTGCTGCAGATATAGTTGTCCTACTGGAAGGTTCTCCCATCTTCACAGACGAACTCTGGAGCTCTGTCAGAGTGACCATCGGGTTCTTGGTCACCTCCCTGACTGTAGATCAACCATATTTATCTCTGTCTATATAACCTTCACCACATATCCTATGCATGGTACACATTCCACTTTGTAATCCAGTCCAGGATTTAGGTAGGACTGAAGTCACTGATATAGTTAGTTTGTTTGGGTAGTTGTTAGTCTGTTAGTCTGTTAGCTGAAGTGAGGAACGCACAGGTGTGCTGCTCACTCGGCATGGGTTTAATAAATGTTTTATGGTTCACCGAATACTTCGTAATGGATTGATTACAAAACACTGGCCAAGGACCTTCTCCTCCGATTGCTCAGTTTGGCCGGGCGGCCAGCTCTATGAAGAGTCCTGGTGGTTCCAAAGTTCTTCCATTTAAGAATGACGGAGGCCACTGTGCTCTTTGGGACCTACAATGCAGCAGAAATTATTTTATACCCATCCCCAGATCTTTGTCTCGACACAATCCTGTCTCAGAGGTCTATGGACAATTCCTTCGTCTTCATGGCTTGGTTTTTGCTCTGACATGCACTGTCAACTGTGGGACCTTATATAGACAGGTGTGTGCCTTTCCAAATCATGTCCAATCAATTTAGTTTTCCACTGGTGGACTCCAATCAAGTTGTAGAAACATCTCAAGGATAATCAATGGAAACAGGATGAACCAAAGGCAATTTTGAGTGTCATAGCAAAGGGTCTGAATACTTATGTAAATGTGATATTTCAGTTATTTCTTTTTAATTACTTTGCAAAAATTTCTAAACAACTGTTTTCATTTTTTCATTCTGGGGTATTGAGTCTAGATTGATGATAAAAAAAAAGACTTTAATCCATTTAAAAATAAGGATGTAACGTAACAAAATGTGGAAAAAGTGAAGGGGTCTGAATACTTTCTGAATGCAATGTACACGAACAATGCTCCCCTGTGAATTTATTTGATGACAATAAAATGTTGGAAGGAGGTATTATATTTCTTTCATTGCCTGAGTTTTATTGTGACATGAATGTATGGCATTGAAGTGGGCAGAAGCAGGCTGGGGCTCTATTTCTCAAGCCTTTCACTGGAAGAATTGCGGCTTTCATTTTGCCATGGCACGACTTGGAACATGTCTGCATTACTTTATGAAAGATCCACTCTGTTGCGTGAAGTGCTTGTGTGCACTGGATGTATTCAAAAGAGAGTTAGATATAGCTCTTAGGGCTAACGGAATCAAGGGATATGGGGAGAAAGCAGGAACGGGGATACTGATTTTGGATGATCAGCCACGATCATCTTGAATGGTGGTGCTGGCTCAAAGGGCCGAATGGCCTACTCCTGCACCTATTTTCTCTGTTTCTACAAGATGCAGCGTGTTGCTCGGAGACATAGAGGTGGGGAGAGGGGTGGTGGGGGTGCTGTGGTGGGAGTTGGGTTGGGGGGAATGAGGATGATGGAATCTATATGCCTCTCTCTGTCTGCAGTCGGAATGGTACTGTTTTAGAGGGAGAACTGCTGTCCCATATTAGTTTGCTGTGATGTAAATAGAAGAACCCTATGTGAAATAGCATTTCAATGTTTCGTAATCATGGACCATGGTGGCCCATCTGGTATCGACATTAACCCTTTTAATATAACAGGAAATGTACCAGGCTAGCAAAACAAAACACTGTTTGAAAAATTTTGGATCTATATCAGATTGTGGCAGACTGTGGCAGATGGTGGAAATTCTTGGCAACATTGAACTTGGCTCAAAGTTATGTTGTTCTTGAACTAAATTCTAACATAAGGGGAGAAAGCGGACCAAGGCTTTTTTTCCTCTGCAGATTATGTCTGAAAAATCTCAGTCCCATTGAAAGGAATTACATACAATTATGTGTACCTTCCAGAGGGCCAATTGGCCACTGCAGATCCTCCATTTTGGAAGTGTCTTGCAAGAAGTTCATCAAAAGCCTGGGTCTGTTAACAAAAAAAATCTCTTGATTTAAACAAGCAATGAAATTTTAAAAAGCAAAGCACGAGCTAAAGTTGAGATTAATGTTGTGGTGTGCATTAGTAGTGAGTTATCTCTCTCTCTCTCTGATGTATTTGACCATGTGTGCATCACGATGCAGGTGTGAACAGTTTAATCAGAATCTTGCATAACCATTCCCATCTTCCAGATCTAAACGCAAGCTGCTGGAAGAACTCAGCGGGTCAGGCAGCATCTGTGGAGGGAATGGGCAGGCAATCGTTTGGGTCGGGATACTTCAAGACTCCAGCAGCTGCAGTTCCTTGTGTCTGAACCCTCTAGATCTCTCCATTGTTCCCACCTAATATTCTGGGTGTTGCTACACTAGAGATTCAGAACCCACAGGTGGATATGTACTTGGTTGGTTATGAGAATGGGATGAAATAAAAATGGGACATGGCCTTTTGTAACAAAACCTTCAAAAACAAGGAGTGACTGTGGATTCACAGAACATAGAACATAGGACAGTACAGCACAAGAACTGGTCTGAAGAAGGGTCTCAACCTGATACGTCACCCATTCTTTCTCTCCAGCGATGCTGCCGGTCCCTCTGAATTACTCCAGCATATTGTGTCTGTCTTTGGTTTAAACCAGCATCAGCAGTTTCTTCCTACACAAGAAATGGCCCTTCGGCCCACAATGTCCGTGCCAAACATGATGCCAAGACTAGCTCTTATCCGTCTGCACATAATCAATATTCCTCCATTCCCTGCATATCTACGTTGCTGTCCAAAAGTCTCTTCGATGCTACTATCATATCTGCCTCCACCACTACCCCTGGCAGTGAGTTCCATGCACTGAATACCCTCTGTGTAGAAAACATATTTCTTTCAACTTTGCCCAACACCTTAAAGCTATTCCCTCTAGTACTTGCTTTTTCCCCCTTAAAAAAAATGATTCTGACTGTCTAACATATCTATGCTGCTGGTAATTTTATGTGCTTCTATCAGGTCTCCCCACAACCTTATGTTGGTAGGTGATTCCCAAGTTATAGGAGTACAATTAGGCCATTCGGCCCATCGAGTCTACTCCGCCACTCAGTCATGGCTGATCTCTGCCACCTAATCCCATTTTCCTGCCTTCTCCCCATAACCCATGATAATAGCTCCTTTATTATAAACGGAATATATTCATATATATATATATATATATATAGATATATATATCTATATATATATATGGCAAGGCAGCACAGTGGCACAGCGGTAGAGTTGCAGCCTTACAGCACTTGCAGCACCAGAGATGGGAGTTTGATCCCGACTACGGGTGATGTCTGTACTGAGTTTGTAGGTTCTCCCTGTGACCGCATGGGTTTTCTCCGAGATCATTGGTTTCCTCCCACATTCCAAAAACGTACAGGTTTGTAGGTTAATTGGCTTGGGTTTGTATACTTGGTAGAAGTGCAAATTGTCCCTGGTATGTGTAGGATAGTGTTAATGTGCGGGGATCGCTGGTCGGTGCAGACTCGGTGGGCCGAAGGGCCTGTTTCCGCATTGTATCTCTAAACTAAAAAAAAGGTATAAAATTATGCTACTTTTTAATCTTTTAGTTTTTTATATATTCATTAAAGGAATATGTGCTAAGTCTGCATTTAATTGCCCATAGATAGACACAAAATGCTGGAGTAACTCAGCAGGACAGGCAGCATCTCTGGGGAGAAGGAATGGGTGACGTTTCGGGTCAAGATCCTTCTTTAGACTGAGAATCAGTCTAAAGGGGGAGTCTCGAGACATGTAAGGGGACTGCAGCATTTTGTGTCTATCTTCAGTGTAAACCAGCATCTGCAGTTCCTTCCTACATATACAATTAATAAACATATGTGTCACAGGTCTGGAAAGCTAAATAATGACATTGAACTTTTTAGAGGTGCAGTTATGCCATATTACCGTCACAAAAAAAACATTGTTTCCCACAGCTCCAAACTTGGGATAGTGCAGCTGTGTGGCATACATCAAACCCTCGACTTCAGCAGCTATTAATTTGCACCATCACTGGCTTGCAGCCCTAATGCTTGATTCCTGGGTTTATCCTTCCCTTCAGATTTCCCTTCCTTTCCTCGTCACATTTTTTTTAGCTTTGATAAATGCTCATGGATTAAAGTATCTTCCAAAGAGTTTCCCTCTCTTCCTGTTGTGACACTCTCCTTTAAATGCTGCCATCTCTTTAAATCTTTCTTGCATCCATTTTTATATTTTTAGGAAAAGAACTGCAGATGCTGGTACAAATCGAAGGTATTTATTCACAAAATGCTGGAGTAACTCAGCAGGTCAGGCAGCATCTCACGAGAGAAGGAATGGGTGACTTTTCGGGCCAAGACCCTTCTTCAGACTGGTGTCTTCAAACAGCTCTCTGCACCAGTTCAAAATCAATGCACACATTTCTGGTATGTCCTGGACTCAGAACTATAGATGCACACTGTTCACCTCTGTTTGAAAAGGACTAGTGAGAGCGATAGAGGACTAGTGAGAGTGTGGAATCAATAATTCTCTGGTGTGGGACGAATAAAGGAATATATTATTAATTCAATTATACTATGTTGTCACATTTACCTGGGTACAGAGAAATGCTTTATTTTATGTACGACCCAGTAAAATCATATTGCAAACCTCATCCAGGCGGAACACATATATTGCCACATTTTGGTGCCAAAATAGTTACAAAACAAGCCCTTCGGCCCAACGTACCCACAATGACCACATGCTCCCGTCTGCACTAGTCTTACCTGTCTGTGTTTGGCCCATATCCCTCTAAACCTATCCTATCCATGTACCTGTCTAAATGTTTCTTAAATGGTGCGATAGTACCTGCCTCAACTACCTCTTCCGGCAGCTCATTCCATACACCGGCCACTCTTTGTGTAAAAATGTTACCCCTCAGGTTCTTATTAAAGGAATAGTTCAGCTATTATAGCTGAATTGTTTGGTGTCAGTGGTAACTGTACTGAAAATATCTGGGCTGTTCATGAAGAGAACCTTGACCGAGACACTAAAGGTATTTATTCACAAAATGCTGGAGTAACTCAGCAGGTCAGGCAGCATCTCAGGAGAGAAGGAATGGGTGACGTTTCAGGCGACCCAAAACGTCACCCATTCCTTCTCTCCTGAGATGCTGCCTGACCTGCTGAGTTACTCCAGCATTTTGTGAATAAATACCTTTGATTTTCTTACGAGACACTAAAGAAGATCTGAAGGCCCCCAATATTCATGAGCATGTATCCACATCTTCAAGAAAGGAGGATGAAGAATGTTTGACATCAATTATCCAATAAACTGACAAACTCTGACTACTATAGAAGAGAAACTTTCCACTGCATCTATAAAATGAATTGAAGAAGTCATGTGCCGTGACATATACCTGCTTGAGGTTACAATCTTGAGTGAAAGTTGACAAAAAAAACAAACCTCGACTGAAGGAAGTCAGAGAAACGGAGAATAAAAATTCCTCCGACAGCTGTCCATTTTACCAAGCCCCCTCCTCCGCTTCAGTTGCCATCAATGATCCTTTTCACCCGCTTTCTGAAACCCGGATATGTGCTTGACAAGGTAAATGGGCTTTGCAAACCACTGGCCTGCAACTGCGAGCCCAAGGTTGCTTGTCGTCCTGTCAAAGGGCATCTGTTTTCCTGGTGGAATTCACGAAGGCTTTTCTGGCAGTCGGATCCAATTACTTGTTTGTGAGGAAAAGAAAATAGTCTTTCATGCAACAGAAATGCATTTGTGGTCGAAGATGGCAAAAGACCCAACTCTGTTATTAGATGACGTATAATTCTCTTTCCTGTTACAGATCATTAAGGGATTTTAGAAGTGCATGATCCAAAAGTGATTCAGCTGATTCTGACACAGGCATTAGGAAGGCCTCGTTAAAGATGTGAAAATAAACTATCGTGCTTTATGTGTAATCCAAAGTAGGTCACAGCGATTATAAATGATATTCCAAAATGAAACGTTTTGCATTTGGGCTTCACTATAACAGTAAAGTAAATTCACTGTTCGGGCAATTAATAAAAGGCAAGGGCATAGTGATAGGAAGCAATTCAGAATGGAAAAAACTTTTTTTTTTCTCTGCAGTACATTCACTGAGATACGTGGAAGTGGGTGTGGACTGCAATTTTCTTGACAATGGATAGGAGGTTAAAATGTGCAGGAAGGAACTGCAGATGCTTGTTTAAACCAAAGATAGACACAAAATTCTGGAGTTACTCAGTGGGACGGGCAGCATCACTGGAGCGAAGGAATGGGTGACATTTCGGGTTGAGACCCTTCTTCAGTCTTGACCCGAAACGTCACCCATTCCTTCTCCTCAGGGATAGACAATAGACAATAGACCATAGACAATAGGTGCAGGAGGAGGCCATTCAGCCCTTTGAGCCAGCACCGCCATTCAATGTGATCATGGCTGATCATTCTCAGGATGCTGCCTGTCTGGCTGTTACTCCAGCATTTTGTGCCTATCTTAGTAGGTTAAAATGTTTGGTTCATCAGGCAAGATGGCCACCCAGTTTATTTACAGTCTTCTTGTAACTCTGTCCTTAAGGAAATAGGGTTGTGAGAAGTTGTCTGTTTCAGAGGTCTTTCTAGTTCTGCGAACAATACAATACAATACAATACAATACAATACAATACAATACAATACAATATATCTTTATTGTCATTGTACCCAGGGGTACAACGAGATTGGGAATGCGCCTCCCATACGATGCAATAACCATGTTTCTCTATTTCCAACAGAAAGGGATGAAAACTGCCTCTTATTTCCAAGGTGTCCACCTCTGCATCTGTGATCAGTACTACCTGAGGCAACCATCTGGTCTGATCCCTCCTTATCTACAGTGGGGAATGAAGCAGAGTTGCTTGTAAGCAAGGGTCTGAAATTCATCCAATAGATGCAATATGTAAGTAGGGATTTTACTGCAAGTTCCATGCATTGTATTGCTAAAAGAATGCATGGTTAAAATGCAATTGTGTGGAAAGAAGACCGGATGCTGATGAGGTATACAATGGTTCATAAGTTCATAAGTTATAGGAGCAGAATTAGGCCATTGGGCCCCTCGTCTACTCTGCCATCAATCATAACTGAACCCATTTTCCCTCTCAAGCTCGTTCTCCTTACTGTACAAAAGCTGGTTGCAGATTAATATTTAGAATGAAATGATTTTTAACCACTACGTTTGAAAATTAATGAAACATTCTTTTCATTGTTACAGAAATCCTAATTATAATCAACTTTTATGTATTATATCTAAAAAAATATACGTCATAAATGATGTGCAACATATTTATTTGACTGACTGATCCTACTGAGAAAGTTGGGTTGGGAAGATTAAAAAAAGTGAAAAACTAAACCACATAATTTCGCCTTCTAAATTATTATGGCCAACACAGCCTATTCATCTTAGGATTTCAAGATCATATAATTAGTAATGGTGCAGTTCTGTGAATGGCAATTTGAGAAATCGTGTATTGTTTGTTTTTAAGTATATGATGAAATGACTTAAATCCACCATTGTGTCAGTTAATGTGATAAAAATAATAACTGGCTATTCTCATTTCCAAAGAAAGTAAGGTGCCATGCAGCTTCATTTAGACAATGGGAGTCATTTTAATCCAGTTTTCCAGGCATGAAGCTGATGAGATTGGGTTCAATGCTGCTTCTACAGTCATAGAGTCGTACTGCACGCAAACACACTCTTTGGCCCAACTCATTCATGCCAACCAAAATGTCCCAGCTCAGCTAACTCCCATTTACCATAGATAGACACAAAAAGCTGAAGTAACTCAGCGGGACAGGCAGCATCTCTGGAGAGAAAGAATGGGTGACGTTTTGGGTCGAGACCCTTCTTCAGACTTGTAACCAAGACTCCCAATTACCATTGTTTGGCCCATAACCCACTCCTCTCAGTTTTATTCTCCATTATAGACATAGAGCATAGAACATTAAAAAATACGTCACAGGAACAGGCCTTCAGCCCATAATGTCTGTGATGTTAAATTAAACTAATCTCATCTGCCTGTGCATGATCCATATCCTTTGATTCCCTGCACTTCCATGTGTCTATCTTTAGACTTTACTTAAGACTTTAGAGATGCAGTGCGGAAACAGGACCTTCGTCCCACTGAGTCCGCGCTGACCATTGATCACCCCGTTCAGCAACACTATCCTACATACTAGGGACAACTTACAATTTTACTGTAGCCAATTAACCGTCAAACCTGTACGTCTTTGGAGTGGGGGAGGAAACCAGAGCACCCGGAGAAAACCCAGGCGGTCACAGGGAGAACGTACAAACTCTGTACAGACAGTACCTGTGGTCTGGATTGAAACGTGCTACTTTAAACTTTGCCTCTCTCACCTTAAAGCTTCAAGAAATGTGAGATTAATTTTGGGCAGGTATAAACCACCAGTCCTTCAAATCTTTATAAAACTGAGGTGATTTGATCTTGTTTCACACTTAGTTACTGCACATCTTAGACAATAGACAATAGACAATAGACAATAGGTGCAGGAGTAAGCCATTCGGCCCTTTGAGCCAGCACCACCATTCAATGTGATCATGGCTGATCATTCTCAATCAGTACCCCGTTCCTGCCTTCTCCCCATACCCCTGACTCCACTATCCTTAAGAGCTCTATCTAGGTCTCTCTTGAAAGCATTTAGAGAACTGGCTTCCACTGCCTTCTGAGGCAGAGAATTCCACAGATTTACAAATCTCTGACTGAAAAAGTTTTTCCTCATCTCTGTCCTAAATGGCCTACCCCTTATTCTTAAACTGTGGCCCCTGGTTCTGGACTCCCCCAACATTGGGAACATGTTTCCTGCCTCTAACGTGTCCAACCCCTTAATAATCTTATATGTTTCGATAAGATCCCCTCTCATCCTTCTAAATTCCAGTGTATACAAGCCTAGTCGCTCCAGTCTTTCAACATATGACAGTCCCGCCATTCCGGGAATTAACCTAATAAACCTACGCTGCACACCCTCAATAGCAAGAATATACTTCCTCAAATTTGGAGACCAAAACTGCACACAGTACTCCAGGTGCGGTCTCACTAGGGCCCTGTACAACTGCAGAAGGACGTCTTTGCTCCTATACTCAACTCCTCTTTTTATGAAGGCCAACATTCCATTGGCTTTCTTCACTGCCTGCTCTACCTGCATGCTTCCTTTCAGTGACTGATGCACTAGGACACCCAGATCTCGTTGTATGCCCCCTTTTCCTAACTTGACACCATTCATATAATAATCTGCCTCCCCCCCACTTTCAGTCTAAAGAAGGGTCCCGACCCGAAACGTCACCCATCCTTTTTCTCCTGAGATGCTGTTTGACCCGCTGACTTGCTCCAGCACTTTGTGTCTATCTTTGGTATAAACCAGCATCTGCAGTTCCTTTCTACACAAAGTATCAGGGTTATACCACAAATATACCCAGTTCTTAAAAGTATGGAGGGATAAAGATCATGTGTAGGCAATTGAGATTAGTTTATCTTCGCATTATGTTCAGCACAGACATTATGGGGCGAAGGGCCTGTTCCTGTGCTGTACCCTTCTATGTTCTATGTTCTAATGTTCTACCTATGTTCACACAATAAATACTACTCCATCTGATGTAGGATTGAGTTGTAGCAAGAGATTAATTACTTTATGTATTCCAAAGATGCAAATGTAGACCATTCAGTCCATCAGGTCCATGTAAGCTGCTAGGGAAGCAATCAAATCAGTCTCATTCATTCTCCCCTTATTTCCCTGTACTTCTGTAACTTATTCCCTCTCATGCATGACCATCAATTCATGATTCCTGTTGCTGTTAACTCACACTTACGTGATAATTTACAATAGGCAACTAAACTCCCAAATTTCGTTAGGACGTGGGAGGGAACCGGAACACCTAGAAGAAACCCATGTGATCGGAGAGAGCATGTACAAAGTCCACTGAGACAGCAGCGAGGTCAGGTTTGAACCAGGGTCCCTGAAGCTACAAGACAGCAGCACTAATCACCATGTTTCCCACAGTGGTAACATCAATCATTGTGCATTGCAAGCGTGACACCCTTGATGTCATGTTGAACTGGGCATAATCTATAAAGAAACAGTGGTAGCCATTCACAGATAATGAAAACCTTAAAGAAGAAAATAGTTCTACAGTTGCTGGACTCAAAAGAATGTTCTATTATTTATAACTACGGTTTCCCACTTATATCTGTGCTGGGCCTGGAGAGGGTCCAGAGGAGGTTTACGAGAATGATCCCAGAAATGAGTGGGTTAATGGCCATGGTGGCGTAGCAGTAGAGTTGCTGCCTTACAACGCTTGCAGAGCCAGAAACCCGGGTTCGATACTGACTACGGGTGCTGTCTGTCCGGAGTTTGTACACTCTCCCCATTACCGCTTGGGTTTTTCCTCCCACACTCCAAAGACGTACAGGTATATAGGTTAATTGGCTTAGTGTATGTGTACATTCCCCCTAGCATGTGTAGGATAGTGTTGATGTGTGGGGATCGCTAATTGGTGTGGATTCAGTAGGCTGAAGGGCCTGGTTCTGTGCTGTATCTCTCTAAAAAATATATATCATGATGAGCGTTTGACGGTACTGGGCCTGTACTCGCTGGTGTTTGAGGGGGGACCTGAATGAAATGTACCGAATAGCGAAAAGCTTGGATAGAGTGGATGTGGAGAGGATATTTCCACTAGTGGGAGAATCTAGGACCAGAGGTCTTAGCCTCAGAATTAAAGGATGTTCCTTTAGGAAGGTGATTAAAAAGAAATTTCTTTAGTCAGAGGGTTGTGAATCTGTGGAATTCTTTGCCACAAAAGGCTGTGGAGGCCGTCAATGGATATTTTTAAAGCAGAGATAGAACGATTCTTGATTAGTACGGGAGTCATGGGTTATGAGGAGAAGACAGGAGAATGGTGTTGGGAGGGAGAGATACATCAGCGATGATTGAATGGCGAAGTGGACTTGATGGGCCGAATGGCCTAATTCTGCTCCTATTATTTCTGACATGATATCTACATTGGAGGATCCATTAAAACAACTATTAACAAAGCTATATAATGGAACACCACATGTGTACAAAATCATGAGAGGAACAGATCAGAAAAATGCAGAGTCTCTTGAGTAAGGTTTAAAGTGAGGGGGAAAGATTTAATAGGAATCTGAGGGATCATTTTTTTTACATAAAGAGTTGTGGTAGATGAAGCAGGTTATATTGCAACATTTAAGAAACATTTAGACATGTACCTAGATTGGACAGGTTTAGAGAGATATGGACCAAGCACAGGTGGGTGGGACTAGTGTAGATGGGGCATGATGGTTGGCGTGGGCAAGTTGGGCCGAAGGGCCTGTTTCCACGTTGTATGACTATGATTCTATGACTCTAGAAATGTATTTGACTCTTGGAAATACGCTTCAAAGATCCACAGTTGTGAACTTCAGAAATCGCACTGCTTTCGCTCACAAAAGCATGGAGAATGAATATCTTTCTCCAACAACATTAGAACAATTGGCAAGGGTCCCACATGCAATGACTTTTTACGCTATGGTTTCATGCAAAAATTAATTTACAGGGCATCATCTTTGCTGCAATCATCATACTAAACCCTCCACAAAATTATTTCTAATTTTTAAGATTCGCTTCCACTTCTCAAGTTGAATCAGAGTGGACTGTGTTCATTTGTGAGATGAACTTCTGACCCTATCATCTCTCCGTCAGCGCAGAACATCTAATTCAATTTAGAACCATGGCTGCTTCCAAAGGCACAGCAGTTCGGCTTCTGTGACCTGGGTTCAATCCTAACCTCTGATCCTGCCTGTGTGGATTTTACACATTCTCTCTAGAACTGGATAGTTCCCTCTGTGTTCTCTGGTATACCCCCCCCCCCCAAAAGATGTTAGGCTTGGTTGGTTAATTGGGCACTGTAAATTATCTCCTGTACGTATGTGAATATTAAAATCTAAGACATTTGCTTTGAATATGGGGAGAACAGAATTGTGTTAGTGTAAACTGGGAGGCACAGTGGCCGAGTTGCTGCCTTACAGCACCAGGGACTCGGGTTCGAACCTGACTGCGGGTGCTGACTGTTCAGAGTTTGTGGGTTCTCCCTGTGACCGTGTGAGTTTTCTCTGGCTGCTCCAGTTTCCTCTCACATTCAAAGACGTACAGGTATGTAGGCTAATTGGCTTTCGTAAAATTACAAATTGTCCTGAGTGTATAGGATAATGTTAGTGTACAGGGTGATCGCAGATTGGCGTGGACTTGGTGGGTCAAAGGGCCTGTTTCCGCGCAGTATCTCTAAAGTCTAGTCTCAAGTCTAAATGGGTGCTTGATGGTTGGCATGGATTTGATGGGTTGAAGGGCCTAATTAACACATTACTGAGACAGGAGCCAGTGTGAGCCAATAAGCACAGTGGTGATGGGCAATAGGACAATGCATAAGGATATAGGAGCACAATTTTTCAGATAACCGTGGATATGTCGGGCCTTTAGTGTCTAGAGACATCTGTGGTTCTACAATCATCTGAGCACATTTTAACTATCCATCAAAGGGTTAGGGAATATCAGCACAATTCATTACACCAATTCTGAAAAGATAATGATGAATGCAGGAATTTTAAGTTATCCACAGCCACTCATATAGACCCACTTATACACCATCAGCATGTCCACCCCAACACTTGCCACACTCCACCATCCACCCCATGACCCTAACCTGCTAATATTCCCGTCCTGTCTATTCTTAGTAATGTGACAGAATGGAAGATAGAATCTTAGTCTGGTGCGTGAAGGTTTTGTGGAAGCCAAAATGGACATTACAGTCATAATAATAATAATAATAATAATATTCATTTATTGTCATTGCAACGAGTACAACGAAATTAAAAAATAGCCAATCCTGACGGTGCGTACAAACATATATGCAATAAATGCAAAAACAAATAAATACATAAATACAATTATATTAAGTACAAGATTTTTTAACGGTGTTGCCTAGTGCAAAGGTAGTGTTCAGTTCTCGTATGGCCCTGGGGTAAAAACTGTTCTTAAGTCTGTTTGTTCGGGATTTGATCGACCTGAAACGTCGACCAGAGGGCAGATGAACAAACAGACGGTGGCCGGGGTGGGATGGATCTTTTATTATTTTGCCTGCTCTACTGAGGCAGCGTAGGCTGAACAGGTGCTCCAGGGAGGGCAGTGAGCAGCCGATGATCTTCTGGGCCGTCGTGATGACCCTCTGAAGGGCCTTCCTGTCCTTTTCTGAGCAGCTGGCATACCATGTGGTTATACAGTATGCCAGCACACTCTCGATGGAGCAGCGATAGAAGGACAACATGAGCTTCTCCTGCAGGTTGGTTTTCCTGAGGATCCTCAGGAAGTGGAGTCTCTGCTGTGCCTTCTTTACTGTGGTGATGGTGTTGGTAGACCAGGTAAGATCCTCTGCGATGTGCGTACCCAGGAACCTGAAAGCGGGTACCCTTTCCACACAGACCCCATTGATGTAGAGTGGGTCGTAATCTACACTGGTTTTTCTAAAGTCAATTATAAGTTCCTTTGTTTTGTAGGAGTTCAGGACCAGATTGTTCACTGAACACCATGCTGCCAGCCTTTGGATTTCATCCCTATAGGCTGTCTCATCTCCTCCTGAGATGAGTCCAACCACAGTCGTGTCATCCGCGAACTTGATGATGGTGTTGGTGGGATGGGTGGGGGCACAGTCGTGAGTGTAGAGGGAGTAAAGGATGGGGCTCAACACACAGCCCTGTGGTGAGCCGGTGCTCAGTGTAATGGTGGAGGAGAGGTGAGGGCCTATTTTGACGGTCTGGGGGCGGTTGGTCAGGAAGTCCTTGATCCATTGGCAGATGGTTTGGGAAAATCCAAGGTCGGAAAGTTTGGTGACCAGTCTGCTCGGGATGACCGTGTTAAAGGCAGAGCTGAAGTCGAGGAAGAGCATCCTCACATAGCTCCCCGGTGTTCAAGGTGGGTCAGTGCAGTGTGAAGAGCAGTGTCGATGGCATCCCCTGTAGACCTATTTGCTCTGTAGGCAAACTGGTGTGGGTCGAAGGTGGGTGGGAGGCTGGCTTTGATGTGCTGCAGGACCAGTCTCTCGAAGCACTTTGTGATGACCGGTGTGAATGCTACCGGACGGTAGTCGTTAAGACCGCTGATGACAGACTTTTTCGGCAGTGGGATGATTGTGGCGGACTTCAGGCAGGGAGGGATGGTGGATTTTAAAAGGGACAGGTTGAAGATTTTTGTGAAGACCTCAGATAATTGGTCTGCACATTCCCTCAGCACTCTGCCCGTCACACCATCGGGGCCTGCAGCTTTCCTGGGATTCACTGCTCTGAGCACGCGCTTAACATCATACTCCTGCACAGTGAAGGTGTTGCTGTCAGGTGCTGGAGAGGGTGTTATGTCTGCCACTGTAGCTTTCACCTCGAAACGAGCAAAGAAACAGTTAAGTTCCTCTGCCAGCGAGGCGTCGCCGTCGGCAGTCGTGCGGTTGCTGGTCTTGTAGTTGGTGATGTGCTGGATGCCTTGCCATACCCGCCGTGGGTCATTGTTGGTAAAGTGGTCCTCAATCTTCCTCTTGTAGGACGCTTTGGCATCCTTGATGCCTCTCTTCAGGTTGGTTCTAGCAGCACTGTATAGAGCTCTATCACTAGACCTGAAGGCGGTGTTACGGTCCTTGAGGAGAGACCTGACATCCTTTGTCATCCAGGGTTTCTGATTGGGATACAACCGGATGCGTTTGTCGACGGTGACATTGTCAACACAGTTTTGGATGTAGCAAAGTACAGTTGATGTGTACTCCTCCAAGTCCTGATCCTCAAAAATATCCCAGTTGGTCCTTTCGAAGCAATCCTGCAGCTGCGAGGAAGCTCCTTCAGGCCATGTCTTAACAGTCTTTATGGTGACTGGAGCTTTCCTCCTGAGTGGGGTGTATGCTGGAGTTAGGAATATGGACAGGTGATCTGACTGCCCCAGGTGTGGTAGTGGTGCTGACCTGAAACCCTTCTTAATATTTGAGTAAACCTTGTCTAGTGTGTTTTTCCCCCTGGTAGCACATCTTATGTGTTGTTCAAGTTTCGGGAGAACTGACTTTAGGTCTGCATGATTGAAGTCCCCGGCTATGATGTGGGCTGCTTCTGGATATGTGCTCTGTTGTGAGTTTATTGCACCGAGCAGGTAGCCTAAAGCTGTGCTAGCGTTAGCATTCGGTGGGATGTAGACTGCTGTTACTATAACCCCTGTAAATTCGCGAGGAAGGTAAAAAGGCCTGCATTTAACTGTTAGGGACTCCAGATCAGGAGAACAGTGGCTATCTATGATTTGGATGTTAGTGCACCAGCTGTTGTGCACGTAAATGCATAACCCCCCCCCCCCTTGCTCTTACCGGAGTCGATGTTTCTGTCCCAACGAAACGCTGTACGCCCGGCTAGCTCAATGGCTCCGTCTGGGATAAGTGGATGAAGCCATGTCTCTGTTACTAAGAGAATGCAACAGTCCTCCACAAGTTTGTTTGCTGATATCTGTAGTTTTAGTTCGTCCATTTTGTTGATGATGGATCTGGCGTTGGTGAGAAACATGCTGGGTAGCGGTGGTTTGTGTGGCTGTCTCTTTAGCTTGGCAAGTATACCGGACCGGCATCCTCGCTTTTGCTTCCTGTTTCTCCTCCGCCTGCGACGCCTGTTCGCGCCGACAACTATCCACGGAGCGCCCGGTGTCCTGGCTATCTCTTCCGGTATATTTCGCGGGTGTGGAAATTCGCGCACAAGGTCCCGATTGCACTGGAATCCTATGATCAGAAGATCCTTTCGGTTGTAGGTAGGATTTGCCTGATTTGCCTGGTTTGCATGACTAAAATTGACTAACAGACATAACACAGATAACACACATAAAACGCACCGAAAGGGAGAGCTGTGAGCCGCTGCGTCCGTGCGCGCCGCCATCTTGATATCTTGATAGAGCAATAGCTTGGAAACCATTCCTTTGGTCAAACTTGATCATGTTAAACAAGATGTGGAATCTACGCTTGTCCCATTTGCCCATGTTTGGCCCATATTTCCCTAAACCTTTCCTATTCAGGTACCTGCCCAAATATCCTTTAAATCGTGTTATGGTGCCTGCCTCAACTACCTCCTGTGGCAACTTGTTCCATATACCCATCATTATCAATCTTGATGCAATCAAATCGGAAAGGGCCATGTTTTTTTGATGACTTTCCAATTGAAGTCAGTGATAGAAAACAAAAATTTAGCTTGATATTCTATTCCTCCTAGCCCGGTGAAGCTGAATGTATTTAACTTGGCATAGAACGATAAACAAACCTGTTATCAATGGCTTCTGGTAGTGCCTTTTCTCAGGATAGTATTGGGAATTAACCTAGATGGGGAATTCAGGACATGGAACCAGTGTCATTTTTAAAGTAATTGAGTTATACAGCATGGAAACAGGGCCTTCAGTCCTACTTGGTCCAGCTAGACCAAGATGCCCCTTCTAAGTTACTCAGATGTGCCTGTGTTTGTCCCATCTCTCTCTAAACGTTTCCTATCTATGTACCTATCCTAGTGTTTTTTAGAAATAATTAGAATACCTGCCTCAACTATCAATGAGTGAAAAGGTTGCCCTTTAGGTTCCTATTAAATCTTGTCCCTCTCACCTTAAATCTAGATCCTCTTGTTCTTGATTTTCCAACCCTGGGTAAAAGACTCTGTGCATTCATCCAACTCTATCCGATCCATTCCTCTTATGAATTTATACACCTTTAAAAGATCACTACTCAGCTTCCTGCATTCCAAGGAATAAATTCCATGCTTGTCCAAAATATCCCAATAGCTCAGATCGTCAAATCCTGGCACCATCCTGGTAAATCTTCCCAGCACTCTTTCCAGCTTAATGACATCCTTCCGAAAGCAGGGTAACCAAAACTGAACACAATACTCCAATTGTGGCCGCATCAACATGTTGTACAACCGTAACATAACATCCCCATTTCTACCCTATACACAATAACTTGACTGATGAAGGCCAATGCACCAAGATTCTTCTTTACCATTCTGTTTGCATGTGACACCACTTTCAAGGAACTATGTTCAGCCATGATCACATTGATAAGCCATGATCAGCCATGATCACATTGAATGGTGGTGCTGGCTCGAAGGGCCAAATGGCCTACTCCTGCACCTATTGTCTATTGTCTATTGTCTATGTACCTTTAAGAGTAATATGTGCTCCACAGCATTGCCCAGGATCTTACCATTCACTGTGAAAGTCCTGCCCTGGTTTGACTTCCCAAAATGAAAACCCTTGCACTTATCTGCATTAAACACCATTCCTCAGCCCATTTGTCCATTTGCCCAACTGAACAAGATACTGTTTTAATTTTAACAACCATCTTCTCTCTCTTCAATACCACCACTTGCAGCATCATTGCCAAGCCACACACTTAACCGGTAATATACAGTAATTTCTTCATTGTTGCTGTATAACATTATAGACAATAGACAATGGACAATAGGTGCAGGAGTAGGCCATTCGGCCCTTCGCACCAGCACCGCCATTCACTGTGATCAAGGCTGATCATCCACAATCGGTTCCCGTTCCTGCCTTCTCCCCATATCCCTTGATTCCGCTAACTCTATCTAACTCTCTCTTGAAAGCATCCAGAGAATTGGCCTCCATGGCCTGGAATTAATTACCTATCATTTTCATCAGACTTTCATCCGAAACAAATGTGATAATTGAGAAAAGAGGATCATCACCACCTTCTTAAAGTCAATTAGAAGTTGACCTTGCCACTGACACCCACATTTCTTCAGATAATTCATCATTTTGGTTTAAACAACTGCCAGCCATTGAGTTGGCAGCCAAATGTCCTGGTTTTATTCTGAAACTTATATGACGAAATCCACACACACTCATTCTATGTGGCAAGGCTTTTGGGAGAGTGATCTGGAGCTGATTTAATTCACTCCCTGGCCTAAAGGCGCAATGGTGCTAGGTATCATCCCAATTTTCATTGGGTATCATTATTTAGTTTAAGGCAGTTCTGAGGATTTTGAGCGGCAGGTCCTGACCTGCTGCAGACTACAGGAGTACGTGCTGGGGGATGCACTGAAACCTGGTGCAGCCAATGTCAAGGCTCTGTGGAGGGGGAAACAGTTTAGGGTCCTTCTGCTGCTGGACATGGGGGGGCAGGGTGTGGTGGAGACGCCCCTCAAAATAAGGGAAGGGATTTCACGCCAGTGGGCTACATGTGTGGCAAGGTGTGAGGTAAAATTGTGATTTGGGGAAACTATATTGTATGTATGTGGGGAGTGAATTCAGTAAATTGGATATATGTATAACCTTCGAGAATGTCGGATGGAGCTTTTTGCACGGTACATGTATTGTATATATCCATTATCCGAATAAAGTCTATTTTGATTTTTAAAAAAAAAAGAGTGATAGGAATGTTGCTGACTGGTCCTCTGCAGACTGCAGGAGTGTGCAGCCAATGCCAAGGGGGAGGACCACAGTCTAGGGTCCTTCCACTGCTGGGCATGAGGGACAGGGTGTGGTGGAGAGAGACGCCCCTCAAAATAAGGGAAGGGATTCCACGCCAGTGGGCCACAGGAGTGGCAAGGGTGTGGGGTAAAATTGCGATTTGGGGAAACTATATTGTATGTATGTATCGCCTCAAAGAATATCAGATGAAGGTTTTTGCACATTACATGTATTGTATATATTTATTACTTGAATAAAGTCTATTTTGATTTTTTTTAAAGATAAACTATGAGTGATAGGACATTGGGGGCCAGGACCTGGTGGCAATGCCCCTTAAACAAGGGAAGGGATATCAACTCAGGGGGCCACATGAGGGGCTAGGGTACCTGGTAGTGATACATCTGTGAACACCACCAAACCTTCTTCTTAGGCCTCCTCGGTCATGGCTGACCATGGGTGATGCATCCAAGTTGGGTGCTTGCTCCACACCTCGGTTAGAGCAGCGTCGCTTGTGGCTGAAGAGACCAATGCGGGAGTGACAGTGTCTGTTGCAAAGGTCACATTTGTGTGTGGTCTTGTCTGTTGAAGTTGCTGCGCTCCTTTCTGCGTGCCCACTTTTCTGCCACTGCGTTCATCAGTTTCTCTTCCCCCGTTTTGAGATGTTGGTTCAAGGTACCTCTCCATCTCGTACGGTCAGCTGCAAGGCTCTCCCAGAACTCCACATTGCTGTCGAACGCCTTCAAATCCTTGTAACGTAGCTGTGGGCGGCCGATGGTTCTCCTCCCAGATATCAGCTCTCCATAGAGGATGTCTTTTGGAATATGGCCATCCTCCATGCGAGACAGAATGTTGGCGTTGGACACTCTGTCTTGCCAGGATATACCCAGGATACGGCGGATGCTTCTGAGGTGGAACGTGTTGAGTCTTCTCCAGTCTGGCATATGTAGTCCATGCCTCACTGCCGTACAGCAGCGTGCTGTTGACACAGGCGTTGGAGACTGCTATCTTTGTCTTCACTGTCAGCTTTGGATTGGTCCACACTCGAGTTGTGAGGCGAGCGAGAGTTGTAGCTGCCTTGCCGATCCTCTTGTAGCTGCCTTCCCGATCCTCACCAAACACAATGCTATTAAATGTATGTATAGCCGCTGAGAATGTCGGAAGAAGATTTGCACAGTTCTTGTTTTGTGTATATTTTAAATTCTAAATAATGTTTATTTTCGGGCGGAAAAAAAGTATGTTTTGTTGGGGAGCAGGGGCTGGTGCAGATACCCTTCAAACAAGGGAAGGGTTAAAACCCCAGGGAACCACATGAATGGTAAGGGTGCTTGGTGTAAGGATAGTTTGGGAATGCCACTGAATATGACACGAATGAAACTATAAATGCTGAGAATGTCAGAAGAGATATTGCACTGTTCTTGTTTTGTATACATTTTTATTCTGAATAAAGTTAATTTTTGAGGGAATAAAATGAAACATTATTTCTTCAAAGATTTTTGTTAACTTTGCCAATTTGTTCACAGTGAAGGTAAATATCTATTTGTCTAGTAAAGGGGACCACTGACAAGGATCCTTCTGCTGCTGGACTTTGAAGGGCAGAGTCCCTTGAGGACACCCCTCAAATAAGATAAGGGATATCACCCCAGGCGGCCACACAAGTGGCAAAGGTGTCTGGTTTAAAGATAGGTGCAAACACTGCTGAGTATGACACTAATTAATGTACAGACACCGAGAACAGGGCCGTTTTTACAGCATTATGGGCCCCCGGGCAAAGCAGTGTACTGGGGCCCCTACCGTTACTTTCCCCCACCCCCTTTTCCCTACCAGCCCCCCCCCCCTGTCGTGCCGGCGAAAAGCATTTACCGAAAAGCACTTAGCGATGGACTTAGGGTGCTACATTGTTGCGAAAAGCACTTACACATCGCTGTGAGAAGCACTTAGGGACCGAAAATGTTGCGAAAAAAGCACTTATTGAACCTACATTTTTAAAGTAGTATTTATTTATTGCAAGTCACTTAACATACACAGATCAGCATGGGGCCCCTATGCTCATGGGGCCCCGGGCAAGTGCCCATCAGGCCCATGCGTTAAGACGGCCCTGACCGAGAATGTGTGAAGAGTTTTGGCATAGCTTTTGTTTTGTATATATTTTTCATTCTGAATAAAGTTTATTTTTGAAATAAAAGAACTGTGTCAGTTCTACAACATAAGTTCTTCAAAATGTTCTTTTAATTTTAATAGTGAAGGTAAATATCTGATCATCCACTAAATTATAAACACTAAACACTGAAAAATTAAAAATGGCTTGGAGAAAAAAAGAAACATTTATTGTGTTATTAAAAGTTCACCTTTGATCCACAAATAATAAGAAACTTTTTGGTAAATTCCCTGGCATTTAATCAGTCATGATAATACCAATAGCACTGTAAACTATTCAAATCTCGGTTGGATTCTAGGCATTTCCTTTCCTGTTCTTGTTACACCTGCATTTGAATCAAAATGTGTCGTATTTAACCTAAGCCCACGAGTCTGTTTTGTTTACTGTCATGTCAGAGTCTGCTTCAGTGATATGAAAGAATGTGCTTAATGTAGCGTTAACATGCAGGTCAACAGGGCAACTCACCATATACTTTCCCACAATCTTTGCTCATTAACAGTGAGCTATCCATTGTGCAAATGTTGGAGCCTTTCCATAAATGTGGGTAAAGGAATGAGTACGGAATACAGACGGCAGACAACAGTTTTCAAATGATGTCGTTTTGTAAAAAGAGAGTGAATCAAAGGTTAATATCAGAAAAAAACCTGTTCTGATCAGTGCACTTTCTGGTAAACATATGGATTTCTGCAAAGTCTTTTTCAGACAATACAGATGCATAACGTTGCAATCTTATCAGGGTGGGGTAATGGGTAAGGGGGAGTGCAGTAGAAAGCAGCTATATTTACACCTCAGCCGTAGGTACAGTGCAGCACCTATGGAGTGATGAATTTTGCATTGGCTATGAAAGGTCTCATGACTTTATTCAACTTAGCTGGTGCTTAAAGCTGAACTAACATACAGTTAAAGGGACAAAGATAGACATAAAATGCTGGAATAACCCAGTGGGTTAGGCAGCATCTCTGGAGAATATGGATCGATGACGTTCCGGGTCTGTATCCCGGGGAGCCGCGGCCTGAAGACGGAGGACCCGCTCGGTAGGCCCGACTCGCCCACCTGAGACCGGGGACTTGCCCGCCGTGGACAGCGGAGATAGGAAACCGAACATCTCAAGAATCAGTCTGGCAAACCTCCTCCTTACACAGATTTATCCTTTCTTAGGGAGGGAGATCAGACTTGTACATCATATTCCAGATGCAATCTCAGCAGGCTCTTTTAAATTAGTTGTTAGTTAAATTAGTTAACAAATTATTATTGTCATGTGTACCGAGGTACAGTGAAAAGCTTTTTGCCGCATGCTTTCAAGTCAAAGAAAATATTACACACGATTGCAATGAAATCGTCCACAGTGTACAGATAAAGGATAAAGGGTACAACATTTAATGCAAGTTAAAGTCCGATAAAAGATAGTTAAAAGATCTTCAATGAGGTAGATGGCATCTATTGTAGAGAAATCATTTTGCAATAAAGGCAGGCTTATGATATTTGTCTTCCTAATTGTTTGCTGCAGCTACATGTGTTTGTGTTCATGGAATTGTGTGGAAGAACAGCCAGGTACCTCTGAACACCAACACCTTTCAATCTCTCAATCCCACTATACCTTTCTATTTTTTTTCTGACTAAGTGGATGAATTCAAATTTTCCCACATTACATTCACTTGCCATATCCTTAACCTTTCACTTAGTCTCACTTCACTGAAGCCACTCTCCATTCTCCTCACAACCTATTCTGCTGCCCAGCTTAGTATCATCAACACACGTAGATATATTGCACTTGATCTGATTGAATTCATTGATACCGATTGTGAGCTTCTGGGAATGCCCTGCCCATCCTTAGATCACCCCAAACCTCCTCTCTGTTTTCTGTCCACTAATCAATCCTTAATATCAAATGTCAATATCAAAATCAATGTCAAAGCAGCTACAGCCAGACATAAAAACAGCTTTTTATCCACGAGTGATAATTCTACTCAATAACCAAAGTATGTAGTCTCTTTTTTGCTCTGGTTTATTTTCACCCACATGTTTAGACCGTAATGGTGTATCCTTATTGTTTTGATGTGTCTATGCTTTACTCTTAATTGTTAATTGTATGTTTTTGTTGTCATTTGTGAGCGGAGCACCAAGGCACATTCCTTGTATCTGCATACTTGGCCAATAAACTTATTCATTCATTCATTCATTCATTCATTCATTCATTCAAATATTACCCACAACACCAAGCACATTAATTCCATTTAATTTTGAGGTAATTTATCAAAGGCCTTCTGAAAATCCAAACACATTAAGTGGTTCACTATTCTTTACATTTGCTGGTCACAACCATTGTCATGAACATCTCTTTCTCCAATTCTGGTACCTCCCACTCCCAATCTCCTCTCTCTCCTCCTTAACTACCCAGCTCCTTCCTCCCCAACTCCACCCCCCATCCACACATATTTTTTTCTTGTCACCTAGATCCTTTCCCCTCCTCTGCCTCCTCCATCCACTCTTCACCAGGTCTTCCCCATTTCAAGTCTCCCATTTTTCACCGCCTTATGCTAACATCTGGAACTGATGTGCTATAATGCTGAGAACTATATTCTATACTTTTTTTATCTCACCCTTGCTCTACCTAACATACTTGAGTCTGACTTTATTGTATTTATATTTGGTACATCAAATCTGCTTGGAAAGCAAATAAAACAAAACTTCTGAAGAAGTTTCTCGACCCGAAGTCACCCATCCATGTTCACCTGAGATGCTGCCAGAGCTGCTGAATCGTTCTGGCACTTTGTGTCTTTTTGTGTATTAACCACCATCTGTAGTTCTTTATTTCCAAAACCTTTCACCATGTCACGGATAACGAGGGATGCCCCCACACACAGAGGCAATGACTGAGCTGCCAAGATAACCCAGAGAGTGTAGGGCCGACTCTTCAGGTCCAAAGCCTAGCCGCCAGGATAAACCTCAGACTGCCAGCGCCCCCTCCGAAGAGAAGGGTGAACTGCAGGGAGAGCCTGCGATTGCCACGCCTTCTCCTTCAAAGTTTGCAGGGAGAGCCTGCGATCGCCACACCTTCTCCTTCAAAGTTTCATTTTAGTTTAGTTTAGAGATACAGCGCGGAAACAGACCCTTCGGCCCACCGAGTCCGCAACGACCAGCGATCCACGCACATTAACACTATCCTACACACACTAGGGACAATTTACACATACACCAGGCAATTAACCTACATAGCTGCACATACCATCCGGCGCGGCCTGAAATAGGCCATTGACCTTTCACCGCCCAGCGGCGGCTTCAATATCGGGAGCCCCGACCGCCCCGACGTGGCAAATCCAACAGCCTGACCGCGGGACAAGACGGCAGGGAAGAGAAAAAGACATTCTGGCCTTCCATCACAGTGAGGACGGACTGGAGGAGACTCACTGTGATGGATGTTTCTTTTTGTTTGGTGTTAGTTGTGATTGTATGTGTTATTGCATTTTTATTGATTAATCTTATTGGTCTTATTGTTCAACTGCGGGTAATGTTTCATTTTACTACACATTTATGTGTATGTAACAAATAAACGACTATTGACTATTGACTATTGACTTTGGAGTGTGGAAGGAAACCGATCTCGGAGAAAACCCACACGGTCACGGGGAGAACTTACAAACTCCGTACAGACAGCACCTGTATGTCGGGATCGAACCCAGGTCTCCGGCGCTGCAAGCGCTGTAAGGCAGCAACTCTACCGCTGCACCACAGTGACCGCCAAAGACCAGGACTGAGCTGCTGAGACAAGCTCGAGATCACCAGAGCCACCGCACATGTGCTCTGATGGTGAGGGACAGCGCCCCCATGCGGTCCTCGACTTTCTTACAACTGTAACTAAAATATATCATGTGAGTGCACCCTGCTGCCAGTTGCAGTTTATCATAAAATGCTGGAGTAACTCAGTAGGTCAGGCAGCATCTCTGGAGAGAAGGAATGTGTGCCGTTTCAGCTCGAGACCCTTCTGCAGACTGAAGAAGGGTCTCGTCTGAAGAAGGGTCTTGTCTGAAGAAGGGTCTCGACCCAAAACGTCACACATTCCTTCTCTCCAGAGATGCTGCCTGACCCGCTGAGTTACTCCAGCATTTTGTGTTACCTTCGATTTGTACCAGCATCTGCAGTTATTTTCCTGCACAACTTGCCAGTGTCAGTGTGGTCACTGCCGAGCGCTGACACGGCAACCTTGGTACACATAACTCAGTGGGTCAGGCAGCATCCCTGCAGATCATGGTTAGGTGATGTTTCGAATCGGGACCCTTCTTCAGATCTTCACTTAGTCTCACCTCACTGAAGCCCGTCACCATTCTCCAGACTCAATATATAATAATTATATTATGTTCAGATATAACGATATGATACGATACGATAGAACTTTATTGTTCCCAGGAGGGAAATTGGTCTGCCAACAGTCATGAAACACAACAATGACTGGTTAATAACATTTACAATTACCTATGCCTCTTTGAGAAGTAGCAACAAAGAACTGCAGATGCTGGTTTATACCAAAGATTGATACAAAGTGCTGGAGTAACTCAGCGGGTCAGGCAGCATCTCCGTAAAAAAGGATGGTCGAGACTTTTCTCAACCCAACCCGAAAGGTCACCATTTCCTTTTTCTCCAGAGATGCTGCCTAACCGGCTGAGTTACTCCAGCACTCGGCATCTATCTTTGAGAAGTATTATGGGGGAGAGTAGTTGTCTTTAACAAGCAGTTAACAGACAAGTAGGGGCCTCGTGAACAGACAGCCTTAAGCTGTTGAACAATCAAACTGAATGCCAACTGCTCACGAGGCGATTATGATTCAGAAGTGAAGTTGCAGGAAGCTTGTGAGTTTACTGAAATACATAATTCCAAGCAATTATAAAGCAAGGCCACATTCACTAATTAGCACCTCAGGGTCACGAAACATGCTCTGGTCTGATTGAGTGCAAGATGGCTGCACAGATTTGCACTGATATTCACTCCAGGGATCGTTTACTGACTCTATGCTAACAAAGCCTTCAGTCTGGCTGAAAATGCCTGATGGTTTTGTGGGAATGAGAATCCTGATGTTTCGCTTTAAAATGTGAATCTGGCCTGTGTCAAAGTAGCAATGGTAACTTATGATGTATTGCAGAGAAGGCTATTTGGAGGCTAAAACAAAGAGAGGAATAAATATTTTATGCTCCCATTTTTGTAGCCAAGTTTTAAAGAGTTAAGTAGGGCAGCATAGTGGTGCATCCTGACCATGGGTGCGGTCTGTATGGTGTTTGTCCGTTCTCCCCGTGACCTTCGTGGATTTTCTCCTGGAGCTCTGGTTTCCTCCCACACTCCAAAGATGTACATGCCTGTAGGTTAATTGGCTAGGTAAATTGTAAATTGTCCCGAGTGTGTGTAGGATAGTGTTGGTGTGTGGGAATCGCTGGTCAGCACAGATTTTGGTGGACCAAAAGGCCTGTTTCTGCTCTTTATCTCTAAACTAAGCTAAAACTAGTTTGCATATGAAGACATTTGTCTGTTCTGAAGATATTTCATTTTATTTGCAGGAGAGACTGCTATCAGTAATTAATGTGTTGTGTACTTGGCAAATTCCCTCACTTGTTTGCTCTAAATTGCTTCAATCATGAGCCCAAGGACAAAGGCATAAACTAAGTGCCATGAATACTAAGTGCACACATGTTGCATTGCTGATAGCAGTCTCAGCTGCTAACAAAGCCACTTCTCACAATGTGATGGGAGAGAAGGCAGCACAGCAGCACAGCTGGTAGAGCCACTACCTCACAGCCCCAGTGACCTCGTTTTGATCCTGACCTCGGGTGCTGTCCGTGTGGAGTTTGCACGTACGTCCTGTGACTGCGTGGGTTTCCCATTGGTGCAGGAGTGTTTTTTCTCTGGGGGTTACAAGATACAGGAGTCTGAAAACCATAGATAGACACAAAAAGCTGGAGTAACTCAGCGGGACAGGCAGCATCTCTGGAGAGAAGGAATGGGTGAAGTTTCGGGTCGAGACCCTTCACAGTCTGAAAATCATGACTTCCAGGTTCACCACAAGCTTCTTCCCAACAACCATCAGGTTTCTGAACACAATAAATACCACCTAAACCACAAAGTACGAATTGTCTTGGTTTCACTGGGACTTTGGGCTCTTTTTGCATGAATATTGAGTTAAAAAATATATATATTTAACTTTTTTTGTTTATTATGTTATCGATGAGTACTGTATTTACAGATCTGTTATGCTACTGCAAGTACAAATTATATTGCTCTGTTTTTGGAACACACAAGAATTAAATACCTCTTGACTTTTGACACTTGGGCGCTCGGTTTCCTCCCACTTCCCAAAGACGTGCGGGCTTGTAGGTCAATTGGCTTCTGTAAATTGCCTCGAGTCTGCAGGGAGTGAATGAGAGAGTGGGAATAACATGGAAGTAGTGTGAAGGGAGATTTGGTGGCAACCTGGACTCGATGGACCGCAGGGCCTGTTTTCATGCTCTTTCTTTCAATCAATATAAATAAATTGTAGTGGCCTGGCGGAGGCCAGAAAAAGGCTGGACGCCAGGCAGGTTTAGAAAGTTCTTTATTTGGCTGTGAGCCTCCACTCACAACGAAGTCCACCTAGGGATAAACCACTCCCCCCAACGGGCTGAGTCTTAACCCTTTAAGCCTGTCCGTCAAGTGCCGAGGGGGCTGATCCTAGGAGTGGCCTGATACCCAGGGACCGACCGCCACAAAATCTAAATATATTTACTCGTGATCATTTTGGTAACCATCCACTTTTAATTAAGAGTCCTTTCATATATTAATGGCATGTAGACACATCCCATTGTAAAAAAAACCCGTATAGTTTTTACATTGTAGGGCAACACAGAAGTCACACATGCAACATTAGGTTTATGCAGTTTTGCTGTATGTAGCTTTAAAATTATTGGCCAGGCATGCATCTCAGCCAGACAGAGCTGAAGCACTCTTGCCTTTGTAAAGCTGACATTCTTGGCGCATTCATGGTACATAAGTGCACAGAAATGCATGATATGTCAAGCAGGCACAGTTAAAATGATAGGCAAAACTCCCAGGGCATCAGGTCCTGTTGTGGTCTCTGGTAAAACAAAGCAGGAGGGTGGTACTGCTTCTCGCAGTTGGAGAGTCGGGGTCTTTCCACTGCTAATGAAAGCTAACACCCGCCTGTGTGAGATCCGTCAGATTTTTACTACTCCAAAGATAGACACAAAAAGCTGGAGTAACTCAGCAGGACAGGCAGCATCTCTGGAGAGAAGGAATGGGTGATGTTTCGGGGCGAGACCCTTCTTCAGACTTTCAGTCTCGACCCAAAGTGTCATTAATTCCTTCTCTCCAGAGATGCTGCCTGTCCTGCTGAGTTACTCCAGCTTTTTGTGACTATCTTTGGTTTCAATCAACATCTGCAGTTCCTTCCTACACAGATGTTTACTCCACATGTGATTAAGTTCAGGGACCTAAGGCTCACTCCACACCCAATGTTCCTGGTGCTTAATTATGTGATTGCAAAACATTAAGCTTGTTCGTTGACTGTGCAAAAACAATTTGCCTTATCGCCTTTGAATTTACTTTGTTGATCCTCAACATGTTCACCATGCCTAAGAACCACAACAGGCACACAGCAAACAGCAAAAAAAAGAGCAATTTACATTTACACAGTACTTTCAATATTGCAAACCCTCCCAAATAAAAAAAAAATATTGATATATTGCCCTCAAGCATTTAAGGAGAGTACTTCATGAAAATGTTTTATCAGGGAGCCCTTGTCAATTAAACAGTGGCCTCTGAAGATGGGTCCCGACCCGAAATGTCATTTATTCATGTTCTCCAGAGATGCTGCCTGACCTGCTGAGTTACTCCAGCAGTTTGTGTCCTTTTGTGTAAACTTGCATCTGCAGCTTCAATTTAAGAATCGATTGGGATTTCTGGAAAATTCCACATCCAAGATGCTTTGTGACAAAGATCTAGCCTACCTTTGCATTTCGTTACCTTTAAGTCAGCATCTTGCTGGGAGCATAATCCATTGTTTGAAATGAGTTGCCCTCAGACAGACTCCGCGCCTTTTCTGTCAGTCACTGAGATCATGGCCGATCTGTGACTTAACACTTTACCCTTTTCCCCCACATTGCTTCATAATTTTGTTTAATGGAAATCAATCATATTTACTATTAACACTTGATCCAGCCACAATTTGCAGGAGTGAATGTGGCCATGGCATCATGTTCGGCACAGACATGTGGGCCGAAGGGCCTGTCCTTTGCTGTACTGTTCCATGTTCTAATTCCAAACTACACTTTGCACATAAACCAAGTTCTTTTTTTTACTCTGGCCATAATTAGTTTCTCTTTGTCTTCTCGGGACCACTTCATATCTCAAATTCTTGGATCAAATCATGTGTCAATCTTCTAAATTCCAAACCATCGTTTGTGTAATCCTTCCTTTTAATTTAACCATTATTATTGTGGTGAGTTTGCACTATATTTCAAGCTAATGTATGATTTCTTAACTGAGGTCATTTCACTGATGTTGTTTGCTGCTTTTATCTCATTAGCTTTTTAAATTATTCTCTGCACATATGCACAATACTTTAGTGATCCAGATGCATGGCCTGAGTCTTCTTGGAATCTCACTGCTTTTAGCTCTTCATCATTTCTTGATTAGTTCTTGATTAGTTAGGGTGTCAAAGGTTGCGGGGAGAAGGCTGGAGAATGGGGTTGAGAGGGAAAAATAGACCAGCCATGATCGAATGGTGGAGCAGACTCAATTGGCTGAATGGCCCAATTCTTCTCCTATGTCTTATGGTGTTATGGTGTTTTTTTATAAAATACTCTATAAATCCGAGTTGGATAACCCTACAACCTGGCTTAATTAGAATACATTTGCTTCAGTTTTATCCATTCTTTTCATATCTCCAACCATAGTGCTTATAATGATGGAGACATATGGGACAGCAGATGCTGAAATCTTGAGTAAAACACAAAGTGCTGGAGTAACACAGCGGGTCAATCAGCATCTCTGGAGGGAAAGGACAGGCAAAGTTTTGGGTCTGGTTGATCTTCAGACTAATTGTAGAACGGGGGGGGGGGGGGGGGGAAGCTGGAAAAGAGGAGCATGGCAACCATGAACATGTGGTTCTCACTCCCATTGTTTGGATTATTGGTATATGAATAATTGTGACCCACAACACAGATCCCTATGGTGGACTCCTGCTGATTTGAGTATTTGCCCATTATCCCCTTTCTCTGACTCCTGCTGCTCAGCCAATCTCATAATCAGGTCAATAATTTGCCCTCGGTTCTCTGCATTTCAAGACGTTTTTATGTGGGATTTAATTGGCACTTTAAGGCCACATGTGCTGCAGGTTTACCTGCACTGCTTTTCATCTTGGCAGAGATTCCCACCATTAGTTGCAACAAGCATCCTCATATTTATAGGACTGATTGTTAATTGTTTGTATATTTAGTGATTGTGCAATTGCTTGTTTATTTGCAAGTCACACCCCGTGTCTCACAAGGAAATGGGTGTGTTACCTATTGTGGCAAGGCCTACAATTACCAAGACTTCGGATAAGTCATATAAAACCTTTGAGTGCTTTGTTCCTTGCTACCAGAAAAATAATATGAATACGCCAGTGGGCAATTTTGGATAAATAATTTGAGCTAGAAATTGTAGTACATGTTGAAGCAAGCACTACCACCTGGGGTTCTGCACTTGCCTGCCAAGTGTCTAGTTAGAGATACAGCATGGAAACATGGAAACCTTCGGCCCATCAAATACGCACTAGTCATCGATCACCCATTCACAGTAGTTCCACTTTATCCCACTTTCTCATCCACACCCTGCACATTAGGGGCAATTTACAGAGGCCAATTAAGTTACAAACCCATGTGGTTTTGGGATATGGGAGGAAACCAGAGCTCCCAGAGGAAACTCACGTAGTCACAGGGAGAATGTGCAAACTCCACACAGACAGAACCTGAGGTCAGGATCAAACTCGGGTCTCTGGCGTTATGAGGCAGCAAGGGCAGCATGGTGGCGCAGCGGTAGAGTTGCTGCCTTACAGCGAATGCAGCATTGGAGACTCCGGTATGATCCCGACTATGGGTGCTGTCTGTATGGAGTTTGTACATTTCCCCCGTGACCTGCGTGGATTTTCTCCAAGATCTTTGTTTTTCTCCCACCCTCCAAAGACGTACAGGTATGTAGGTTAGTTGGCTTGGTAAATGTAAAAATTGTAAATGTAAGAACTCTGAAGAAGGGTCTCGACCCGAAACGTCACCCATTCCTTCTCTCCCGAGATGCTGCATGACCCGCTGAGTTACTCCAGCATTTTGTGTCTACCTTCGATTTAAACGCAAATTGGAGGAACAGCATCTCATATTTTGCTTGGGCAGCTTACAGCCCAGTGGTATGAATATTGATTTCTCTAACTTCAGGTAGCCCTGGCATTCCCTCTCTCTCTATCCCTCCCCCACCCAAGTCGCACTAGCTTCAAGTACAAACAGCTCACAATGGCCTGTTTCCTTTATCATCATTACCTTTTTTGCATATGTTTCATTCGTTGTTCTTTATCTCTCTACATCATCACCTATATCTCTTGTTTCCCTTATCCCTAAACCAGTCTGACGAAGGGTCTTGACCCAAAACGTCGCCTATTCCTTCTCTTCAGAGATTCTGCCTGTCCCTCTGAGTTACTCCAGCATTTTGTGCCTAACTTCGGTTTAAACCAGCATCTGCAGTTCCTTCCTACACATAGATTGTTTTTGTTGTGAATCACATTCATTCCCCATTCCGAGCTCTACTAATTTAATGAGTACCGCAGATCAGCTAAAATTAACTGATGCTAACTAAATTCATGCTTCCAATTCTAAATTCAATACTACTGGAAGTCAAGATGCTGGTTATTATTAGTCTGATGAATGGCATCAAATAGGGTGCAGCGGTAGAGTTGCTGCCTGGCAGCGCCTAGACCTGGGTTTGATCCTGGACAATGGAGGAGGCCCTTGACAGAAAGGTCAGACTGGGAGTAGGAGGGGGAGTTTAAGTGCTCAGCCACTGGGAGATCAGGTTGGCTAAGGCGGACTGAGCGAAGGTGTTGAGCGAAACGATCGCCGAGCCTGCGTTTGGTCTCGCCGATGTAGAGAAGTTGACATCCAGAGCAGCGGATACAATAGATGAGGTTGGAGGAGGTGCAGGTGAACCTCTGCCTCACCTGGAAAGACTGTTTGGGTTCTTGGATGGAGTCGAGGAGGGAAGTAAAGGGACAGGTGTTGCATCTCCTGCGGTTGCAGGGGAAAGTACCTGGGGAGGGGGTGGTTTGGGTGGGAAGGGATGAGTGGATCAGGGAGTTACGGAGGGAATGGTCTCTGCGGAACGCAGAAAGGGGACAAGATGTGAAGATGTGGCCAGTGGTGGGATCCCGTTGGAGGTGACGGAAATGTTGGAGGATAATTTGCTGTATACGCTGGCTGATGGGGTGGAAGGTGAGGACAAGGGTGACTCTATCCTTGTGAGATTATGATTCAGACATTTGAGTCACTGCAATAGACACAATTAGTTCGCACATGTTCATTTTGCAAAGACCAAAGCCCCTGTGAATTTGCATTAGCTTCTTCCTAAGCATTTTACCAAACAGAATAATGATCCAACAAGTTGGACACAGAGGGCCTGCAGCACTGAGTATGTAGATCACCAAGCACAGGTTGTACGAGAGAGATTATCAATCAAAATTAACAGGTCTGCAAATAGGCCTGACCTCGAGCGGAGCTGAATGTTTGTAAGGAGGCGTGGAAGGCCCAAAGTTTGTTTGTTTTTTACCTGTGCTGATACCGACCGGTGATAACTTTGTCTTTAATCCATTGCATTAAGTAGCCTGAAATATCCTGCTTTGTACAACGTATTCATTGTGGCACAAAGTGTAGGTACTGTAGGAACAATTAAGGGAAGCAATATTGCCAACGGTGGCATATCATATCATCATATCATATCATATATATACAGCCGGAAACAGGCCTTTTCGGCCCTCCAAGTCCGTGCCGCCCAGCGATCCCCGTACATTAACATTATCCTACACCCACTAGGGACAATTTTTACATTTACCCAGCCAATTAACCTACATACCTGTACGTCTTTGGAGTGTGGGAGGAAACCGAAGATCTCGGAGAAAACCCACGCAGGTCACGGGGAGAACGTACAAACTCCTTACAGTGCAGCACCCGTAGTCAGGATCGAACCTGAGTCTCCGGCGCTGCATTCGCTGTAAAGCAGCAACTCTACCGCTGCGCTACCGTGCCGAAGTGGTGGTGCAGAGGTAGAGTCACTGCCTTACAGTGCCAGAGACCCTAGTTTGATCCGGACTACTGCTGTCTGTACAGAGTTTGTACGTTCTCCCTGTGACCACATGGGTTTTCTCCGGGTGCTCTGGTTTCCTCTCACTCACACAGGGATCACCCTGTACACTAACACTACCCTTGGGACAATTTACAATTTTACCAAATCCAATTATCCTACAAACCTGTACATCTTTGGAGCACCTGACGAAGGGAGAACGTACAAACTACCTACTGACATCACCCGTTGTCAGGATTGAACCTGGGTCTCTGGCGCTGTAAGTCAGGAACTCTACCACTGTGCCGCTGTGCCACTCACTAAATATGAGGTGCTGTTTCTTCAATTTGTGTGTGGCCTAACTCTGGCAATGCGGGAGGCCCAGGACAGAAAGGTCAGTGTGGAAATGGGAAGGGGAACTGAAATGGTTGACAAGCTGGAGATCCAGTAGACCTTGGCAGACCAAACGCAAGTGTTCGGCAAAATAATCACTGTCTATGTTTAATCTCGCCGATGTAAATTCCGTCGATCTAGCCAGGCCACATCGGGAACACTGGATGCAGTAGGTGGATGGAGGGGGGGGGGGGGGTGATGGTTGATTGGTAGATAGTTGGACAAAGGGCAGAAATGAAGAGACAATGTGAGATAAAGAGATACGGATAGAAGAGGCGTGACAGGTGAAGCCAGAGGAAGGAATGTGGGTGGAAAGAAACAGGGTGGAGTGGGTGGTGAGGTGGGGGAAATGGGTGCACATTACAGTGGGGCACTGGGACGAGAGGGAAAAATGTGTGGGGTGGCTGGGTTGAGGAATGACTTGTTTACTTACCCTTATGTTGGAAGTGAATCCTGTTACAGCCATTCATTTTGCTACTTTATCTTTTTAATGGTGTTACCCTCAGAATGAATCACTTATTTGGAAACTGGAAGTTCTATTTTTTTCTTCAAACAGTATTCTGAGTTGTCTAAAGATCAGGAAGTTGTCAGTTTAATTTCTCATCTCAAAAATATCAACGATGACCAGTTAACACTTTTTCAGTACTGCAATGACCTGAGAACTAAGAATATAGGTCTGGAGCCCAGACATTAGTGCACAGCTTCCAAAAACAAGCTGAACCTTGTTAATATCGATTCGTCATTATGCCTACCTACATTATGCCTACTGTTAAGGCACACACATTTACTAAAATTACTTGGAGACACAAGAAACTGCAGATGCTGGTTTACAACAAAAAAAAGACACAAAGTGCTGGAGTAACCCAACGGGTCAGGCTGCATCTCTGGAGAACATGGATAGGTGACGTTTCTGTTAGGGACCATTCTTCAGACCTGACCCGAAACGTCACCTATCCATGTACTCCAGAGATGCTGCCCGACCCAACAAGTTACTCCAGCACTTTGAACCTTTATTTTACTGAAATTACTTGTCCAGCAGATTAAGAAAGAAATAATGAAATAAATTTGCAAAGCCACCATGTTCCTCGCCATTATACATTTTCTCTCCTGAATAAAATAATAACAAATGTATGAAATGAATTGCAGATGCTGGTTTACACTGAAAATAGACACAAAGTGCTGGAGTAATTCAATGGGTCAAGCAGCATCTCTAGTGAGAAAGGATGGGTGACGCTTCGGCTTGAAACCCTTCTTTAGACTAGTAAGGGATAAGGGAAATGAGAGATCTAGACGATGATGTAGAGAGTTTCAACTGTGAGTTGAAATTCAGGCCTCCAAATACTATCAATAAGATTTCACTAAAAGTGAGTGACTTTTTGACAGGCCAGAAAATATGAGAGGGCATGACAGATAAGAGACCTGAAGACTATCAACATTTGGTGAATGTTTATGGGTTTATATTGCTGATAATGAACCTAAAATAAGACAGGAAAATATAACTTAGGAACGGGCTGATGATCAAAGTGATTTTTTCCATGCTTCAATCAAATGGATCTATGCACTTTAATGGGGGGAAATGAAAGGAAAATGCACCTGTTTACTTTGTATTTGGAATAAGAAAATATGGGTCACAGTACACTGGAGCACACACCTGGTCTGAGAATGCAGCTGGACATTTTATGACTTAAAGAAACACATTACGTTTATATTGGAAGAACAAGAGTTAATTTGCACAACCATACAGTTCATGTACAATCATTGTTCATAGAACAATGACCCGCCAGAGACTCCGGTTCGATCCTGCCTACAGGTGCCGTCTGTACGGAGTTTGTACGTTCTTCCTCTGACCATCAAGTCTTCTCCACCAATCAATCATGTCTGATCTATCTCTGCCTCTCAACCCCATTCTCCTGTCTTCTCCCCATAACCCCCGACACCATAACTAATCAAGAATCTATCAATCTGCACCTTAAAAATATCCATTGGCTTGGCCTCCACAGCCACCCGTGGCAATGAATTGGCAAATTAAATTAAATATCTTGTTCTGGAGTGCTGCATGGAGCAACCATTTGTGAAATTCCTCTGTTTGCTTGTTTGGGAAAGATATGTCTTGGCGTAATTTCAGATATCAGGGTGATAGCCAATTGTTGTCACATGCTGCATTAAGTTCATTGCCACATGTGAAAACCTCAGGGGCCCTGGTCTAGCATCACAAACATCCTCTAATTGTATATTTGTGGCAGAGATGATTATATTTCCTGTTTAGCTAAACCGGAGTACATTTTTTCCTTCTAAAATAAATAGCTATTAAATACAATAGCCAGATTCCCTATAGCTACGAAATATACATGAACTCCTGTGCATGTATATGTCAAATACTCCCTCTGTGTAATATAGTGAAAGGTTTTCTTCAGAGTAAGAAGTGGTTAAGAATTGAGAGAAAATATATTATTCTTCAGCAGGCTGGATGATACTAGTTCAAATTGTTTAATTTCAATATATAATAAAGTGATAGAGTAACTTAGCGGGTCAGACACATCTCTGGAGAACCTTTCGGGTCGGGAACTTTCTCCCCCTTGTCCAATCCTTTCCGCCCTTCCTGCCCTGCAGAATTCATCTCCAAAAAGCATGATTCTATCATGACCCTCCTTGTCCCGTCCCTTCTGACCGACCCAAAACATCACTTATCCATGTTCAACAGAGCAGAGATCAAGTTGGGAGCGATACTGCTTGACCTGATGAGTTACTCTTTTTTTTGTAAACTAGCATCTGCAGTTCCTTGCGCCTTCATTTCAACATGTTGTTTAAGTTTAAACCAAAGGGTAGTTGATGACGACTCCATGCGATGCACTGTGAAAGAATGTGTATTCGTATGCATCTATGTGCATCTATGTGTGTTGTGCTCAGGAGTGGTCCATTTATCACTTTAACCCACCAACCCATCAGTTCCAACTCTCCCCTCCCTCTTCCATCAGCCTGAAGAACGGTCCTGAATTGAGATGTCGCCTGTCCATTTCCTGCAAAGATATTGCTTGACCCGTTGAGTTCCTCAAGCACGCTGTGTTTTGAGTTTTAGTTTGAGCTTAGCTTATTGTCACATGTACCGAGGTATGGTGAAAAGCTTTCATTGCACGCTGACCAGTCAGCGGAAAGACAATACATGATTACAATTGAGCCATCCACACTGTACAGATAAAGGGAATAACGTGAGTAATGTTTAGTGCAAGATTGTCCAGTAAAGTCCAATGAGGTTTTGCTCAAGATCTCAGCATCTCAGCTCTTGTGTCTTAATTTTGATGATATACTTGATCAAGGATCTACACCTACTGTAAGTCTGATATTATTTACACAAAGCAAAATGCCAAGTTACTAGGTCAAGTCACGTCAAGTCAATTTTATTTGTATAGCACATTTAAAAACAACCCACTTTGACCAAAGTGCTGTACATCAGTTCAGGTACTAAGAACGAACATACAATGGCACACAAACATAACAGCACATACATAAACAGTTCACAGCGCCCCCTGTGGGGCCATAAACGCTCGGGAGTAGAAATAGGTTTTGAGCCTGGACTTAAAGGAGTCGATGGAGGGGGCAGTTCTGATGGGGAGAGGGATGCTGTTCCACAGTCTAGGAGCTGCAACCGCAAAAGCGCGGTCACCCCTAGACCGCGGAATAGTCAGTAGCCCCAAGTTGGCCAACCTGAGGGACCTGGAGATAGAGTGGTGGGTTAGAAGATTTTTTATATGGGGGGGGAGGGCAAGCCCATTTGGGGCTTTGTATGTGAATAGGAGGAGTTTGAAGTTGAAGTTTGAAGTTGATTCTGTACTGTACTGGGAGCCAGTGGAGAGAGGCCAGAATCGGGGTGATGTGGTCCCTTTTACGGGTACCGTCAGGAGTCTCGCTACGGCGTTTTGGACCAATTGCAGGCAGGACAGGGATGATTGGCTGATCCCAGTGTATAGGAAGTTCCGATCCTCTGCCAACCCAGCTGAGGTTACTGAGCTGGTTCAACACAGAGCAGAGATCAAGCTGGGAGCTTTATTTTGCTTCAGCTGCACACAGTGGATCAATCACAATGCTTTTGATGATATTTTCCACTATTTTGATGATTAATGGACAGCACGGTGGCGCAGCGGTAGAATTGCTTGCCTCACATTGCCAGAGACTTGGGTTTGATCCTGACTACAGGGTGCTATCTGTATGGAGTTAGTATGTTCTCCCTGTGACCGCGTGAGTTTTCTCCTGATGCTCTGGTTCCTCCCACATTCCAAAGACATGCAAGTTTGTAAGTTAACTGGCTTCTGCATATTGCCCCTAGTGTGTAGGATAGAACTACTGTCTGGGTGATTGTTGGTCAGCGTGGAGTTGGTGAGCTGAAGGGCCTGTTTCCGCTGTATCTCTAAACCGTCATTTTAAAGTCTGGAATTTTGGGGGCTTTTCTTCAGAGAATTCAGTAAGCCCTCACTATAATGGACCGGGCAGAGGTGCTGGGATGGTGTCCGTTATTGCCAATTGTCTGCCATAACCGAGTGAGTGGGGTAAAGTGTAACTCATTGCTGGGAGGGAAGAAACAGGGTGTTGGAGGTGGGTTGGGGGGGGTTAAATAAGTGGGGATGTACAGGCCGGGGAGCAGGAGAGGCCACACACACAGTACATTGGAGGCGTGCCCGGTACTCATCCTCCTTCCACGCTGCTCGTTCGCTCCACTCCCATGACTGGAAGCATGCCAAGTGACGCCAACTCAATGCGTAACTAACGGAAGTGTGGACAATTTTAATGGGAGCCTTGGTCCACTCTAATCAAAATCAGTTATATCGTGGTCCCTTATTGCGAGGGTATACTGTAATGTGGATATAGACTGCAGTGCATTGATAAGTGCATTCTACCCTGTCAGAAGTGTCATGTCCATTCATCATACTGGTTCCAAACAGGGATTTGGTGAGATTGCCAGTCTGAAGTGGTCTTTGTGCTCTGGACTGCTGTCCACGGGGACCAAGGAATGCCAGCAACTCATTTCGCATGTACTGAAAGAATTATTTCTGTTTACACTGGAAACAAAAATAGATGCCTCGTGGGAAGGTGCCAACCCTCTGGAAGTTATTATGCATAGGCTGTAACAGCAATTTAGTCTCACTGGAAGAGCAGGCACATATATTTACCTAAATTACTCCTTGACAATGTTTACATGGGCATTTCTACCTCAGTCAGCGTCCATGTAAACATGTCTTCTTGATCTACATCCAAAGTGTGATAGCTTCCTTTAAATATTAAGCACTTCTACATTTTTCTCAAACTTTTGTTCTTTGTAAATTAAAGTTATTGTTTACAAAGAACAAATAGCTTCCTCTGAATATTAAGCACTTCTGTGTTGTTCTCAAACTGAGTATAAAATGACATGCCTTAAGAAAGGAAATGAGGAGGAATTTGTTTAGTCAGAAAGTGGTGAATCTGTGGATTTTTTGCCACAGAAGGCTGTGGAGGTCAATGGATATTTTTAAGGCAGAGATTGATAGATTCTTGATTTGTAAGGGTGTCAGGGGTTATGGGGAGAAAGCAGGAGAATGGGGTTGAGAGGGAAAGACAGATTCCCTCTGGAATGGTGGAGTAGACTTGATGGGCCAAATGGTCTAATTCTGCTGCTATCACTTATGAACTTTTTTTCTTTGTAAATTAAAGCAATTATTACCAGTGTGTTGCCTACCTTTGAACTTTAAACTACTGTTGTGAGAGGTTTTCTATTCCAGAGTCAGATATACTAAGACTTGATGTTGCACTATTATTTCTAAGTGCGTTTGGTGAGTACGAACTGTGGAATGAAGATACTGTAACAGTGTAGAAGGAATAATTACAGCATTTTGTGCTTTTCAGATAGCTACTGAGCACAATTTGGGGAAACAGAGTCACAACATTGACAGGAAACATAATTTTTCCTCTTCATCCATAAGTGGTTTTGGATGTGTCTCTTCTATACATGTCTTCACATCCCTTTTGATGCTGATTTTGTGTGATGGGAGAAATCTGGCTGACAGAAATAAACCTGTAAACCAATATTCAGTAATTTCCATTATAGTTTCAACATCTGCTTTATCAGTTTTTTTCCAGTAGAAACAAGGAACTACAGATGCTGGTTTACCAAGGAAGGATACAAAGTAACTCAGCCAGTCAGGCAGCTTCCATGGAGAACATGGATCGGTGATGTTTCAACCCAAAGCATCACCTATCCCTGTTCTGTAGAAACAAGGCACTGCAGATGCTGGTTTATACCAAAGTTAGACACAAAGTCAGGGGGGGGGGGGGGGGTCAGGCTGCACCCCTGCCTGCCTGTTATCCAGAGATGCTGCTTGACCCGTTGAGATAGTCCTGCATTTTGTGTCTTATCTTTTTTCTTCAATTTGTTTCAGGAGGGTTGCGTTAGGGTTAGAAACATTCTTGATTCAAATCTTTCCATTTTATGTACATTGTAATTTCACCCAAGGTGACTTCAGTATAAAATGGGTCTATTCTCCAGGACCAAAATACCTTTGGTTATCAATGTAAAATCTGACTAATTTTAAGAAGTTATTAAAACTTTTACAGATATAAAAGCAGGACAGGCAAATAGAATTAGAGTCACCTTTTAGGATAATCCTATCAATCCCATTCCCCCATTAATTTCTCTGTAACCTACTCTCTCCCACATGGCCATTTTCACCACCATGACTTAATTTTCTTATCACTGACTTCTACTCAGGGTAATTTACAGCAGCCAATTAACTGACCATTCCAGTTCCATGTTTGTATCCATGTTCTCCAAGGATGCTGCCTGACCCACTGAATTACTCCAGCACTTTGTGATCTTTATCTTACTCAACCAATGATGCTGTGCAGGCTGAAAAATGTGCATTTACAACTGGAGTAGGGAGCTTCAGTTATCCCATTGTTATTCAACATGTTTGTCCAGCATGACTCATGAGAGGATTAGACTAATATAGAAATTACACAAGGATGTGTTGATGGTCATACAATTAGCTGTAGTCATCAAGGAAAGTGTAACCAAACTGCAGGGAAGTAATGGAGTAGCTGAACGATAGATTACTGTGTGGAATGCAGGTTACATAATATGTCCCAGAAATTGCAATATAGAAGAAAGCTGTTCTTGTCTTCATTTTCACATTCTTCCATCAGCTAGCCTCTCCTTACCCTGCAATCATCCCACAATAATTAACATCTCTGTGTTCCTTTAGTACTGGTTTCCAGTGAATTGGTATTGGTAATGGTTTGTTGTTGTCAAGTGTACCAAGATACAGTGAAGAACTCTGACTGTGTGGGGTGACATAGTGACACAGCTGGTAGAGCTGCTGCCTCACTGCCAGAGATCTGGGTTCGTTCCTGACCTTGGGTGCTGTCTGTGTGGAGTTTGCACCTCCTTCAATGGTTCAATGGTGCTTTTATTGCCACATGCGCAAATGCACAGTAACATTATTTTCCCCTGTGACTGCCATGGTTTTCTCCGGGTACTCCTGTTTCCTCCCACATTCCAAAGACGTGCAGGGTTGTAGGTTAATTGACTCTTGCAAATTGCCCCTAGTGTGTTTAATATGCGAAATTAAGATAACATAGAACTAGGATAAGATAGGTTTAGAACGATATGGCCCAGCCCAGGCTGGTGGGACTAGTATAGATGGAGCATGTTGGTCGGCATGAGCAAGTTGGGCTGAAGGGCCTGTTTCCACGCTGTATTACTCTGATTCTATGATCCTAGTGTACAGGTGATCGTTGGTCGGCACAGTCTCGGTGGGCCAAAGGGCCTGTTTCCATGCTGTACCTCTAAACTAAACTAAACTAAACTTACCCTTAATTCCCATTGAATTGGTCACAAACTGTCTGTGATCGATGCCATGCATCACACCCCAACCTGCTGCCCCATCCTAACAGAATGATATCTCACTGCGGCTGCAAGGAATCTGAGCTTGTAGCTGTTCCCTTCTTTTTTTTGGATGCAGCAACTGCATTTGGCATTGAGAATTCAGGAATTGAAACTTTGACTCCGGCTGGCCCGACAAAGAGAGCTGCCCAAGGCCATTACGCAGCAATACCAGGATTTTCAGAAGTCAAGAGTCTTGCTGAGTACAATCAATCAGTTAACACTGCCTGTTTATTGTCATAGCTTGCCTTCTTTCATACAGTACCACAGACAGATGATGCCCTGTTGAAAGGAAGTTGTTCCCTGTTATCTCTTTCCCTCCCTTCTTAAACAATGGTGCCACATTCACTACCCTCCAATCCACGGGACCAGTTCCAGAATCTCTAGCACTCTGGCAGATGATGATAAAGTATTCATTTACTCTTGGTTTAAGAATTGTTGTGAACCCTACTGAATATGACACTAATGAATGTAGAGATGCTGTGACTGTTTGAAGTGTTTCTGCACTGTTCTTGTTTTGTATATATTTTCTATTTTGAATAAAGTTTACTTTTGGAAGTTAAAAAAAAAAAGTCATTTATTTTCAAGCCACACCTTGCAAAATACTGGGGCATGGTTCATAAGGAATTTATTAGCTTCCAAGCTTGCCAACTATATCAGCTTTATCAACTTTACCAGAAGTAATATTTTTGATTAAAACTTAATTTCTTCAGTTTCTTATTCTCAATATATTCTAGATGTTCCAATACGTTGTGCCTTCTTTCTTGAAAACAAAAACAAACCAATTGTTTAATTCACCTGATATTTCCATACTCCACATTTTAAATTCCCCTGCGCCTGTCACTTGTGAAGGAATTGTGAATGGGATTGAATATTGTGCAATCACCAGTAAACATCCCGGCCTCTGATATTATGATGGATAGATGAAGTACTTCAGTATCTAAGGAAATATCTAAGGAAATACTATCTAAGGAACTATCTAAGGAAATATCTAAGGAAATACTGTATAAATAAACAATGGGATCATCCTAATTCTGACCCTACAGTTTAGGGGAGAAGTTACCAGCTACTGAACTGTGGGTTGAGTGAGAGCCACTGCAGAAGAACATCAAGAGAGCAAGGGAGAATAGTGACACAAGGAACTGCTGATGCTGGTTTTCCATAAAACGCATGGTGCTGGAGTCAGACACTGGCTGACCCACTGAGTTATTCCAGTACTGTGAGGAAGAAAGAATGGCAGATTCACAAAACCTTCCATTTTCTGAAATTTCCATTACAGTGCATCAAAAGAGTTACTATTGTTCAGCCATCATTTCTTCTCCAATCTGATTAGAGCCATGTCTCTGGCTGAATTTGGTATCAGTCAACAATCTCACAAAGCAACTATATTCAGACCTGGAGCCTCATCAAACAAATGTACAAATTACGACCCAGACTTCTGTCATCTCTGTAAAAAAGAAACTTCCCAAACTACTGTATATTAAAAAGGCTCTTACAAATAGTTTTAATTTAATTTAATTTAAAATCGTTGAAAACATTAGCGCCGCAGTGGTGCTGGTTTCCGACGGGCACGGTGACAGACGCACCACACATCTCTGTCCTCCATACAGCTGGCAAGCTCCTCTTTTGTCTCTGCGTATGTGTCTTCCATTAACGTCTTGTTTGGTCGTCCCGGGTTCCGTCTTCCACGGATGGGTTCCCACAGCTTGTTTGCTGGTATTTCTGGATGGCGGTGGCAATGACCAGCGAGCCTCATCCTTCTCAACCTGATCTTCTCGGTCAGAGGTGGAATCTCCCCATAGAGCTGGGCTGTGGTCCCTCCAACTGACATTTTGAACTTTTCTGAGCATTCAGGTGTAGACACCATCGAGAGACTTGGACAGTGCTCGAGTGAGAGTCCATGCCTCACACCCATACAATAATATTGTCTCTACAGTTGCATGGACGAATCTCAGTTTGAGACCCTTAGACATCCGAGACGTCCAGATTTTTCTCATATTATTGAGGGCTTTCCATCCGAGCGTTTTCCGGACCTTGATGTCCTTACAAATAAATGAAGTGAATGCCTTGGTTATTTGTTGCCAAGCTGGCTTTGTTTAGTGAGGAGAGCTTACAAAAGCACATTTGTTGCATTGGGTGCAATCTGCATTGGATTAGTGTTTAGTTTATAACGATTCACATCAAAGTTGATTTCAGTCATTTCACTTTTGATCGCACGCAAACTATTTATTGCAATTAGCACTTCTCATCTTCCTAACAAATTACTTTTCTAAGTCACATTGCAATTATCAGTTCAATTACACAGCTATGGATTACACCAGAATGTCTGCAGTAATTTGAATTCAATCAATTCTCCCAACCGGTTCAGTCCCTCTACACAGCAAGGACGTGTGATATTCCCACCAAATGTAAGTGCCAAGTACTATGACAGTGCTGTGCAGAAGTAACCCTGTGTGTCACTTAAGACAGACTCAGAGGTGCTTGGAGCTCAGAATCTGTACTGATTTATATAAGCAATTTGGACAAGCAGACAGTGGCTCTGAAATAATGATGTTTATTTAAGATATCAAAGAATGACATGGAGAATTAGAGCACCATTGTGCACAATACAAATTCTAGGATAATGCAATCCATGCAGTTTTGATGGGTTTGTAATCCTTTGTCTGAGTTTGATCGTATGCGTGTTTGTGATGGAGGAGGTTATATTTTCCTTTATTCAATACATAAATGTCTCCCAAATTTAGGATGATTTGGCATTTAAGAGGCTTTAAGACAGACACATGGATAAATCAGGACAAAGTAGATCACTAGACTGGTTCACAGACCTGCATCCTAAACATCCATTCCCTCTACAATCAGTGGGCTGAAGTTGTTATAAGAACTATTTACAAAATGTGCTGCAGCAGCTCTCTGCAACATGCAGCATGGTGGCGCAACTGCCGAAACTGTTCTCACACAGTGCCAGAGACTCGGGTGCTGTCTGTATGGAGTTTGCACGTTCTACCTGTGACCACATGGGTTTCTTCCGGGTGCTCCGGTTTCTTCACATATCCCAAGGATGTGTGGGTTTGCAGCTTAATTGGCCTCTGTATATTGTGAAAGACTGGAGGGCATAACTTTAAGGTGAGAGGAGCAAAGTTTAAAGGATATGTGCAGGGCAAGTATTTTACACAGAGAGTGTTGGGTGCTTGGAACGTTTTGCCAGATTTGGTATTGGAGGCAGATGTGAGAATGGCATTTAAGAGGCCTTTGGATAGGCACATGGATATGCAGGGATGAAGGGAAATGGAACGCATGCAGGCAGAGGAGATTAGTTTAACTTGCCATCATGTTCAGCACAGACAGTGCCTGTTACCATGCAGTGATGTACTATCCTCTATGTTCTATATCTGACAAACAGTCTATAAATTCTTATTTACACACATTCTTCTATACTTACAGTTGCTACATATCAACTGCCGACTAACCCTACTGTTTACGTAGCAGTCTGTCTATTCATGTTTATTCACAGTTTGGGCAGTATGTTGCACAGGCTGCCATAAATATGCTCAAGGCTTCAAAGGAACAGAAATGTTTACATAACTTTGCAGCCAATTATGGGATGACAAGGTGATGATCTGAAGGTAGCAGTGTGTTCCATTTATTCTTCCACTGCGATGCACTTCACAAGTGTCTCAAGGCCAGAGGTCACCTGAATCCATATCTACAGGGGAGCAGGCAACCTGGAACACAAAACGCCATTTGACTCACACTGCTAATTCGTGGCAAGCGGAGCCTATGATTCCAGTTTGCAACTTTCACTTATTCCTATTCAAGGATTGAACAGAGGGTGAGGCTTTTGCTGTCATAGATATTTACTCATGGAGTCAAATCCCACTCGAGGGTTTGCATGTAATCCAGTCGGATGCTTCAAGATGGCACTGTTAATGTGCTATACTTCACACGAGACAATAACTAATGAAAAACTTCGCTTTTATTTCCTGTTTATTTTAACATGATTTTAATTAAATTCTTCCTAAATGACTGGACAATCACGAAGAATATCCTCATAAAGTGCTGCTGGGTGTGTGTGTGTGTGTGTGTGTGTGTGTGTGTGTGTGTGTGTGTGTGTGTGTGCGTGTGTGTGTGTGAGTGTTGAGGAAAATGCATTAAGATTAAACATAGAACATAGAATATAGAGCAGTGCAGCACGTACAGGCTCTTTGGCCCACAATAATAAGCGGCAAACATAATGCCAAGTTAAATTAACCACCTCTGTCTGCATGTTATCTATTCCACTTTATTCCCTGCATATCCACATTCCTATACACTGAACAGCCAAAACATTATGACCACTGACAGGTGAAGTGAATAACATTGATTATCTTGTTACAATGGCACCTGTCAAGGGGTGGGATATATTAGGCAGCAAGTGAACAGTCAGTTCTTGAAGTTGATGTGTTGGATGCAGGAGAAATGGGCAGGAGTAAAGACCTGAGTGACTTTGACAAGGGCCAAATTGTTATGGCCAGACGACTGGGTCAGAGCATTTCTGAAACGGCAAGGCTTGTGGGGTGCTCCCGGTCAGCAGTGGTGAGTACCTACCGACAGTGGTCCGAGGAGGGCAAACCACAAACCGGCGACAGGGTGTTGGGCGCCCAAGGCTCATCGATGCGCGAGGGCAACAAAGGCTATCCCGTCTGGTCCGAACCGGCAGAAGGTCTACTGTGGCACAAGTCACAGAAAATTTTAATGGTGGTTGCGGGAGGAATGTGTCACAACAGACAGTGCATCGCACCCTGCTGCTTATGGGGCTGTGCACGGAGGACCAACAGCATATTAGGCAGGTAGTCATAATGTTTTGGCTCACCAGGTCATAATGTTTTGGCTGATCGGTGTATATAAACCTCATAAATGCCACTATTGTACCTGCTTCCGCCACCACCCCTGGCAGCATGTTGCAGGCACCCATCACTCTTTGTTTATAAATCCTGCTCCATACATCTCCTTGAAACTTTGCCCCTCCCACCTTTTCCTCCAGAGATGCTGCCTGAGTTACCGCAACACTTTGTGTCTGATGTGGAACCAAAGGCAGCTCCACACATCCCACTAAAAATGGCTTTGGCTCTTGCTAGTGCCCATAGATCTGAGGAAATGTGAGTGGAGCCTAAGGAGACATTGTTCAATGTGAGAACAAATCAGGCCAGTCCTCCTGCTCTGCATTTCAAAACTCCCGCATTCTTTTGTCTACGTTCTATTGTCGATGTCCTGACACTCAAACTGCTCCCATTCACATTGACCAGATAACCTTGTTTACAGCTTATCCCCATGGTCACCCCTGTGTCACCCTATCATTGACATGTCCTCCCTCATCCTTCCTGCAGCACATCAAGCCTCTTTTGTCTCAGTTCTGATGAAGGGTCTTTGAACTGCAATGTTAACCCTGTTTCTCCTCCCACAGATGTGGCCCAACCTGTTGAGTATTTTCAGCATTTTCTGTTTTCATTTTAGATTTCCAGTATCTGCATTAAAAAATGTTTGTTTAATTGTTCTTTTTTCAATTGATTGTTTAGACAATTGTAGTTCCCTTCCTAAACCTGTACTGGCACAGTGGTGCAGAGACACAATTGCTGCCTTACAGTACCAGAGACCCAGGTTTGATCCTGACTACGGGCGTTGTTTGTACAGAGTTTGTACGTTTTCCCTGGGACTGCGAGGGATTTCTCTGGGTGCTCCAGTTTCCTCCCACATTCCAAGGTTGTACGAGTTTGTAGATTAATTGGCTTCGGTAAATTGTCCCTAGTGTCTTGGTTAGAACTATACAGGGGATCATGTTTGGCATGGACTCAGTGGTACCGAAGGGCCTGTTCCACTGTGCATCTATAAAACTAAAGCTAAAAAAAACCTGTCTGCCTCAGCCTTCTATCCTTTATTTTTAAAATGGTCTTTAAAAGAGAGAGTCTGCAAATACTGGAATCTTGAGCAAAACACGACGTGCTGGAGGAACTCAGTGGGTTGGGCAGCATCTGTAGAGTGAATGGACAGAAGACATTTTGGGTAATGACCCTTCTTCGGACCAAGTTTAGATTCTGAGAATTAAAATGAAACCAGAAGATGCTGCAAATATTTTCACATTTCCATGTTGATGTTTGTTTAATGATGCTCCACAAAGTATCCTGCAATATTTATGTACTTTAAAGGCACATTCTACAGTTCCCTTTAGTTAAGGTACAAATGTTGGATAGATCTGCAAAGTGAACTCGCATAGCCTTCCGAAATGGCCATGTGATCATTTAGTTCCATGAGAGAAGGCAGATGGGTCCTCACCTTAACAACTCTATCTAAAAACTGCAACACTCAGAGTCCAACACTGGTTTAGTAATTGTGTAGAAAGGAACTGCAGATGCTGTTTATACCAAAGATAGATATAAAGCACTGGAATAACTCAGCGGGTCAGGCAACATGGAGAAAAAGGGTGGGTGACATTTTGGGTCAGGACCCTTCTTCAGAATGAAAGTAGAGGGGAGGGAACTGGAGGTAAGAAAAGACCAGTACAAAACAGGGTCGGCAACAGATATCCAAGGAAGGGTGGAGCCCATAATGGCCCATTGTTGACTGGGGGTGATAGTGAAGGGGTACACAAATGACTAGAAGGAGGTTCAGACAAGCACTTGGAAATATCTAAGGAAAGCCATGAAGTCTATCGAATTTCAGTTAAACAAAAAGATTTTACAGTTCCCTATCATATTTTTCACTGAGTTTATTAATAAGGCAATTCCTGCTGGCACTGCATTACCTATGGAGACAGATATTGCTGCTTGGTTGGATGCTGTGGGAAAACTAAAGCAGAGAGCAGGCAGGCCAGTGAACTATGAGCTGAACCAATTTTTTGAGCTGGTTGCTATTTGCTCACTTTGCCTGCTGCTTGCTTTATTGCAAGTTACCAAGTTACATACAAAAAGCTGGAGTAACTCAGCGGGACAGGCATGGGTGACGTTTCGAGACCCTTCAAGATATATGTTAGCTATCTGTGGCATGTGCCAAGCCTGGGGATTGACAATGGAACCCAAATAGGGAACATTATTAAAGTGCAAAGTTAATATCTAAATTTTACATTCCAAGGCAGTGATTGCTCTGTAAATCTTGGCTAATGTTAATTTAAATACAGAGATATGTGTTGCTCTATTTGTGCTACGGGCAGAACCCAGGGATTGACAAAAGAACCTGAATAGTGAGCATTATTAAAGTGCAAAATTAATATGTAAATTTTACATTCTCAGAGAGTGATTGCACTGAAGATCTTGGCTAATGTTCATTTTAATACTGAGATACATGTTATCTATCTGTGCTATGTGTGAAACCCAAGGATTGACAATAAGACCCAAATAGTGAACATTATTAAAATGCAAAATTAATATCTAAACTTCACATTCCATGAGGCAATGATTGCACTGATGATTTTGGATAATGTTGATTTTAATACAGAATATGGTGTTGAATAAATACCTTCTTTTTCCAAATCTCCCAAAAGACTAATCCTTTCTCTTTCTTAAGGAACTGAGAACACATTTTTGCTAGTATTTCTTTTCTCATAATAACTGTTCTTTGTGACCAAAGGCAAAGAGCGCAGATTAAATCTACCCCACCTTTTTCTCTCCAGCTGCTGTATACACAGTCTCTGTGTGAGCGGGGTGCAGCTTTGTAACTCAATCCCCCTCTCCTGCCTACAGTGCTGAAAAAGTGCGATTCAAAGCTCAGTTTCAGGAGACAACTGGGCTGGCTCAAATGATAGCCTGTGCCAGAGAATGGGCTCTTTGTGGTTATCTGTGCCTCATCAGGTCCACTATTTTTACAGCCCTGATATTCAGGTCAGCTGAATAATTGCTGCCTCTGAGGACGAAAATATGATTAGGTGAAACAAAAGCCGTTTCATGCTTAACCCCTTGAAGAACCGGCTGTGTTTATTCACTGAGGAGAACACCTTCCACAATGGGGTGCGGAGAATATGATCTGGAGGGAGCAGGGGGTGGAGATGGCAGGAGGTTTGTTGTTGAATTATGTTTGCCATTGATTGGAACAGCTCGGTGTAGGGTTTCCTTGACAGGACACAGGAGGTTAAGTATCAATTGCTTCAGTTTGTTTAAAAAAAATAAAACAAATGTTAGCATTCTGGGATGTGGCCTACATCAATCCATACTCTGCAGTCTAAAGACAAAGCAGGTTATGTATTAGACTTGCCAGCCTCACCTCTGTACTCCCTTTGCACAAGCCCGATGCTCTCTTTTCAGGTTTGCTCACATCAGGTTCCTTATTTTAAGAGTTCACCATCTACACAAATGTTCCAGAAATTCAAGCAATTTAGCCAAAACAGTGAGGACTATTACAATGCAAAGGCTTGTATAAGTTGCATTGAAGATAGATTCTGCCTTATGTTCTTATTAATACAGAATATGCAAAAAACTATCCAGATTTGAAATTTTCCAGAAGAATTTTCCATTAAAAGATCAGAATACTTTTAGGTATTTGTCTGAGTTAATGGGACTGTCATCTCTAAAGGTCCTCATCAGTGTTGCCAGCAGTGGTTGGCAGGAACCATCTGAGAACTGGTCGAGCCGCTGCCTCAGAGCGCCAGAGACCCGGGTTCAATCCTGACTACAGGTACTGCTTGTATGGAGTTTATATGTTCTCCCTGTGACCACATGGGTTTACTCTGGGAGCTCCGGTTTCCTAACACACTCCAAAGACGTAGAGGTTTGTAGGTTAATTGGCTTCGGTAAGAATGACAAATTGTCCCTAGTGTGTGCAGGATAGTGCTAGTGTATGGGGATCACTGGTTAGCCTGCACTCAGTGGGCCAAATGACCTACTTCTGTTCCTATGACATATGAACCTAGGAACACTCAACTGAAAAGGCTGCCAGGACAAAATGTTAACTGACACACATTGCCTCAGTTCGGTTTAGTTTATTGTCATGTGTACAGAGGTACAGTAAAAAGCTTTTGTTGTGTGCTAACCAGTCAGCAGAAAGACAATACCTGAAGAAGGGTCTCAACCCGAAACGCCACCCATTCCTTCTCTCCAGAGATGTTGCCTGTCCCGCTGAGTTACTCCAGCTTTTTTGTCTACCTGATTACAATCGATCCATTTCCAGTGAATAGATACATGAAAAGGAAATAACGTTTAGTGTAAGGTAACAAGAGGAGTTGAGTATAGGAGCAAAGAGGTCCTTCTACAGTTGTACCGGGCCCTGGTGAGACCGCACCTGGAGTACTGTGTGCAGTTTTGGTCTCCAAATTTGAGGAAGGATATTCTTGCTATGGAGGGCGTGCAGCGTAGGTTCACTAGGTTAATTCCCGGAATGGCGGGACTGTCGTATGTTGAAAGGCTTGAGCGATTGGGCTTGTATACACTGGAATTTAGAAGGATGAGGGGGGATCTTATTGAAACATATAAGATAATTAGGGGATTGGACACATTAGAGGCAGATAACATGTTCCCAATGTTGGGGGAGTTCAGAACAAGGGGCCACAGTTTAAGAATAAGAGGTAGGCCATTTAGAACGGAGATGAGGAAGAACTTTTTCAGTCAGAGGGTGGTGAAGGTGTGGAATTCTCTGCCTCAGAAGGCAGTGGAGGCCAGTTCGTTGGATGCTTTCAAGAGAGAGCTGGATAGAGCTCTTAAGGATAGCGGAGTGAGGGGGTATGGGGAGAAGGCAGGAACGGGATACTGATTGAGAGTGATCAGCCATGATCGCATTGAATGGCGGTGCTGGCTCGAAGGGCTGAATGGCCTCCTCCTGCACCTATTGTCTCTGGTCTATTGTCTATTGTAAAGGCAGGAAATTCCGAGCAAGGATAGTCCGAGGGTCATCAAAGATAGATAGAACCTCCACGGGTTCAATACTCCCTCAGCACTGATTATTTAGATCTTGTGCTCAAGTCTCTAGATACTCATTTGTATGAGAACATGGTGGAGAAAGATGTTGCTCTGCTTAAGAAGTCTTGCCCGTGATCTCAGGTCTTCATTCCAACAACAAGCTCGCCAAACAACAAAGGTGAAGGTGCATTATTTCACATGTCCTCAGGACCAGTGGAAAAAGTGGCATAATACAACAAATGAGCTTTCATTCTCTACCAAACATTATTCCTTCACTGTACCAGTCTGAAGAAGAGCTCCGATCTGAAACGTCACCTATTCCTTTTCTCCAGAGATGCTGCCTGATCCGTTGAGTTCCTGCAGCACTTGTTCTTTCTGTTGCCTGTTGCATGACCAGGCGATCTATTCTTTCTGGAAGCATTCAAGCATTACAGGAGAAAGAGTGAGAAGACAACCCAGCAGTGATATTGCTCATCATAGCCAAGGAAAGTGGCATTCGGTCGAAAGGAAAATCTGAAATAATTCATGATTTAAGTGAGCAACACGAGTATATGACATTGAGTGAACTAATCTTATCTCAGAGTTAAAATGAATAATTCATTGTCATCATCTGAATTCTGAAATAAGGTTATACTCCAAAAATCATCCCCTTCTATCTGCTGCCATAATTTGTACCAGATGCTGGCTACATTTGATGTTCATTTGTTTTACTATTTTTGGTCAAATTCCTGCATGAGATGGGAGCTACAGACGAGTCTGATTTTTTTTTTAGTGCGTTATAATTCTTTTGCTGAAGGCTCTCTCTTTAACCATAACAGACCGTGATTAAAAGAGTGATACATACACTGCTCTACATTTTTTGTCTTAAGTTTAATACTGTCTAAGGTCATACCTTATTGAGCAGCTATAAGGGGAACACAGGAAGTCTACAAATGAGTGTAGGCAGGCTAATTGAGAGGAGAAGGTGTTGGCAGACGGAATGTATAATGTGAAAAAATGAGAAGTTACTCACTTCGATAGGGAAAATAGAAAGGGTTTTTAAAAACTGCAATAAACTGGCAGGATAATGTCAGATAGAAATAAAAGGAAGATCGGGCAGCACCCATGAAAGGGGAAACAGATGCCATGTTTCAGTCCATTGCTTCATGAAGTGTCATTGCAGTGGGTATATGGAACAACAGCTGCCAAAGGAGGTAGTGGAGGCAGGTACTATACCAGCATTTAAAAGACACTTGGACCGATACATGAGTAGGGAAGGTTTAGAGGGATATGGCCAAACACGGGCAAATGGGACTAGTTTAGACGAGGCTTTGTGGTTTGCATGGACGTGTTGAGCCGTTGGGTCCAAATATCTCCTTGAGATTTGCACGGCGACCCTCCGTGAAAACCTCTCCTGCGGCCAGCAACAGGAGAGCTCTCCTCACCCCTCCCCCTCATTGGCCGCCACTCCCGTCACTTGTGCAGGTCCCGCCCCCCTCCGAGCGGCAACCCTCCCTCAACTGCGCAAGCGTGGATGCAGCAGCCAACTTACGCAAGAATTAAAGTTTTAAAAGTGTTCAGCGGCCATCTATGTAAGTATTAAAAAATTTTAAGTGATTTTTAAATCTCTCCTGCAGGCCCGGCAACCCTCCGTGCAAACCCCCGTTGGGTGCAAGCCTCTTCTGCGGGGCTGGCAACCCTTCCCCAGCTGACAATCCGTGGACCCCCTCTGCCGCCGCGCTGCACCACGGGAGGAAGGTCAGGCGCGGAGCATGCTGGGATGGGTACCGTCCTCCCAGGGGGGGGAGAGCATTTATTAAAGTTTGAGCTCGACCGCTCAGCAGCAGCGGCAGTTCGTCAGCTCAGCAGCCCCCTCCCCATTGGCCGCCACTCCCGTCACTCGGGCGGGTCCCATTGTGACGTCGAATGCGGCTGACGGCCAGGTGAAATGGAAAAGTGATTTTTAAAGTTTAAATAGCAAAAACCTTAAAAGTATAACAACCATTTGATCCACAGGACAATGGTGATTAAGGTAGTGCTGAAATTATTGCGCTATTGAGTACCATTTTGGCTGTATTTCGGGAACATACTAAATGCAATATGTATACGCATATACAATATGAGAGTTTTTGTAATATATATGGGTCAAACACAGGCAGGTGCGACTTGTGTAGATGGGGCATGTTGGTCAGCGTGGGCTAGTTGGGCCGAAGGGCCTGTTTCCACTCGGTATGACTCAATCTGGGATCAGGAGTCAGCAGAGGAGGCGAGGGATTGCGGAGGAATCAAGGGGCAGCAAGGTAGAGATATACAAGAGGGTTCGAGTTAGGGGAGGAAAAGCATTGAGGGCAACATGTGCCATTAGCTTCTTAAATGAGCAAATGGGAGAAGCATTCCTTCTGTTCTTGGTGCAATATTCTAGTCAGTTACTTAATATCTTGGTTGACAAGCATTGACAGTAGTTGATTTCCCAATGTGTGGGCATGATGTGGGTAAAGGGCCCTTAGTTTTTTGTTTTTTTTTCTATTTTTCAATTTTTTTTATTATCAGGGCTAACCTCGCTTTCACCGACAGAAAGTGGAGATTTTTAAAAATAAAGTGTAGATGCCAGGATACTGATATGATGCCCGTTACAGATTGATATCGTGATTCGTCTCATGTCCCTGGATTAGTGGAAAATAAATTCCTCCCTCAGGAGGCTTGTAATTCTATCAGTGGTCCATCTTCAATGAGCCCTTTGTAAAGAGTTTGTCAGCTGATCTTTTGCTCTGTAGCAATAGCTTCCAGCCCTAACATTCTGAAGGGCTAATGTGATGAGAGGGAGGTTTAGAAGATACAGTCCAGGGTATACTTACATCGTTCAAAACCTGTGCGGCTTCATTGCTGACCACAGGGAGACCCCATTGCCCCAGGCGTACTGGCTAAAAGTCACAGCTATATCCCCCAAAACCTACTTCCAGTGGCTATCCAATAAATGATGGCATGCAGAAGTGGTCACCTGCATCAGGAGATATTTTAAACTGCTTAAAATGTACATGATATATCAGCTATGATGGAGCGACTCAGTGGGTTAAGCAGCATCTCCAGAGATCCAAATGTAACCTACAAGTAGAAACTAGTTCGTAATGCAAGGAGATAGATATAAAATGCTGGGAGGCGACAGAAAGGTCAGACATGGAGTGGGAGGGGGAGTTGAAGTGCTGAGCCACCGGGAGATCAAGTTGGTTAAGGCGGACTGAGCCTCCTCCATTGTCATAGTGAGGCCCAGCGCAAATTGGAGGAAAAGCATTTCATATTTCGCTTGCGCAGCTTACACCCCAGCGGTATGAACCATGTTTTGGAATAGGCCAGGAGTGTCATAGTCAAAGAGTTGTACAGCGCAGGAACAGGCCATTTGGCCCATTGGTCTTTTTATTCCCATTATGCTAATCCTACGTTCCCACTTTAGATCTGTATCATAGTCATAGTTTGATACATCATGGAAACAGGCCCTGCAGCCTAACTTGTCCATGACCACCAAGATGCCCCATCTAAGCTATTTGTCTGCGTTTGGCTCACATCCCTCTAAACATTTCCTGACCATGTATCCGTCCAAGTGTCGTTTCTCCTTTTTCTCCAGAGATGTTGCCTGACCTGCTGAGTTTCTCCTGCACTTTGTATCTATCCAAGTGTCTTTAAAAGTTGTTATAGTACCTGCCTCAACTACCTCCTCTGGCAGCTCTTTCTATATACCCACTGCCCTCTGAGTGAAAAAACTGCACTTTAGGTTCTGATTAAATCATTCCCCTCCCATCTTAACCCGAGGTTCTCTTTGATTCCCCAACTCTGGGCAAAATATATTGTGCATCCGCCCTATTTATTCAACCTCATTATTTTATACACCTCTATAAGGTCACTCCTCAACTTCCCAAGTTCTGCCTCGATGGCAGCACAGTGGTCGGCATGAGGTCAGCACAGATTTGATCCTGACCGCGGGTGCTGTCTGTGTGGATCTTGAACGTTGTCCCTGGGTGACCATGTATGTATCGTTTGGGAGCTCCAGTTTTCTCCCACATCCCAAATATGTGTGAATTTGTTGGTTAATTGGCCTCAGTAAATTGAACTTAGTGTGTAGGGAGTTGATGAGAAAATGTGGAATAACTTCACAGAACTAGTGGGTGATTGATGGTCAGCTGGAATTTGGTGGGCTGAAGGGCTTGTTTTCATGCTGTATCTCTGAACTAAACTATAGGTCAGGTCCTTGAATCCTGGCAACATCCTCATAAATCTTCTCCGTGCACTTTCCAGCTCTTTACATATACACCTTGCCTATTGAAGTGCATGTGTATGTAATGGAAGTTGATGATCTAGACACCAGCTCCAAACCTTATCTAAGGACCCCTCTGGTGACAACCCATCACTAATGACGTGGTTCTTTCCAGTTTCGCAAATAATTGTGGTACAGCAAGTAAGTTTTCTGATTTAATTGTTCTGAAACCTAGCCCAGGTTCAAATGGCATCACAATACAATACAATACAATACAACACAATATATCTTTATTGTCATTGTACAGGGGTACAACGAGATTGGGAATGTGCCTCCCATACGATGCAATAATTTAATTAGCTAGTCAGTATTAATTTAAACAACCCAACGAAACAAATTGTAACAGTTTTAAAACAGAATAAAGTGCAAGTAGATCTGTGCCAGATCACTGTGCGTTGTGACCATCCTGCTCAGCAGGACCGGCTCATAGCAGCTATAACAGTATAACAGTATAACAGAGCTTTATTTGTCATTCGGTACCGAGGTACCGAACGAAACTACATAGCAGTCATAAAAAAAAGAACACAAGACACATAACCCCAACACAAACGTCCATCACAGTGACTCCAAACACCCCCTCACTGTGATGGAGGCAACAAAACTTCCACTCTCTTCCCCACGCCCACGGACAGACAGCTCGTCCCCGACCGACCCGCACAGTCCCCGCAAGGCGATGGAAGTCCCCGCGGCCGAATCGCACCGGGCGCTGAAACGTCTCGCGGCCGAGCCGGGCGATGAAAGGCCCCGCGACCAAGCCTTGCGCAGCTAAGTCCCGTGGCCGAGCCGCACCGGGCGATGTTAAGTCCCGCGGCCGAGCCGCACCAGCGATGAAAAGTCCCGCGGCCGAGCTGCACCGGGCGATGTAAAGTCCCGCGGCCGAGCCGCACCGGGCGATGTTAGGCCCCGCAGCCGAGCTGCACCGGGCACTGTTAAGTCCAGCGGCCGAGCCGCACCAGCGATGTAAAGTCCCGCGGCCGAGCCGCACCGGGCGATGTTAGGCCCCGCAGCCGAGCCGCACCCCGCGCCGTGAGGAAGAGAAAAGTTTCCCCCCCCTCCCACCACCCCCCCACCCACACCACCACCCCCCACACATACACAACCAAAAAAAAATACAAAAACCATCCCAACACCGACACACAACAAAAAAAAAAGAAAAAAGACGAACAGACTGCTAGCGAGCCGCAGCCGTTAGGCGCCGCCACTTCCGCCACTATGGCCCTGGGGATGAAGCTGTTCCTGAGTTTGGAGGTGCGGGCGTAGAAGGCCTTGTTCTTTCATTTCACTGCACATCGTGTATGTGTATGTGTCAAATAAATTTGACTTGATCGTCTGCCCGATGGAAGGAGTTCGAACAGACTGTTGCAGGGGTGTGAAGAGTCTTTGTGGATGCTGGTGGCTTTTCTGAGGCATCGTGTGTTGCAGATGCCCTCCAAGGCTGGTAGCTGTATTCCGATGGTCCTCTGAGATCTGTGGACTACCCGCTGAAGAGCTTTCCTCTCTGCCTCCGTGCAGCTGAGATACCACACAGGGATGCCATGTGTTAGGATGCTCTCTATGGTGCAGCGGTAGAATGTTGTCAGCAGCTGTTGGGGTAGACCAGACTTCTTCAGTGTTCTTAGGTAGAACAGTCGTTGCTGTGCCTTCTTGACCAGCGCAGCAGTGTTATTGGACCATGTTAGGTCCTCCGAAATGTGAGTGCCCAGAAACTTGAAGCTGGACACTCTCTCCACACTGGATTTCCACAATTTATTTGGAAATAAAATTCAATCAATTCCAAACTGTTTGTTGTTAAAAAGATGCGATCAATATCGGTGGCCATGAAAATACTGGATAATATATATTTTAAAACTTTTCCGGTTCACTAATATCTTTTGGAGATGGAGTCTGCCATCCTTATCCAGTTTTGCCTTTATGTGACTCTAAACCCCAGCGTAATGTGCTTGACTCTTGACTGTCCTCTGATTAAGCACTCGTTCAGGGATTCGCAATAAACACTGACCTTGCCAACTATGCTCAAATCACGATTGCAAATAATAATTTAAAACTCTTTCGTTAGGATGACCTTCCCTTTCTCCAAAACATTACTTGTAAATTCCACCAGAAGGTTGCTGTCAGTAAGCTTCCCCTTGGGCTTCCCCTTGGGCAGCTGAGTCACGGAAAGCCGCGTAACTGGGTTGTCTGCAGTTGGTTTAATGTCATTGAGAATTATGTATCACAAACTGTCATTTCATGAGCTTGAAATCAAGACTAACATTGGAATTGTTGATATGATGGAACAAGACGAATACCATGCCATGGAAGATTGTTCATGCAAAAACACATAAGATTAGATATGGAAGAACTTTACCATCAGTCACGTGGAAACATTAGATTAGGCGGCACGGTAGCGCAGCGGTAGAGTTGCTGCTTTACAGCGAATGCAGCGTCGGAGACTCAGGTTCGATCCTGACTACGGGTGCTGCACTGTAAGGAGTTTGTACGTTCTCCCCGTGACCTGCGTGGGTTTTCTCCGAGAGCTTCGGTTTCCTCCCACACTCCAAAGACGTACAGGTATGTAGGTTAATTGGCTGGGTAAATGTAAAAATTGTCCCTAGTGGGTGTAGGATAGTGTTAATGTGCGGGGATCACTGGGCGGCACGGACTTGGAGGGCCGAAAAGGCCTGTTTCCGGCTGTATATATATGATGATATGATATGATAACTTTACATAAGTTTGGGAGGCGCAGTGGTGCAACTGGTGGAGCCATTGCCCCACAGTGCCTGAGACCAGATTCATCCCTGATCTAGTTATCGAGTCATACAGTTTTCAAACAGGCCCTTAAGTCCAACCTGCCCACACTCCAACCCCATCTGCACTAGTCCCACTTCCCTACTTTTGGCACATATTCACTGTAATCCTATTCTATCCATGTACCTGTCCATGTACCTTTTCAATGTACCTGTCCATGTACATGATTTCTGGTCCTAAATGCACGGAGTTTGCATGTTCTCCCTGCTGGCCTGGCCACCGATGGTAAGCTGTGATCCTGTTTCCCCTCACAACCCAAAGGAAGTAGAGGTGTACGGGATGCTGGACTAATTGGCCACACTAAATTTCCCCTAGTCCGTGATTAAGTGGTAGAATGTGTTTGTGTGTCGGTGGGGAAGGGCCTGGGGGAGGGGGGTGGTATTTGAGAATGTGAGGAGAATATAAAATGGGATCAATGTAAGATTAGTGTAAAATTGATAGTTGATGGTCAATGCAGACCTGTTGGACGAAGTTTCCATGCTATATCTCTGCATGACTATGTGACTCCATGAGTATTGGCTGTAATCACCGTTCTCTGCAGGTGCAAATAGTCAAGATCAGAGCATTTGCCATACCAGGCTGAGATGCATCTTGGCAGAGTACTTTCTGTAACGATCTGTAGAAGTTTCAGAGAATCCTTGTGGACATGCCAAATCTTCTCAGACGCCAGCAAAAGTAAATACACTGATGCGGTTTCTTGAAAAACTATTTTACTAGGAAGAGACCAGCTTAAGTCACCGGTGATATGGTGCCGTGGACCATAAAGATGTCAACTATCTCTACAGGAGCTTCATTAATATGGACATGGTTACTTTCAGTTCCTCATTTCCTTAGATCAACACCATCTCACATTGTCCCGTTGTCAGTACATATGACAATTAAACACTCTTACCACTCTTCACTCTTGACTTGAACTCTTCGACATGCTGACATTAAGGGCTAGATTATTCTCCCGATATCGTGACACTCGGTTTTCAATCTCTTTCCCGTACTTTTTCATCTCATCATTGTGTAGATCTGACTAACAGCAGAGGTATCATTGCTGAACTTAGACGCTGTGTTTGTAGTGTACTTAGCCACACAATCATGGGTACACAGTGAATAGAGAAAAGTGCAAAGCATCAAAAGTACAGGCACCTGTGATGAGGATCAGGGTGGAGCAAATTATATGACCAATTCAAACTCACATAAAACTAACTTATATAAAATGTGTCACCGCTGGATAGAAGTGGATGGTAACAGCCAGGGATGTTGCTATGAGCATATTTATAGCACATTATATAAGTTCATAAGCCGTAGGAGAAGAATTAGGCCATTTGGCCCATTGAGTCTACTCTGTCATTCAACCACGGGTGATCTATCTTTCCCTCTCAACCGCATTCTCCTGCCTTCTCCCCGTAATCTTTGATACTGTTACTAATCAACAATCTGTTAATCTCCACCTTAAAAATACCCAATGACTTGGCCTCCACAGCCATCTGTGGTAATGAATTCCAAAGGCTCACCACCCTCTGACTAAAGAAATTCCTCATAATCTCCTTTATAAAGGTATATCCGTATATTCTGAGACTGTGCCCTCCGGTCTAGATTCTCACACTAGTGGAAACACCCCTCCACATCCACTCTATTCAGGCCTTTCACTATTTGGTAAGTTTCAATGAGGTCCCCCCTCATCATTCAAAACTCCAGGCCTCAGTGCCATCAAACGTTCCTTGTAAGTTAATCCAATCATCCCGGGATCAACCTTGTAAAAGTCCTTTGGACCCTGTCTAATGCCAGCACATCTTTCCTCAGATGTGGGGCCCAAATAACTGTGCACGGGGTAAACTTAAGTAAAATTAAAATCTCATATTCATTTTTGGAATCAAGCAGAAATAGCAATGTAGCTTTCCTCAAGATGTGATCCAAAAAATAGCAAGTCAAGGACAAACTGGTGAAAGGTCATAAGCATAAATCCTTCACCAATTCTGCTTTAATGCTTTAGCACCATTTTCTATTTTTATTCTGTATCTTCCCATATCTGAGCTATTTTGGTTTTCTATTTTATATGAGGGACGAGATGAAAGATTTTGTCAAACCTGGCCTGCAGAATCTAGCTCTGTACATTCTGTAGAGTTGACTTTCAGCTTATAGACTATCTGAATAGTTTTTGTGCATGATACACACACACACACACACACACACACACACACACACACACACACACACACACACACACACACACACACACACACACACACACACACACACACACACACACAGGCGGGCACACACATACACACACATACATACATACATGGATATTCACACTCATGCACAAAGGTGCATCCACAAAGACATGAACATCTCAATCTTACAAACAGCCGAGTAGATCATTGCCATAGCCTCGACCCTCGATTAGCAAGTATACAAAAATAGTCTATTGTGCCCACATGCAAGAAGTTTTGGCGCCATTTTTAAAGTTCAAGCTCCAGTTCTTATGGGCGGTGCCAGTTCCAGGCAAATCCCAGGCTGTTGCAGACCTCCAGCCATCTCCTTCCTTGGACACCACGTCCCTCTCCTCACCCGTCCACCTTTGTTTCCTGAAAAATACAACCCAAGCTCATATATGCAGAAAACTCATAAACATACAAATATATATGTATGTATGTGTGTGTGTGTGTGTGTGTGTTTGTGTGTGAGTGTGTATGTGTGTGTGTATGTGTGTATATATATATATTGTATATATATACAATATGTGTATGTGTGTATATACACACACACACACACACACACACATATATATATATGTGTGTGTGTGTGTGTGTGTGTGTGTGTGTGTGTGTGTATGTGTATGTGTGTATATATGTATGGTATATATATATATATATATATATATGTAGGGGGACAGGGCTTTCTCCATCGCTGCTCCCACCCTATGAAACTCACTACCCCAGACCGTTGGAGACTCCTCCACATTCACCACATTCAAAACATCACTGAAGTCTCACCTGTTCAGTACTGCCTTCAACCACTGAAGGTCACCTCACCTTCTGTCTCCTTTCTCTGTTCATTTATTTATTTACTTATTTATCTATTTATTCATTTCCCTATGTTCTCAAAATCTCTGTAAAGCGTCTTTGAGTATATGAAAAGCGCTATATAAATAAAATGCATTATTATTATTATTATATATATGGAATTGGTTCTTCTCATTTTTGTGTGACTGCTCTTACAGTGCAGAGACAGACCATTAACAGCAAGAGGCTGAAAGCCATTATATCCAATTTAAACTATTTGGTATTTATGAGTTAGAACATGGTTAGAGGTTGAAAGGAAAGGCCCTATTTGATTGAAGCATACAAGCATTGGATTTGAATTAGACTGAACAGCACACTGTTTGAAACAACAGTATTCTGTTTACATTGGAATGTGTTAATGTAAATGAACTGTTGGCATTGTCCAATATTGCACAGAATATCACTTCAACGGGTCTTTTGTTCCTTCACCACAGGGACCACAAATATAAGCAGCTGCATAAACATTAATTGCATATAAAAAGAGCAGAGCAGATTTCCTATTGATGGAATGTAGAATCTTGTCCACACACAGAATGCATCCAGAACCGTAATAAAGAAACCCACCAACTTGGATTTCAGGAAGCTGGGCATGGGCAGTCATTGATTGCTGTCCAACCTACTATCAGCCCCCTTCTCATCTGAAGAAAATTATAGAATGTGTTACACAAAGTGCATGAATGGACTAAGTGTTGGTCGGTGTTAATTTAACAAGGCCAAATGAAGAATACTGCTTCTACTTTGGAAAATGGGGAGACTGGCAGAATCCATGAATAATGCTGGAATAACTGAGAAGAAAGTTGAAAGAATGCCAGTAGGTTTGGTTTATTTCAGTTTAGTTTAATTTAGTTTAGTTTAGTTTAGTTTAGTTTAGAGATACAGCATGTAAGCAGGCCCCTCCAACCAGGCTGACTATCAATCACCCGTCCGCACTGGTTCTAATTTATCCCATTTTTCCATCCACTCCCAACAAGCTAGGGGCAATTTATAGAGGCCAATTAACCTTCAAATCAACACATCTCATGGGAGGAAATTAGGGCACCAAGAGGAACCCCACGTGGTTACAGGGAGAACATGCAAACTCCACAGGGGCAGCACCCAACATCTGGATTGAACTCAGGTCTCTGGCGCTGTGAGGCAGCAACTGAAAGACAATGTATAAAGTTAGTTTTTTCCTTCACTCTTTGCTAATTTGATTAGGATTTTTGTTTGACTGAAAGTTAAATTGGTAAAAAGAATTTGTTGAATTTCTGGTTAAACCAAAATTCCCCTGTTTATTGGGAAATCCAACATAGCATCTTAATTTCACTTGCACCTCCTTCAACATCATCTACGGTATCTGCTGTTCCAGCTGTTAACGTCTGTACATCGACGAGACCAAGCACAGGCTCGGCGATCGTTTCGCTGAACACCTCCGCTCAGTCCGCCTTAACCTACCTGATCTCCGCTCAGCACTTTAACTCCCCCTCTCATTCCCAATTTTACCTTTGTCCTGGGCCTCCTCCATTGTCAGAGTGAGGCCCAGTGCAAATTGGAGGAACAGCACCTCATATTTTGCTTGGGTAGCTTACAACCCAGCGGTATGAACATTGACTTCTCTAACTTCAAATAACCTTTGCTTTCACTCTCTCTCCATCCCCTCCCCCTTCCCAGTTCTCCCACCAGTCTTACTGTCTCCGACTACATTCTATCTCTGTCCCATCCACTTCCCCTGATATCAGTTTGAAGAAGGGTCTCAAATCGAAATGTCACCCATTCCTTCTCTCCAAAGATGCTGCCTGTCCCGCTGAGTTACTCCAGCATTTTACCATAGCAACTACCATAGACTCGTGTCTACCATAGCATCTTAAGTGTTTGTGTGTTTTTATATTTGTCAGTTATAATGATTTAAACATTTTCAGTCATACATCTTTTCTGACAACTGCAGGGAAATTGATAACTCAAAAATTGTGTTACGTATAAACCTACCATGTAATTAAAGCAAAAAGCACAGAGGCAGATAGAAAATGAAATTTAAACTATGACTACACTTAACTTTAACTTAAACTTAAGCATCACCTATTCATGTTCTCCTGAGATGTTGCCTGACCCACTGAGCTACTCCAGCACTCTGTCTTCTTTTGTAAACCAGCATCTGCAGTTCCTTGTCTCTACACTGTACTGCTCTATGTTTAATTTAATTTTAGTTTCGTGATACAGCATGGAAAAATAGCCCTTGGTCCACTGAGCAGATGGCAATGATCGATCACCCATTCATACTGCTGCCTTACAACACCAGGGACCCTGGTTCAATCCTGACTATGGGTGCTGTCTGCACTGAGTTTGTATGTTCTTCCTGAGACCATGTGGGTTTTCTCCGGGTGCTCCGGTTTCCTCCCACACTCCAAAGACGTACAGGTTTGTAGGTTTGTAACCAATAACTTGTAAATTGTCCCTAGTGAGTAGGTTATAACTAATGTACGGGTGATCGCTGGAAGGCGCGGACTCGGTGGGCTGAACGGCCTGTTTCCAAGCTGTATCTCTAAAGTCTAAAGTGTAAAGAATGCAGCACAATGGTGATAGAAGTCTGTTGTTCGTATTTCCCTGCTTGATTCAGTTCTTGGTGTTAAAATGGCACAGAAAGGGTTAACTCCATTGTTTCTCCCCCAACCCCCACTTCCTGCCTCCTCCCCAACCACACTCGGACTAAAGAATGGATGAAATGCTATACTTTGAAATGTACGAATATATCTCGAATGAAGTTTTTGTTATTTTAATAAATTTTTCCATTCTTCTTTAACTAACTTTTTCCTTATCTTTTTTTTTTTTTTTTTTATTTTTTTAAATTTGTTTTTGTTTTTATTTTTCTTCTCTCTCTTTTCTTTCTTTACTTCATCTATTTCTTTAGTTCTATCTAGTTTAAAAAAAAAAAAAAAAGGGGCAAAAGGTATTGGAGACAATATAATAATAATTGACAATATTATCAATTTAAAAATGTATGACTGTAAAGATGTAAACAGGTTATGTACCTATCTCCAATAAAAATTTATCAAAAAAAAAAAAAAAAAAAAAAATGGCACAGAAAGGGTTAACTCCATTGTTTCTCCCCCAACCCCCACTTCCTGCCTCCTCCCCAACCACACTCTACCCTTAGCTGATTATAAATATTTAGATTTGATGATTACTTATGCTTATAGGATTTAAGGGCGCCAGAAAGGCATTCCAGTCCACTGATAAAAAAAGGTCTCTTATCTTTACAGAGTTTTAATCATTGTCAATGAGACGTTATTAAGGGTAAAAATAAAACTGCTGAATTACTGCCTTGCAGTGTTGCTTATCCACCTGGCAGGAGAATGAGCTACCATTCGTGACATTTACAAGCTGCCTTTCAATGCTGGCTCCTTCAGTTCATTTCTAGACTGCATCTGAATTCAACCAAAGCCAAAATAATCACTTGAACCATTTAGTTCAATTCTAACACCTCGTATTATTTTAGTAGCAGTCCACCTCTCAAATGAAGGCATTAAAAAGAAAGCATAAATAAATGCAAGATTAAAATATTCACGTATAAAAGGAGAAAAAACTAAGAATAAATAAAAAAAATTAAATCTCGGCTCACAAGTTGAAGGGGTTTTGAATGGTACAAACTTTGGGAAAGGTAACTTATTAAGTTCACCTTTTGTACCCTCTTAATTGTTACCTCTGCTGTCTTGAGGAGTCTTAACATCTGACAGATGTCACGTAGTGTAACGTAACCGCAGATGCTGGTTTACACCGAAGATAGACACAAATGCTGGAGTAACTCAGCGGGTCAGCGGGTATGAAGAAGGTTTTCGACCAGAAACGTCACCTATTCCTTTTCTCCAGTGATGCTGCCTGACTCGCTGAGTTACTCTAGCATTTTGTGTCTACACCACATGTAGTGATTTTTAGTCTGACCATTGACTGCCCAAACACTCAAACCAGAGAACAGTCCTGAACAACTATCTACCTCACTGGAGACCCTCGGACTATTTCTAAGCAGACTTTACTGGACGTTAACTTGGACTAATCATTATTCCCTTTATCATGTATCTGTAGGCTGTGGATGGCTTGTTTGGAATCATGTACAGTCTTTCCACTGACTAGATAACGCACAACAAAAGCTTTTCACTGTACCTCGGTACACGTGACAATCAACAATAAACTAAAACATGTTGCATGTGTGGAAACTATTGAACTTGGAGTCAGATCTATTCACTAACTATCAATGCTAACCCATCTTCCACTTCAAGAAAGGTCTCGACCTGAAACATCACCTATCCATGTTCTCCAGGGATGCTGCCTGACCCATTGAGTTGCTCCAGCACTTTGTTTCCTTTTCCACTTCTGGTCAGTGGATAATATAAACTATTCCACTCCTAACCCACCAATTTGAAAACCAATTGCAGGAAAAAAATCATACAATAACCCATCAAAGGACTCATCAAAACCAAATGACCACACATCACTCCTTTAGACTTTAGAGATACAGTGTGGACACAGGCCCTTCAACACACCATGTTTGCATCGACCACCGATCATCCCATACACTAGCACTATCCTACTTACACTAGGGACAATTTACAATTTTACATAAACCAATTAACCTACAAACCTGTACATTTTTGGAGTGTGGGAGGAAACTGGAGCACCCGGAGAAAACCCATTCTCGCAGACCTTCTCTGAAGGCTGAGCCTAGGCTTTTGTGCTTAAGTCTGTGGAGTAAGAATTAATGCATGACCTGACCCAAAGGTAAGAAGGCAATCTGCCCGAGGGCATGAACTATTGGCTTCACCTCAGATTTAGGCCAATGAGAATTTATCTCTTTAGTTGTTCAGTTCCTGAAAAGAAAGGTATGGGGAGAAGGCAGGAACGGGGTGCTGATTGAGAATGATCAGCCATGATCACATTTGAATGGCGGTGCTCGCTCGAAGGGCCGAATGGTCTCCTCCTGCACCTATTGTCTATTGTCTATTGTCTACGGTCTAAAGTTAGAAAGCCATTGCTGAGGTGATCTAACACGAGTGGCTTGCAACCAGAATGTAAAAGCATATTTTGGGGGATTCTCAATCCCCATCTGTTAGAATGTATGTAATTGTTTGAGATTGGGGTAGCACAGTGGTGTTGCTGCTTACAGTGCCTGAAACCCAGAGACAATCCTGACGATGGGGGCTGTTTGTACAGAGTTTGCACGTCCTTCCTGTGACCAGCTGGGTTTTCTCCGGGAGCACCGGTTTCCTCCCACATTGCATCTCACATAGAAACATAGAAACATAGGAAATAGGTGCAGGAATAGACCATTCGGCTCTTCGAGCCAGCACTGCCATTCAATATGATCATGGCTGATCATCCAAAATTAATACCCCATTCCTGCTTTCTCCCCATATCCCTTGATTCCGTTAGCCCTAAGAGCTATATCTATCTCTCTCTTGAAAATATCTAATGAATTGGCCTCCACAGGCTTCTGTAAAATAAATTGTACCTCAAGTGTAGGATAAGCACTATTGTACGGGGTGATTGTTGGTCGGCATGGACTCAGTGGGCCGAAGGTCCTGTTTCCATGGTGTATCTCTAAATTAAACTACTTGGGTTTGAGGATTAGAAAATGAATTATTATGATCATTCTGTTTCTTTCACGTGAATTATAGCATTGTGCACTACATCTATATTTGCTCGGTGGCATTTAGACAGGGACAAACATATCAGTTGCTGCAAGATATCTTCTGAGGGCTGTGAGATGCACGTTCGGAATTGTTCAGCTGGCAGATGGTGCACTCTGTCATCTCCTCCAGCAGTGACCTGGTGAATAGCTGGGAGCTGTCACTGCCGATGACGTCCAGAGGTTGCAACTCAGATAGCTCCATCAACTGGCACACGCCTTTGATCTAGAGACACTTCAGCGATGACGTACAGAGAAAAGGCCGTTATCAAGCAGCAGCTTCCATAGCCAGCAGGCTCTGTTTCAGAGTACTGAAGTGATTTAACTACAAGAGGGGCAGCACGGTTGCACAGCGGCAGAGTTGCTACCTTAAAGCGCCAGTTTGATCCTGACTATGGGTGCTGTCTGTACAGAGTTTCTACGTTCTCCCTGTGACCTTGTGTGTTTTCTCTGGGTGCTCCAGTTCCCTCTCAAATTCCAAAGACGTGCAGGTTTGTAGGTTAATTGGCTTCTGTAAATTGACTCTAGGGTGTAGGATGGAACAGGTGATCGATGGTCAGCACAGACTTGACGGGCCAAAGGGATCATCGATACAGTTTCCGTGCTGTATCTCTAAAACTAAAACTAAACCAAGTTTTGCTTTGCTGAAAACATTATCTTTCACAACGTCAGTGGTATAGAGTCATAGAGTCATGCAGCATGGAAACATGCCCTTTTACCCAACATGCCTATGCCAACCAAAATGCCTCGTCTACACTCGTCCTACCAGTCACATTTGGCCCATATCCCTCTAACCCTTTACTTTCCATGTACCTGCCCAAATGTCTCTTAAATGTTGTAATGTCAATATTTGCCCATTTCTTGGGTGCCTCAACTTAAATCTTGAAAGCTTAAAAACAATTGCAGAAATTCCTGCACCTTCTCACTCAGAGAAGATTGGCCATTCATATCTGCCATTGATTTTTCATCAAATTCAGAAATGAAGCATCATCCTTCGAGTCCTACATCAGCAGTGCATAATTGGGTTGCACTTGGTCAATCTGCATATGAAAATAATGGCTGAAATAAAAGCGGAAAATGCTGGAAATGTTTAGCAGGTCAGGCAACATCTCAGGAAAGATTCAATGCTTCAGATCTATGATCTGAACACATAAATTCAGGAACTTGCACATGGCAATCACCTGTGGTATACATTAAAGCTACCCTCACGTTATTATCTGCCACCCAGAAAGGTGGTGTGTGAGTATCTTCTGGGCAGCCTTAGCCCCAATTTATGCAGATATATGGCCAATTATTTTCTATTTCCCTAAACTGAAACTTTGCAAGTAACCTTAAGTCTTCTATAATCGTAAGTCAAGCAGGTCCAATTGTAAAGCATATAATAGTGCATTTATGATAGAACATATCTGTGCAGAAGACAGACATAAGAAGCTGGAGTAACTCAGCGGGTCAGGCAGCATCTCTGGAGAAAAGGAATAGGTGACGTTTTGGGTCGGAACCCTTCTTCAAACTTTCAGATCTGTGCAGAACGTGATACCAAGACAAACTCTTATTTGCCTGCATGTGATCCATAACCCTCCATTCCCTGCACATCCAGGCGCTTATCCAAAAGCCTCTTAAACTCTACTATCGTATCTGCCTCCACCATCACCCCCGGCAGCATTTCCAGGGTACCCACTGAACGGGTCTCTGTGTAAAAAACTTGGCTTGCACATCTTTAAACTTAACCCATCTCACATAAAGCTATGCACTGTAGTCTTTGATATTTACATCCTGGAAAAAGTTTCTGATTTTTTACCCTTTCTACCCGTCCTTATTTTATGTACTCTACTTCTATCAGGTCTTCCCATTACCTCCAGCGTTCCAGAGAAAACAATCCAAGATTGTTCAGCCTCACCTTATAACTAATACCCTCTTATCCAGGCAACATTCTGGTATACCTCCGTGGTATACTTTCCAAAGCCTCCACATCTTTCCTGTAATGGGGCAACTAGAATTGGAAGGAGGTGAAGGCTTTGGAAAGGGTATGATAGTTTGGAAGGGAGTATAAACTTAATCTCTTGGGAGTGGAGATATAAAACACAAAGAGTTCAGCATAAACATCATTAAGAAAGGTAAAGTGTTCAACTGCTTAAAATCCTTCCCTGCCCCTGTCCCTGTGCACTCTGTGGAAATTATTAACCCCAAGATTCTTATGAACCATGCCTCAGCCTTTCTTAAAGCGGCTTTAGAGTAAATGATTTTTTCTGTTTCACAAAAATAAATTTTATTCAGGAAAAAAAACATAGAAAGGAAGAACAGTGCAAAAAAAAGGGCGGCACAGTGGCGCTGCCTTACAGCACCAGAGACCCGGGTTTGATCCTGACTATGTGTGCTGCCTGTACAGAGTTGTACATTCTCGCTGTGACTATGTCGGTTTCTCCGTTTGCTCCAGTTTCCTCCCACACACCAAAGACGTATTGGTTTGTAGGTTAATTGCTTCCCCATTTCTAAGCAGCACTCACGCTGTAAGCTTCAGACACGGGCAAGGGTAAGATATCAGAGACAACACAATTGCTGGGAACTGTACTCCAACAATAGATGGAGCTGACAGGAAGGGGAAAGAAACAACGAAACATGACGTTTAAGGCTTTGATTGCTGAGCATTTGAGTGGCACATTTGCTCTTAAATGTTCTTGTGCTGCGCTGATTTGCCGGTTGTACTGGATTGCAGCTGTGGTGGTTTTCAGGTTATAGGAAGAAGACTATTCAGTCAGCTGATGTCTTTTCCCACAACAAGCCGCCTTTATGTTGGGGAGTCCAGAACCAGAGGCCACAGTTTTAGAATAAAGGGGAGGCCATTTAAAACTGAAGTGAGAAGGAACTTTTACACCCAGAGAGTTGTAAATTTGTGGAATTCTCTGTGGAGTTAGATAGAGCTCTGGGGGCTAGTGGAATCAAGGGATATGGGGAGATGTTGGGCGCAGGTTACTGATTGTGGATGATCAACCATGATCACAAGGGTCTCGACCCGAAACGTCACCCATTCTTTTTAGGTCTCTTCTGCGGGTCCTTCCATCGCCCGGCGCGGCTCGGCCGCGGGACTGAACAGCGCCCGGTGCGGCTCGGCCGCGGGGCCTTCCATCGCCCGGTGCGGCGCGGCCGCGGGACACCATTCTGCTTTAGTTAAACATTTTGTTCAAGATGGCCACGCCGTTGTGTTTGGCTGCCTGCCACTGTATGTTTCTTTTTTTTTCTCCTAATCAGATGTGCAGCACTTTGGTCAACGTGGGTTATTTTTAAATGTGCTATACAAATAAAATTGACTTGACTTGACTTGACAATGAATGGCGGTGCTGGCTTGAAGGGCGGAATGGCCTCCTCCTGCACCTATTTTCTATGTATTTTCTGTATTTATTGTCACAGAGTGTAACTGGCCCCAGGGAACATGGACTGGCAAGAGAAATGAAGAACTCGCAGAGAGGACAAAATTGGCAAAGAAACAGGTGTTAATTTACATGAGGATGCAGGTATTCAGCAACTTTAGCACTGAATCTGAAAAGGTTTATTTATTTTGTAAATGCACCTTTTTTTACAGGCAGCCTTATTAAACCGATAGCTTGTTTATGCTTGGTCCTAATAGTCTGCAGTTGTGCTAAAGTCTGCAGGAGCTGTGTGATCCATTCTACCTATGGCTAAACGCAGGCTGATGTGAAGCCTGTGGAAAATGTCACCGTGGTTGTGAAAATAAACACACTTCAAGTCTGTTAACCTAATAAAGAGAGTCTTTGGTGGGACAAATAATGGAAGTCAGATTGCCATCCAGGAAAAGATATGACCAGCGGGGAATTCTGCTGACAATTCCTTGTTCCTGTTGTTCTTAGCTTTCATAGGAGAAAGCCAATCTGGAAAGCAGACCAGTTGGACACAGCACCAGACTGATGTTAGTTAATCTTCCACAGTGAGCCACCCAGCCTGTGATTAAAGTGAATATATATTTATATAGAACACTGTATGGATGTGTTGGCACATACACCGGCTCTCATGGGAAGAGCAGCCCAGTTGGCACTGCATCAGCTTTGCATGGGTAACTACTGGAGCTAATCACTTTATAAAGTAGAGTACTCACGTCTACCAAGGAATTTTTGAAACACCATTGATATAGTGTTCCTTATAATAGGTCATCCCAGACAAGGGGTTACACTCGAGAGACAGTAAGGTGATAGGAAATTAAATGATTTTGAGTGGCATAGCTTAAATATGCATTCGTTAAAGGCAGCACCCTGTGCGACAAAGCAGAAGCTCAAATGTAAGGTCCCCTGACGACGCAGTTAATGGATCGACTGTGGTCTGAGTAGAACTGATCCTCACAACTTAGGAGGGCTTATGTTGAGAAGAAATCGGAAACATAATTCTCCAGTAGTATCATAGGGCTTGCAGGAATCTGCAATTTTCTTTTTGCCAAACCACAAATACATTGCTCTTGCAAATCCTGTGCAGTTACTGGATCCACCCAGTATTAAAGCAACAGGAACTGACTCACAAAAAACCCCAATCCTGTATGAGAACCATTAAAATTACCTTCACATTGTTAATTGGGACTCAGGAAGATGATGAGCGCACGACGTCTGTGCACCATTGTCCCCAACCTGTAAAGAAATACGCGATCTCCCGGTTGCCAAACACTTTAACTCCCCTTCCTATTCCCATACTGACCTTTCTGGCCTGGGTCTCCTCCACTGTGGGTCTCCTCCACACGCAAATTGCAGCTTACAACCCAGTGGTATGAATATTGATTTCTCTAACTTCAAGTAACCCTTGCATCCCATCTCTCTCCGTCCCTCCCGCACGCTAGTTATCGTAGTACTAGCTTCACTGCATTCTGTTGAGTTTCACTGTCTGTATAACTTGTCAACACCTACCCCAAGCCAGCAATGAACCATTGTGCGCTCCATCTTTCTTTGTTCATTGTTGTTTTTTGCATATCTTGCATTCATTTGTTGTATGTCTCTCGTTTCTCTTTCCCCTGTCTCTCAATCTGAAGAAGGCTCTCGATCCGAAAAGTCACTATTCCTTTTCTCCAGAGATGCTGCCTGACTCACTGAGTTACTCCAGCATTTTGTGTCTATTTTTTGTCTAGAAGTATAGCTGATTCCTTTCCATTTTTCTGACAGACAAATTGCTATTTAAAAATGCCATCACTTCTCCCTAATTACCCAGGAGGTTAGGCAGACTCTAAAGTTACATTTGAAATATCCAGTAGTGGGATGGATGACTGTAAACAGACCGAATGAACCTGGGAACTGAAATAGATCCAGTTCTGTGCACCCACATATCTTGGAACATATAAATTAAAATACAAGCCACTGGGCCCAGGAAACAAAGTGTCAGCAATGCAAAAGGAACTTTTAAATTGCTTTGTGGTGAGTGCTGTTGATTTCTTTTTATAATTTCCCTTGGGTGTGTCCTCGCTGCTCGTGCCTTATAAATGAAGGAAAGGTTCACCGGGATGTAATGCTGAGGCTGTATAAAGACACTGGTAGACCGCATTTGGAGTATTGTGAGCAGTTTTGGGCCCCATATCTGAGGAAGGATGTGCTGGCATTGGAGAGGGTCCAGAGGAGGTTTACAAGAATTATCCCAGGAATGTTTGGGTTAACATATGATGAGTTTGTGATGATGCTGGGCCTGTACTCACTGGAGTTTAGATGGATAAAGGGGGACCTCATTGAAACTTACTGAATAGTGAAAGGCCTGGATAGAGTGAATGTTGAGAGTATGTTTCCACTAATGGGAGAGCTTAGGACCAGAGGCCATAGTCTCAGAATGAAAGGACGTACCTTTAGAAAGGAGACGAGGTGGAATTTCTTTAGTCAGAGGGTGGTGAATCTGTGGAATTCATTGCCACAGACAGCTGTGGAGGCCAGGTCAATGGATATTTTTAAGGTGAAGATTGACAGATTCTTGATTAGGAAAAGCATCAGGGGTTTGGGGAGAAGGCAGGCGAATGGGGTTGAGAGGGAAAGATAGATAAGCCATGATTAAATGATTAAGTAGACAAATGGCCCAATTCTCCTAGAAATTGTGAACTTTTGAACTTATGAACCAGGAATGTTAAGGAATAACAACTATAGTGCAAGAGTATAAAGTATAGGGTATAGTAGACATTAACACCAACAAGAATCAACCTTCAAACCACTTCCAAATGTAACCTACAAGTAGACACCAGTTTGAAATATGAGGAGGTAGACACAAAATGTTGGAGTAACTCAGTGGGTCAGGAAGCATCTCAGGAGAAAAATAATTGGGGAAAGGGAAACTAGAGGTATGTAAATCAGCATGGGGAGTTAGTTCCTACGTTTGAAAGATAAGGACTTTTGTGTTAAAAATGCTTTCAGCTGAGAAGGAAACAGCCTACTGGATCACTATGGGAGACCATCTAAGAGATATACACTTTGAAAATTAACATTATTACACAACATTCTGGTAAGCATTGGCCAAACATATAGACAAAAGGGTGATGTTGAGTGGAACACATTGAAACCACAGCCATAACTATTACAGTAGATGAAGGACTAGGCATGGGAACCAAGCATTAGTTATTCTAAAATGCCAAGATAGTTTGCATAATTGTGATATAGATCAAGAAAGATTCTAGATGGTCTATTTTTCCACTTGGTGCAGTCTGGAAAAGGATCTCAACCTGAAACGTCACCGCTCCATGGTCTTCAGGGATGCTGCCTGACCCATTGAGTTACTCCTGCACTTGTCATATTTGCTTTATCAATCAATTGGTCCTGGGTTTTTTATATCCAAACACCCCCACCCCCCTCACAATGCTGCAGTAAAAGAAATATGGTTTGGATATCTGGGTTTTAACGTCAGAAGCTTTGAAAATAGCCATGTAAGCTACCTTGTCCCAACAAAGGTAGTTGAATATTTAGAGCAGGTCAATTAAGATGCACTCTCATTGTAGGGATGGTGCTCTATGGAACCATTTCTCCGCACCCAAAATAGTGAAATAAACGATGCAATTATAATTATAGGAATTATATTTAACCTCAGCATCTAAATGGAATAAAACAGTGTATTTTGATTGCTCCACCAGATCTCTCCTGCATGTCTTCTTTGCTGTTATGTCTGCAGGTCCAGTCTCCATGTTACTCATTCTGAACCATAACAAGGAGGTTAGTGACTCATCACAGAATGCCCAGCCAACTGAGATCTTGAAACCACAGTCATTTTGTGGCCGGTGCAGATTGAATATCTAGTCAAAGGTCAGATATCTGGCTGGGGCAGCACAGTGACACAGAGGCAGAGTTGCTGCCTTACACTGCCAGAGACCCAGGTTCAATCCTGACTACAGGTGCTGTCTGTACAGAGTTTGTATGTTCTCCCTATGACTGCGTGGGGTTTCTCCGGGTGCTCCGGTTTCCTCCTACACTCCACAGACATAGAGGTTAGTAGGTTTATTGGCTTCGGTAAAATTGTAAATAACATAACATAACATAACATAACAACACTTTATTGTCACTCGGCACAACACCGAGCGAAATTTCAGCAGTCACACAAAATACAGCAAAAAAGAAAAGAACACAGGACACCCGACCCCAACACAAACATCCATCACAGTGACTCCAAACACCCCCTCACTGTGATGGAGGCAACAAAACTTCCCCTCTCTTCCCCCCGCACCCACGGACAGGCAGCTCGACCCCTACCGAGGCAACCGACACGCACAGCCCCCGCAAGGGGATGGAAGGCCCCCCGGCCGAGCCGCACCGGGCACCGAAACGTCCCGCGGCCACACCGGGCGATGTTAAGTCCAACGGCCGAGCCGCACCGGGCACTGAAACGTCCCACGGCCGAACAGCGCTGACGATGTTAAGTCCAGCGGCCAAGCCGCACCGGGCACTGAAACGTCCCGCGGCCACACCGGGCGATGTTAAGTCCAGCGGCCAAGCCGCACCGGGCATTGAAACGTCCCGCGGCCGAGCCGCACCGGGCACTGAAACGTCCCGCGGCCACACCGGGCACTGAAACGTCCCGCGGCCACACCGGGCGATGTTAAGTCCAGCGGCCAAGCCGCACCGGGCACTGAAACGTCCCGCGGCCGAGCCGCACCGGGCACTGAAACGTCCCGCGGCCGCACCGGGCGATGTTAAGTCCAGCGGCCGAGCCGCACCGGGCACTGAAACGTCCCGCGGCCGAGCTGCGCCGGCAATGTTAAGGCCCGCAGCCGAGCCGCACCGGGCACTGAAACGTCCCGCAGCCGAGCTGCGCCGGCAATGTTAAGGCCCGCAGCCGAGCCGCGCCCCGGGGAAGAGACCTAATAAAATAAAGGTTTCCCCCCGCCCCACCCCCCCACCCCACCCCACACCCCCACCACACATTGTCTCTAATGCGTAGGATATTGTTAGTGTTTGGGGTATTCGCTGGTTGGTATGGTCCCGGTGGGCTGCTTCCATGCTGAATCTCTAAAGTTTAAAATCTAAAGTTTGAAGGTGACTCCAGGATGTTGATGGCAGGCGATTTGGTGTTTGAAACAGCTGTGAGAGCACAGGAGTGAATAGTCACTGTTGGAGATAGTAAGAGAAGGATATATCTGTAGTAAAAGCTGCTTCTTCGAAATCTACTCTGGTATAAACACTCCCCGACTTGTGCAATGGGTGACTTACAGAAACTGCACATATATTAATTCTGTACTCACTCCCAAGTGCAATCAAGGCAGTTTGTAATTTCCACAGCACTGTATGATCACTCCAGTTAACATCAGAAACTAGCCAAGCAATGGCGGTGGTGCTTACCCAGAAGGCTGCGCACTGCAGGAAGTGCCTCAACGGCGAGACAGAACTCAAACCGGCAATGGAGGCGGTGCTTACCCAGAAGGCCACGTGCTGCAAAAAGTGTCCCGGATGCAGCTCGATGCCACTGAGATAATTGAATACTCTGTGAGGTATTTTGGGCAGGGCACTTGCATGGTGAATCCGACGTACGTGTTATCTGACTTACGTAAAGGTTTGCGGAGCGCAACGCCTGCGTAAGTCAGGGAGCGACTGCACAAAACCAGAATCACTGGATGTGTGGTCTGACACTAAGAAATGATGAGGTACTTTCCACCATTTATTTATTTTATTTTTTTAAATTATGAATTAAGTTTATTTTTGAAATATAAAACAAACACTACCCCCACTACCCCTTGGAGTGTGGCACCAGCAAGCAATGGCGGAGAGTTATAATTTGGTGTCAGCATGGTGATGGAAGGCAACCTTAACCTGGCTGGGATTCCCACCAGCACTGATGTCCGATGTTAACAACTATTAGTTTCACTAATAGTTTGCATTATGTCAATCCTGAATATATTTTTGGTATTTAATTTCTTTATTCCAGGGCCCCGTGTAGGGAAGAAAATGCACACCTCCAGATTCAGGAACAATTTCTTCCCAGCTGTTATCAGGCAACTGAACCATCCTACCAGCAACAAGAGAGCAGTCATGAGCTACTCTCTACCACATTGAAGACATTTGGACTATCTTTGATCTGACTTTACTGGACTTTATATTGCACTAAATAATATTCAACTTATTCCCTTTATCATGTATTTGTATATTGTGGTCGTAATCAGGTATTGTCTCTTTCCGCTGACTGGTTAGCACGCAACAAAAGCTTTTCACTGCACCTTGGTACACGTGTCAATAATTAACCCAAACCTAAGTCTAAATCGGCAATCGCCCAACTGTATGGAACCTTAAACACGCCATTAGATGCAGGGGGGTACTGTTACTCAACTGAAACAATTTCTGGCCACTTTGCTGGCCTTTTGGCTCAGGCACACACAAAAGTCTATGGGACCAGGCATTACCTGGTGCACTGCGGCAAAGGAAAACTTCAAGGAACGGTTAAAAAAATTTAGAGGTGAATTCACACAGGGTTTTTCTCACACATTGGCAAGACAGCTGTGGAAACTAAAATAAGGTATTAAAGGTGTAGAGCGGAAGTCATGTATATATATATACATCCTCAAAGCCTTCCTTTTAACTTTCATCTGACATCTCCATTTTTCTTAAAAGTCTGAATCTACGATTCAGTCCATTTTGTGATTTATTCTGTAACTGAAGCTAGATTGCATACATTAAACATTATTCTGTTCTAAAACTCCTTAGATATATAAATGTAAACAGGTGCTAGTTTTTCAATAGTGTTTTGAATGGATTCATTGTGCCCTGTACTAAAAACATCAATAATTGGGGGAAATATGCCTGAGTGATGATTATATGTTTAAGTACTATATGCGGATCAGGAATTTTTCACTGTGGGATCGGAGATTAAATAACTTGGGACGTTGAAATTCTAGGCTAGGTTCTGAAAGGATTTTCTTTAAAGCAGGTATGTGCTTGTCTGGAGCTGCCTGAGTTGTTTGTCTTGTGGCTGTGATATGAATTAAAAGCCAAACTACAGATGTTTTAGTAAGCAGTAAAAGTCATTTCCCTTCCTCCCCTCCCTGCTACGATTCCGATCTGCACAACTATCTGAGACTTGATCTCTTTGCGTTTTGCTTTGAAGTTCGGTACCTTCTTATTTTAGGTCACTGTTTCGGGCAGATGGCCTGTTGGCCTGACTGATTTATGGCAACAGGTGAAAGTCTTCAGGACAAGTTTTCTGACACAACTTCTCAACTCCTGCTGCTCAGTCACTGGTCGGTCAGAGAGAGGGCTTGTGGGCACTCCAATCTAACGTTTGGCCGACACCCTTTGAATTCAGGAACCTTCAACACAGTCCTTAATATAATAATCCCTTACTGACCATGCAATATTAGAGAATACATTTTGATCATAGTTTGAGGATCACTTTTGAACCTTCATTTTTGTTTAAACATGCACCATACTTCTCCAGTGCCACTCTTCCTTTGCCCATTAAGTGTAAAGGGTATGAAAGGAATATTTATTTTGCCTCTGGTAATTGGAGTGATGGGAAGACTATTAAAAATGTTTGTGTTTTTAAAACGTTTTTTTGTGACCCATGTACATAATAATTCTCAACGTCGTAGATGTTGCATACACATGTCTGAACAAGTTTCCTCCTTTAAATGTTTGAAATGACGTCGGTGGAGTTGCAACACCTGCAAGGGTTCAGCCTCTGACTTTATGTGCCTTGACATCTATGTTTTTCTCCAAGGCGCAGTTGTTATTGCTCAAATGCCACTTGGATGGACCCAGAGAACCATCGTTCGATTGTTGTTGTCCTCGATCAAAGGCAGCTTGTGGCTCTCTACAAAATCTCTCAGTGACAGTGAGTGAGAGAATTAGTCCGATTTACTGGAGATGAAATTTGTACTGACCATACCTACTGGGGAGATGGTAGGTTTTGATGCAATGCTCTTTAGATGCCCTATTGAACATCAGCATAATATTGGACTGTGTAAAATCTGGTGCCCCACACAATCAATCCCCCAGTATCCCATCAGGCAAGTTAGGTTGAAGTTGCTTCCCATTTATTAATGTTCTAAGAAAACAGGCCGCAAAGATGGTGCTGGAATGTGCTGACTATCTTGTGTGCTGATCCCAAGGATCACCCAATACCATTGGCCTACCCTTTTAATCTCTTTGCTACCTGCAAATCTATTACCATTTCTTGTTGTCCTAATAATATTCTCTTTAATATTCTTGCAGGTCTGACCATCTTGTGAAATATATTCTGCACTCTTTGCCTTTCCCTTCGCTCGACCTACTTGCACTTAAGTTTGGCTTGATTGTATTTATGTACAGTATTATCGGATTTTATCAGGTATGATGCAAAGCGAAGCTTTTCACTGTACCTTGATACACATGACAATAATTAACCTAATGTTAAGACTAAAAGAGTTTCATGTAAAAGGGTGCAATTGGAAACAACTACATTTGCTGATGATTTTCTCTTTAAACTTTAGACTCTAGAGATATAGTGCAGAAACAGGCCCTTCAGCCCACTGAGTCCGCGCCGACCAGCAAACACCACATACACTAGCACTATCCTACACTCTAGGGACAATTTACAATATTATTGAAGCCAATTAACCTACAAATCAGTACGTCTTTGGAATGCTGTAGCCAGAGAAAATCCATGCAGGTCATGGGAGAACGTACTTACTCCATTCAGAGAGCATCTGGATCGAACCTGGGTCTCTGGCGCTGTAAGGCAGCAACTCAACCACTGTGCCACCGTGGCATACACTAACACTATCCAATATACAAGGGACAATTTACAATTTTACCAAAGCCAATTGACCTACAAACCTGTACGTCTTTGGAATGTTGTAGCGGAGAAAACCCACGTGGTCACTGGGAGAACATACAAACTACGTACAAACAACACCCGTAGTCAGGATAAAACCCGTGTCTCTGGTGCTGTAAGGCAGCAACTCTAGCGTTGCACCACTGTGCCGGCACCTTATACATCTTTGTTACCTGCTCTGGAACATCAATGCCTCATTTATAGTTTGAACTAAATTGTTTGGATGAGAATGAGCTTGCAACTGTATTGTTCAGAGTTCATGCTCTAGAGGGTCTGTGGGTTTCATTGTGTTGCTTCAAGCATAAGCAAATAGACTTTGTAGAGATTTATTCAAGCTAAAGATAGACACATAAAGCTGGAGTAACTCAGCAGGACAGGCAGCATCTCTGGAGAGAAGGAATGGGTGACGTTTCGGGACCCTTCTGCAGACTGGCTTTATTCAAGCCAGTTCAGTCTCACGTAAACAGTGTTTCGGTGAACCAATGTGTCAGAATCATACCAAATGGCGCAACCAAGTTCTTAAAGGTATCTACATACATCACAGTCGCTAATCATGGGCAGTCATAACTTCAAGAGATATTCATTAGATTTCCATTTTGCTTTTGTAGGCAATATACTTTGAGAAAACAAATTTAAATTATCACATATTTCTGGTCACAACTTTTTTCACCAAAATATATGAGCAGGTGTGACATTACATTACTGGAGAAACAATTAAATCTTTACTGGAGAAAATACAGTTTATTGTACAATCTAAAAACGAGTGTAACTAAATAGGGGGCTGTGTGAATTCTCCCCTAGACAAAAACAAAAAAATGGCATGCTTGTTAATGTGCAGATGAACGCATTTATTACTTTTAAAACAATCTGTTGCCACATTTATTCCACACTGTTGTAAATGTTGCATTATTTCTCAGTTGATGACTAATATTAAAGGCCCTATCAAGATCCCTTTGATAGACAAGCAAAATGGTTTGTATTAGGTGAAATAATAAGTGGGAAGAGTGGGGAAGCTGTAGGAGGTGAGGAAGGGGGAGGTAGAGAGATGGGGCAGGGGGAAAGGGGCAGTTAGGGAGGTAGATGTGGTGATGTAGGGAGGTGGGGGAGGAGAACCGGGGAGAGAGGGGCAGTTGGGAAGGTAGGGGCGGTGTGGATGTGGGAACAGAGGGAGATGGGGAGCTGAGGGAGACGTGGAATTGGGGAGGTGAGGAAGTGTTTGGATTCCTTGGGCCAATTCTGTGATTCCATGATGTCTGGTCATCTTCACTGGTACTGTGAAGGTAACATGTGGGTTCTGCTCTGTGGGACACCATTAGCATGGAGTCTTCCTGAGGAACCTGCTCAGACTCCTGCTTCTGCTCATGGCTTGGTAGAACATATTACGGAAAACCCGCATCTTTCATTTCCAAAGCACCATTTATAGAGCAAAAACATTCTAGGTGCCCCAAAGAAGCCTTATCAGACAAAATGTGACACGATTATTTGGAGGGTAGTTATAAGCACCAACTTAATATAGATATGAGATGAGTCATCTTGGACAGAGAACTCTGGGACTCAAGTCTCAGGGAGCTAAAGGCATAGCTGATACTAAAGGATACCCGAAGTGAAGACCATAAATGAAAGACAGAGCCATCCCTGGAGTTATTGAGGATGCAGAGATAGGGAGCGTAGAGGTGACAGAGGGATTTGAACACAGAGGGATTTGAACACAGATTTGCTCTATAAATGGTGCATTGGATGCACCAATCGTCAAAGTAGGTCAAATACCAATGGTCAATGGTTCTTTTTAATTATCATGTGTGCCAAGGCACAGTGAAATTATTTTTGTGCAAACAGATTAGTATGATTATTGGCATACATAAGTGTAAACCCCAATTAAGTACATTGAAACAGCACATTTAGTCCATATGCAAGAGTCGCCAAATTTTGGCGCCATGTAGGACGAACAAAGGTGGTCCATGAAAGGATAAGGGCAACAGAATCTTACGAGATTTTCATAGCATTGAACCCATCCGAAATTGTTTTTATTGATCGTGGTGAAGACCACATCCTGCTTCTGTGTTTGTGGCATATCTAGAACAAGATAAAAAGGACATACGATGAGTAAGTGTTCATCCATTACCGTGCTGCGGTTGGAAAACAACATTCTTCACACCACAAAACAACCACCGTTCCACAATTGTACACTGAGAAAGCCAATGCATACAATTCCAATTGGACAAACTAAGGTACGTTCTTCGCCTCAGGCATATAGACTGAGTTGTTTCTTTGACAAGAAGCCTAATTACTTCTTTTCTTTTGGAGGGACTACCACCGTACATCCACACTATTCCTTCCCCCAGCTGCCACACCCACTGCAACCTCACCTGCCCGTTCATCTGGTCTGGCAAATGGGACAGCACAGTGGCGCAGTAGTAGATGCTCCCTTACAGCGCCAGAGACCCAGGTTCGATCCTGACTACGCCTGTTGTCTGTACGGAGTTTGTACATTCTCCCTGTGACCGTGTGGGTTTTCTCCGGGTGCTCCAGTTTCCTCCCACACTCCAAAGACGTACAGGTTTGTAGGTTGGTTGGTTTCTGTAAAAATTGTAAATTGTCCCTAGTGTGTCGGGTGGTGCTAGTGTACTGGGCAATCATAGGTCAGCATTGACTTTGTTGGCTGAAGGGCTTGTTTCCATGCTGTATCTCTAAAGGCTAAAGTAAAGTCTAAATATCCCTTCCCTACAGAAGTTGAATGAACCAGCTTTAACTCTTAATTTAATAGTATTTACAATATTGAAATTGAGTTACACGAATAATCAGAGTTTGGAAATAAAGCTGAAGTTCATACTTTTTTGGTGCGTTAACCATGTGCTTGGTGTAGCACCACACAAAGGGGTTTCCAAAAGGAGTTTGCAAAAATTGTGCAAAAGTGTATTAAAGCATCCCAGTGGCATTTTGCGCACAGGTTGATGTACAAGACCCATTCAGTCTCCAAGTTGGGATCAGTTTGCACAGCTCGATGCCGATTGGGCCTTTCCAAGCTATAGGAGAATGAGAGAAGCACTGAAGCCTGGTGCAGCCAATGCCAAGGCTCTGTGGGGGAGGACCACAATCCAGGGTCCTTCCGCTGCTGGACCTTGAAGTGCTGAGTCTGTTGTAGCACTCCACAAACCATTCCCTTGATGGATATCGCCCAGGGGGCCACACAAGTGGCAATGGTGCTATGTGTGAAGAAACAAGATGCCAACACTACTGGGTATAACTCCATTGAATGTATAGGCACATGAAGAATGTATTAAGTTTTGCATTGTTTTTGCTTTGTATATAAGGGTTGTACAGAGGGTGGCAGATTGGCGCAGCAGTAGAGTTGCTGCCTTACAGCGCCAGAGACCCGGGTTCGCTCCTGACAACAGGTGCTGTTTGTGCAGAGTTTTTACGTTCTCTCTGCGACCTGTGTGTTGTTTTCTCCGGGAGCTCTGGTTTCCTCCCACACTCCAAAGATGTACAGGTTTGTTGGCTAATTGGATTGGTAAAATTAAAAATAGTTCCCAGTGTGTATAGGATAGTATTTGTGTCTGGGGATCACTGGTTGGCGAGGACTTGGTGGGCCGAAGGACCTGTTTCCACGCTGTATTACTAAACTGAAGAAAAAACTGAACTATATACATTTTTTGTACAAATAAAGTTTATTTTTAAAATAAAAAATAATGTCTATTCTTTCCACAGATGCTGCTTGAGCTGTTGAGTTCCTCCAGCACTTTGTTTCTTCAATCAATGCCATTTCAGGGTTGTTTCAGTTCACGTTTCTTTGTCGATCCACTGTGGATATTACAAAAATGGCCGCCGCACGTGCAATGACATATTAGTGCGCATCGAGTGATGACATGTGACTGCGCAATTAGTTGCGCGCTGATGCAGGACAAATGTCAGCCATGCTCAGGAAAATCACACCATTTCCTGATGACTGCTTAATGAGCTGGAAGTGATTACTAGCATGACCTAACCTGTGGAAAACTGCCTTTATGTTCTAGTTGTGCATAAAAGGCATGCACAAATGGGTCCAATTTCTAGGTAATGTTGTGATGTGTGTGTTGACCTGGCCTTGGCCATAATTTATTCGTAAGCACCAAGCTTACACAAACTGATGAGCTGACATGAATGTATTGTAATTGTCGGCGCGATTGAGAATAATTACAGTCATATGCTCTCAGCTGCATCAGTTTTTTTAAAATTTTAGACAGCTGCACTAGATCTCAATTACTTTTAATAGCGTTGCAAATGCAGTTAATTTGAAACAACTGTATTAATGTTCTCCAGCAGATCATCTGACTTATATTGGGAGCTCCCTGCGTAGGATGGGCTGTTGTGATCTTCGACATTTTTCACGTTGACACTGAGGCAAGCCATTCCTATCCTTCTCCCGAAATTTCCATCTGCATCGCCTGAAGTTGAGGAGCAGATTGGTGGGTTCAAAAGTCAAGAGAGTCAAGAGTGTTTAATTGTCATATGTACTGACCAAGGAACAATGACATTCCTACTTGCAGCAGAATAAGTGGCCTGCAACACACAAGACACGTAGATAATAAATAATAAACAAAATTCAATAAATGAATAACCATATTAATAGTGCAAACCCCCCCCCCACCCCCCAAATCCCCCAAATTCCTTAGTGCAATCCAGGACACTCCATGGAATTTCCTAGTTGAATGACAAGCAAAAGTTTTTCACTGTACTTTGGCACACGTGACAATGAACTAAATTAAACTAAACTAAATTAAACTAAACTAAACTAAACTAAACTAAACTAAACTAAACTAAACTAGTGTCTTGTATAGGAAGGAACTGCAGATGCTGGTTTAATATAGGTGGGGAGGTCGGTTCCTCTTTACCTAATCAGAGCTAGGATGCAGAGTAGCCATGAATGGCAGACGAGGCAAGTAATTCTTTTCCCAAAAATAGATGGGTCTGAAGAAGGGTCTCGACCCAAAACGTCACCCATTCCTTCTATCCAGAGATGCTGCCAGTCCCGCTGAGTTACTCCAGCATTTTGTGTCTAAACTAACGTGGTGTAGTGTTCGAGAGCCTGATGGATGTTAGAAAGAAGCTATTCTTGAACCCTGTGGTCACTGTTTTCAGATTGCTGTACCTTCTTCCCGATGATGGGAGCGAAATGAAACCGTGGCCTGTGTGATTTTGGTTTTTGATGGCACTGGCTGCCTTTCTGAGGCAGCATCTCCTATAGATTCTTTCGAAGGTGGTGAGGTTGGTTCCTCTTGACCTAATCAGCACTAGGATGTTGAATGGGCATGAATGGTTGACCAGCAAGGATTTTTTTCCTCCCAAAAATAGACTTTATTCGGAATAAAATATATATATACAAATCAGAAAATGTGCAAAAATTCTGTGTACATTCTCAGTATCTATACGTTCAATTGTATCATATAGATTAGTCTTCACACCAATCTTTAAACAGAATACCTTTGCCACCCATGTGCCTCCCCCCCCCCCCAGGTAAGATCCCGACAATGTTTGAGGGGTGTCCCTACCAGACTCTGCCCATCAATGTCCAGCAGTGGAAGGACCCTAGACTCTTACCCTCCTCCATAGAGCCTTGGCGTTGGCTGCACCAAGCTTCAGTGCGTCCCTCAGCACGTACTCCTGCAATCTGCAGCGGGCCAGTCGGCAACATTCCCTGATGGACATCTCGCTCTGCCGGGACACCAACAAATTCCAGGCAGACCGAAGAGCAAGTGAATGGTGAGTGGCCTACTCATCATCCCAGCATTGCTCGCTGGGATGGCCTGCAGAACAAGCTATTTCAGGTGATACAGTCAATTGTCTGTGTAGTCTCTCCCTACCTCCCACCAGTTGCAGTTACCAGACAGCTACATACGTGGTGTCTATTCAACACGATAAACAGGATTCTCCTCAGCATTCTCTGACTGGCCGTTTAAGTTAAGCGTTACTTTTAGTGAAAACAATCTCCAAAACGTTTGTAGTTACACTTTCTTCTGAAGGTGATAATAAGAACCAAACTCTTTAACCACTATTTAACACGAGGTGCATCTGTGACTGGAATTTTTGGCACCTCGTGAGTTGTTAATTTTGTTCAGTTTGGAGATACAACATGGAAACAGCCTTTTGGCCCACCGAGACCAGGCTGACCATCGATCACCATGTACACTAGTTCTATGTTATCCCACTTTTGCATCCTATGCACTAGGGGCAATATGCGGAAGCCAATTAACTTACAAACCTGCACATCTTTGGGATGTGGGAGGAAACCAGAGCACCTGGAGGAAACCCACGTGGTTACGGGGAGAATGTACAAACTCCACACAGAGAGCACCCATAGTCAGGATCAAACCCGGTCTCCGGCGCTCTGAGGCAGCAGATCTATCTCTGCGCCACTGTGCCACCCCAGTTTGGAGATTAGATTTGAAGAAGGGATTCGAAACCAAACATATCAAGCCTTCCTGCTAAATCTAATTTACACTGAGAGTTACCAGGCAACAAGTACTTTAGGACTCCATTACATATCATTGTTTGAGCCAATTAGTGTATGCAGAGCACACTGAACACCCCTTTTATTCCGGGTCAATAAGACCTTCAGAAATGTTTCCCTCCCCTCTTCCTGCCACCCCCCACACTGTCCTGACGAGGAATCATAGAATAGACAATGGGGAGCAACACAACAGGGACTTAAAGAAAAGCACACCTTTCATTGTACCTTGAAACAACAGGCTGAAAGCTATTAGGCATTTTGCCCCTGAGACAGCAACCAGGCTTAGTATGTCAAAGCTGTTTTCTTATGACAATACATCATCTGTCCTTGGGGCTTTTTGTGACAGCTTGTTTACCAGGAAAGCAGACCGCCCAAATGCAAAGAAGGCCAGATTAGCGTCTCTAAACTGAACACTTAACAGCCTGAGTACTACCAGTTTTATAAAAATCCCAAGACGTTGCTTGTTAAGACACTCTTGCCTCAGTCACAGTGAAACTGGATCGTTTGCTTTTCGTCGCTCCATCTGAAAGCCTGATTATGCTGTGGTAGCACCACCTAGACTGGAAATAATCTTATAATGAGGAGAGGCTGTACGTACTGCGACTTCACTTGTTGGCATTGTGAGAAGCATGAGCAACATTGAGCTCTGCTCTCTTCAGTCCATTTATGTCACTGAGTCTCTGGGTGGAGGCATGAACCTGGTCATGGAGTCATAGAGTGATACTGTGTGGAAACAGGCCCTCTGGCCCAACTTGCCCACAACGGCCAACATGTCCCAGCTGCACTAGTCCCACCTGCCTGCACATGGACCATTTCCCTCCAAACCTGTGCCATCCATGTACCTGTCTAACTGTCTCTTAAACGTTGGGATAATCCCAGCCTCAACTATCTCCTCTGGCAGCTTGTTCCAGACACCCACCACCATTTATGTGAAAAAGTTACCCCTCAGATTCTTATTAACTCTTTTCCCCTTCACCTTAAACCTATATCCTCGAGTCCACGATTCACCTACTCTGGGCAAGAGACTGTGCACCTACCCCATCTATTCCTCTCATGATTTATACTCTGTGGCGTAAAGATGCTGCACACACAAACTAGCTTTCACAAAGCGTCCAGGTTTGACCTTACATTTCCTGAACAGTGACGTGACCAAATAGGAGGAAACTCAACACAAGCTTAAAAAAAAATCCTTTTTACCTATAAAAAAGGTTACTGCTTTCATGACTGTAATTAGTTACTGTATTATAGTGCAGACACAAGGATCTTCAGATGATGGTTTACAAACATTTGACTCCAATGAAGGTTCCCGACCCGCAACGTCACCTATCCACGTTGTGTCTGAAGAAGGGTCCCGACCCGACACGTCACCTATCCACGTTGTGTCTGAAGAAGGGTCCCAACCCAAATGTTGTCTTTTCATCTCTGTCCTTTGTCCAACCATTTGCTAATCCCCCCCCCCCCCACCCCCAACCCCTTCCTCCTTCATCTGTATCCACCTATCACTTGCCGGGCTGCGTCCCGCAACTCCTCTCTTCCAGCTTTCTCTCCCCTACTACAACTGTCTTAGATAGGTCTCATCCCAATCGTCACCTATCCATGTTCTCCAGAGATGCTGCCCGCCCCACTAGGTATCTCCGGCACTTTGTGTCTTTTTTTGTTATTAAAGTATAGGATAAAGTGAGATTGCTGGTTTTGTGTTTTCTATTGGATTCAGTGTGAACTCCAGGAATGGCTTCTTCCCAGCAACCATCAGGCTCCTGAACACAACAGAAGCCAAATATCTACAAAATACGAACTACGAACTCTCGTGGTTGCACTAGGGACTTTGGGCTTTATAGTTTGCACTAATATTGTTTTATTTTTAATTTATGGTTTTTATTATGTTTACAATGTTATCCATGAATACTGTGTTTACAAACCTGTTATGCTGCTGCAATTAAGAATTTCATTGTTCCGCATTTGAACTAATGACAATTAAATGTTTGTGACGCTTGAGTCTTGAACTGAGCAGTTCACTAATCCCATTTTACTCTCCCCATATTTCCTTCAACTCTTCCACCCCCCCCCCCCACACCACCCAATTCCACCATTGTCGCATGTGGGAGGAAACTAGAGCACCCAGAGGAAACTTGTGTGGTCTCAGGAAATACCGTGCAAACTCCACATGGGCAGCACTGGAGGCCAGTCATCTGGAACTGTAAGACAGCAGTTCCACCAACGGAACTACTGGGTCACGGCAGAGTGTCAGTGGCTTTCCAGGAAATCCATTGGGTGGAAAGGAACTCCGATGGTCTTGATTGGAACATATTGCTCCACAAATTTCCTCGTGTAGAAAAGAGAAATATGGAGAAATTGCAAATTATAACAGTTACGACATTGAATATTTAACATGTGCAGTCCTGGCCATTTCTGGAAATGCAGTGGCACAAATAAAGCCGACTCTGTCGAAACTCATCCAGAAGCGCCATCAGTGTGGTCTCTTCTGAAAATGGCTTCCTTTCATATGTAGTTGAGTATCAGCTTGATCATGGATGCAGGAAGGTGTCTTGAAAACATTGGCAACTGAATTAAGGGTGAGGTGAGGGAATGTATTTTGTTAGAGATACAGCATGGAAACAGGTCCTTTGGCCCACTGAAGATAGACACAACATGCTGGAGTAACTTAGCAGGGCAGGCAGCATCTTTGGAGAGAAGGAATGGGTGACGATTTGGGTCGAGACCCTTCTTCAGACTGAGCTGGCCCCCTGGGTCCACGCCGACCATCAATCACCCGTTCATGCTAGTCCTATGTTATCCTACTTTCTCAACCACTACATGTACTAGAGGCATTTTTTAGACTAGACTTTAGAGATACAGCACAGAAACAGGTTATTTAGCCTACCGAGACGGCACCAACTAGCGATCACCCCATACACTAGCATTATCCTACGCCCTAGGACAATTTACAATTTTTTACCGAAGCCAATCAACCAATTGTATGTCCAATATCAAGGCCAATGAACCTACCGCGGCACGGTAGCGCAGCGGTAGAGTTGCTGCTTTACAGCGAATGCAGCGCCGGAGACTCAGGTTCGATCCTGACTACGGGTGCTGCACTGTAAGGAGTTTGTACGTTCTCCCCGTGACCTGCGTGGGTTTTCTCCGAGATCTTCGGTTTCCTCCCACACTCCAAAGATGTACAGGTATGTAGGTTAATTGGCTGGGTAAATGTAAAAATTGTCCCTAGTGGGTGTAGGATAGTGTTAATGTACGGGGATCACTGGGCGGCACGGACTTGGAGGGCCGAAAAGGCCTGTTTCCGGCTGTAGATATATGATATGATATGATACAAACCTGTACGTCTTTGGAATGTCAGAGGAAACCGGACCATCTGGAGAAAACCCATTTGATCACAGGGAGAATGTACAAACTCCGTACAGACAGCACCTGGCTCTCTGGTGCTGTGAGGCAGCAACTCCACTGTTGCACCACCATGCCGCCCCATGCTGAACTACCTTACTTTACCTCCATAAGTACCAGGAACCACTGCACACATGGGAAGCCTCAGACTTAGTGACTGAGCTCCATGAGTGATTTGCCAGCTTTGCTCTGGGAGAATTGCCAACTTGTTAAAATTCCCCAACAGTTAGAATTCACACAGTAACAGCAATCCTATTCATTTGAAGAGAGAGGAATAACTGCAAGAGATATGGGTTACAAAAAGATCATTCACAACTACATGACTTAATTGAATTTATTGAAATAGCTTAATTACTAAATTGTTTTGAAGTAATTTTAAGACTTTGATTTTTTTTAATTAATTACTTTTTAAGACCGTATTTCTATTCATTGATTTTTAATGATTTTTGAATGTTTTCGGGATACTGGCAAGTACATAGAATGCTTGCCAGGTTTGGAAGCTTGCTAAGGTTGTGGGAGTGGCTGGCTGGCAACTCTTTGTCAGTTGACTTGTTGTCTGGACTTGTTATGGACTATCCCTAAGAAGGCATTATACTGCCATTCGGTGAAGGGCTGCGATATTTTGGATTGCAATGACTCAGGGCAACACAAGTAACAACTACTCCAACATGTCCTGATGAAGTTTAGTTTTAGAGACACAGCATGGACACAGGCCCTTCGGCCCACCGAGTCCCTGTGAACCAATAATCACACCATACACTAGTTCTAGCCTACACTCTAGGGACTATTTACAGAAGCCAATTAACATGCTAACCTGCACGTCTCTGGAATGTGGGAGGAAACGGAGCATCCGGTGAAAACCCATGCAGTCACAGGGAGAACTCCATACAGCTAGCACCCGTAGCCACGATTGAACAACGTCTCTGGCGCTGTAAGGCAGCAACTCTAATTCTGTGCCACTGTGCCGCCCTGATGTTCCATTGAGAAGTCCAGACAGTATGCCATTGATGGAAATGTTGGTCCATTAACGTTCAGCCGTTAATCGGACACATTATAAAAGGGGTGGGAGGAAGGAGATGATGATATTAGACCATAAGATCAGAAGACATTGGAGCAGAATTAGGCCATTCGGCTCATCGAGTCTGCTCCGCCATTCGATCACGGCTGACCTCTTTATCCCCTCTCAACCCCATTCTCCTGCCTTCTCCCTGTAATCTTGGACACCCTTACTAATCAAGAACCTATCAATCTCCGCTTCAAAGATACCCGATGACTTGGCCTCCATTGCCGTCTTATAGCAATGAATTCCACAGATTCACCACCCTCTGGCTGAAGAAATTCCTCCTCATTTCCATTCTTCCGGTACATTCTTTTAATTCTGAGGCTGCCATCCATGTCCCAACTATGCTCGTACCACTTGACAATCTTTGGCCCATATTACTCTAAACTGTTCCTATCCATGTACCTGTCCAAATGTCTTTCAAAAGTGGTTATAGTACCTGCTTCAACCACCTCCTCTGACAGTTTGTTCTATATATCCTCCATCCTCTGCGTGAAAAAGTTGCTCCTCAGGTTCCTATTAGATCTTTCCCCTCTCACCAAAATCCGTTGACCCAGATTAATTTTGTTTAAAGCAACAGCATAAAAACAGGCTCTTCAGCCCATTGACCCTAGTTCTATGTTATTTATCACACGTTCACACCGGTTCTGTTATCCCACTTTCTCTTCCTCTCCCTACACACCAAGGGCCATATTTACAGAGGCCAACTAACCTGCAAACCTGCACGTCTTTGGGATGTGGGTGAAATCCTGAGAACCCGGAGGAAACCCACGCAGTCACAGGGAGAACATTCACTCTCCACGCGGACAGCACCCGAGGTCAGGATGGAACGTGGCCAGGATAGAATCTCTGGCGCTGTGAGACATGAGCTCTACCTGTTGCCCCACTGAGTCACCAGATCAGCCTGAAACAGGCTCACTGAACAGGGATGCAGAGTTGCATTCTTGCTGAAACAGTTTCCCCTCCCCTTTGGCGAACGCCCAAGATCTAGTGTAACACATTTTTCAGTGAAGATAAACACAAAATGCTGGAGTAACGCAGAGAGAATTCTGGAGAGAAATAATGGGTGACATTTCATGTCGGAACCCTTCTTCAGACCCTTCTTCGTGTCTCGGCCCAAAACGTCACCCATTCCTTCTCTGTCCATCCCACTGAGTTACTCCACCAGTTTAGACAATAGACAATAGGTGCAGGAGTAGGCCATTCGGCCCTTCGAGCCAGCAGCACCATTCAATGTGATCATGGCTGATCATTCTCAATCAGTACCCCGTTCCTGCCTTTTCCCCATACCTCCTGACTCCGCTATCCTTAAGAGCTTTATCTAGCTCTCTCTTGAATGCATTCAGAGAATTGGCCTCCACTGCCCTCTGAGCCAGAGAATTCCACAGATTTACAACTCTCTGACTGAAAACGTTTTTCCTCATCTCCATTCTAAATAGCCTACCCCTTACTCTTAAACTGTGGCCCCTGGTTCTGGACTCCCCCAACATTGGGAACATGTTTCCTGCCTCTAACGTGTCCAACCCCTTAATAATCTTATATGTTTCGATAAGATCCCCTCTGATCCTTCTAAATTCCAGTGTATACAAGCCTAGCCGCTCCAGTCTTTCAACATATGACAGTCCCGCCATTCCGGAAATTAACCTAGTAAACCTATGCTGCTCGCCCCCCATAGCAAAAATATCCTTCCTCAAATTTGGAGACCAAAACTGCACACAGTACTCCAGGTGCGGTCTCACCAGGGCCCTGTACAACTGCAAAAGGACCTCTTTGCTCCTATACTCAACTCCTCTAGTTATGAAGGCCAACATTCCATTGGCTTTCTTCACTGTACCTGCATGCTTCCTTTCAGTGACTGATGCACTAGCACACCCAGATCTCATTGTATGTCCCCTTTTCCTAACTTGACACTATTCAGATAATAATCTGCCTTCCTATTCTTACCACCAAAGTGGATAACTTCACACTTATCCACATTAAACTGCATCTGCCATGCGTTCGCCCACTCACACAACCTGTCCAAGTCACCCTGCAACCTCATAGCATCTTCCTCACAGTTCACACTGCCACCCAGCTTTGTATCATCTGCAAATTTGCTAATGGTATTTTTAATCCCTTCATCCAAGTCATTAATGTATATTGTAAATAGCTGCGGTCCCAGCACCGAGCCTTGCAGTACCCCACTAGTCACTGCCTGCCATTCTGAAAGGGACCCATTTCTCCCCACTCTTTGCTTTCTGTCTGCCAACCAATTTTCTATCCATGTCAGTACCCTACCTCCAATACCATGTGCTTTAATTTTGCCCACTAATCTCCTATGTGGGACCTTGTCAAATGCTTTCTGAAAGTCGAGGTACATCACATCCACCGGCTCTCCCCTATCAATTTTCCTAGTTACATCCTCAAAAATTCTAGAAGATTAGCCAAGCATGATTTCCCCTTCGTAAATCCATGCTGACTCGGAACGATCCTGTTACTGCTATCCAAATGCTCCGCAATTTCGTCTTTTGTAATTGATTCCAGCATCTTCCCCACCACTGATGTCAGACTAACTGGTCTATAATTTCACGTTATCTCTCTACTTCCTTTCTTAAAAAGTGGGATAACATTAGCTACCCTCCAATCCACAGGAACTGATCCTGAGTCTATAGAACATTGGAAAATCATCACCAATGCGTCCACAATTTCTAGAGCCACCTCCTTAAGTACCCTGGGATGCAGGCCATCAGGCCCTGGGGATTTATCAGCCCTCAGTCCCATCAGTCTACCCAACACCATTTCCTGCCTAATGTGAATCTCCTTCAGTTCTTCCGTCACCCTAGGATCTCTGGCTACTAGAACATCTGGGAGATTGTTTGTATCTTCCTTAGTGAAGACAGATCCAAAGTACCGGTTCAAATCGTCTGCCATTTCCTTGTTCCCCATAATAAATTCCTCTGCTTCTGTCTTCAAGAGACCCACATTTGCCTTGACTATTTTTTTCCTCTTCACATACCTAAAAAAGCTTTTACTATCCTCCTTTATATTATTGTCTAGTTTACCCTCGTACCTCATCTTTTCTCCCCGTATTGCCTTTTTAGTTAACTTCTGTTGCTCTTTAAAAGAGTCCCAATCCTCTGGCTTCCCACTCTTCTTTGCTATGTTATACTTCTCTTTTATCTTTATGTTGTCCTTGACTTCCCTTGTCAGCCACGGGTGCCTCTTACTCCTCTTAGAATCTTTCCTCCTCTTTGGGATAAATTGATCCTTAAATTTCTACAGGATTTTGTGTCTGTCTTCAGTTTAAACCAGCATCTGCAGTTCCTTCCTACACATTTTTCATGGAACAAGACACATGGTTCAGGAGCAATTGTTTAAGGAGATGGAAGTCACCAGTTAAAACATATTACTTTCTGTTCTGCGCCAATTGATCAACCTGCCTTACTTGTGGAGAGATCAATACTGCTTCACGCCTGCCCTCCTTTCAACAGGAAAATCCCTTCTGCACGATCACATGAGTAGATTTGACGATATTACAGTTTATTAAATCATAAAACCATGAGCCGACTTGTAGCCGGATGAACTTTAGTCTGTCCTTCATGATGTATGCTTTGTACATGAGTTAACTGGTTGCTTAGGGTCAGCCAACAGAAAGCACACAGCATTTGGCACAGTCCTGCACTTAGGAAGCTGTCTATCTGCAACATGTTTACTTTATCTGACGAGTGAGACTGATTAGCCACTACAAAATCAATACGACAGGAATAATAACTTACACGTGGTGTGCTGTAGGTTTGTTCCTCCCCCATTTCTTTATTCAGCACTATTTTCGAATTGGCAATAGTTGATTTATTAACTACAGTTCCTTTTCCAGAATTGAAAAAGTCGATATTTTACAGATCTAATAAAACTTGCCGTGTCAATCTGCATTCAAAAGACCGTCTGTACCTTTCTTTAAAATAAAATACTGGCGAGGTACATATTCCAGAATGATCTCACTCAATAAGAGGACGCCTACACAAGGTCAGCTGTGTTCTCCTTAATCAAAGCAAAATGTTGATTTGCAAGAAAAAACGCTTCACTCATGCTGCTTGTTAGGTTCAACTTGTGACTGACTATTTTTACATGAAGATTTGCCAAACATTTTTGACTTAGCAGCTGCATAAGGTAGTTAGTTTTCAGAAAATCTGGGTGCAAATTAATCACGGCAGAAGCATATCTGATCCAGAAAATGCCTTTGTGTTGGTACATTTCCATCATGTTAAAAATGTCAGGCAAAGCATTTTTGTCAATGATTAACGCTGATCAAACAATTTTATAGACTTATGAAAATCCCCCTTGAGCAGTGCTAATGCTGGTTAAAGTTAACTTTGCTGAAGGATTGCAGATGATTGGGCGAGTGAGTAAAATCTATGCTGAACATTTCAATGAACACATGGCTGTGGGTGCATAAAATTGACTATATTCTCATCACTGTTCCTGCAGCCTCTCACCCACCTTTGCTACCCTGTCTTTCCTTCCTACGTTTATTCCAGTGACCACAACATTAGGTTCAGAGTCTGATGCCTGGAATCATACGGCACAGAAACAGGACCTTTGGCCCACCGAGGCTATGCTGAACATTGAGCAACCATTACAATTACCTAGATAGACAGTAAATGCTGGAGTAACTCAGCAGGGCAGGCAGCATCTCTGGATAGGAATGGGTGACGTTTCAGGTCGAGACCCTTCTTCAGTGTGAGCTTCTGTAACTCCCTCTCCCTTGACGCTCAGTCAAAACGTGGGTCGTCTCTGGACTGTCAAAGCAGCCACAGCCAGACATAAAAACAGCTTTTTCCCCACGAGTGATAGTTCTACTCAACCAATAACCAAAGCCTGTAGTCTCTTTTTTGCTCTGGTTTATTTTCACCCACATGTTTAGACCCTAATGGTATATCCTTATTATTTTGATGTGTTATGCTTTATTCTTAATTGTTAACTGTATGTTTGTGTTGTCATTTGTGAGCGGAGCACCAAGGCACATTCCTTGTAAATGCATACTTGGCCAATAAACTTATTCATTCATTCATTCAAACGTCACCCATTCCTTCTATCCAGAGATGCTGCCTATCCCGCTGAGTTACTCCAGCATTTTGTGTCTATCTTCGGTATAAATCAGCATCTGCAGTTCCTTCCTACACATTACAATACCCTGATCATCCGGAGGCTGCAGCGCATCATTCGATCACCCGCTAGGGTTTCCTCTCACATTTGCAGGTTAGGGGCAATTTACAAAGGGCACTTAATCCACAAACCCCGTACATCTTTGTAATGTGGGAGGAAACTGCAGGAAACCCATGCACTCACAGGAGAATGTGCAAACTCCACACAGAATGCATCTGAGGTCAGGATGGAACCCGTGTCTCTGGCGTTGTGAAGCAGCAGCTCCACCCGCTGCGTCGCCGTGCCCCCCAACACACCTGAAGAAGGTCAGCCCAAAACGTCACCCAATCTGTTTCTCCAGAGATGCTGTCTGACCCACTGAGTTACAACAGCACTTTGTGTCTGTTTTTGGTATAAACCAGCATCTGCAGTTCTTTGTTTCGACACCTGACAGAGAGCTTGAATTTCCCATTCATAATGCGTGGGCTTTGATCACAAGCTGTGAGTAGCATCAACAGCTTGTTGTCTTTATGAGAGCACTCAAGGATCAACAAGCTGGATATGTGGTTGGAATTACTTGCAGGATTACACTGCTCTCCATCACCTTGTCTAAGTAGGCCAGGGAGCAGGCTTCCTTCCTCAAAGGACACTCGCATACTAACTTTTAAAACTGTTTTGACAGTTTAGTTTAGTTTAGTTTAGAGATACAGGGCGGGAACAGGCCCTTCGGCCCACCAAATCCGTGACAACCAGCAATCCCCGGACACTAGCACTATCCTACAGACTAGGGACAATTTACAATTTTTACCAAAGCCAAATTAACCTACAAACCTGTACGTCTTTGGAATGTGGGAGGAAACTGGAGCACCCGGAGAAAACCCAGGCGGTCACGGGGAGAATGTATAGATAGCACCCATAGTCAGGATCAAACCCTTGTCTCTGGCGCTGTAAGGTTCTCGAGACTCTATCGCTGCACCATCGTACCACCTGACTTGTCATCATTTTCCACAGATGATGATTTTTCCTCACAAGAGACCCAGGGAGGCTTTCTCAACCCAGTGGTGTCATTAGGAAGCAATTTGTTTTGATTGTAGTTGATCAAGTGTCACTCCCAGGACTTCACGGGCTATCAGTGAAGTTTTGTGCATGCTTACTGTAATTGACTGCACTATCTTTAGGAGGAAAGAAATGAAATAATTGATTGGCTTTTTAAAAGCTTTTTATTGGTGCCCAATGACCTCTGACTGAAAATGATCTTGCTGGTGATTTGGGAAGCAGGAGGAAGGTTCAGCATCCTTGGCTCCATACTCCAATGTCAACCAAAAGTGCACAATATAAATTCCTAAACTACCAACTGATGTATAAATCAAGGTTTGCATACAACTCCCATTTGGTGGTGTGCATGGACTCGGTGGGCTGAAGGACCTGTGTCCATGCTGCATCGTTTTATGACTTTGACAATTGAAGTGTGATCACGCAACATCAATTCTATCTCGGCATTGATTTAAAACAGTCTGAAGAAGGGACCCGACAGGAAACATCACCTGTCCATTCATTCCCTCCTGAGAAATTAAGTGAACAACATTTTACTCATTTAATTAATGTTTCACAGTTAAGTCTATTGGTTTAGAAATAGTCAAAGGACAGTATGTCTCTCCGTGAGGTGGAATTCAATCTTTCCTTTTGTTTTGATATAATCTACGCATAGTGAAGAGGTGACCCTTTCCATAGGATATATAGAAACAAACGTCACTCCAAAGAAAAGGGTGGCACGGTGGCGCGGCAGTAGAGTCACTGCCTTGGTATGGTATGTTGGCATTCATAGCAAGAGGATTTGAGTTTAGGAGCAGGGAGGTTCTGCTGCAGTTGTACAGGGCCTTGGTGAGACCGCACCTGGAGTACTGTGTGCAGTTTTGGTCTCCTAACCTGAGGAAAGACGTTCTTGCCTTAGAGGGAGTACAGAGAAGGTTCACCAGATTGATCCCTGGGATGACGGGACTTACATTTGAGGAAAGACTAGATAGACTGGGCTTGTACTCGCTGGAATTTAGAAGACTGAGGGGGGATCTTATAGAAACATAAAATTCTTAAGGGGTTGGAGAGGCTAGATGCGGGAAGATTGTTCCCGATGTTGGGGGAGTCCAGAACCAGGGGTCACAGCTTAAGGATAAGGGGGAAGTCTTTTAGGACCGAGATGAGAAAACATTTCTTCACACAGAGAGTGGTGAGTCTGTGGAATTCTCTGCCACAGAAGGTAGTTGAGGCCAGTTCATTGGCTATATTTAAGAGGGAGTTAGATGTGGCCCTTTTTGCTAAAGGGATCAGGGGGTATGGAGAGAAGGCAGGTACAGGCTACTGAGCTGAATGATCAGCCATGATCATATTGAATGGCGGTGCAGGCTCGAAGGGCCGAATGGCCTACTCCTGCACCTATTTTCTATGTTTCTATGTTTCTATGTTTACAGCGCCAGAGACCCAGGTTCGATCCTGACCACGGGTGCTGTCTGTACAGAGTTTGTATGTTCTGCCGTGACCGCGTAGGTTTTTTTTTCCGGGTGCTCCGGTTTCCTCCCACACTCCAAAGACATACAGGTTTATAAGCTTTGGAAAAAATTGTCAATTGTCCCTAGCATGTAGGATAGCGTTAGTGTACGGGGATCACTGGTCAGCGTGGACTCGGTGGGACAAGGGGTCTGTTTCCGCACTGTATCTCTCAACAAAACTATACTAAATAAAGAAGATAGACATAAAATGCTGAACTCAGCGGGACAGGCAGCACCTCTGGAGAGAAGGAATGGGTGGCGTTTCAGTTTGCGACCCTTCTTCAGACACTGAATAACTGAATAACTAAATAATGTATGATAAGCACGGTTTGATGCTGATGGGGAAATTCAAAGACACCATATAAGGGAGCAAAACTGGTCGCCTCAAGACACCTAATAACATCTCTTCATGCATGAACACTAATGATGAATGCCAATCAGCTATGGTATTGTGGGAGGAAGTTACAAAAAACTGATAATGTTTTACCTGGCATAGATAAATGTGCCTTTGCCATCTTGGTCAGTGGATAGCAATTGAGGCCAGAAAGTTTTTTTTGATTTTACAATTCACCACCTGAGCAATCATAGAGAAGATATTCAACAGTGAAATGTTAGATCCAATTGTTATTAATGTTTGCTTTCGATGTTATGATTCACAGGACATGGAACCACATTCCAACCTATTGATTAAAACAAGCATTCAATCAGCAAGACGTTTGAAATCTTTGATCAGTTCCTGAAACATGCTCTGTTGAAATTTCTGACTAAAATTGTGAGATGGGTGCCCTGATACAGGTAGCGTACAGATCTTACTACTGACGGCACATTTTTCTCATTCTTTTAAATGAGGAACTGAGATGTTTTTTAAAGATACCATGCATTTTTAGAAGAAGATTCCCCCCCCTCCCTCAATTATGCAGGATAAGATTCACATCAATCACTCTGTTCCATTTGGGATCCTGAACGCATACAGACTGGGTCTTTTACAAGGGTCCATAAAACACTACAAATGGCCATCTTATCAACCAGTTCTTGACAAACAAGGGGGACATAAAGCTTAATGAACGGAATCGTAAAATCCCGAGGGTTTCAGGACAGAGATGATTCAGGAGAGAGTTAATTTGTTACAACTGTTGAGCTTCCTAGCACTCAGCGAGAATCACTTTGAAGTGGACCGTTAAAATCGAAGCAAGAGAAAATTTTGCACAAAGAGCATAGAATATAGAACATAGAAAAGTCCAGCACAGGAACAGACTCTGTGGCCCACAATATCTGTGCCGATCATGATGCCAAGCTAAACTAATCTTCTCTGCCTGCACATGAGTCATATAATAATAATAATAATAACTTTATTTGTACACCACTTTTCATATAATATCCCTCCATTCCCTGCATTATTGCGTCTATCTAAAAGCCTCTTAAATGCCACTATCTGCCTCCAGCACTGCCCCTGACAGTGTTTCAGTCGTCCACCACCCTCTGTGTAAAAAAAATGGTAAATCATTGATGCCAGGTTAAAATAATATCATTTGTCTGTGTGTGATCCATATCCCTATATTTGCTGCATATGCATGTACTTAATTAAAGGTCTCTTAAATGTCACTAATGTATCTACCTCCTCCAACACCCTTGGCAGTGCATTCCAGGCACCCACCACCATCTGTATAAAAACTCACCCCGCACATCTCCTTCAAACGTTGCTCCCTTCACCTTAAAACTATGCCCTCTGGTCTTTAGAAGGAGAAATAAGATAGCAATGACGAGCTGCCTTGGCACCGCACCCTTGACCACGTGTAAAGTTAGTGCCATTTGGCTGGCATCGCATACTGCTCCACACAGCACTCGTTGCCCTGTTGATGGGATGTCAAAGAACAAGTAGGTCGATGTACAACTTTCCAGTATCTGTAACATTAGCCTGTGGACAACTTTAGAACAAGATTTTTTTTCCTCAACTCTGCTGTTATATTTACAATCCCAAACTTATGGTACTATCACATTTTGGGTAAATTACATCCATATAAATAGATCAATTTTAGAATGAGTTGTGTTTTCAGACTAACAAATGCAATAAGATTAAATGCTGGTTCTAGCAAAATAAGTAGAGAAAAATGGACGTCTATTTCTTTTAAATAGGTCACACTATGACCCACATTTATGAAAAAAAAAGAGCAAGGGCATTTGTTGGAAGGTTCCCCAATAACAGGATATAAATGACTGCCCGATATTGAATAACAGCCGGAAATATAAAAGATGTACTCTGGGTAAAAACACACGTGAGAAAGGTTAATATTTAGGCGGAGGCATCTTGTTCGAATACAGTGACATAAATTAAATACTATGTTTCCTTACATTTAAAGTGTAACAGCACTTATAAGGAATTTTATTGTTGTAAATTGCTTTGGGACATCCAGAGATAATCTAGCATTACAATCAAGAGTGAAGACTCAAGGAGGTCTGAATAGTCATATTCATTAGCAACAGAACCATGAAATTCTTACTTTCTGCAGTTTTACAGGACCACCAACTCAACGATGTGCAAAAAATATAAAATAATTAACAATAAAATAAACTATTAATTAGTAATGTGTAGGTAGGATCTGCAGATGCTGGTTTAAACCGAAGATGGACACAAAATGCTGGAGTAACTCAGAGGGTCAGGCAGCATCTCTTGATGGGGGCGTGGGGGGTGGGGAGTGAGGGGTGGGGGATGGGTGAGCAGAACCAGCCTTGCGTGATGGACTTGGCTGAGTCCACAACTCTCTGCAATTTTATGTGGCAGAGCCCTTGAATTATTACATTATTGAGGTTACCCTGTGAACATAAGTTGCTTGGGTTCCTCAAATCATAGAATCAAACTGCATCCATGGAATGAGTTGACAGATGACCAAGAGGTAAAGATGAAGAGTTGTAGAGTTATGAGTCATACAGAATGTAGAAACAAGGAACTGCAGATGGTGGCTTGTACCAAAGATAGATACAAAGAACTGGAGTAACTCAGTGGGTCAGGCAGCTTCTCTGGAGAAAACGGATGGGCGATGATTTGGGTCTGAACCCTTCTTCCTGACCCGAAATGTCACCCATCCTTTTTTCTCCAGAGATGCTGCCTGCCACATTGAATTACACCAGCACTTTGTGTTTATCTTTATGAGTCACACTTCATGGAAACAGGTCCTTCAGCCCAGCCCATCCATGCCGACTAAGATGCCCATCTAATCTAGCCCCATTTACCCACGTTTTGCCACATCCCTCTGAACCTTTCTTATCCATATACGTGTTCAAATATCTTTTAAATGTTGTTATAGTACCTGCCTCAACTACCTCCTTTGGCAGTTCGTTCCATAAACCCTCAACGCTCTGTGTGAAAAAGTCACCCTTCAAGCAACTATGCCCTCTACTTTGGGAAAAAAGTCTCTGTGGATTCGCCCTATCTATTTCCCTCATGATTTTATACTCATCTATAAAAGTGGAAGTAAACATCTTCGGAGAAAGCTTCATTACAATCGTTCACAGATACTTTTCTGAAGTACAGGATTGCAAAGAGCCAAATTTCATGCCTGCTTCTCATGACATAGAACATACAATCCAAACATAACAGTTAAATGCACATTGATTCAAGTTTACAGTCAATTATCATAAAAAAATTATTACAAAGTGCTGGAGGAACTTAACGGGTCAGGCAGCATCTCTGGCGGAAAAGGATGGGTGATGTTTTGGGTTGGGACCCTTCTTCAGACTGCTGAAGAAGGGTCCCAACCCGAACCGTCACCCATCCTTTCCTCCAGAGATGCTGCCTGACCACTAAGTTACTCCAGCACTTTGTGCCTATCTTTGGTATAAACCAGCTTCTGCAATTCTTTGTTTCTATCATTAAAAAAAATGTTCGGTATCTAAATTCAACTGCTGAATTTAAGAGCAAGTTACATCTAAAATTCATGATATATTTTAGAAATATAATCACTTTTTTGTGTAAAACAAAGGATATTATTCAGTCGATCTCCGCTGATTTTTTTTTGCTCCAGATTGAATAACTGGATGAATTATTAAATGGGCTGTGGTGAAAAAAAAATTGATCCAAGCATAATCCTGGTCCAAGCCCAACATTTCTTGGCAAGGCAGCCATGAATTTATCAAAAGTGGAGTGGATTTGGGGAGTTGGTTCTGAATGTTTTCGCTGGGAGAGAGCACGCTGGGTTTTAGCAGTGTAAGCATTTAGTCTCCCATCCCCCCCCCCCCTCTGGGTGAAGGCTGTGCCAGTCCTTTCCACTCAAAGGATGAAACCAGTGACCCTGAGAGTAGCAACCTCATGAGCCCCTGGATTTGAACCATAACCAAAAGCTCGTGGATTTTCGAAAGTGCTTTGTTCATTGTGAGGGGTTTCAATTAATGCAGCTCTTTTAAGAAGTCTGGGACGGTAAAAATCCTTCCCCCGTCATATCTTAGCAGCAGCAACTGGCTGGACTGTAACATAATACCCTCCACTGCGTTCAGTGCTTGTTCAATTAGTATCTCACACTGCCATCTACTGTCATAAAATGGTAACTCAGCTTGAAAAACATGCTGAAAACAAATTTTCAGAGGAGTAAAATGATAGTCCATTTGGTAAGAAAGGAGAGAATTATTGAGACAGAGGCTACAGACTGAGGCCGGCATGTTTGACATCTGAAAATATATTTTATCTGGCTATGCAGCAAAACAAAATACTCATCTATTAACACAACAGTGTTGAAGTTAATATGTGGATGAGAAGATTACTGTGGAGCAGCTGATAAAAGGGGCACTGTGGTGCATCTGATTAAACTGCTGCCTCACAGCATCAGAAATCCCGGTTCAAACCTGTCTGTGCGGAGTTTGCACGTTCTCCCGGTGACAAGGTGCATTTCGTCTTGATGCTCCAGTTTACTCCCACATCCCAAAGAGATGCAGGTTTATAGGTTAAGTGGCCCCTGTAAATTGCCTCTCGAGTGTAGGGAGAGGATGTGAAAATGGGATAACATAAAACTAGTGGGAAAGGGTGGGAGGGCCTATTTCCATGCTGTGTCTCTAAACTAAACTAAACTAAACTAAACTAAACTAAACTAAACTAAACTAAACTAAATTAAATGAAACTAAACAATTAAACAAAACAAAACTAAATTAAACAAAACTAAACTAAACTAAACTAAACTAAACTAAACTAAACTAAAATAAAATAAACATTACAAATAATCAGTCACATGTTTCCGATTAAGTTTCTGGTGAACAAGGACATGACCATCAGATTCCATGGAAGCAATGGATTCATTAGTGGTATATTCATGCCAAAGGAACATTGGTACATACTGATAATTCCTCGAATCCTCGATTTGGGATGTGAATCAAATCTGTCTCATTTGAGTACGTGTTTCAGCAATTCCACCACTGTGTAGACTGTGCAGTGCTCACTATTCAAGGTCCCTTCAAATGGACTTGCCTCGTTAGTCTGAGGTTAAATCTCCCATTACCATTCATAGTTTTCCCTCTCTGCCTTTCAAGAGTTCCATTCCATGTTTTGTTCACATTGTGGCCTCCTCTACACTGGAGAAATTAACTTCAGTTTGGGTGATCATTTTGCTGAGTATTTGCATTCAGGAGTTACCTGAGTTTCTGGTTTCCTGTCACTTTAATCAACCATTCCACACCCACACAAATGTTTCTCTCTGTGCCTTCCTGCACTGTTACGCAAGGTTCAACCAAAGTTCTGATAACATAGAATTAGTGTGAATGGGTGATTGATGGTCGGTGTGGTCTCATTGGGCTGAAGGGAATATTTCATGCTGTATGCTATACCTCTAAACTAAACTAAACTAAACTAAACTAAACTAAACTAAACTAAACTAAACTAAACTAAACAGCACATTAAACTAAACAGCACACTAAACCAAACCAAACCAAACCAATGGCCTTCGTAACAAGAGGAGTTGAGAATAGGAGCAAAGAGGTCCTTCTACAGTTGTACCGGGCCCTGGTGAGACCGCACCTGGAGTACTGTGTGCAGTTTTGGTCTCCGAATTTGAGGAAGGATATTCTTGCTATTGAGGGCGTGCAGCGTAAGTTCACTAGGTTAATTCCCGGAATGGCGGGACTGTCGTATGTTGAAAGGCTGGAGCAATTAGGCTTGTATACACTGGAATTTAGAAGGATGAGGGGGGATCTTATTGAAACATATAAGATAATTAGGGGATTGGACACAGTAGAGGCAGGAAACATGTTCCCAATGTTGGGGGAGTCCAGAACAAGGGGCCACAGTTTAAGAATAAGGGGTAGGCCATTTAGAACGGAATGAGGAAGAACATTTTCAGTCAGAGAGTGGTGAAGGTGTGGAATTCTCTGCCTCAGAAGGCAGTGGAGGCCAGTTTGTTTGGATGCTTTCAAGAGAGAGCTGGATAGAGCTCAAGGATAGCGGAGTGAGGGGGTATGGGGAGAAGGCAGGAACGGGGTACTGATTGAGAGTGATCAGCCATGATCGCATTGAATGGCGGTGCTGGTTTGAAGGGCTGAATGGCCTACTCCTGCACCTATTGTCTATTGTCTATTGTCTATTGTCTAAACCAAACCAAACCAAACCAAACCAAACTAAACTAAACTAAACTAAACTAAACCAAACCAAACCAAACCAAACCAAACCAAACCAAACCAAACCAAACCAAACCAAACCAAACTAAACTAAACTAAACTAAACTAAACTAAACTAAACTGTTCTAAACTAAATTAAATTAAACTAAATTAAGCTAAACTATACTAAACTAAACTGCAGATAGACACAAACTATACTAAACTAAACTGCAGATACACACAAAGTGCTGGAGTAACTCAACGAGTCAGACAACATCTCTAAAAAAAGTCCCTTCTTCAGACCTTCTGCAAACTAAACTGCACCTCATCTTCCATCTGGGCACATTTTCAGCCTTGTCTCAATATCAAATTGTTAACTCACATTTTCATTTCTGTCAGTGTCAGGATTGTTTATTTCAGCATCAGCTACCTTTTGCTTTATCTGATTTTTCTCTTTCTATCCATGTAGAAAGGCACGCTGAGCATTTCAATCAGCCTTACAATTAGCATTACATGACACTGACAATGAGGCATAATGTGCTTCTAACTACCACATGAACTCATATCATAATAATAATAATAATACATTTCATTTGTATAGCGCTTTTCCGGACACTCAAAGACGCTTTACAGAGTAAGTAAAACAAAGATTTATCCAGACGGAGAAGCGGCGAACAAACAGCGCCAGCGTCCTCTCACGTCCATACACACACACACAGACCCAGACACACAACACAAACATTCATCCCAGTGACTCCTCCAAACACCCCCTCACTGTGATGGAAGGCAAAAAACTTCCTCTCTCTTCCCCCATGCCCCTCTCACGGACAGACAGCTCGACCCCTGCCGAGGCGACCGTCCAGCGCAGCCCCCGCAAGGAGATGGAAGGTCCCGCGGCCGAGCCGCACCAGCGATGGAAAGTCCCGCGGCCATACCGGGCGATGGTAAGTCCCGCGGCCGAGCCGTGCCGGGCGCCGATAGGTCCCGCGGCCGAGCCGCACCGGCGATGGTAAGTCCCGCGGCCACGCCGCGCTGGAAGGCAAAAAACTTAAGGCATAAGATCATCTGATCTTATCTCAGGTTTTTCCATTGTGCATCCTACTCCATTGTGCATCCTACTCCATCCTACTCCATCTCCTCTGCTGCAGGAAAAAAAACTGCAGAAGCTGGTTTAAATGGAATGTAGACACAAAATGGTCGAGTAACTCAGCGGGTCAGGCAGCATCTCGGGAGAGAAGGAATGGGTGGCGTTTCGGGTCGACTGAAGAAGGGTCTTGACCCGAAACGTTACCCACTCCTTCTCTCCTGAGATGCTGCCTGACCCGCTGAGTTACTCCAGCATTTTGTGTCTACATTTGTTTTCTCTTTTTCGCTGTTCTAATGCAAGGTCCAAGACCTGAAATATTACGTTTCTCTTTTGCACAGATGCTGTCTGATGAGGTGTTTTCTGTATTTCCTGTTTTCATTTCAAATTTTCAGAATATCTAGTTAAAAAAAAATCTATTTTACGTCTTTGACAATTTGCTTCATTCTGCTACAAAAAATTCCCATGTAAATGAAGTATCATTCTTTATCACCTGCTCCCACGCCATGTTGAGAACCCTGAACATCCTTTCACTGTGAGAGATTGATTTATATCATCATATCATCATATCATATATATACAGCCGGAAACAGGCCTTTTCGGCCCACCAAGTCCGTGCCGCCCAGTGATCCCCGTACATTAACACTATCATACACCCACTAGGGACAATTTTTACATTTACCCAGCCAATTAACCTACATACCTGTACGTCTTTGGAGTGTGGGAGGAAACCGAAGATCTCGGAGAAAACCCACGCAGGTCACGGGGAGAACGTACAAACTCCTTACAGTGCAGCACCCGTAGTCAGGACTGATAGTTACAGCCTTGATACACAGAAGACACTGCTCTGTGGAACAGCCCTACACTATATATGAGATAGAGACTCATCTCATATATAGTGTAGGGCTGTTCCACAGAGCAGTGTCTTCTGTGTATCAAGGCTGTAACTATCAGTACCATAGCTCCTGGGATGTCAGCTGGTGAAGTATCAGGCAGTTCTTCACAATGAATCTATTCACTCCAGACCCATTTTACTTTTATTCCTTTTCTCTCTTCAGTACATGAGAGGGAAAGATAGATCAGCCATGATTGAATGGTGGAGTAGATATCGATGGGCTGCATGGATTACTTCTGCTCCTGTGACTTATGAAAAATTTCTAATTTATGGATCAATTGTGTGGTTACTCCCATGTTCACCAAAAGCTTGCATTCAACCATTTACTTGTAACTTGCTACTTTGAAAAGATAGACACTCCATTGTGTAGGAAAATAACTGCAGATGCTTGTACAAATCGAAGGTATCACAAAATGCTGGAGTAACTCAACAGGTCAGGCAGCATCTAGGAGAGAGGGAATGGGTGACGTTTCGGGTCAAGATCCTTCTCCTAGATGCTGCCTGACCTGCTGAGACACTCCATTGTGTTGCATGCAAAGCTTACCTGTGATCAACCAATCTCTCTGGGCAATATGGTAAATGCAGAACCCCCTAAAGTTGGAAGCTTCTCGCTATAAGCGGAATAATCTGCTTCCCTATATTACAAACAAATGCTGACTGACCCACTAAGTTACTCCGACCCATTGTGTTTTTTGCTCAAGATCCCATCATCTGCAGTTCCTTGTGTCTGGTTTTTTTTCCTTTCATGCGACTAACATTTGCTGACTAGTCTGTTCCTGAAAGTTCTTGTTTCTCTGGTCCCTTTAACACAGGGTATTTTCCAGTGAATTGTCCAAGTGACTATTCACCAAGATATGACTGGCAGGATTGATGTAACCGCCAAGCCCAAATGTACCCTCCCTCCATGTTCACAGAAGCATGACTTTCCAACATTGTACTTGAAGGGTAATCGGAGAAGTACCGAAGCCAATGACAACAAACCTGACTGCTCCAACAAAGTCATGCACAATGATAGACTCAAAGTGGTGTAGTAACTCAGCCGGTCAGGCAACATCTCTGGAGAAAAAGGATGGGTAACGTTTTGGGTCGAGACCTTTCTTCACACTGAAGGAGTCTGAAGAAGGGTTCCAACCTGAAATATCACCAATCCTTTTCTCCAGACAAGCTGCCTGACTCGCTGAGTTAATCCAGCATTTTGTGCCCATCTTTGGTATAAAGCAGCATCTGTTGTTCTTTTGCTTCCACATCATGCACAATGGTAATTAGACCTTGGACAACCCTGCATGGCTCAGTTTTTGATTCAATATATTCTAGAGGACCACAGGCTCTTTTTCCTGCACCCAGAGTTAATATATATCAAGCTCGAAGGTAACTTCAGGATTAGGCCTGGATAAATATAATATTTAACCTTCAGAACATTCAAAATAATTGTTCATGCTGTCAACTAAACCCAGTATTAAACAATTCTTTCAATTCTGACAACTATCCATTAATCTTCCTTCAAACGCGGTACAATATATTCCACAGGGATAACAGTCAGGAGTGAATAACTCAGATGGAGTGAAAACAGGAAATCAAAATACCATTTGCAGAGGACAAGCTGAGGATAACTGAAAATTCAGGTCCTGAAATGCAGTGAGCTTCCTCCAAAGTCCACATGCAGAGTCCTGAACTACTATCTACCTCATTGGTGACCCGTAGGCTATCTTTGATCAGACTTTACTGGTTTTATCTTGCACCAAATGTTATTCCCTTAGCATGTGAATGGCTCAATTGTAATCATGTATTGTCTTTCTGCTGACTAGTTAGCACGCAGCAAAAGCTTTTCACTGTACTTCGGTACAAGTGACAGTAAACTAAAATAAATTAAAGTTAGGGAATTGTTTCTGAAAGTCACAAAACCACCACTTCGGAACTTTCCCATATAAAGAAACAAACTCAAACTTACAAGTAAAGAAGGGTCTCGACCCGAAACGTCACCCACTCCTTCTCTCCTGAGATGCTGCCTGACCTGCTGAGGTACTTCAGCATTTTATGTCTACATATAATTTAATACCTTTGAAAGTAGCTTCGGAGGAGGTAGTTGAGGCAGGTACTATCACAACATTTAAAATCATTTAAACAGGTTTCTAGATAGGATAGGTTTAAGTTGACATGGGTCAAAAGCAGACAGGTCAAAAGGTGGAACTAGTGTAGATGGGGCATGTTGGTCGGCGTGGGTAAGTTGGGCCGAAGGGCCTGTTTCCATTCTACATGACTCTTTGACTATGATTCGATCCCTCTGCTGCCCAAGGCCGTTGCAAACTACAAGTGCCGATGTAAAAATTCCAAGAGTGTTGCACAGGGATGTAATAGACAAAGTGTAGCTCTATGCTCGTGGAGAGGGACAGTCAGTGAGAATAATGGTTCCATTTAGATTATACTTTGACTTCAAGGTAGAAGAATTCAAATCTTACACAGTCAAAGATGGGATGTTACAAACTATTGCCTAGCAATTGGATTTTAGCCTCCTTACATTCCATAATAGCAAATGTGATGTGTCCTCTCCAACAATCTACCATCAGGGAGCATGAAGGCGTTTCACTGATTATCGGATTCAAGGGTTAAAAAATAACTTGCCCCGTGATAAGGGCTTGAGTAACAACCAGGGTTTCAGCATGACTGATTGCACTGACTGATGAACTTATCATCACAGCAAAGCTGTTTCTCTATGTTCCCTCATTTATCTGAACATTTTGCAATCAGGAGCCAATGAGTTCGATGAACAGAGAGGAGGCGCGCAAGGAGCTTAGGGAGGGAATCCTAGCAAGTTCCAGCAAAGACCAACGCAGCCCATGTTTCTATCAGTTACAACAGGGGAAAAGCAGGGGTAAGGAAGCAGAAAAGTAAAGAATTATAGGGCCATGTGCTGCAATAGGATTATGATTCTGAAGGATATTGCAAAGATAAGGTGCAAACAGTCCACTAGATAAAGGATGTTAAATTTAGTACTCGAGTACACAGACACAGTGTAGGTTAGTGAATTCAGGGGTGAAGGAAGAGTTGGACTAGATGCAGCAATGTGGATCGCCGTCTTTATGCAAGCTAAAATTTGAAGACAGGAGGTCAGAAAGAAGAAAACAAAAACTTGGAAAAGGCGTGGATGGCTGGAATGTTGAATAGATTTGAAAGCAATATTTTCTTCAATGACAGGGAGGATTGAATCTCAGCTTGGGGACAAACAGAACAGTGTTTCACACGGTCTGGCTGTTCCTGAGAAGAGACACATAAAACAAACGCACTGGTGAGAAAACAGCATTCATGGCAGAGGTTCACATCGATGGCTTGACTGTTCCTGATGTTTAGTTGGAGGAAGTTGTGACTCACTCCACCCATCTGGATATCTTTGTTTGGCTCATTCGTAGTCCTCTAACGTCTGAGTCCATAGGGTCAAGCCTCTCGGCTGTGGAGTGGATAGTCTAACATGGTGTTTCGGTCCATCACTGTGCTAGCGCTGTACTGCCATAAATAATGGCTTTTGGAAGAGGTGGAAAAATAGATTCCTTTAGACTGTAGACTTTTAGAGATACAGCGCAGATACAGGCCCTTCAGCCCACCGAGTCCACGCCGACTAGCGATCACTAGCACTATCCTAACATTTACAATTTTACCAGTCAATTAACCCACAAACCGGCATGTTCTTTCGAGTTTGGGAGGAAAGCGGAGAAAACCCATGCGGTCACATGGAGAATGTACAAACTCCATAATCCGGAACCCGGTCTCTGGCGCTGTAAGGCAGCAACTCTACCGCTGTGACACATTGTGCCGCCCCGAATTCCTAATTACCTTCAAGCAAACCTCTTCCAACACACAATATTGGTGACCCAAAAAGTATGAGAGAAACACGAAACTGCAGATGCTGGTTTACAAAAATAAGGCACAAAGTGCTCTGCTGGTCAGACAGCATCTTTGGAGGATATGAATAGGTGACGGTTTGGGTCAGGACCCGGCTTCAGACCAGTTACGGTGGGGTAGTCAGGGGTGTGGAGAAAGCTGAAAGAGAGGAGGTGCAGAACAAAGCCTAGTTACGTGAAAGGTAGTAAAAATGATGACTTGGTCATTTACTTCATTGGTGCTAGTGGGACCTTGCTGGGTGCCCCCACATTGCTATAGTGATAACACTAAAAATACTTTGTTATATCTTGTGTCACTGGGTAAAATACACAGCCTGATTAAAAGAAAAACACAATGGTTTCATTTTTTAAATGAAATGCCAAAGAATACCAAGGTTACAATTTTCCCTGCAACCATGTCACAAAGTCAAATATCTGTAATAACTCAACAGGTCAGGCAGTAGCTCTGGAGAACATGGATAGGTGACGTATTGGGTCAGAACCTGAAACATCGCCTATCCATGTTCTCCAGAGATGCTGCCTGACCCGTTGAGTTACTTCAGCACTTGGTGTTTTTTGTTATTGTGAGATAACCAGTATATTTAATTTTTAAAATATTTTGTCTGAAGAAGGATCTCAAGAAATGTCACCTATTCCTTTTCTCCAGATATGCTGCCTGACCTGCTGGGTTACTTCAGAATTGTGTGTCAATCTTTGGTATAAACCAGCATCTGCAGTTCCTTCCTACACAGAATATTTTGTAATGGCTATTGAGCTTTGTTTATTGATAATGTGAATATTAGGTTTTTAAAATGCAAGAGTGGTTGACACCAGGAAATGATGCTACCTAATGCCTTTCTGGAAGGAGTGAAGAAACTTTGGCTAATGGTAGCTGAGAGTGCACAATGGAATATCGAAGAATTGTGTACGAATGAGATGAGATTGTTTTTAAATTAGAGTTAGGACATGTATAAGGCTTATTGGAAATATGTTTTTCACATCTTTTTTGTAAGGCAGCATCTTTTAGTTAGTTTAGTTTAGAGATACAGCGCAGAAACAGGCCCCTCGGCCCACCGAGTCCGCACTGACCAGCGATCCCCGCACATTAACACTATCCTACACATACATTAGGGACAATTCACATTTATACCAAACCAATTAACCTACACACCTGTATGCCGTTGGAGTATTGGAGGAAACCGAAGATCTCGGAGAAAACCCATGCGCTCACGGGGAGAATGTACAAACTCGGTACAGATAGCACCCGTAGTCAGGATCGCACCTGGCTCTCAGGCGCTGCAAGCGCTGTAAGGCAGCAACTCTACCGCAGTGCCACCATGCTGCCCGTTCTTGGCCTGAACCTGCAGTACTTGTTTCTCCAAAGTCAAATATGTGTTGTTTAATGTGATCAACAAGTGGATCACCAAACTGGACGTGCCTTTCTGCTATAATCTTTCTTTCCTTATCTGTGTACCTGGTGCCTCTTCCTCAAGTATGACTTGATTAGTACGGGTGTCAGAGATTATGGGGTGAAGGCAGGAGAATGGGGTTAGGAGAGAGAAATAGAATAGCCATGATTGAATGGCAGAGAAGACTTGATGGGCCAAATGGCCTAATTCTACTCCCATCACTTATGACCTTATGACCTTATGACCAGCCTAATGAAATGTTGGCATCCTCTTAGTCCCTAAACCCCTGCAGGCCCAGTTTATACAAGTAAAGCACAAAGTGGTAGAGTAATTAAGCAGGTCAGGCAACATCTGTGGAGACCCGGGAATGAAGAAGACCCTTATTCAGACTCCAACATAACAAATCCAACATACTAAATGGGATGGGATGAAGGGCAGGATTACAGAACTGGCCAATATTGTGAATGGTATCGCTGTTCCTGGAATAATATAAGGAGCGTTTTCCTTTTACAATCAACTCATGAGTCCGAAGAAAGATCCAGACCTTGGCATTGCCTATTTATTCCCTCCACAGATGCCGCCTGATCCGCTGAGTGTTTTGCTCAAGATTCCTGCCACCACAGACCTTATGTCACCAGTTTTCACAAGGCTGGAATAAAATCAGAAAATGCTGAAATAGTTCACGGGGACGGAAGCAAAGTTAAGGTGCATCAGAATGGGAGAAACATTTAAAGATGTATCCGGTTTGAATAAAGGAAAGGAAGAAAGAGGAGGAAAGAGCAAAAAGTAAAGAATGGGAAAGAGATGAAATGGAAGGAAAGATCTGATGAAAGGCTGATGGTGCAAGGCAAATGGGAAATGAGAGAACAATGAAAGAAAAGATATTGTAGACAGCAATTGGAGGAACACATTACGAGGAACATATGCAAAAGGGAACTGTAGATAGACATAAAATGCTCGAGTAACTCAGCGGGACAGGCAGCACCTCTGGAGAGAAAGAATGGGTGATGTTTCCATTCCGCTGAGTTACTCCAGCATGTTGTGTCTATCTTCGGTGTAAACCAGCATCTGCAGTTCCTTCCTACACAGAAAAAGATTGCAATCTAAGGTGATTGAGCCAGTATTGAATTTGATAGGGAGCAAGGTGCCTAACTGAAGGGTGAGGAACTATCCCTTGAGTTTCATTGGAATATGATGTAAAGTCTAGGGCAAAGAGGATAGACCTTAAGTGGGCCAATAAATTAAAATGGCCAAAGATCAAAACTGAGTGTGGGGCTTACCGAGAAAGATACCATGAGGTGACCACCCAGTCTGTGATCTGGCAGAGGAGGCAGGAAATCATGCAGCAAATCCAACATATCAGATGGGAGGGGATGTCGGGCAGGATTACAGAATGGAACAGGACATAATGAAGGGAATAGCTCTTCTTGGAATAGTAGAAGGGACATTTTATTTTTATAATTATCTCATGGTCTGCCTTTGAATGTACGTGGAAAGTATACAGTTAATGGCAAGACCCTTAACAATATTAATATACAGAGGGAACTTGGAGTGCGAGAGGGATTTTGGGGTCCAATTCCACAACTCCCCGAAAGTGGAAACAACAAGTAGATAGAGTGGTAAAAAGGCATAAAGTATGCTTGCCATTATCAGTTGAGGCTTGGCTATTCGAGTCAGGACGTCGTGTTGCAACTTTATAGGACTTTGGTTAGGCAACTTTATAGTACTTTGGAGCACGGTGTGCAGGGCTGATTGCCCCATTACAGGAGAGATGAGGATGCTTTGTAGAGGGTGTAGAAGTTGATAACCAGAATGCTGCCTGGATTAGAAAGAAAGTATTAGCAATAAGGAGAGGTTGGACAAAGTCAGATTGTTTTCTCTGGAGCATCTGAGGCTGAGAGAAGGCCTGATAGAAGCACATGAAATTATGAGAGGTTTAGGTAGAGGAGACTTTTTCCCAGGTGGAAATGTTAAAGACTGGAAGGCATAGTTTTAAGGTGAGAGGGCAAACGGAATAAGATTTTTCACACTGAGTGTGGTGGGCCCTGGAATGCGCTGCTGGGGGTGGTGGAGGCAGATACAAAAGTTGCATTTAAGAGGCTTTTGGATAGGCACATGGCTATGCAGGGAATGGAGGGATATGGCTCACATGCAGGCAGAGGAGAGCCAGACTGAAGAAGGGTCTCGACCCGAAACGTTGCCCATTCCTTCTCTCCAGAGATACTGCCTGTGTTACTACAGCATTTTGTGTCTATCTTCGATTTAAATCAGCATCTGCAGTGCCTTCCTACACAGATGAATCTGACTTGGCTTTGTGTTTGGCATGGACATTGTGGGTTGAAGGGCCTGTTCCTGTGCTGTGTTGCCATGTCTTCTCTGCTCCATAATCCATGCTCTATGTTCTAACTTTTCTAGCTTTTCCCCATGGCAATCCTCGTGCTCACGATCAATCATGGACAAATATGGGCGATGACAATATTGTCTGCCAGCCAGTTGCAATGCCTTATTTTTTACTGCCTCACGGTTTTGGGAGATTTCTTGGCTGTGCCTTCATCAGGGAAGAAAAGGAGTGAATATTTTTTTTAAAACTAATAGGAAGGGGTGAATATGCAAGTTGAAAGATAAAATATTTTTTTGAAGAATATTAGCTTCAAACTAGAACTAATGATATGGAAAATTTGACAATGGTCAATGGTAATCCACTTGGAAATACCAATTACAATTTTTGTCCATCAGTTTCAGGCACAAAATTAAAAATTCCTAATAGAATTGAAACTTGTGGCCAACAGGGCTTAGAATGAGACCAGCTCTTTCAATGCAGTAAGCAATTTCATTTGATACAGTATATATCAGAATGAAAATGGCATAGGATTAGTCTACTAAGCTTCTCAGTGCAGATGAGGTCAAGCATGGAATAGAAATCAACCATTTAATGAGACAAAGTTGAACTTTCTTTTCAGAAAGGAGCTACCCTGCATCATTAGCAGTTTTAGTTAAGTTCCATTTACTGTTGAACTTATACATATTGACGTTAAAATAATCCAGTTAAAAGGAAGACATTGCATATATTTATCGACAGTTGAGACAGCTGCAAATATCTGTGTAAGCAAAGGTAATTAGCTGATGGTGAGTTAATAGTCACTAACTGCAAACCAAGGACGGTTTATTTGCTGGCCACAGTGTCGGTTCAGGAGGTCAGTTTCCTGTTTGAGTGCTATGAAAGCTCTTTTGTAAGTGACAGCAGGAGGAAAACGCTGTCCTCATGAAATGCAGCAAAAGGCCATTCTCCAAACAGTGAACTGGGAGTTAGCAGGATAACGCGGGCAGGCACGGAAGTGGGGATAGACATAAAAAGCTGGAGTAATTCAGCTGGTCAGGCAGCATCTCTGGAGAAAAGGCATAGGTGACATTTCGGGTCAAGACCCTTCTTTAGACTGAGAGTCTGGGAAGAGGGAACTGAGAGGTACATAGAACCAAATTAATGAAAGACGCAAAAAGACAGATTCAAGCCAGCAATGATGATCAAGGACAGATGGAGCCCACAATGGTCCATTGTTGGCTATAGGGAAGGTGATAACAAGTAATACATAGAAACATAGAAAATATGTCCTTCGAGCCAGCGCCGTTATTCAACATGATCATGGCTGATCATCTAAAATCAGTACCCCATTCCTGCGTTTTCCCCATATCCCTTGATTCCTTTAGCCCTGAGAGCTAATCTAACTCTCTCTTGAAAATATCCAGTGAATTGGTCTTCACTGCCTTCTGTGGCAGAGAATTCCACAGATACAAACAGTGAAATTCAGCAGGACGACAGTGAAACTAGTATGGAGAATAGGATGGGGGAGCCTGTGTCAGCAGTGGGCATCACCCTGTCTGTGTGGACAGATTTGGTTCTGACAAAGCTGCTGCGTGACATTGCTGCCTCCCTGAGAAACCAAAGCAAAGCAAAGTGCAGATTACTTCCAGCTGATGAAAATACTTGGGTTTAACTTAAGGGAACAATGAGAATTAAAGGGACACAAAGTGCTGGAGAAACTCAGCAGGTTAGCCAGCATCACTGGAGAACATTGATAGGTGACGTTTCAGGTCGAGACCATTCTTCAGGATTCCTTGCTGTAAAAAAGAGTCTGAAGAAGGGTCTCGACCAAAAACATAACCCATCCATGTTCTCCAGAGTTGCTGAATGACCCATTGAGTTAGTCCAGTTTGGTTTGATTGCATTTATGTACAGCATTGCATGATTTGATTAGATAGCATGCAAAACAAAGCTGTTCACTGTACCTCAGTATACGGGACAATAATAAACTAAACTGAACTAAACTCTATTGAAAAACAATTGACAGAAAGAGCAACGTAAGAACATTTACCTTGTTAGGTGAGAAAGTAAGGTCAGAAGCACATTGATCCAATTTCCAATTTTGCTCATTTGGTGAAGCTCGGGCAGCAAAGGGCTCAGTTGGGCTCGGAACTGGAACTCTTACCGTAGATTGCTGCTTTTTTATCCGTTTGCCCACAATGGAAAGTTCGCACTTCATTTGGTGGAAGGTTGTATATTTATTCTCTGGGTGTAACTGGCATTATTTATTCCTTTACAGACAATAAACACATCGATGGTTCTCTTCCAACAGAGGAAACATTTGGGAGATTTGGTGTGGTGGTGATGGTAAAGGTCCAGCAATAAGCAAGTTATTTCAGACCAGCCAGCATATCATGCTGGCGCTATGACTCATACCTCCAGATTCAGGGACACGTTCTTCCCGACTGTTCTCAGGCAACTGAACCATCCTATCACCAAGTTGAGAGCAGTCCTAGCCTCCCATCTACCTCATTGGAGACCCGGAGGACTATCTCTATTCGGACTTTACTCGGCTTTATCTTGCACTAAACGTTAATCCCTTTATCCTATGTCTGTACACTGTGGACTTGTAATTATGTTCATAAGTTCATAAGTTACATGAGCAGCATTAGGCCATTTGGCCCATCAAGTCTATTCCGCCATTGAATCATGGCTGATCTATCTTTCCATGTCAATCCCATTCTCTTGCCTTCTCCATAACCTCTGATGCCCGTACTAATCAAGAAGTTATCAATCTCTGCCTTAAAAATATCCATTGACTGCCTCCACAGCCTTCTGTGACAATGAATTCCACAGATTCACCAGCCTCTGACTAAGAAATTCCTCCTCATCTGCTTTCTAAATGGTGTGTCCTTTTATTCTGAGGCTGTGGCCTCTGGTCCTAGACTCTTCCACTAGTGGAACCATCCCCTCTACCCACTGAATCTAGGCCTTTCACTATACAGTAAGTTTCAATGAGGTCCCCCCTCATCTTTCTAAACTCCAGTGAGTGCAGGCCCAGTGCTGTCAAATGCTCATCATATGCTAACCCAATCATTTCTGGGGTCATTCTCATAAACCTCTCTGGACCTTCTCCAATGCCAGCATATCCTTCCTCAGACATGGGGCCCAAAATTGCTCAGAATACTCCAAATGCGGTCTGACCAGTGCCTTACAAAGCCTCAGCATTACGTCCCTGTTTTTATATTTGAGTCGTCTCGAAATAAATGCAAAATAATCATGTACAGTCTTTCCGCTGACTGGATAGTACGCAACAAAAAAAGCGTTTCACAGTACCTCAGTACACGTGGGAATAAACTAAACTAAACTAAGACAGATCCAGTTATGCATCTAATTCGCAGCAATTTTAGTTGACGCATCAATGGCAGGTCTATTGGAGGTCAACGGTTTCATCCAAGTTTTCTCTTGTTTAAGTTAGTTATTATTTGCCACTTATCCAGGAGTAATGACACTTATTACTTCTCAGCCAACACTAATAAACAAGCTTTATTTCAAACTTGTCTATGATGTACGTCATGGAATAACAATCAACCAAATCAATAAAGATTGGCCACCTAAATAAGGATGTTAATTAGTTGGCTGTGGCCACAGAGTTGTATCTCATCATGATTTAGTAACTTCAGCAGAAAAAAGGGAGATAAGGAGAGAATTGAAACATAAAGTAGTACAGTGGAATTAAAACAAGTTTAGAAATGTTTGGATTCACAATAAGTCATCAATGCTGTAAAATAAAATATAGCAGAAACGATAAAAAATGACATGACCTATTAACAAGTGTATAAAACATAGAATAGTACAGCATCTGAACAGGCCCTTCGGTCCAACATGGGTGTGCTGACAATAATGCCAGTCCAACCTAATCCCATTTGCCTGCACATGGCCTGTTGGCCTGAATACCCTGTCTATTCTTGAATCTATCGAAATGCCTGTTAAAAGTTGCTATCTTATCTGCTTTTATTGCAATCCCTGGTGTCATGTCCCAGGCAGCTACCATCCCCTGTGAAACAAATTGTCTTGTTAGATTCCTTTAAATTTCCCCCTCTCACCTTAAACCGATGTCATCTAGCATTTGACATTGCCATCCTGGCAAAAAAGACTCTACCAACCCTAGCGAATGTTTTTCATTATTTTATATACTTCCATCTAGTCGCTCCTCAGCCTCCAACACTCCAGAAAAAAAATCCAAGTTTGTTCAAACTCTAATCAAAGCACCATCCTGTGTGTGTGTGTGTGTGTGTGTGTGTGTGTGTGTGTGTGTGTGTGTGTGTGTGTGTGTGTGTGCAAGTGTGTGTGTGTGTGGGGGAGGGTGTGGGTGTGACTGTGTGTGGGATGTGTGTTTGTGTGCGTGTGCATATGTGTATGTGTGCATGTGTGTGTGTGTGTGGGGGGGGGTTGTGTGTGTGTGTGTGTGTGAGATGTGTGTTTGTGTGCATATGCGTGTGTGTGTGTGTGGGTGTGTGTGTGTGTGCATATGTGTGTGTGCATGTGTGCACGTGCATACGTGTGTGCGTGTATGTGTGTGTGTATGCGTGTGTGGGTGTGTGTGTGTGTGTGTGTGTGGGTGTGTGGGTGTGTGTGGGTGTGTGTGGGTGTGTGTGTGTGTGTGGGTGTGTGGGTGTGTGTGGGTGTGTGAGTGCGTGTGTGTGCGCTTGTCTGTGTGTGTGTGTGTGTGTGTGTGGGTGTGTGTGTGTATCCCATCCTCCAAACCATTAATTGCATCTCCTGCAACCACCACTACTACTCTCTGACAACCAGTCATTTCCCCCTATGCCCCTTGGACAGGTACATGGATTGGACAGGTTTAGAGGGATATGGACCATATCAAGACCATAGGCAGGTGGGACGAGCGCCATTTGCCATCTTCGGAAATGCGAACATTTGGGAGGAAAGACAATGCAGAAATAACGCCTGAAAGGGCAGAGTAAGGTATAATGTACTCACTCCTCTGGAGCATTCAGTTCCCATCGATGCGGTTGGCAATTTGAAAGATAACATGTTAATTTTAAAATAACCACTTTGCTGTAACGTGTAAAATCTCGAGGGCTGCATTAAAGCAAGACCAGAATCATTTTCTAAATAAAAAAATTCTGAGAAAAATATTCCATTATGAAAGCAGGTCCCTAAGGCATGACTCAGCTATCATGGGATGAAAGGAGAGACCTGTGTTGGTATGGTATCTTTAAAAAAAATCTGGACATCCTGAAGCGATCTATAAACTGCAAAATATTTTTGAAGTGTTGCATGATGGAAACGGGGGCTAATTTCCAAAAGAGGCAAACTATCCAGACCAATGTGATAATGACTAGGTACTGTAGCACATCTTATGATGCTGGTTTGGGATAAATATTGAAATGCAAACTAATTTTGAACTAAAAAATTAAAATAAAGCAAATTAAAACGAAAACAGAATTTTCCTCTTCTGGGACCTTTTATATCCACCTGAGAAAACCAATAGGACCTGAGGCTAACATTTGAGTAACAGCACGTACTACAATAAAGGCACAGAGAGTAATTGAGTCAGGGAGTCATCCAGCATTGAATCAGGCCAAAAGACCAGAAGACAAGGCTTGGATAGAATGGATGTGGAGAGGATGTATCCATTAGTGGGAGAGTCTAGGACTAGAGGTCAGAGCCTCAGAATTAAGGGACGCTATTTTAGGAAGGAGATGAGGAGAAATTTCCTGAGTTAGAGGGTGGTGAATCTGTGGGATTCTTTGCCGCAGTCGGTCAAGTCAGTGGGTATTTTTCAGTCAGAAATAGATAGATTCTTGATTAGTATAGGTAACAGAGGTTATGGAGAGAAGACAGAAGAATGGGGTTAGGAGGGAGAGATAGATCAGCCATGATTGAATGGCAGAGTAGACTTGATGGGCCGAACGGCCTAATTCTGCTCCTATCACTTATGACCTTGTGACCTTAGGACATTGGAACAAAAGTAGGCCATCTGGCCCACCGCGTCTGCTCTGCCATTTGATCATATTTTTCCCTCTCAACCCCATTCACCTGCCTTCTGCCCATAACCTTTGATGCCCCTACTAATCAAGAACATATCAATCTCCACTATAAATATACCCAACGGCTTGGCCTCCACAGCCATCTTTGGCAGTGAATTCCACAGATTGGCTGGAAAAAATCCCCCTCGTCTCCATTCTAAAGGCATGTCTTTTTATCCTGAGGTTTTACCCTCTAGTCCTAGACTCTCCAACTTCTGGAAATATCCTCTCCACATCCACTTTATCTAGGTCTTTCGTAATTCAGTCGATTTCAATGGGACCCCCTCTCTCCCCCCAGGATGTACACAGCATTCTGTTTATTGTATATGTTCTGTGAGTTTTATGCAACCCAAGTTGCATTACCTCGCACTTGTCTAGATTAAGCTCCATCTGCCACCACTCCACCCAACAGTCCAGCTGATTCACATCCCTCTGCAACTATCCTCGCAATCTACAACCCACCAAACTTTGTATTGTCAGCAAACCTACTTTTTAGACCACAGGCATTCTTCTCCAAACCATTACTTGTTATGACAAGCAACCAAGGCCCCAGGTCCGTTCCCTTTGGCACATCACAGGTTATAGATTTCCAGTCAGAGAAGCAGCCCTCTGCCACATGGTAGGAACAAGCTGCCAGAGGAGGTAGTTGAGGCTGGGACTATCCCATTGTTTAAGAAACAGTTAGGTACACGGATAGGACAGGTTTGGAGGGATATGGACCAAACGAGTGGGACTAGTGTAGCTTAGACATTGTTGGCGTTGTGGGCGAGTTGGGCGAAGGGCCTGTTTCCACACTGTATCACTCTATGACACTATGACTCTACGACTAACTCCCTCCTGTCATGATTGAAATACTAAGCTCTGGAAAACTGAACTGCCATTCCCTCAGCCACATTTCCACGATCGGCACAATATCATAATCCCACAAGAACCAGAGGACACACGATAAAGGTGAGGGGGCAAAGATTTTATAGGAATCTGAAGGGTAACTTTTTCTGCAAAGGGTGGTGGGTGTGTGGAACATGTTGAGGTAGTTGAGGCAGTTACTATTGCACTGTTTAAGAAACATTTAGACAGGTACATGGATAGGATAGTTTGGAGTGATATGGCTAAAACGTGACTAGTGTAGATGGGACATGTTGGTCAGCGTGGGCAAGTTGGGCCGAAGGGCCTGTTTCCATGCTGTATGACTCAACAACTCTATGACTCTGTCACGTGCTGATCCATCCTGTCAGATCATTGGCTTTACTCGAGTACCAGTGACCCAGCCTCCGGCAGTCACGTGTACCTAGGTTCAGTGAAAGGTTTTTGTTGTGTTCTAACCAGTCAGCAGAAAGGCAATACATGATTACAATTGAGCCTTCCATAGTACAAATACATGATAAAGAAAACAACGTGAATTACGTTTAGCGCAAGATAAAGTCCAGTTAAGTCCAACCAAAAATAGAATCAATGGAAGGGAGCTTGGTTTGTGTGATGGTCTGGGCTGCGTTCACAATTCTCAGCAATTTCTTGCGGTCTTGGATGGAGCTGCTCCCAAACCATGCTGTGATGCATTCCGATAAAATGCTTTCGATGGCGCATGTTTAGAAGTTGGTGAAAGTTGGAGGGGACATGCAGAACATACTAAGCCTTCTAAGGGTGTTGGTGTGCTTTCATGGCCATTGCTTCAATATGGGTGGTCCAGGATAAGTTGTTGGTGATAGTTACTCTTCCAAATTTGAAGCTTTCAACCATCTCCACTTCAACGCTGTCAATGAAAGCCAGAGGATGTGTACCTCTTCACTGCCTGAAGTCGATCACTATCTTGCTGACATTGAGAGAAAGGTTGTTGTCTTGACACCAGGTCACGAGGTTCTCGATCTCCTTCCCGTACTCCGTCTCATCATTATTTGATATCCGGCCCACAATGGTGGTGTCGTCTGCAAATTTGTAAATTGAATCAGATTTGTACATGGCTGCACAGGAGTAAAGAAGTGGGCTGAGAACACATCCTTGATGGAAATCTAAAATATAAAAAAAGATTGCTGGAAATAGAATGATAATCTTTGACCTTATGTGTTAACACTGCTGCACTTTTTCATCGATGCTGTCTGATCTGCTGAGTCATTCCAGAACTTCCTGTTTACCCTACAAAATAAACGTTATCTATGTGGGAGTTCCATAGGGTTCCTTAGTCGTGAGAAATGATGGTGTAGAGGCTAACCATATGTTGTGCTCAGTAAAACTGCCCTACTCTTCATAAGGAACTACTTTGTCGTGCAACTCTCCCTCATTAACCTTCCTTAATTTGATCCTTATGGATCTAATGGTTACTTACCATGCAATAAACACACCCATATTTGTGAGGGATAGCTATTGACTGTGATATTTACCTTCCTATGCTGAGATAAAGCTTTGAACATCTACTTCAACATGAAGATCTTTCCCCAAATGCCTTCTACATCAGTGAAGATCTAATTACCCATCTCTCTTGGTCTTTCAAATTTGGTACATTTAACACAGATTTAAGAAATGCAAATTTGCAATACTAATATAATCTGGGGTTGATCCAAAACATCAAAAGAACTGAGAGCTGAAGAGTGCAATGGATTTTGGTTATGATCAATATTTATCTTCTCACAGAAAATAATGTAAGCATAGAATAGCTCATATTTTACAAAGAACATTCTGTTATGTACCATTTACTAGAGTTTGTAAACAGGAATTTTATGCAATGCTAACATTTAACCTAAAAACTCATAGCAAGCAATGCATCTAAGCAGTATTTAATAAATAGTCGCAACTTTCTGAAGACAACAGGCTGAGTGATTGAGACATCCAGTACTATTTTAATGTTATTTTTAAACTCAACACCGTGAGTTCAGCATGTTTACTGCTCCGATGTGCTGATCAACAGCAAAACAATTTGGCCCCACCAAAGAACACTTGGGAATAAGCTTTTGTGGCATGAAACTACTGGAGGGGCTGCACCAGTGAATAAGCTATTTCATTGCAAGCATTCGGCAGACAACTGGAAAAAGTCAAACGATGATAACAAACTCAGTTCCCTTTTCGAACCAAAATTACTGAGCCAACAAAAGGGTGGCACGGTGGCACAGCGGTAGAGTTGCTGACTTACAGCGCCAGAGACCCGAGTTTGATCCTGACTACGGGTGCTGCCTGTACGGAGTTTGTGCATTCTCCCCATGACTTGCATGACTTTTCTCCAGGAGCTGTGTATTGAGCTAACTCCTTGCTGTTGAAGTAGAGGTGGCAAGTACAGGTAGAGGTAATATAGGAGGGTTAACTAGAGGGAGTTGCAAGACAAACAAATTCTCGACTAACACATGGTGTTCACAGCATATATGTGCAAGATGATTTCATCATATTCTACAACCACATGAATTATTTATACATTCGACATAAATACACAACAATGCTTTCCCTCTTTTATACCAAGTGGACCCGGGCTCATTCCTCGTAGAGGGGGGACAGGGAAGGGGAGAGGGTACCACTCATCTCGGCCCTGTGGCGCCAGTGCTGCAGCCAAAGCGAGCTGTGGACCCAAAGCTTCTCCTGTATTGATCTAAGACCCTCCCCCCTCCACTTATTCCCCCTTATCCCCCCTCCTCCCCCCCACTCACCCAATGCACCCCCCTACCACACCCCCACTTCCCTCTCCCCTCCCCCCACCCCTATTCCCTCCCATTCCCCACCCGCACTGCCCTCCCCCCCACTCCCCCTCCCCCTCCCCCCACCCCAATTCCCCCCACTCCCCACTCCCCTCCCCCATTCCCCCCTCCCCCCACCCCCACTCCTCTCCTCCCCACTCCCCTTCCCCCCCACCCCTACTCCCCCCCACTCCCCCCCCACCCACCCCCCCCTCCCCCCTCCCCCCACCCCTCTCCCATTCCCCCACTCCCCCACCCCCCTCCCCTCGCCCCCACCCCCACTCTCCCCCTCCACTCCCTTCCTCCACTCCCCCCCACCCACACCCCCACTAACCTCCACAAACAAATGCAAAATATACCTAGAAATGTCACTGGACGGACCTTGCTGTCGGTTTGTTCACGTGTGAGTTGTGCTTGTGACACCTCCACGTCAGTGCAGGTTTTCGTTGGTTGTCTTGCTTGCTGTGGTCCCTGTCGTAGTGGACGTCCTAGGTAGCGAAGACTGAGTCGCCGGTTTTCGTCAGCTTGCCGTCGCCTATGTGGTAGGTTGTCTTAGCTTGCCGCGGGGATTGTCGTGGTCATTGTCGTGGACATTGTCGGACGGTTATTTTTTTTTGCGATCTACTACTACTTTGACAGTCGCCAGAAGTCGCCTAAAAAATCGCCAAAGCGGGACAGGCCCTTTAAAAATATAAGACCAATTATATTTGTCGCCAGGACAATAGTGACTAAGGTGGTGTTAAAATTGTGGGGCTATTGCTTACCATTTTGGCTGTAGTTCCATAACTAAATCTCAGACATCTACATACCTACATATATACACATATATATATATATATATATACACATATATATATATATATATATATATATACACATATATATATATATATACACACACAGAGGGGCAGAGTCAGAAGTTTAAAGGAAATGTGTGAGGCAGGGTTTTTACACAGAGGGTGGTGAGTGCCTGGAACTTGCTGCCCATGGTGGTGGAGGCAGATACGATATTAGCAATGAAAAGACTTTTGGTTAGGCACATGGTTAGGATATACAGGGCATGGATTATATGCAGGCAAATAAAAATTAGTTGTGACATTATATCCGGCACATATATTGTGGGTCAAAGGGCCTGTTCCTGTGCTGCACTGTTTGATATTCTGTTCTATGTTTTGTCCTATTTATTCAATACTCGACCTCCGCAATCGTCTTTGAAATAAGAGGGAGATCTTGCACCCTCTTGGCTTAACTCACTGTGGTTCTGCGATTATTCACTAGTAGTCAACATCAGGAATGCATCCATCACCGTGTTTCATCCTAACAATCTCAGGTATACTCTTCCTGCAATAATCTGATCACAGATTATTTCAATAAGTAATAAATACATTTAAAGACTCAGAATTGGACTACCAAATGGAGGTCTGGACTATGTATTGGATACCAATGTCCTTTGTCGGACATTAACAACCGATACAGTACAATAACAATATTTAACATTTAAGACATTTGGATGGGTACATGGATAGGAAAGGATTAGAGGGATGCGGGCCAAACGTGGGCAGGTGGAACTAGTATACATGAGACATCTCGGTAGGCATGGGCAATTTGGGCTGAAGGATTTGTTTCCATGCTGTGTTATTTTATGACTCTTTAATCTATGACTATATTTCATGTGCAGCAAAATTCTATTTCTACTCCTCTATCGTACCAGCTGCCATACAAGTACCTACATGCCTGACTTCAATCTATATTGAGTGCACGTCAGTGTGAGTGGGAAAACCTGTTCTCTTTTAGACAAAAGTAGACATGGAACAGTTGAGTCACCCACTTTCCTGGTTGTAAGAGCGTCTGAGATTATATTCCTCTGCACAGCTCGCAAACTGTACATTGACAGAAACTCATTTGAATCGCTATTAATATTTGGTTAAACTTTAGACTTTAGAGATACAGCTCGGAAACAGGCCTCAGGCCCACCTGTGATCACTGACCACAGATATCCATAATGTCGTAAGGCCAGAAGGAATAGGAGTAGAATTAGGCCATTCAGCCCTTTCAATCATGGCTGATCCATCTCCCCCTCCTAACCCTATTCTCCTGCCGTCTCTCCATAATCTCTGACACATGTCCGTGCCTGTTCGCCAGCACTATCCTATGCACAAGGGACAATTTACAATTTTTACCAAAGCCAATTAACCTACAAACTGTACTTCTTTGGTGTGTGGGAGGAAACCGGAGCACCCGGAGAAAACCCACGTGGTCACCGGGAGAACGTACAAACTCCGTGCAGACAGCACCCGTAGTCAGGACCGTACATGGGTCGCTGGAGCTGTAAGGCAGCAATTCTACTGCTACCGCTGTGCTGCGGTTAACACAAAAGATCCCAGCTCATGGCCTCAATGTTGACAGTGTCAGTACACTTCACATATAGTTCAGTATAATCTGTTTCCTGAGAACATTTGAAGTGATGATTCTGTGCCCTATTTCGAAAGCCTGGGTATGTTTCCAGTTCTAACCTGTGATTGTAGAACGATGAAAGACTTGATTTGCCACATGTTCAGACCGGTCCACTCTCTTAGAGAGCGATTACATCAGGTTGACTTCTTCCTGTATCATCTGCAGCTGTCAGTGGGGAATCCTTGTCTGCAAGCTGCAACATTGACCAACATTCATTAGTGCATCTGTGCAGTGAATCACAGATGTATCACAGTTACATTTTGCTGCGCTGAACGATATTTAATTTTACAATCGTTATGCAGCAGTAAAACTACTCAGCTTTGTCTTCAGAATTTACCAATGACTTTAGGCTTTAGACTTTAGAGATACAGTGCGTATGGGTGAAGTAAAAGTTTAATTTAGTTTAGAGATGCAGCATAGAAACAGCCCTTCTGCCCACCGAGTCTGTGCCGACCAGCAATCACCCATACACTCGTTTTATCCTTTTCTCAGGAACAAGTTACAAGTTCTAGGAGCTAGTGGAATCAAGGGATATGGGGAGAAGGCAGGCACGGGGTATTGATTGGGGACGATCAGCCATGATCACAATGAATGGCGGTGCTGGCTCAAAGGGCCGAAGGGCCTCCTTCTGCACCTATTTTCTATGTTTCTATGTTTCTAAGCCAAATAACCTCCAAACCTGCACATCTTTGGGATGGGGGAGGAAAGTGGGGTACCCAAAGGAAACCCAGGCGGTCACAGGGAGAATGTATAAACTCCGTACAGACAGCACCCAGGGTCAGGATTGTAGTTGGGTCTCTGGCGCTGTAAGGTAGCGACTCTCCCGTGGCGCCACTGTGCCGCAACACAGAAGTTGGAAGCAATCTTGTCCATTTAATACTGCTGCTTTTGCTGTCCAGTCTGTTCAATAAATGCAAGCCAACCATTACAGTAACAGGCAAATGCCTACTTTAATCATGAACAATGTTACAGCAATAATTGTTAGAGCAAATGCACACAGGGCTTTCATCGATTTGGCAATTGGATTTATTCTGCTGACATGTTTACAATTTATGTACAGTCAGCCCATAACCACAACCTAAATGTAATAAAATAACATCTTACTTGTGTTCAAAATGCTGCCTATGATTCATGAAATTCACTGGGATCCAGGACATCAGCAGCTTGGATAAAACATTTCAAAAATCATTTTGTTGTGGTTTTGTGAAACCTTGTGGTGTTAAATGATGGATACAGAATGAGATTGAGCAACCTTGCCAATAGCGGAAAATAGGTTTGCTCTGCAGGCGAATGAATCAATTATTTCGAGAAAATGCAGTTCAGCAAATTAGGTCTCAGCCTAATAGACAGAAAGATCAAGTCACTTCGAGATAAAGGTAGTTCTCTTTAAAGGAGGCAAGAGTCAAGAGACAAGAATCAAGAGCGTTTAATTGTCACATATACCAACCATTGAAAAATGAAATTCTTTCTTCCTGCAGCATGACAGGCCTCTGGATGCAATAACACACAGATAATATTTAATGATCAAAAACACAATAAATGAAAATGGTTACTTTCTCCAAGGTGCGTGCAACACAAATTGGACTTCTCAAAATCAATTTGTTCATGGTGATTACAAAGAGAATTAACAATGAGAGGTGCAATGCATACAAGCCTTGTATGGAAATCATTAAAGTCTCATTACATTGTGACTGCTCCAACAGGTTATGTGTTCAATGACTTATCCCAAACCTTTGCCAGACTCCCCCCCCCCATCCTACCTCTCCCAATAGACTCAAGGAAAATCTTACAGTATGCACAAATTAGCTTTAGCTGAAGTCTGGCCACTGCTGTAACGTAGGAAACTTGGAAGTAAATCTATGCACAGTAATTCTAAGAGATTTTTATGAAAAAATGTAACTGGCCAATCTATTTTACTGGCATAGGTGGAGGAATAATTGGTGGCTAGGAAACTGACAAAAATCATTAGTATTTGTCATGGTATAGGAGTTGGTTTATTATTATCACATGTATTGAAATACAGTGCTTGTAATGTGCTTATGTTTGACTGCTATCCAATCATATCAGATAACCCAATTATCATATCATATCATATATCTACAGCCGGAAACAGGCCTTTTCGGCCCTCCAAGTCCGTGCCGCCCAGTGATCCCCGTACATTAACACTATCCTACACCCACTAGGGACAATTTTTACATTTACCCAGCCAATTAACCTACATACCTGTACGTCTTTGATTTAGAGCCTATTGATCATCCTGTATGATGGCACATCTAGGGTGGCACAATAGCGCAGTGATAGATTTGCTGCCTTGTAGTACCAGAGACCCGGGTTCGATCCTGACTGTGGGTGCTGCCTGTATGGAGTTTGTACATTCTCCCTGTGATAACAAGGGTTTTCTCCGGGAGCTCTGGTTTCCTTCTACACTCCAAAGAGGTAGAGGTTTGTAGTTTAGTTGAAGTGGGTAAAAATATGCCTGCAGTGTAGGATAGAATGAGTGTACGAGGATCGCTGATCGGTGCGGACTTGGTGGGCTGAAGGGCCTTTTTTCACGCTGTATCTCTAAAAGTAAAGTCTAAATCTAGCTCTGCCGCACTTCTTTAGAACGGTAAAATTCAAACCCAATTCTTGCATTGGAGCTTGAGCCAATAACCCACTGAGTTAGAGAACAATGGAATCAAAACTGACTGAACCAGGCAAGCAGTATGTAACCATCCGGTCCTCCGGACCATGGCTTCTCTTGCTTCTTCCCTGCCATGGTTACGTACATGATGCTGCTGGAATGGGAGATGTATAGATCACTCTGCAGGCATGAACCATCAAATCCGGACAAAAGAAGGAAAAAAATATGGACAAAAATAAAGAATTTTGTACTGAAATGTAATCACGCAGTTTGTTTGCTCGAGGGGCCATGGAGAGGATCTGGGACTTAATTCAGTCTCTCCATTAGGAATGCAAAAAGTAGTGAGCACTGCTCAGTCCATCACGGGTATTGACCTCCCCACCATGGAAGGGATCGCTGCCTCAAAAAGACAACGTCAGAGACCCACACCACCCTGGCCATGCTCTCATTTCACTCCTGCCATCGGGAAGAAGATATAGGAGCCTGAAATCTGTAACATCCAGGTTCAGGAACAGCTTCTTCCCTACAAACATCAGGCTATTAAACACTGAAACCACCAAATAAAGTCCGAACTACATAGACTTGGGCGTATTGGTTTGGTTTTTGCACTATTATTGTTAGTTTTTTTAATATATACTGACTTTTTTGTTGTTATGGTGTTTACCAAGTACTATGTTTACATACCTATTGCGCTGCTACAAGTAAGAATTTCAGTGTTCTGTTTCGGGACAAATGACAATAAAACACTCCTGACTTGACTCTCTCTCTTGGACAAATGAACATACTTTACATTACCTTGCTTTAGAGTCACAGCACAGAAACAGGCCCTTCAACCCACCAAGTCTGCTCCGACCAGAGGCTGCCCTGTACACTAGCACCATACTACACACTAGGGACAATTTACAATTTACAGAAGCCAATTAACCTTCAAACCTGCATGTCTTTGGAGTGTGGGAAGAAACCGGATCACAAACCCATGTGGTCACAGGGAGAATGTACAAATTCCGTACAGACAGCACCCGTAGTCAGGATGGAACCTGGGTCTCTGGCGCTGTAAAGCAGCAACTTTACCGTTGGACCACTATGCATGGCACTGTGTGAATGACAAAGACAGAACAGCAGGAACACTTGGGAGTTCAGTGCATTCTTGTTGACTCCACAAGTTCCATTGGATTTCTATCCCAGGGATTCTAAGTAAATGTCAAACAGTATGCCTCTCCATATGCCTCTCCAGGCCCTCGGCATGCTGAAAGGTCATGATTTGCCAAGACTTGGCTGAAAGACCAGAAGAAAATATAGGCCATATTTCACTTTGGAAATCCTCCACCTGCAACAAATCTTTGCCACAATAACTCAAACTAAATAAAATACTGTCAGTGGTTGGTGGACATTATTAAATCATTCCCAATAAATTAAGAACTCTGCAAGCCAGTGGCATAAGTGATTTAATCAACAGGCCCATGTGGCAATTACACTTGTTTTTATCGGCGCTTTCTCTGTAGCTGCAACACTATATTTTGCACTCTATTTATTTTCACTTTAGCACTAATTGATACACTCATGTACAGTATGATATACTGGCATAGCACGCAAAACAAACCTGGCGACTTCTGTGATGTTATGTTCCACAAGTTTCAGCCATTTTCTTTATTCTGCTTTTGGTGACTGAGTTGGTGGTGCAGCGGTACAGTTGCTGCCTTACAGCGCCAGAGACCCGGGTTTGATCCTGACTACCGGTTCTGTCTGTACAGAGTTTGTACGTTCTCTCTCTGACCATGTGGATTTTCTCCGGTTGCTCCGGTTTCTTCCCACACTCCAAAGATGTACAGGTTTGTAGGTTAATTGCCTTTGGTAAAATTGTAAATTGTCCCTAGTGCATAGGATAGTGCTGGTGAACAGGGTGATCGCTGGTCTGCACGGACAGGTGGCAGAGGTTAAGGGGGGAGAAGGCAGGAGAATGGGGTTAGGAGGGAGAGATAGATCAGCCATGATTGAAGCCATGGCGAAGTAGACTTGATGTGCTGAATGGCCTAATTCTACTCCCATTCCTTATGACCTTATGACCTTATGACACGGTGGACCCTGGGCCTGTTTCCTAGCTGTATCTCTAAAGTCTAAAGTTTAACCAAATATCAGAGCAAGTGTAGACAATAGACAATAGACAATAGACAATAGGTGCAGGAGGAGGCCATTCGGCCCTTCGAGCCAGCACCGCCATTCAATATGATCATGGCTGATCATTCTTAATCAGTACCCCGTTCCTGCCTTCTCCCCATACCCCCTGACTCCGCTATCCTTAAGGATAGTGCTAGTGTACGGGGATCACTGGTCAGTGCAGACTTCATGGGCCGAAGGGCCTGTTTCCACGCTGTATCGCTAAACTAAACTAAACTAAACAAAACTCTAAAACCTTCTTAGCGTAAAAACCTTGACATTCTTCTCCTACTCTTCCTGCTTTCCCTTTTTATGTAATTCTTTACGATTCATCACTCACATCAAGCATATGGTCTCCTGCCTTAATATTGCTTTTAGATTTTTTTAGATTTTGGGTTTAGAGATACAGCGCGGAAACAAGCCCTTCGGCCCACCGAGTCTGCGCCGCCCAGCGATCCCCGCACATTAACACTATCCTACACACACTAGGGACAATTTTTACATTAGCCCAGCCAATTAACCTACATACTTGTAAGTCTTTGGAGTGTGGGAGGAAACCGAAGATCTCGGAGAAAACCCACGCAGGTCACGGGGAGAATGTACAAACTCCGTACAGACGGCGCCCGTAGTCAGGATCGAACCTGAGTCACTGACGGCGCTACATTCGCTGTAAGGCAGCAACTCTACCACTGCGCCACGGTGCCAGCTTGTTGTTTGTTAGTAAATATCAAAGGGAAGCACGGTGGCGCAGTGGTAGAGTTGCTGCCTTACAGCACCAGTAGACTCAGGTTCGATCCTGACTACGGTTCTATCTGCACAGAGTTTGCACGTTCTCCCCGTGACTGCATGGGTTTTCACTGAGCTCTTCAGTTTCCTCCCACACTCCAAAGATGTACAAATTTGTAGGTTAATTGGCTTGGTATATGTGTAAATTGTCCCGAATGTGTGTATGATACAGTCAATGTGCGGGGATCGCTGATCGGTGCGGACTCAGTGAACCGAAGGGCCTGTGTCTAAATTATGATGTGTCTCTAAATTAAAACTAAATTATTTGCCTATGCAAAGCTTTCTCTAGTGTTGGAACCACCTACCACACTACAGAAATGGAATCAAATTATGGTCTCCTGGGCAGAAATAACCCCTGTGATGATCACATTTATTCATGTAGGCCAAAGATGACATGTGTAACTGAAAATAGGTATTGGTTTGCTGGACTCAGGTCTGAATACCTTTTGAGATTTATGGAGAATTATTTTAAACTAACCCAGTTGAGAAGCTGACAGGATTGGGTGCAATAATATTTTTACATTCCAAATTATATTTGTGTGAAGTCAGTCTGTGTAGGTTTCTAATGGGCTAGTTAGGCTAAAGCTCAGACCATTAGTCTTAGATCACTTTGATTTGGGCATGTTGAATTTAAAAAAGCAATGTTTCAACTCTGATTTGTGCATCAACTTGTACAAATGTAAACTGTTAAGTCAATGTTAGTTTGTTCCATCAGTTCAGAGTAGCTTGTCATGAGCAGCTTGTGCATTTTGGGAGCAGATAGAAACATAGAAACATAGAGAACAGGTGCAGGAGTAGTCCATTTGGCCCTTCGAGCCAGCACCGCCATTCAATATGATCATGGCTGATCATCCAAAATCACTACCTGTTCCTGCTTTCTCCCCATATCCCTTGATTACATTAGGCCTAAGAGCTTTATCGAATTCTCTCTCTTGAAAACATCCAGTGAATTGGCCTCCAGTGCCTTCTGTGGCAGAGAATTCTACAGATTCACAACTATCTGGTGAAAACGTTTTTCCCCATCTCAATCCTAAATGCCTACCCCTTATGCTTAAACTACGACCCCTGCTTCTGGACTCCCCCAACATTGGGAACATTTTTCCTGCATCTAGCCTGTCCAATCCCTTAAGAGTTCTACATGTTTCTGTGCTTCTATGTTTTTTATGTTTCTATCGGCTTCTATAAGACATGTATTGAGTTTTCCCCATAATCATGTCAAGCTTCCCCTGCAGCGGAAGATTTAATAGCCTCTGCCTGCCCTCATGTTCCTTCACAATGGAAAGGCTATGGCTGAGAAATTAATCTCAACAGTTTTTCAGATTCGGTGCACTGCAGTCTGAAGTAGCACACTCATCTGTATTCATACAAGAGGGGTCAAATAAGACTGACTCCCATCAACAAGTAGAAAGCTCTTACAAAGATCACTGATTATTCTGATAGACAACTGAGGAATGATAGGAACTGGTGTCATTTTGTTTTTTTTGAGAGATTTAGCACAGAACCAGGCCTTGCTGCCCACCGATTCCACAACCATCATCCACCCATTTACACTAATCCCACACTAAACTAATCCAACTTTATTCTCTGAATTGATAGACACAAAATGCTGGAGTAACTCAAAGGGTCAGGCAGCATCCCTGGAGAAAAGGCATAGGTGACATTTCAGGTTGAGACCCTTCTTCAAACTTTGCAGCATTTCCTTCCCACACATTTATTCACTTCATATTGTTATCAATCCCCCCCCGATTCTAACACTGATCTACACACTTGGGCAATTTATCTACAAATCCGCACATCTTTAGGATGTTGGGAGAAACCGGAGCACCTGGAGGAACCCCATATAGTCACAGGGACAACATGCAAACTCCACACAGACTGCACCCGAGGTCGAGTTTGAACCCGGGGCTCTGGCACTGTGAAGCAGCAGCTGTACCATGTGCGTCACTGTGCTGGCTACTAAGTTTTGTAAATGCTTCCGAGGATAAAGCCCACTTGGCTTCAGGAATCTGCTCACTGAGAACCTGGTGACTGCATGAGCAAGGAGCTCCAATATCCCAGCAGAAAGGTTGCACCGTCAGCCATCCATCTCACCTCCCCCTCTCATGTCATAATGCATTGAAGGAAAATGTTAACGGCAAAGGAAGGTACAAAGTACTTTGTATGAGCTGGCCAAGCAGCAGGTCAAAACACGTCGCCCATTCCTTTACATAATGCAAGGAGAAAACTTTTGAAGGAGTCCTACTTCCAAGGATGAATCAGGTTCAATTAATCATGTTTATTTAAGGCTTTTGATTTATGGCTGATCATTGCAGTTCTATTTTATTTGGCAAGAGTATCAAACTGATGTGCAGATAAATACAGTGGTTTGGATGTTTCAAGCAAGTGACTCATGCGTCCTGCATATTTTATTTCTTCCAGTCCTCCCCTCCCCTCTCATTCCCCCCGCCCCACTACAATCAGTCTGAAGAAGGGTCGCAACCCAAAATATCACTTGTCCATTTTCTCCAGAGATGCTGCCCTGAATGGTTAGGTTACCCCAGCATTTTGTATGTCTTTTTGACTAAATGTCTTGTCTATTCCAACCTACTGTATGAGTGTTATGACTGTATTTAAGATACAGCATGGAAACAGGCCATTCGTCCCACTGAGTCCATGCCGATCATTGTTCATCCGTTCACACTAGTTCTATGTTATTCCACATTTACACCCATTCCCTACATATGGGGAATAATTTTCAGAGGCCAAATAAACTACAAACATTCATGCCTTCGGGGTGTGGAAGGAAATCGGAGCACCCGGAAGAAACCCACATAGTCACAGGGACAACGTGCACACAGATTACACCCGAGGTCTGGTTTGAACCCGGGTCTCCAGCACTGTGAAGCAGCAGCTGTACCAGGTGCGTCACTGTGCTGGCTGCTAAATTTTGTAAATGCTTCCCAGCATAAGGTCCACTTGGCTTCAGGAATCTGCTCACTGAGAACCTGATGACTGCATGAGCAAGGAGCTCCAATATCCCAGCAGAAAGGTTGCACCATCAGCCATCCATCTCACCTCCCCCTCTCATGTCATAATGCATTGAAGGAAAATGTTAACGGCAACGGAAGGTACAAAGTACTTTGTATGAGCCGGCCAAGCAGCAGGTCAAAACACGTCGCCCATTCCTTTACATAATGCAAGGAGAAAACTTTTGAATGAGTCTCAAAAGAACCCAAAGCATGAATCAGGTTCAATTAATCATGGATAAAGATCTTTTTTATTTAAGGCTTTTGATTTTTGGCCAATCATGGCAGGATCTATTTTATTTTGCAAGAGCATCAAACTAATGCACAGATAAATACAGTGGATTGGATGTTTCAAGTAAGTGACTGATTTGTCCTATATTTTTTTTCGCTTCCAGTTTCCACCCCCCCCCCCCCCCCACCCCCCACCACAATCAGTATGAAGAAGGATCCCGACCCAAAATGTCACCTGAACATTTTTCCCAGAGATGCTGCCCAAAAGGCTGGGTTACTCCAGCATTTTGTGTCTATCTTTGATAAAATATGTTGTCTATTCCAATCTGCTATCTGAGTGTGACGAATGTATTTTTAGTTTTGTTTAAAGATTCAGCAGGGAAGCAGACCCTCTGGCCCATTGAGTCTATTCCGCTCTTTGATCATATGTTCACATTAATTCTTTGTTATCCCACTCTCTCATTCACTCCCTACACACAGGGGTCAATTCACAGAGGCCAATTAACCTACAAACACTCACACTATCGGGATGTGGGAGGCAACCGGAGCACCCAGAGGAAGACCACAGAGTCCAGGGAGAACATGCAAACTCCATGTACACGGCACCCAAGGACAGGATTGAACTCAGATCTCTTGTGTTGTGAGGCAGCAGCTCAACCAGCTGTGCCACCATGTCGCATCAATGGACATGCCCATCAAATCATAGCTGGAGTTCCTTCAGCCATTAGACATTCCTGCTTTTCCTCTAATGTTCAATGCTTAAGAATAACAAGCAAAGAACAACACAGTAAGGTGCAGCAGGTACAATAAATTGGACACATTGGTCACATTGTACAATTTCCCTTCTCTGCTCAGCTGATAGAGGCAGACAGGCTTCAGAATGTCCATCGATACTACAAAGGCAGGGCTGAAATACAGCTCCATTAGTTAATACAGCACTTGATAAATGGGGTGCACTATTAAGAAAGTTCAAATAGCTCTTGTAAAGAAAGCAGCTGCATCACAAATTGATCACGTTGAGTCAAGAGTGTTTTATTGTCATATGTACAGAATATGCACATACACACACACACACACACACACACACACACACACACACACACACACACACACACTCATATACATGTATATATAAAACAAACAAACAGACAAATAAATAATAGTGCAAAGTCAAAATTAATGTTCCCAAGTCTATACAGTTTGGCGCTTATTTGGAGGTTGTTGTGTTTAATAGCCTCATGGCTGTAGGGAAGAAGCTGCCCCTGAACCTGGACGTTACAGTTTTCAGGCTCCTATATCTTCTTCCGAATGCCAGAAGCGAAATGAGAGCGTGACCAGGTGGTGCGTGTCCATGATGGACTGGGCAGTGTTCATCACTTTTTACAATCTTCTTCATTCCTGGGCATTTGAGCTGCAGAACCAGACCGTGATGCAACCAATCAATATGCAGCAGTAAAAATTTAAGAGAGTATTTGCTAGCATACCAAAACTCCTCAAACTTCTAAGGAATTAGAGGCGTTGATGGGCTTTCTTTGTGATTGCATCAATGTGCTGGGTAAATTAACAAGTGAAAATACATCTATCTTCCCCAATTCCCTTTGAATACGAAAGGTGTCATATCATATCATATCATATATATACAGCCGGAAACAGGCCTTTTCGGCCCTCCAAGTCCGTGCCGCCCAGCGATCCCCATACATTAACACTATCCTACACCCACTAGGGACAATTTTTACATTTACCCAGCCAATTAACCTACATACCTGTACGTCTTTGGAGTGTGGGAGGAAACCGAAGATCTCGGAGAAAACCCACGCAGGTCACGGGGAGAACGTACAAACTCCTTACAGTGCAGCACCCGTAGTCAGGATCGAACCTGAGTCTCCGGCGCTGCATTCGCTGTAAAGCAGCAACTCTACCGCTGCGCTACCGTGTCGAGGGATATGGGCCTAACAAAGGCAGATGGGACCAGTGTCAGTCGGGCATCCTGGTTGGCATGGGCAAATTGGAGAGCCTATTTCCGTGATGTATGTCTCTGTGCAGTGGAATTATCATATCATATCATATATATACAGCCGGAAACAGGCCTTTTCGGCCCTCCAAGTCCGTGCCGCCCAGTGATCCCCGTACATTAACACTATCCTACACCCACTAGGGACAATTTTTACATTTACCCAGCCAATTAACCTACATACCTGTACGTCTTTGGAGTGTGGGAGGAAACCGAAGATCTCGGAGAAAACCCACGCAGGTCACGGGGAGAACGTACAAACTCCTTACAGTGCAGCACCCGTAGTCAGGATCGAACCTGAGTCTCCGGCGCTGCATTCGCTGTAAAGCAGCAACTCTACCGCTGCGCTACCGTGCCGCCCTAATTGAACTACTGAAACACCAATGGGTATTTGAAGACACTGATCGTGCATTCTCCGGCAGAGTTAATGTTTCTGGTTGTGATTTTTAGGAGCTATAGACCATTTTTTTAATAACAAGAGGAATATTTCTTAATAATGATCTAAAATAGCCAAACAATAAAATCTCACATAAGGGACAACAATTGCTTGGGTCAAGGAAGATGGTGACCATTGAAAATTATTTCAATCATTGTTGGTTTACAGACGGCAATTGTTGCCCTCTTTATTCCTACAATAGTTTCTACAATCTGTTTTCAAGAGAGAGTTAGATTTAGCTCTTAGGGCTAATGGAATCAAGGGATATGAGGGAAATAGCATGAACGGGGTACTGATTTTGGTTGATCAGCCATGATCATATTAAATGACAGTGCTGGCTTGAAGGGCCGAGTGGCGTACTCTTGCACCTATTTTCTATGTATCTATGTATCTAATATATATATTTTGTGTGTATGTACGTGTGCGTGTATCTATATATATACATGTGTATTTGTGCGTGCTCATACTGAACCTTTCTTTTCTCTCTATTACATTGTTTACAGTGTACTATGTTTACATATTCTGTTGTGTTGCTGCAAGTAAAAATTTCATTGTTCTATCTGGGACATATTACAATAAAACACTCTGGACTCTTGACACTTGAATATAAAACAGAGCAGTAAAACCTATCAAACATTTGGTCAACCAAAATCCATTGTAAACATAAAGGCGGTTTCAGCTTAAGGTTTCAGGACAGTGATTCAGCACAAAAGCAATCTACTGTAGCATAAAAGCACCAGTCTACCAGATGAATTGCAGCCTATGAAGTGATTTCCAACAAGGAGGTAAAGTAATTCAGAACTCTCCCAACTGTAAAATAAAAAGAAAACACCACCAGGAATGTCAGCGACCCAGTTTTAATGTTCAGACACCTGTTTGGAGTGGAGCTAATTCCACTTCAGATTGGAGCAAGCTCAGTAAGTTTGTAATCTAACGGGAAGTACGTTTGCTTTAGAAGATCTTGATTTTGCTGTTAGACTGCCACAAAGACAAGAAAAACAGACCAAATCTGACTATTTGTTATGGAAGGCTTTCCAATCCTTCAAATGTACTGCCATAGGTTGAGATTTATTTGTCCGGAGAGATGGGGGTGGGGCAGTGAGGAGAAGAGAGGAACAGGTTTAAAAGAATCCCAGATAGGGTGTTTGTAGTGAAATTATGGGGTCATTAATTAGGTATTCATGCACAAAAATAAATGAAGCAAAAGGAGTTATTTTCGCTGAACATTTAACCATTCACATTAGGATTTGCACAAAACTTTCCTAAATTTTCCATTTAAAAGTGTTCACTGTGTTATACAGGTGCAATCTATTTTTTGAAGACTTTTATCAGCTTTGTCTTTGATACATGGTTTTTAGATGAAAGCATTAGTTGGGTGTCTGGGTTAGTTGCTAGGACTGGACTCTCTTATCAGAAGGATTCAATGCCTCATTTTACTTGGCATAATGAGCTCATGATCTCAAAAAAGCCACAAAAGAAGTCTCTCGACTTGGACCTGTGCCTGACAGACTTTGTATAAAGGGACCACATCTGGGAAGAGATTGATATGCCAGAGATCTCAGAAATGCTGTATTAGGGACCATCTTCTAGAAAAGAGAGTCTGACTGCGGTAACTACAGATGGATCTTTAGTCAGGTACATGGATAGGACAGGTATAGAGGGATATAAGCTGAACACAGGCAAGTGGGACTAGTGTATATGGTGTCAATTGGTATGGGCAAGTTGGGCTGAAGGGCCTGTTTCCACACTATAACTCTGTGAGATAACAAGCAAACACTGTCTCCGTGAATATTGCAAAATTGTGGGTGGTACCCTTCAGAAGAATCATCACCCATTCCTTGTCTACAGAGATGCTGCCTGTCCTGCTGAATTACTCCAGCATGATGTATCTATCTCTTTCTTGAACTTCTACAGGTTAGCAGTAGAGAGGAAATTGACTGGTTGCATCACATTCCTGGTTCAGCAATTCAAATGGCCAGGAACAGAGCAGATCAAAGGACCATCATGGGGACTGACCTCCCCACCATCGAAGAGATCTATAGGAGGCGCTACCTTAAAAAAGGCAGCCAGCATCATCAAGGACCCACACAACCTATTGGGAAGACGGTATAGGAATCTGAAAATTGTGACCTCCAGGTTCAAGAACAGCTTCCACTCAACAACCTTGAACACTACAAAATACTAACTAAACTATGAACTAGTATCTACCTTAGTTGCACTAAGAACTCTTTTTGCACTAATATTAAGGTTTTTAACATAGATTTTTTTTGTTTATTATGTTATCAATGAGTACTGCGCCAGAGACCTGGGTTTGATCCTGACTACGGTTGCTGCCTACCTGGACTTTGAACATTCGCCCGGTAACCGCGTGGGTTTTCTCCAAAGATGTAGAGGTTGGTAGGTTAAATGGCTTCGGTAAAATTGTCTCTGTTGTGCAGGATAGCATTAGTGTACGGGGTGATTGCTGGTTGGTGTGTACTCAGTGGGCCTAATGGCCTGTTTCTGCGCTGTAGGTCTCAAGTGCGGTGTTTACAGGCTGGTTATGCTACTGTAAAGAAGAATTTCATTGTTCCATTGTTGGTACCTATGACAAATAAACACTCTTTACTCCCCTGACTCTTGATGAAGCAAAGACCACATGGGCAGTGTGTGGTGTCAGGTTACCACAGGAGGCAAAGAATGAAAGTGAATCTGTTGAAGGCTGACTGTACTTTTGACCCATAACTTATTTCAGTATAAGAGAAACACATTGGCTGCTATTTTTTTGGACTAACTCTCTGTAACTTAAAACAGTTCCCTCAGACATGGGTTCTTTCAAAGTCAAGGAGCTTTTAGTGTACAAATATAATTCTCTCCCAGCTTGCATTACGAAATACAGAATTCTTCTTTCAGCTTATGGAATGCTGTGCCTCTTATTTTGTGCTTCCAGGGCCTTATTTTAGCTTGCATTAGTAAATATTTGCATTAGCAAAAAGCTTAAAGGTAATTAACTATCAGGAATGAGATTGGTACTTCTATAGTTTTTTCAAAAAACATCATTATATTTTAAACAATAATCTACCAAAGTGTATGGACTCTGTGGGTATTTTAAAAAATCAGATATTTCGGTCCTAGACATTTTGAGGCTATTTGTCCAATGTGTGGTATTTCTATGGATTGTTATTTCACATAACACTGATGTTTTCCAGGTGCAGTGACATTGGATTACCGGGGTAGGGTGATGGACCTTTGAGTGATGGGAGCCTGGGGGAATAACTTCTTCTAAATTCTGCCACCAACAGGGATAATGTTTAGGAATAAATACCAGATTCATTAGTGCAGTTATGTTGAGAGACATACCCCACTGTTTGAATGACCCTGCATCAAAATAGGCCATCACACCACCTGCCCTCAATAATGGTTTAATGGGACTTCATTGGCAATGTGAAATTCCTTTCTTGCATACAATTCAGTAAAAATCTTACGATACATAGGCACCATCACACATGAACAAGTGTGCAAGAATAGTAAATTACACTCAGGCAGTACACACAAGTCGCCACATTTCTGGCACATCTTTAGACTTTAGACTTTAGAGATACAGTGCGGAAACAGGCCCTTTGGCCCACCGAGTCCGCACCGACCGGCGATCATCCCGTACACTGGCACTATCCTACACACCAGGGACAATTTACAAAGTTTTACCGGTCAATTAACCTAGAATAAAAATAGAATTAAAAAAGACTGCACGTCTTTGGAATGTGGAGGGAAACCGGAGAATACCCACACGGTCGCAGGGAGAACATACAAACTCCATACAGACAGCACCCGTAGTCAGGATCGAACCCAGGTCCCCGTGCGACCGCGTGGTTTTTCTCCCGGTGCTCCGGTTTCCTCCCACATTGCAACGACATGCAGGTTTTTTATTAAATCAAAATTATTTATTCAAATATTAAAATAATATATACAATACAATAAAACCCAAAACAGAACCCACCACCAGAATACTATACAAACAAATATACCAATTGAAACTATTATACATTATATTACAATCCCCATCCAGGATACATCCAATCCCCCGCGGTGCCCAGCGGTCCCAGAAATCCTCCAGGGTGCCCGTGGACAGCACGTAGTCCTCTCCAACACCACCCGGGCGCGGATGTAACCCCGGAAAAGGGGTAGGCAGCTGGCTCGGGCAGAGCCCTCTTCTGTATGGCGCCGTGAGTCGCAGATGGCCAGTTTGGCCATGACATGCAGGTTTGTAGGTTAATTAGCTTCTAGAAATTGACCGTAGTGTGTAGAGTAGAACTTACATACGAGTGATCGTTGATCAGTATCTCTAATACTAAAACTAAAACTATTGTTACCCCGAGAGTCTGCAACATTCTACACTACTGGTCATTGGCAAGCTCCATTTTAAAGATGTCTTAAAGGGTGCATGCACTGTCAGAGCAGGCTGCCGTCTGCAGAAGTTCACATTTGCCCTTGGACCACAAATAAACATACACAAGGAATGAAGGGTGAGCAGTTATTCATAGATGATGAAACCCTGCTGTGTTTTTTAGGATTTGAAAGTGACCCTAATACAAACAAAGGATTTGCGTTAAAATATTAGGTTGCTTTACATTTGCATCAGATGGTGAAAATGGTAAGGGGCACATCTCAAGAAAACATCATGAAGAAGTACATTCTGCTGCAAGTGGCAAAATAAAAACTTAACCTCCCATATGTTCTTCATAGTTATTCCATTATTTGAGTTTCACCTTTAACAGTATCAGAAGAAAATAGCTGTGATCGGTTCCTGTTGCTGTCAATTTGTCTCAGTTGCTGAGAAATGTTGTCCACTGTTGCCTTCTGTTTCAGGCTGGCTGTTGTTGAGTGTCAGGGACAAGTGGTGATCTAGTTATAGAGTCATAAAGTCCTACTGCATAGTAACAGACCCTTCAGCCCAACGTCCATTCCGATCAAGATACCCCATCTACACCAGTCCCACCCGCCCGTGTTTAGCCCATATCCCTCTAAACCTTTCCTATCCATGTACCAGTCCGAATGTCTTTTAAATGTTGTTATAGCACCTGCCTCAACTACCTACTCCGGCAGCTTATTCCATATACCCACCACCCTTTGTGTGAAAGTGTTGCTCCTCAGGTACCAATCAAACCTTTTCGCTCTTACTCTAAAACTATGTCCTCTGGTTCTTGATTTCCCTAGTGATATCCCAAGATAAGTTTATAAGTTCTAGGAGCAGAATTTGGCCATTCGGCCCATCAGCCCACTCCCCCATTCAATCATGGCTGATCTATCTTTCCCTCTCAATCTCATTCCCCTGCCTTCTGCCTATAACCCCTGACACCCTTACTAATCAAGATCCTGCAACAATCTACTTAAGGGAGTGTGCTGATAGTTTTGCTAAAGATGGGAACAAGTTCCTCTTTGGACTGCAATAGTAAATGAGTGATACAGCATGCATTCTGTCTGACTCTCAGTCTGAAGAAGGGCCTCGACCCGAAACATCATCCATTCCTTCTATCCAGAGATGTTGCCTGTCGCGTTGAGTTACTCTAGCATTTTGTGTCTATCTTCGGTGTAAACCAGCAACTGCAGTTCCTTCCTACACATGCATTCTGTTTTGCTTATTTCGAGCAAGGGTTTTCTGGCAGAACCCCTCTATTAGAATCCAAAATATGTGCTCTGGCAATGTCTCAGCACAAATCACTGTTTTGTTGTTAGTAATCAGTGCTTGATTCTCTTATACTAGCTCAATATGTCAATGATCGTAGTTTTAATTGCAAGGAAATCAGTCATCCTTTCTACCATCCTTCGGAAACATCTTTGATGTACTTATTTATGTTGGTACGTAGGAATCGTTTTCACCTGAGCCTTGATGCATCGATTTTCTTAATATATCAGGAAGGATGTGGAGAGGGTGCAGAAGAGGTTTGTCGCAAATGGTGGCATGGAGACACAAGAACTGCAGGTGCTGGATTCTTGAGGAAAAATAAACTGCTGGAGGAACTTGATGCTTCATGCTTGAACAAACTGGTGAGTATTTTGGAGATTGGAAACCAAAGCAGAAGATGCTCGAATGAAAGAGCAGAATGCATTGCAGTCTAACTGTGTTGATAGTACTGATGAAAAGTCACTGACCTGAAAAGATGAGTTTATTTTATTTTAGTTTAGTTTATTATTGTCACGTGCACTCTTTCTCTCAACACTGTTACTGCCTGACCTGCTGATTATTTCTCAGATATTCTATTTTATTCTACACTGCAAAGGCCATCAACATGAGCAACTAGATAAATCCTACATGCAAAGGAGAAGATTTAATGGTTCAATGATACTTTATTGTCACATGTACCTATGTCCAGTTTTTTTTCTTGTTTTTGCACACAAGCCAGTAAAATCATGCAGCAGACTTCACCTTGGCAGTACACAAAGAGTTCCTGGCACCGATAAAGTTACAAAAAGTTACAAAAACGTTTATAAGGAAGAAATTAAAATATCAATTACAACTAGTGAGCAAAGCACAAGTGTACAAAATACTGAATTGCATACCCCAAATTCACTTTGGAGAAATCAAAATAAATGCAAAACATTATATAAAAAAAGGCTCAATACATTTATAAGAGGATCGACGATTTACCAGGTAGCGCGAGTGCAACTCTTCAAGATTTTCAAGTTAACAGCAGATATGATATTAGAGAAAAGATTTTTAAACTTGTTTTAAAGCATTGAGTTGATTTAAATCTATTAGAGTAAAGATGTAGAAACAAGGAAGTGCAGATGCTCATTTACAAAAAAAAGGACACAACGTGCTGGAGTAACTCAGCAGGTCGGGCAGCATCTCGGGAGATCATGGGTAGGTGACGTTTCGGGGCGAGGCCCTTCTTCAGACTCCTCTCCATGATATTAGAGTTATGTGCTTAAGAACGATGACTGTTCTTTACTGAATGTATTTTTTTAGTCTCCAGTGTTTTCTGAAGTTTTGCTGAAGAACTTTTGTTCCCCTTGTAGCTTGCACAAACAGCACTCGGGTTCAAAAAACAAAAGAGAGATTTCACAGCACAAATTTGAAGCTTCAGAGACTATTATGGAAAATCTTAAATTTCTTCAATGGAATTTTTGAGGGTGTGAAATAAAGACTCACTTGGAGCTGTAGCTGGATATTTCAGCATTTCTGAGTATCACACTTGTGAAAGTTCAGAATAGGTCTCCACAGACTGGGAAGTAAAAAGGGGAAAGCAAACAGCAGTGTGAAAAATTGCTGCTAGATGAGTATTTTCCTTTCCCATCGTCCAGTGGTTGAACTTTCAGAAGATGAATGGAGCTACAGATCTTTGAGAAATACCACAGTTGCAGGCAAACTTACAGGCATATCTCACTGAACTTTTACATCCTTCACTGCAGTTTCTCCAGACACTGCATCTTGAAGCTTGCCAAGTCGGTAACGCCAGCACGTGCCAAAAAAAAGCCTTCTCTAGCTCTAACTATTTGCTCTCTGGGTGACTTTCTTTATGCAGCTGTAATCCTATAGTCTCTGACATTTTGGTGGTGAACAACTCTGCTCATAAATTACTGAATCAAAAAGAACAGAAATTTGCTCAGAATATTTGCCAAAAAATATTTTGCTTGAAATCAATCCATGTTTTGCAGCATTATGTCTAAAGTCAATCCGATCCTATCAGTGAGTGCTGTGAAAAATGTTACAGGTTGCAAAGAAAAAAAAAAACCATCTCAGCTTAGTTTTATTTAATGAGAATGTGCTCCCTTTCTGTACCAAAAGGTGATGATGCATTCTGATTTCCAAAAACATTGTGACAGTTTCTCTTTGGATTTGTGGACAAAGTCCAGCTGGTGCTTTAGCCCAGGAAGATGAGAACATTGATGAGGAAGCAAACTAGGATGGTGGGCGGAGAGGAAAGAGAAATTGGCAAGTAAAGAAGAAGAAAATGAACCACGGGAAAAATATGCCTACATATTAAATTGGTTGGCACCATTTTTTTTGAAGTGCTCGAAGTGCATGGCATAGTGGCACAGCTGGTGGAGCTGCTGCCTCGCCACGCTGGAGACCTGGCTTCGATCCAGACCTCGGGAGCTGTCTGTGTGGAGTTTGCACCTTCTCCCTGTGACCGCATGGGTTTCCTTCGGGTGCTCTGGTTTCCTTCCACATTCCAAAGACGTGCTGATTTATAGGTTAATTGGCCTCCGTAAACTGCCCCTAATGTGCGGAGGGAATGGATGCAAAAATGGGATGACATAGAATTAGTATTTAGTTTAATTTGGTTTGGTTTATTGTCACGTGTACCAAGCAAGGTACAGTGAAAAGCTTTAGCTGCGTGTTAACCAGTCAATGGAAAGACCATTCATGATTACAATCGAGTCATCCACAGTGTTCATATCTGTTGGAGTAGATATTTAAAAGAGTGGAGTGAATGTAATGCGTGATTGTAGATCCACTTCTGTGACCAGCACACAAAGAGTTGCCTGGCTTGGGCGTCACCTTGGATCATCTCTAACAAGGGTGAACGGGTGATTGATGGCCGGCGTGGAATCGGTGGGCCAAAACGCCTGTTTCCATGCTTTCAATCAGCAAAGTCCTTTAACCAGGTTTATATTATTGTGGCAATACTTTCTGTGTGAAATAGAATCTTCAGGAAATGGACTCATTGTTCAGATAGGTGTATCTGATCTACATGGCGTGACACTACTGTATGCACATTGCCCAAATGCACACTTACTGACAAAAACTGCAGTTTTTGAATAGTATCTGTGATCATTACCATCATGGCATGGTGGCGCAGCGGTAGAGTTGCTGCCTTACAGCGAATGCAGCGCCGGAGACTCAGGTTCGATCCTGACTACGGGCGCCGTCTGTACGGAGTTTGTACGTTCTCCCCGTGACCTGCGTGGGTTTTCTCCAAGATCTTCGGTTTCCTCCCACACTCCAAAGACGTCCAAGTATGTAGGTTAATTGACTGGGTAAATGTAAAAATTGTCCCTCGTGTGTGTAGGATAGTGTTAATGTGCGGGGATCGCTGGGCGGCGCGGACTCGGTGGGCCGAAGGGCCTGTTTCCGCGCTGTATCTCTAAATCTAAATCAAAAATCATCCCGGAGCATATCACATTGCCCGTTGCATTTATCTTCAGTTAAGGGGACACCTGAGTGACGTGCGTGGGCAACTTCAGAACTCAATGGTTCAATGGTTCAATGGTGCTTTATTTGTCATCTATGCGACTATAATATATAACACATGCGGGCGCCGCCATTTTTGGCGCCATTATTCAAAGTCCGAAGTCCGGTCGGTCCATGCGCTCGGCGCACTGGAGCAGTTGCTGCGGACTGACGCCTGTCTCCTCTCCTGGTCTGGCCATCTTTGTGTCCCGGTGGGGGTGGGGATCTGCTGTGACCGACCTTGAAGGCACTGGAGGTATTACCTGGTCCACACTACTGGCCCTTTCTCCTTGAGTCTGATGAGCCTTCGGGCGGGTCACTGATCCCGCCAACCAACGAACCTTCGGGCAGGTCACTGGTTGAGTTACAAACTGCAAACGTCTGTCTAAAAGGCCACATCAGCAGATTTCAGAGGGATATTCAATCAAAAAGAAAGCAAGCAATCAAAGGAAGGTACACAGCATTTTCAGTTCCCCCCCCCCCCCCCCCACCCCTTCCTGCCATGCAAATGAAGCAAGCGAAGACCATAAAAGAGCGGAAATATTCATAGTGCTTTATGCCAAAGAGACTGGCTTAGCAAAAGTAGAACCACTGATTGTTATGAAAATGGATGACAGAGGTGTGACATTTGAGCATAAATTTGGATGCAGGGTTGCACTGGTGAACCAGAATGAAAACCCAAGGGTGATCAGACTCAAAGGTCACAATGAAATCTGAAAATCTGTACAGATGAAAGCATTGAAATGCATGAAGCATAGAATGGTACAGCACAGGGACAGGCCCTTAGGCCCACAATTTCTGTGCCGAACATGATGCCAAGATAAACTAGCCTCATCAGTCTGCACATGATCCATACCCCATCCATTCTCAGCAAGTTATACAATGGGATAGCAAATGCAGCTTAAAACCATCCCACCAGTATTTGTTGCAGGCTTGCAGTCCACCTGGTTGGGGAGAGGCTGGCTGAGAGGAAATCCCTGGATCGGAGGAACATTCATCACCTGGGTGGGACAGGAACATTATAGGAGGAGCTAGGAAGACATGAAGAGGACATCAAAGATGCGCAGAGTTGAAACGCAGCCAAACCCAAAATTCTTGTAGATTCCAATGCTTCATCAAACTTTGCTGGACCTTGGTCAGTGTCTGATGCTATGAAACCAAAATTGGAGGCAGAAATTGAGGAGCTTCTTAAAGAGAAAATAATTAAACAAAGAGCTGTTGGAGGTTTAAACAAAGAGGTTTAAACAAAGAGCTGTTGGCTTAACGCGTGGGAATTTAAACAAAGTGTAGTCAGCTGCAGTGCTATGGGTTTTAAATATGGCGCTACCGGCCACAGCGTTATGGGCTTTACACATAGCGCTATGGCCACAGCACTATGGGTCACAGACTGGTCGGGAAAATTCTTGTATAACAATGCCCCACCATTGTAAAAGGTTAGAGCTGATGGAAGTAAGAATGTTTGAGTGGTGAGCTCCCTCCTGAGCCTGGTTATACCAAGTGTAATTTGTTCCTGGCGCTAATGGAGAATGTGCCTTTCAAGGCTAATGGCCTTTGCCAGAATCCTGCAAGGTAAAGTAGTGGAAGCTGCTTTCTATTGAGCCTCATCCAGTCAGGAATCTTCTTGCGCAAGTCAGGAATAATACAGCCCTTATTTCAACTCATGTTCCTGGACGAAATGCTGTTTTAAATAACTCTTTGGCCAACTTCATGTTTTTTTGGGGGGGAAAGATCAAATACAGATTTAAGTGCCAAAAATAAGATGAATTACAACTTTTTGACAATGGTGAGGATGAAATTTATTAATGTTACTGATAAGACATTTCTCAACTTGTTTCCAGGTTTTAATGAATATCAATTCCTCACTCGGTCTAAAATTATCACTCATACAAGTATTCAAGTGAAGTATGTTTGAAATGGAATTTGTTCTGAGAGGGAGTTTCATTTTTAAGACCTTTGAATAAGTATGCGTTAAAATTGTAGTAGAAAATGATGGAAATACTCAGTGGTTCAAATGACATTTTATGGAGCGAGAAACAGGGCTTGTGTCTTCGGTCAATGACTTTCAGCAATTTTGATTTCTAACATGGCTTTAAGGTGAGAGAGGCAAAATTTAAAGCAGATGTGCGGGGCAAGTTGTAGGGAGACTCGGGTCCTTTGGAGTGCAGGGGGCACTCCTAAGGACCTTCTACAACATGGTGGTTGCATCGGCCATCTTCTATGGAGTGGTCTGCTGGAGCAACAGCATCTCAGCGGCGGAAGGGAAGAGACTCGACAAGCTGGTCAGGAAGGCCAGCTCTGTCCTGGGTTGCCCCCTCGACAGTGCAGGTGGTGGGAGAGAGGAGGATGATGGCAAAGTTAACATCGCTGCTGGACAACGACTCCCACCCCATGCAGGACACTGTCACTGCACTGAGTAGCTCCTTCAGTGACAGACTCCTTCACCTCAAGTGCGTGAAGGAGAGATATAGGAGGTCCTTCCTTCCCGCTGCTGTGAGACTGCACAACCAGCACTGCTCCCAGCAGACGAGTCAACAATAACAGTTAAGAACACACAGAAAACTGATGACAATTTATGTATCTTTTATTTATAATGAATGATCTCTTGTTCTCTTGCTATCCACTTTGCTGCTGTAACACTGTAAATTTCCCCAGTGTGGGACGAATAAAGGAATATATTATTATTATTATTATCTGTCTGTAGGGAGTTTGTACATTCTCCCTGCGACTGGATGGGTTTTCTCCAGGTGCTCAGGTTTCCTACCGCACTCCAAAGGTTTTTGTGAAATTGTAAATTGTCCCTGGAGTGTAGGATAGTGCTAGTGTACAGGGTGACTGCTGGTCGGGATGGGACTAGGTGGGCCGAATGGCCTGTTTCCAACCTGTAGATAGACACAAAAATGTGGAGTAACTCAGCAGGACAGGCAGCATCTCTGGAGAGAAGGAATGGGTGACATTTCGGGTCGAGACAATCTGTATCTAAAGTCTAAAATCTAAAGTCTAAATGCAAATGAGCGATTGAGACCACAGCAACTAGCAACTATTAAAAGTCAACATATCAATTTCTGCTGATCGGGATATTTCATTCTGGTCAAGACTGCTGATCAATGGAAGATAAAAATTGACAGATGAGAGACTACAAGCAAAAAAACATCATTCAATAGAAACCTCAGGTTCCCACATCGAAAAAATAGCAATTCCATAACCTGAAATGGATATGCTAAGTACGTTCGGCAAGAAAACATCCATAGGGCCAGCATTGGCGTCACTGGTATGTGAAATGTGGCAGCGTTGGGAGCTGAGCAGCCTTGGCAGCCCCGCTCCCTGTGTGTTTGCTTAGCTTAATGTCAGGTCTCGGTGCATGAGAGTGGCTCTCTTTCTCCCACACTGGTCCTGTGTTCCTGTGAGAAGTTGGTGCTGGTTTGCTAAAGTGAGGAGGGACTTGCAAGAATTTGTGCAGAATGAATGGCTCACTGCAAAGTGCGAGCGCTTGTCCAAACTTGTGGAGACAGTCGGGCTTTCAGACTGTCGAGAAATATGTTTTGGGAATAAATTTAAAAGAGAAGCATTTGAAGAAGAAAATCTGCATCAAGTTTTTATTATTTAGTTATGGCTTTAGATTGAGGCATCTCATTTAAGAAACATTTGGAAAGGTTCATGGCGGCAGGGGTTATGGGGAGAAGGCAGGAGAATGGGGTTGAGAGGGAAAGATAGATCAGCCATGATTGAATGGTGGAGTTGAGACTTGAAAGGCCGAATAGCCTAATTATAGAGTAATAGAGTTGTAGAGTCATGGAGTCATACACTGTGGAAACAGGCCCTTCAGCCTAATTTGCCCACACTGATCAACATGTCCCATCTACACTAGTCCCACTTGCCTGCGTTTGGCCCATATTCCTCTAAACCTGTCCTCTCCATGTACCTGTCTAATTGCTTCTTAAACATTACGATAGTTCCTACCTCAACTACCTCAACTACCTCAACTTGTTCCATTCACCCACCACCTTTTGCAGGAAAAGTCACCCTTCAGATTCCTATAAAATATTCCCTCTTTCACCTTAAACCTATGCCCTCTGGTTCTCGATTCCCCCACTCTGGGCAAGAGGCTCTGTGTGTCCAGCTGATCTATTCCTCTTATGTACTGATGAACTATGATCTTACATGGATAGGACTGATTTAGAGGGATATGGGCCAAATGCAACAGGTGAGACTAGTTTAGTTGGGGTATGTTGGTTGGTGTGGACGTCGGGCTGAAGTTTCATGGCTCTGTGACTCTATGACTCAATGTTTCTATCTAGCGAGATTTAAAAAATGAGGGTTAGCTATTTGTAAGTCATTTCTCCAGCTAGCGGTATTCCAAATCCGAAGATATATTTACAGCACATTTCTTTCAATGTCAAGGGTAACTGATAAATGACCTTGTTTCAATGCTATGTCAAGCAGTCTGGCCATTTGTTGCTCATTACTGCCTATATATGTTACTCTTGTCATAATGCAAGGTCAGGCACAATAAATAGTTCATCAATAGTTCTCCACTTAAAAAAAACACGGCCTCCATTTTCTCAATAAATGGGACAAATTGTTCCATCACTATGCAATATTTCTGGCTGGGTCACCAGTGGTTGAGATATTTGAAGATAAAAAACAAGACTGGTCAATAAAATGTCGTTAAGGTAAGAAGATAAAAACATACTTGTAATTACACAACACAAGACCTAATTTTAAGCTTGCATTTGAATTTCAAGTTATCTTCTCAAATAGATTGATCGGAAGAGATTCCAGTTTTAGGACTGGAGCCTAGGTTGGGGAGAGTTAGCTAGCATTCTTACCAATTGGCGAACAATGTTTGAAGATCCTGTTGTTCCTGCTCTCTTCAGTCTCCAGATATTGGAACTTCAAGGGGAAAATATTATCCTCACTCTTCACCTTTCCTGACGCAATTCCAATGTGTCACTTATTAGCTCATTCACACATTTCCTTCTGACATAGAATGAGACCGTTTGGCCCATCAAGCTCATGTTGGCTTCTTTCCCATCAGTCTCTTCCTCTGTGGTCCAATCTTGGAGCTCCAACTAAATGCCCACCCTGGTGGTAGTTTATTATTTCTTTACCAATTGGAACTCAACCCTACATTCAGACCATTAAGTTTACACTGGCAATCCCATGCCCCCATTATTTTTTCCGGCATTCTTTCCTCTCTCATGAGCTACTATTATCCTCGCCCCACCATCTCTATCTCCCACCATCCCAATAACCCACCATCCCATTCTCTAACTATCCCAATCTGTAACCATCCCAATCTGTAACCATCCCAATCCCGGGTTCAATCCTGACTATGGGTGCTGTCTGTACAGAGCTTGTACATTCTCCCTGTGACCACATGGGTTTCCTTCTGGTGTCCGGTTTCCTCCCACATTCCAAGATGTACATGTTTGTAGGTTAATTGGCTTTGGTAAAATTCTAAATTGTTCCCAGTGTGCAGAATAGTGTTAGTGTACGGGGTGATCGCTGGTTGGTGCGGACTCGGTGGACCGAAGGACTTGTTTCCACGCTGTATCTCTAAAGTCTAATGTCCCACTATCCCAATTTCTCACCATTTCAATCTCCACCATCCCAGTCTCCTACCAGTACCGACACAGTAACCTATCAGTTGTATAACCTGTACATGTTTGTGATGTGGGAGGAAACCAGAGTACCCAGGGCAAGCCCATGTGGTCACAGGGCAAACGTGCCGACTCCACACTAATAGCACCGGAGGTCAGGATCAAACCAGGCCACTGGAGCTGTGAGGCAGCTCACGACCTGTAATGCTTTTCTGTTTCCCACTAGTTATTTATTAGTCATATACGAAGAATGACTACTTGAATGAGGTACCCTATTATGAGATGCCCCAGTTAGTCCAACAAAATTTAACTCAATAATTTATTTAATCGTTATTAAGTATGAGTTTGATGGATTAAAGGCGAAGACAGGGAATTTTCAACCCCATAATTTTCTCATTTTGTACTGAAGCTGGAAAAAGATTATCAAAACGGATTGCCTCAAAAACTATCGTAACAACCGTCAATAGTTTTGTTTACAGATACAGAGCGGAAACAGGCCCTTCAGCCCACCGAGTCCAAGCCGACCAGTGATCCCCGCACACTGACACTATCCTTCACACACTTGTGTAATTATACCAAGTCATTTAGCCTACAAACCTGTCCGTCTTTGGAGTGTGGGAGGAAACCGGAGATCCTGCAGAAATCCCCTACAGGTCACGGGGAGAACGTAAAAAATCCATACAGACAGCACCCGTAGTCAAGATTGAACCCGGGTCTTCGGCGCTGTAAGGTAGCAACACTACTGCTGTGCCACCCACATTTAATGTTAACCTAGGCGCATTTTAATCCAGTCACTGCACGTTTGAGGTTGAGTTCTGACATAGACATCTGACAATTGTTGCTGTGACTGCTAATTGAGTGTTGAGAGAAAGCCTCAGCTGTAATGCTGTAACCATACCCCATAGGTCAAATTGAATATTTAACAAATAAGTGATAAAATGTGTTCATGACTTCATTTCAAATGACTTGTGAGATTTATTCTAGTCTGAGATTTGACTAAGTGCTAATGAAAGACTCAATAAGTAGCTGTGTTTCTCAGGAATGGAGTAAATCAGAATAAGTCTTATTCATGGGAAGTGTCTCTAGATCGAGTTATCATTAATTTCAGTGCACAGTGAAGTACATCTATATGCTAAAACTCTTGTTTGTTTGTGACTGAACAGCCAAAACTGTACCAGATAGCACGACATTTTTAGGCCCTCCTTATTCGCCGTCGTCGATTTAATGGTATAAATGGTAGTTTTATTGAAATTGGTGTTATATTTTTTAAGTTATTCACATTTTAAAGGTTTTAAAAACCAGCGCATGTTCAGTTGGGGCTGGTCCTCATCTAAGATGGCTGCCAGACCAGCACCTACACTTATGTAAGATGGCCGCCGGGTGACTGCCCCGGAGCCCCTGCCCCGCCATCACCGCTGCCGCCGCTCCAAACCACGGGCATCTCCATCATGGCCGCTGCTCCCACTGCCGCTCTAAACCCCGGGCGTCTCCATCGCTGCCACCTCGCTGAGCCCCAGAGCCCTCGCCCCGCCATCATTGCCGCCGCTGCTGCTCTAAACCCCGGGCGTCTCCTTCACTGCTCATCCCCAGAGCTGCCGCTGCATCTTCCTGCTTTAAACCCCTGGCGTCTCCATCGCTGCCGATGGGCGCTCCATCGCTCCATCGAGCCTCCAGCTGCCGCTCAGCCATCACCACCGCCGCCGCTTCAGCTGCTGCTCTCAGCCACGGGCGTCTCCTTCACCGCTCAGCCCCGGAGCCGCCGCCGAACAGTTAAAGGTCCGACTAATTAGACCAAGCGGACCAGCTGGGCCCAAACCCTTCCCGCATTCGCTCAGCGCCCGATCCCCCACCGGCCCCCTCCACTCCCCCCCTCTCCTCCCTCCCTCTCCTCTCCCCCCCTCTCCTCTCCCAACCCCTCTCCTCTCCCCATCTCCTCTCCCCCTCTCCTCTCCCCCCTCTCTCCTCCCCTCTCCTCTCCCATCCTCTCCTCTCCCCCCTCCTCTCCCCCTCTCCTCTCCCTCCCCCGCTCTCCTCTTCCTCCCCCTCTCCTCTCCCCTCCCCAGTCTCCTATCCCCTCTCCTCTCCCCTCCCCTCTCCTCCTCTCCCCCTCTCCTCTCCCTCTCTCCTCTTCCTCCCCGCTCTCCTTTTCCTTCCCCTCTCCCCTCCCCCTCCCCCCTCCCCCCCTCCCCCCACTCTCTCCTCCCTCCCTTTCCCCTGTACCCCCCTCTCCCCCTCCCCTCTCCCCCCACCCCCTCCTCCCCCTCACTCCCCCTCCCCCCATCCAACCTCCTCCCTCGCCTCACCACCCGCCGGGCTTCACCGCTCGCATTGCCTCGCCGCTCACATTGCCTTGCTGCTCGCCAGGCCTCACCTCGCCGCCTGCCAGGCCTCTCCGCTCACCGGGCCTCACCTTGCCGCTCACCGGGCCTCACCTTGCCGTTCACCGGGCCTCGCCTCGCCGCACACCGGGCCTTGCCTCGCCGCTCATCGGGCCTCACCTTGCCGCTCACCGGGCCTCACCTTGCCGCTCACCGGGCCTCGCCTCGCCGCACACCAGGCCTTGCCTCGCCGCCTGCCAGGCCTCTCCGCTCACCGGGCCTCGCCTCGACACTCGCCGGGCCTCGCCTCACCGCTCACCGGACCCCTGCTTCGCCGCTCCCCAGGCCTTGCCTCGCGTCGCCGCTCCCCGGGCCTCGCCTTGCCTCACCACCCGCCGGTCTTCGCCTCGCCGCCCACTGGGCCATTGAGATTTGCTGTTGAAGACCATTGGAGCAAGTACTTCTTCAATGAAATTAGGTATGTGCAGTTTTAAATGAAACTCTTTCTTCATAACTTAGGCATACATTTTATGACCATTGTTCTTTTATTCAATATCAAGAGAATTGGGATGTGTACGGAAAAAACAAAATAGAAAAAAACAAAACAAAGCAATTTTTTCTTTGTTGTAAAATGTATTTCTGTTCAATAACCTTTCTATAAATACCAGAATATACTCATGATAGGCCTGACATTGTACATGTAGTCCAAGAACTACAGACTGTTGGAAATAATAGTCGTTTTTCACACATGAATGTAGCGCAACGGGCCTCACCTTGCCGCTCACCGGGCCTTGCCTCGCCGCTCACCGGGCCTTGCCTCGCAGCTCGCCATGCCTCGCCTCGATGCTTGCCGGGCCTCGCCTTGCCGGGACTCACCTCGCCGCCCTCCCAGGCCTCGCCTCACCGCCCGCCCAGGCCTCGCCTCGCCGCACACTGGGACTCACCTCGCCGCTCACCGGACCCCTGCTTCGCCGCTCCCCAGGCCTTGCCTCGCGTCGCCGCTCCCCGGGTCTCACCTTGCCTCACCACCCACCGGTCCTCGCGTCGCCGCCCGCCAGGCCATTGAGATTTGCTGTTAAAGACCACTGGAGCAATTATTTCTATCACGCATTGTCTGAAGAAGCATCTCAACGCAAAAATCACCTATTCCTTTTCTCCAAAGATGCCGCCTGATCCGTTGAGTTACTCCAGCAAGTTGTATCAATCTTCAGTATAAACCAGCATCTGCAGTTCCTTCCTACACACACAGTCTTTCTCCCTTACTGCAATCTACCTGGTGTTAAGCTCAGGCTTAGTGTATTTCATTCTAAATTATGTGTACTCTTACTCTGCAACCTTGGGGATGTCCCACACCATGAACTTTCACACTTGTCTCTTGATTTGAAGTAAAATTGACAAGTGGCACAGAGGTGAAGGAAAACTTGGAACCATCCTTGGTTTTAGGTTAAGGTCTAAATTTATTATTGTCATGTGTATCAAAGTACAGTGAAAAGCTTTGGTTTGCATGTTATTCAAACAGATGAGATATGCCAACATAAATCCAATCGAGTCAAACTCAAGTGCAAAAGGCAGAGCAAGGGGGGAAGATATCAAGTGCAGAATATAATTCTCAGCATGGTAGCACATCAATTCCATAGACCAAGTCCAATGCCTGCATTGGGGTAGAGGGGCATCGGACAGTACCTAAAGTTATGGAGGGACTGTTCAGAAGCCTGATAACAGAGGGGAAGAAACTGTTCCTGAGTCTGGTGGTACGTGCTTGCAAGCTTCTGTACCTTGTGCCAGACGGGAGGAGGTAGAAGAAGGAATGACCAAGGTGGGACAATTTTTTGATTATTCCGAGGCTGCTTTTCCGAGGCAGCTTGAAGTGTTGATAGAGTCAATGGTTTGATCATTTGGTCTGTGTGACGGTTTGGTTTGCATCTACAACTCTGCAATTTCTTGCGGTCTTGGTCAGGGTTATCATATCATATCATATCATATCATATATATACAGCCGGAAACAGGCCTTTTCGGCCCTCCACGTCCGTGCCGCCCAGCGATCCCCGTACATTAACACTATCCTACACCCACTAGGGACAATTTTTTTAAACATTTACCCAGCCAATTAACCTACATACCCGTACGTCTTTGGAGTGTGGGAGGAAACCGAAGATCTCGGAGAAAACCCACGCAGGTCACGGGGAGAACGTACAAACTCCTTACAGTGCAGCACCCGTAGTCAGGATCGAACCTGAGTCTCCGGCGCTGCATTCGCTGTAAAGCAGCAACTCTACCGCTGCGCTACCGTGCCGCCCAAACCAAGCTTGTTCCCAAACCAAGCTATGACACAACTTGACAGTATCCTTGCACCCAATCAATTGATCTTTAAACAACAATGGGATCCTACAAATTTCAGGAAAAGCCTTTAATGTAAATAACGGGATAGCAAAGGTTGAAGGGAGCAGGATAAACATTCTGAATCTGGTGAACTCCAGTCAGAAAGCCATTTCTGCTTCTTTTAAGTATGGCTAAAATATTCATGACAGAACCAAAGTGAGCTGTATATCTTTAAACAGGAAATAACATTTTCTTTGGATGAAGAATGAGACATCAGGGCAAAGGTTGATGTCAGATGTGCTACAAAAAGCGAAATCACAGTCTGTAGTTTAAAGTCTGTATATGACATTGTAAGTTATCCAAACCAAAAATAATTCCCCTTAAAGCAGATTTTATGAACCATCTGGACTGAATATACTTATAGGCTAGGGATCCTAACATTGTATGAACCATCTGGACTGAATATACTTATAGGCTAGGGATCCTAACATTGTATGAACCATCTGGACTGAACATACTTATAGGCTAGGGATCCTAACATTGTATGAACCATCTGGACTGAACATACTTATAGGCTAGGGATCCTAACATTGTATGAACCATCTGGACTGAACATACTTATAGGCTAGGGATCCTAACATTGTATGAACCATCTGGACTGAACATACTTATAGGCTAGGGATCCTAACATTGTATGAACCATCTGGACTGAACATACTTATAGGCTAGGGATCCTAACATTGTATGAACCATCTGGACTGAACATACTTATAGGCTAGGGATCCTAACATTGTATGAACCATCTGGACTGAACATACTTGTAGGCTAGGGATCCTAACATTGTATGAACCATCTGGACTGAACATACTTATAGGCTAGGGATCCTAACATTGTATGAACCATCTGGACTGAACATATTTATAGGCTAGGGATCCTAACATTGTATGAACCATCTGGACTGAACATACTTATAGGCTAGGGATCCTAACATTGTATGAACCATCTGGACTGAACATACTTATAGGCTAGGGATCCTAACATTGTATGAACCATCTGGACTGAACATACTTATAGGCTAGGGATCCTAACATTGTATGAACCATCTGGACTGAACATACTTATAGGCTAGGGATCCTAACATTGTATGAACCATCTGGACTGAACATACTTATAGGCTAGGGATCCTAACATTGTATGAACCATCTGGACTGAACATACTTATAGGCTAGGGATCCTAACATTGTATGAACCATCTGGACTGAACATACTTATAGGCTAGGGATCCTAACATTGTTATACATTTCTCAGACTATTGGGCACCTTCATATTCTTTAAAAATAATACAGAATTTTACTGCAAGTTTCCAATGAAGATTAACTTGGAGGACTGCTTCACAATTTCCATATACAAACTAATTTCAAAGAAGCTGCCAGCAGACTGCAAATATACCTTCAACCAGGCAGTCATAGAACATTACAGCATGAAAACAGGCCCTTCGGCCCAATACGTCCATGCGACCAAGCTGCCCCATCTAACCTAATCACATTTGCCTGTGTTTGGCCTATAAGACAATTAGACCATAAGACATAGGAGCAGAATAAGGCCATTCAGCCCATTGAGTCTGCTCCGCCATTCGATTGTGGCTGATATATTTTTCCTTCTCAACCTCAATCTCCTGTTTCTCCCCATAACCATTGACACCCTTGCTAATCACAAACTTATTAATCTCTGTTTTAAAAATATACAATCATCATCATATCATCATATATATACAGCCGGAAACAGGCCTTTTCGGCCCTCCACGTCCGTGCCGCCCAGTGATCCCCATACATTAACACTATCCTACACCCACTAGGGACAATTTTTTACATTTACCCAGCCAATTAACCTACATACCTGTACGTCTTTGGAGTGTGGGAGGAAACCGAAGATCTCGGAGAAAACCCACGCAGGTCACGGGGAGAACGTACAAACTCCTTACAGTGCAGCACCCGTAGTCAGGATCGAACCTGAGTCTCCGGCGCTGCATTCGCTGTAAAGCAGCAACTCTACCGCTGCGCTACCGCCATCTGTGGCAATGAAAACCACAGATTCACCACTCTCTGGTTAAAGAAAGTCCCCCTCATCTCCATTCTTAAGGTGTGCCCTTTTATTCTGAGGCTCTGCCCTCTGGTCCTCGACTCTCCCACCTGTGGAAACATAGCCCTCTAAACTTTCCTATCAAAGTGCCTGTCCAAGTGCATTTTAAATGCTGTTATACTACCTACCTCACCAATCTCCTCTGGCAGGTGCAGTACAATAGGGCTCATGCCTCCTTTAAATGAAGTCTGGAACCGGCAATTGCCCGTCAGGTTGCAAATTGTTGACGGGAGAAGTTCAGATGCCAAGGGATCCATTATCTCTCTCGGCAAGATTAGGGACATTTCACCTGCTTGCTATTCCTGTTACAATTGATGGGAGACTTTTGTCAAACTGTCAGAAGAGTTTCAGCTGTGGGGTGGGCAGATTGATGGGAGAAACTCCTGACCCTGGAATAATATAAATAGCGCAATGCATCACAATGAAGCCAGAGGAGGTGGAGAGTTGAGTTACCGTGCTTGCCAGACTTTCAGCAGTTAGGTGCTTTGCCTTGCAATCACAAATTAATTCAGATTGACTTGACGTCCTTGGGCTCTGTCAGTGGCTGAGGTATCGAGGGTACAATCCAAGATTTCAGTTGTGGCCTTGGGGGTGTCTTTCATCTGCCCCTTTCTAGATTGCAGCTTTGTGAAATCTTCAAGTAGCCATCCAAGTGAAACACCCCAGGATGTACACTTGAGCTTTTAAAAAAAAGATTCCCTCAATTACAGTCATTTCACAGTTTTTTGAGAAAGGCGCTCAGTGCAGTTCTGACGTTTGAAGCCATCTGTGAATTACCTTAGTTTAGTTTAGTTTAGTTTAGTTTAGTTTAGTTTAGTTTAGTTTAGTTTAGAGATACAACATGGAAACAGGCCATTTGTCCCACAGAGACCGTGCCAACCAGCGATCACCCGTACACTAGTTCTATCCTACACACTAGCAACAATTTTCAGAGGCCAATTAACCTACACACTACTTCTATGTTATGCATACTTATACACACTAACACTATGTTATCCCACTTTCGCATCCACTCCCTACACATTAGGGGCAATTTACAGAGGCCAATTAACATACAAGCCTGTATGTCTTTGCGATGTGGATGGAAACTGGAACACCCAGAGAAAATCCACGCTGTCACAGGGAGAATGTACAAACTCCATACAGACAGCATTTGCTGTCAGGATCGAACCCGGATCTCTGGTGCTGTAAGGCAGAAACTCCACTGCTGAGCTACTGTGCTGCCCTAAACAGCCATACTAGTAGAAAATGTCACATTGCAGGTCCACGCCAGAGAAACATACAGTCAGATAGTGAGGTTTGTTAACTCGTGACATTGTGGTTAGACAGCCACCTTGTTCACACTCAAGCCTTGTTAATTGCAGTGAATTACAAGATAAGTTGTCAAATTTGTACATGATTTTAAATCGTGATGCAAGGAGCTACAAATGCTGAGTCCTGAGCAAAACACAAATTGCTGGAAGAAGTCAGTGGATCAGGCAGCATAGGTGGAGGGAACGTACAAGTGATGTTTCACATCAGGACCCTTTTTCAAACTTTAGAAGGGACTCTAATGATGATGAGCACAGAGTGGGTACAACTGGAAGAACAACTATAGAAGCTTGACCATGTTCACTCAGCTGCTGTTTACTCATTTGCTCTTGTGATCGTGTTTTGGCTTCAAATTCCTAGACAGAATCACATGTTTTCTAAAAGAACAATACCTTAGTAGAACATAGGAAATTGCCTGCTGCTTTTAGGATATCACATGGTAACCAGAAGAAAAATTTCCCCCAATTAGCAGGCAATTATTCTGTTGAAAGTTTGCTTTGAACATAAAGTTATGGCCTCAGGAATTAAGATTTCCATTAATAATGAGTGCCCATTTTATGGGCAGTAATGAGAATAGCAAGCCCAATACTTTGTTATTCAATGTGCTTCCCATATTATACATCCAAAGTGCATCAAGGCAGACTTATCAAAATGTGGTGAGACATTCCTGAAACTTAAATGTTCTTGCTGGTTGAGATATAGACAAGATTGAGCTTGCCTCTGTTCCAAGGAGGTTACTACCAAGGAATGACCTCTTGAGTCTTGGAGCAATAGAAATGATAACAAAGAGAGCCCTGACTTTAGACTCACTCACTAATTGCTCACAGGCCAAAGGATGCTAAGAGACTCACATTCTTTTCCAGGTTACCACAACTCCAAATTCCAGCCGCAGATAATTATTTTAAACTATTTTAATAAAAAAGACCAGGCAGCACCTTACCTGAACTTTCTAAATTGATCCGCAAGTAATGATAGCAAGTGTTCAAATGTTTTAACGCAGAAAGGAATTTTTAATGCAATAACGAGGAACTGCAGATGCTGGTCCATGCCAAAGATAGACACAAAATGCTGGAGTAACTCAACGGGTCAGGCAGCATCCCCGGAGAACATGGCTAGGCGACGTTTCAGGTCGGAACCCTTACTCAATGTGAAAGAGGATTCCAACCCAAAATGTTGCCCGTTCATGGTTTCCGGGGAGTCTAAAGAAGGATTCCGACCTGAAATGTCACCTATCTTGTTCTCTAGGGATGCTGCCTGACTCACTGAGTTACTCCAGCATTTTGTGTCTATCCGAGGAATTTTAATGCTGGATTTTGTCTTGAACTGAATGAAAGAATTGAGATCAAGGCTCGGATCACCAGGCCATTTCTGGTGTAGTTCACTTTGTGTCTACTGGTGTTCCTCCAATTGTCAGGAGCAGGAAACATAGGCCTTGTGGGGTATTATTTCTACAGAAAATTGTCATTGCTTGATTTAAATTGACCTACATATTAGCCAAGATAGTAATGGAGCTCTGTGTCAGTAGGCTAGTCTGAGAAAAGAAAGAATCATCAATGTTAGCAACGTACAGCACAGAAACATGTATTTTTGGCCCATCTCATCCTTGCATTGCAGACCATAATGCCAAACTAATGGCATGCTGGCCTTCATAACGAGAGGATTTGAGTATAGGAGCAAAGAGGTCCTACTGCAATTGTATAGGGCCCTGGTGAGACCACATCTGGAGTATTGTGTGCAGTTTTGGTCTCACTGGTGTTTAGAAGGATGAGAGGGAATCTTATAAAAGGTCTGGACAAACTAGATGCAGAAAAATTGTTCCCAATGTTGGGGGAGTCCAGAACCAGAGGCCACAGTCTAAGAATAAAGGGGAGGCTATGGCGAGTCCGAAACTTGTTGGTTGTAGAAGAAGTTTATTGCAGCCGCAATATTCGAATACAGAGTTAAACAACAAGGTAAAGGACAACCATCATAAACTTACTGTCTTCTTCGAAGACTTCGCCGAACTGGTTAAATCGGGCGCCAAACGCGCACATGACATCGCTGGCCAATCAGCGATGTCGCTCCCTGGACCAATCCCCATGGTCGCGTTCCCACGTGACCTCGCTGGCCAATCCGAGGGTTCGACGACCTGGACCATTCTCTATGGTCGCTACATGACCCCCCCCAGAACCCGAGGTGCGGAACCTAGCAGGGAGCCGGATTTCGCGACCATAACGAGTACGGAGAGGGACAGCCTGAACCACAGGAGCCGGGGGTTCCGGACTTGGCAGAACAGCCGGAACGGGAGGTCCTGGAGGAACTACCGGAACGGGGGGTCCTGGAGGAGCTGCCGGAACGGGGGGTCCTGGAGGAGCTGCCGGAACGGGGGGTCCTGGAGGGACTGTCGGAACGGGGGGTCCTGGACTGAGCGGAACTAACGGAGGTCGGCCTCTCCTAGGGGTTTGACCGACCAGGACTGGTTGATCCGGATCCAAATGGGCAGGTTTAAGCCGGGACACCGAGACGAGCTCACTCTTGCCGCCCATGTCTAAGGTGAAGGTAGCCGTTCCCTTACGCAAAACCCGGAACGGCCCTTGATAGACCCTCTGCAACGGGGCGCGATGGGAATCTTTTCGCAGAAAAACGAACTCACAGTCCTTCAGGGAAGGCGGTTCATGTACCATGGGACACCCATGACGTGAAGTCGGAACTGGAGCCAGGGAGCCCACCCGTTCCCGGAGAGACGCTAACACTGATGGGACTGTAGGCAGCTGGTCTGAAGGGTCCGGAAACAGATCTCCGGGTACTCGAAGTGTCGAGCCATATACTAGCTCTGCGGACGACGCACCGAGATCTAGCTTGGGAGCAGTCCGGATGCCCAACAGAACCCAAGGGAGCTGGTCTACCCAGTCCGGGCCTTCAAGCCTTGCACTGAGGGTCGCCTTAAGTTGGCGGTGGAACCTTTCTACGAGTCCATTTGCCTGGGGGTGATATGCAGTCGTGGGTTGTAACTTGGACCCGTACAGTTCTGCAAGCGCGGCCCAGAGGGACGAAGTGAACTGTGGCCCTCTGTCAGTGGTAATAACTGCCGGGACCCCGAAACGAGCTACCCAATGAAGGGCCAAAGTCCTAGCACAAGACGCTGACGAAATATCAAACAATGGGAAAGCCTCTGGCCACCGGGTGAACCGATCCACCACCGTGAGGAGGTGGGTGTAGCCCCGGGAGGAAGGCAAGGGCCCGACCAAATCCACGTGGATGTGGAAAAAACGAACAGCCGGGACCTCAAAATCCTGTACGGGGGGCTGGACGTGGCGCTGGACTTTAGCGGTCTGACAGGGCACGCAGGAACGTGCCCACCCCGCTACCTGTTTCCGTAGGCCATGCCAGACAAACCTCGCTGCTACCAAGGCAGAGGTGGAGCGGATGGACGGGTGCGCCAGCCCATGAATGGCATCGAAAACCCGGCGCTGAAGGGAGGGCGGTACTACTGGCCTGGGACGGGGAAGAGAAACATCGCACCAGACTTTTGTGCCCGCCGACCCACAAGCTACCTGGGCCAACTTCAATCCCGAAGTGGTGGACCGGTAAGCCGAAACGGTATCCGCCAGAAGCTGTGCCTCCGCAAGCTCCTGGGGATCCACTTCGCAGTCCACCGCCGAAATAGGGGAAAAAGCAGGTCTAGACAGGGCGTCAGCAACGGCATTAAGCTTACCCGCGACATGACGGACATCGGTGGTAAATTCGGAGATAGCAGTCAGGTGCCGCTGCTGGCGGGCCGACCATGGGTCAGACAATTTCAAAAAAGCAAATGTTAATGGTTTGTGGTCCGTAAAGGCCACAAATGGGCGGCCCTCGAGGAAGTACCTGAAATGACGAACAGCTAAATAGAGAGCCAGAAGCTCTCGGTCAAATGCGCTATACTTCAGCTCGGCCGAATTTAGTTGCCGGCTGAAAAACGCTAAAGGCTGCCAACGGCCACCGACCTGCTGCTCCAGAACCCCGCCCACCGCCACGTCAGAGGCGTCAACCGTCAGGGCCGTGGGGGCGGAGGGGCTCGGATGGGCCAACATGGTGGCGTCTGCCAAGGCTGCCTTAGCTGCTGTAAAAGCCGACTCTGCGGTCGGGGACCATATCAACTCTACCGGATTCCCTGCCAGGCATTGGAAAAGCGGGCGCATGACTCGCGCAGCTGCCGGAACGAACCTATGGTAGAAATTAACCATGCCTACGAACTCCTGTAGCCCTTTTACTGTGGTGGGCCTGGGAAATGCCCGGATAGCCTCCACCTTCTCGGGCAAAGGGGAGGCGCCGGCAGGGGTAATTCTGTGCCCTAGGAAATCAAGAGCAGGAAGGCCGAATTGACATTTGGAGGGTTGGATAATGAGCCCGTGGTCTTGGAGCCGCTGGAACACGGTCCGCAAATGGGCCTGGTGTTCCTGCACTGAGGGGCTGGCGACCAGGATGTCATCTAAATAAATAAACAAAAAGGGTAAACCCCGGCCCACGCGGTCCATCAGTCGCTGGAAAGCCTGTGCCGTGTTCTTTAAACCGAAAGGCATACGCAACCATTCAAACAACCCGAACGGAGTAATTGTTGCAGTTTTCTGTATGTCCTCCGGTCACACCGGAATCTGATGGTATCCTCGCACCAAATCGATTTTGGAAAACACCACCGCTCCTTCCAGCCCAGATGAAAAATCCTGTAGGTGCGGTATGGGGTAGCGATCAGCCGTGGTGACAGCATTGAGACGCCGATAATCGCCACATGGTCTCCACCCCCCAGATGCCTTGGAGACCATATGTAACGGCGAGGCCCACGGGCTGTCAGACTGACGGACAATTCCCATTTCCTCCATTTTCCTGAACTCCGCCCGTGCCACCACCAGTTTGTCTGGCGGTAGTCTCCTGGCCCGAGCGAAAACGGGAGGGCCTTCGGTGCGGATGTGATGGACCACGCCGTGCTTGGCCGAAGGCGTGTCAAAACGTTGGATGAGCAGCTCTGGAAACTCTGCCAGAATCGCAGCATACGAGTCGGGGGCCGCGACGACGGCCTGGACAGTAGGGCTGGGCGAGGAGGCGATTGTCGGAGCGACGTGCGTATCTTCGGCGGAGGGTCGGAGGTCGTTACCGCGGACATCAGGAACCAGTGAAAAAGCCCAGAGAAAATCTGCGCCCAGGATCGCTTGTTTGACGTCGGCTATGATGAATGGCCATTCGTACGTGCGGAGGCCTAACACAAGGGACATCTTCCGTGTACCGAAAGTGCGAATTGGGCTGCCATTAACCGCGATGAGGGTGGGACCTGTCTTACCCGATCTGGTTTCGAGGTCGGTCGGCGGCACTATGCTGACGATGGCTCCCGTGTCTACCAAAAATTCGGTGTCCATGAATCGATCATGGACATAGAGGCGCCGGTTCTGGCCAATCGTAACTGCCCCTATGTACGATCGGCCAAGGCATTTCCCGCGAAGGTACAAGGCAAACGGCAGTTGCGGGATTCGTTACCCCATCGTAGGTGATAATAGCACCAGCCGCGCTTGTGCGGATCTTTTTGGCGAGCTTTCGGAGAATTGGCGGGAGATGTGGCGCCATCTTGCCCTCGCTGTGGCGTGGTCACTGATGTCGAGACCTTGTTGATCGAACCACTTGCCTTGTTTTTTGCCGCTATGAGCGCGTCCGCTTTCGCTGCATATGCTTCGGGGTCCTTAAAAGAACAATCCGTGAGCAGCAGTCGGACATCCTCGGGAAGTTTCTCGCGGAATGCCTGTTCGAACATAGGGCAGTCCGTATGCTCACCGGCTAGCATCATCATTTCGCACATGAGGACGGAAGGCAGTTGATCTCCAAGATCCGGTAGGTGCAGAAGTCTTGCCGCACCACCATGCTTATTAAACCCGAAGGTTCGCAGTAATACTTTCTTCATGGCCTCGTACTTGTTTTCCGCAGGTGGATCCACGATGAACCGCATCACGCGCTTGGTTGTGTCCGGCGATAGGGCGCTGACGAGGTAGTAGTACATCGTGGATTCGTCCGACACCTTCTTTATATGAAATTGAACTTCGGTGTGGATAAACCAAGCTTGCGGTGCGTGCGTCCAAAACAACGGAAGATGAACGCTTGCCGCGCTTGACTCCGGTGTGCCCGTCGCGGTCATCGTCAACGAGGCGTCGGGTTCCTGTTTATTCGGTGATCGTCCAGATCACGTCAGGGTCACCAATATGGCGAGTCCGAAACTTGTTGGTTGTAGAAGAAGTTTATTGCAGCCGCAATATTCGAATACAGAGTTAAACAACAAGGTAAAGGACAACCATCACAAACTTACTGTCTTCTTCGAAGACTTCGCCGAACTGGTTAAATCGGGCGCCAAACGCGCACATTACATCGCTGGCCAATCAGCGATGTCGCTCCCTGGACCAATCCCCATGGTCGCGTTCCCACGTGACCGCGCTGGCCAATCCGAGGGTTCGACGACCTGGACCATTCTCTATGGTCGCTACAAGGCCATTGAAAACTGAGGTGAGAAGTAACTTTTTCACCAAGAGAGTTGTGAATTTGTGGAATTCTCTGCCACAGAAGGCAGTGGAGGCCAATTCACTGAATGAATTTAAAAGAGAGTTAGATAGACCTCTAGGGGCTAGAGGAATCAGGGGATATGGGGAAAGCAGGCACAGTTTACTGTTTGTGGATGATCAGCCATGATCACAATGAATGGCGGTGCTGGCTCAAAGGGCCAGATGGCCTCCTCCTGCACCTATTTTCTATGTTTCTATGTTTTTATGCTAATTCTATTTGTTCGCTAAAACCCAACATCTCTTTACTCCATTCCTATCCAAGTACCAGTCGAAATGCCTTCTCAAAGATGTAATTATATCAACCTCCATCACCTCTTTGGCAGCTCATTCCTACACCAGCCGATGTGAAAAAAGTAACTAAAGATGTTTTAGTTTTAGTTTAGAGATACTGCGTGGAAACAGGCCCTTCGGCCCACCGTGTCCACACCGGCCAACATGTCCCATCTACACTAGTTCTACCTGCCTGCATTTGGCCCATATCCCTCGAAATCTGTCCTATCCATGTCCCTGTCTAAATGTTTCTTAAATGTTGCGATAGTATCTGCCTCAACTACCTCCTGTGGCAGCTTGTTCTATACACCACCCTTCGTGCGAAAAAGTTACCCCCTCAGTTCCTATTAAATCTTTCCCCCCTCACTATAAACCTATGTCCTCTGGTTCTCAGTTCCCTTACTCTGGGCAGTAAATTCATGGATTGTTGGGAGGGCAAGATCATGACTTAGTTGGATTGTCTTACCTGTTCAAAACCTAATTAGGGAAGGCTCTGGACAGAAATAGTTTTAAATTAAAGGTTTGTTTGATCAGGATCAGAAACAGGATCAGCCCATCTGTTACGAGAGGGGTAAATGACAAGTGGGAGAAGGAGAAAAGAATAATTTAAAACATGATGCTGGAGGGGCTCCACGATTCAGTAAATTATACCAAGTGAGCAGCAGAGACCAGACGGATCATTTATTGGGACCACAGGATGCACTGAGATGATGGCAACAGTTGCATTACAATTCATCTCAAATACTCTAGAGGTGGGGTGGCACAGTGACGCAGCAGTGGTGTTGCTGCCTTACAACACCAGAGTCCAGGGTTTGATCCTGACTACGGTTGCTGTCTGTATGGAGTTTGTACGTTCTTCCTGTGGCTACATGGGTTTTCTCCAGGTGCTACGGTTTGCTCACACAGTCCAAAGATGTGCAGGTTTGTAGCTTAACTGGCTTCTGTAAATTGACCCTAGTGTGTAGGATAGAACTACTGTATGGGTGATCACTGGTCAGCACAGACACGATGGGCCAAACGGCTTGTTACCACGCTGTATCTCTAAATTAAACTAAGATAGAGAAGGAGCATTGGAACCAGGGCAACTTGAGATGACAGTGAAATATTTCCACAAAATAATATTTTATAATTAATATATTGAGGATAAAACCCCAGTCAGAGTCACACCTATTTCCTGGTGATCAAACTCAAGATACATAATTGTGACTGAACCATCACAGAGTATTTGGGATTAAATTCAAAAAGTAAGATGTAATTTTCTTTATAAAAAATGATTTTAAGATAGCTGTCATACCAATGTTGATTGAGAACAGATTGGTTCAAGGCTCCTCTTGACTTAAGCATTTTACAAATAAATATAATAATTTATAAATATACAAATCCAGGAGGGGACAAATAGTTTCCAAGGCTAATTCCAGCATTTGACAAATAACATACACAACTCTCTCTCTAACCTTTAATACTTTCCCTCTAAGATGCCCATCGACATCCATCTGATCTGCTCTTCCTAGCCAGCTGTACTATTTCCTTGGAAATTCTATTAAATTTATGCCATACATGTCATGTAAACTAGCGGACCCATAAACAGTCGTTCATCTGCCTGTTGACCTGTTAACGTTGTTCTTGTCAAACTTGGTTGGGGTGAAACGCAGTCTTATCCGGTTTTCATACAACAGACTTGGCTTCAAAGAGACTTTATTTGATATTGAGTTATTTGTTATTAGATTTAACGATGCTGGCACTTTCAGACGGCAATACAGCTGTGAATAATTACCGGAGAGTTCAGGGGCAAGGTTACAGATCTTGGCATTAGATGACAGGGAAACCAAATGGGGATATCAAGAGTTATCTGCAATGAATGGCTTTGGATACTCCCTGCAAGGACTAGAGTTCACATCATAGGCTTGTAGGCTTTAGACATCCATCCTTTATTCTCACTTAGAACATAGAGAAGTACAGCGCAGGAATAGGCCCTTCAGCCCGCAATGTCAATACCTAACATGTTATCAAGCTAAACTAATCTCCTCTGCCTGCATGTGATCCATATCCCTCCGTATGATCCATATATGTGACTAGCTAAAAGCCTCTTAAATGCTGCTATTATATTTGCCATCAACACTGTCACCACACTTAGGCAGTGCGTTCCAGGCACACACATCCTCGGTATAAAAACATATAGTAAATAATAAGATTTGTATTGTTTATGAAATTTAAAGTGGCGCTTCACATGTGTTTACCATCTGTGAGGAGTTAGCTGGAACTGATATGGTGATTTCAGTTTAAGGAGTCAGAGAACTATGTAGTATGGAAACAGATCCTTTGGTGGCACCGGAAGTGGCGGCGTTGCCCTTGCAGCTGCGGCGCGCTGGCAATCCGTTTGTCTTTCTTCTTCTTTGTCTATTTGTTAGTATTAGATGTACGTAATAGCTTATTTTAGCTGTGTATATGTGGGGGGTGGTGGGGGGGGTGGGCGAAACCTTTTTAAAAATCTGTTCCTCAACGGAGATGCGACCCTTTTCAGTGTCGTATCTCCGTTCGCGCTACGGCCTAACACCGTGGAGTTGGTGGCCTCAGATGGATCAACCTTGAACGCTCCGGTCGCAGGGCCTGGACTTACCATCTCTGAGCTGGCCGACTTTCGGAGTCTGTGCTGTCGCTGTGACTACAGCTACGACTCTACCTTCGGAGGCTCGGCTGCGGGCTCTGTGGACCGTAACATCTGGAGCTCGCAGGTCCCTGGCTGGCGACCGGCTTTCGGGAGCTCCAGCCGTAGCAGCTTCGACTGCCCCGAATTGCAAGGCTCGATCGACCCGTTTGCAGGACCTTCATCGCCCTGCGCGGCTTGGCCGCGGGACCTTCCATCGCCCGCCAAATGCTCAGGACTTTCATCGCCCTGCGTGGCTCGGCCGCGGGACCTTCCATCGCCTGGCGGGGGCTTCAAAAATCGGGAGCCTCGATCGCCTCGAAGCAGCAGTTTGACTACCTGACCGCGGGAGAAGATCAAAGGAGGAGATAAGACTTTTTTTGCCTTCAATCACAGTGACAGGGTGCCTGGAGGAGTCACTGTGATGGTTGTCTATGTTAAACTTATGTAATTGTGTGTCTTGTGCTCTTTACTGTCATGACTGCATGACAACGACATTTCATTCAAATTTATTTTTGAATGACAATAATGCAATTTGTATATTTATTTGTATTTGATCCACTACCCCCAGACCAGTTAGCACTCATCGTTATATTACTAAAACTCTCATCTTGTATATTAACGTGTTTGTTGTGTAGCTGCAGATGCTAGTACAAATCCAAGGTATCACAAAATGCTGGAGTAACTGATCAGGTCAGGCAGCATCTCTGGGGCAAAAAAAAACATGGATAGATGACGTTTCAGGTCGGGATGCTGCCTGACCTGCTGCGCTACTCTAAGGTATTACAAAATGCTGGAGTAACTCAGCAGGTCAGGCAGCATCTCTGGAGAGAAGGAATGGGTGATGTTCCGGGTCGAGACCCTTCTTCAGACTGATGTCAGGGGGGGCATGAACAAAGAAAGGATAGAGGTGGAGACAGGAAGACAGTGGGAGAACTGGGAAGGGGACAGAGGAACTATCTAAAGTTAGAGGTCAATGTTCATACCGCTGGGCTGTAAGCTGCCCAAGCGAAATATGAGGTGCTGTTCCTCCAATTTGCTGTGGGCCTCACTATGACACTGGCCCATGACAGAAAGGTCAGACTGGGAGTGGGAGGGGGAGTTGAAGTGCTCAGCCACCGGGAGATCAGGTTGGTTAAGGCGGACTGAGCGAAGGTGTTGAGCAAAACGATCGCCAAGCATGCGTTTGGTCTTGCCAATGTAGAGAAGACATCTGGATCAGCGGATACAATAGATGAGTTTGGAGGAGGTGTAGGTGAACCTCTGTCTCACCTGGAAAGACTGTTGGGTCCTTGGATGGAGTCGAGGGGGGAGGTAAAGGGACAGGTATTGCATCTCCTGCGGTTGCAGGGGAAAGTGCCTGGGAAACGGGTGGTTTGGGTAGGAAGGAATGAGTGGACCAGGGAGTGACGGAGGGAATGGTCTCTGCAGAACGCAGAGAGGGGAGGGGATGGGAAGATATGGCCAGTAGTGGGATCCCGTTGGAGGTGACGGAAATGGTGGAGGATAATTTGTTAGATACGCTGGCTGATGGGCTGGAAGGTGAGGACGAGGAGGATTCTGTCCTTGTTGCGAATGGGGGGAGGGGGAGTAAGAACGGAGCTGCGGGATATAGAGGAGGCCCTCGTGAGAGCCTCATCTGTAATGGAAGAGAGGAAGCCCCGTTTCCTCAAGAATGAGGACATCTCTGATGCCCTAGTGTGAAACACCACATCCTGGGCACAGAAACGGCGTAGACGGAGACATTCCCCAGAGATGCTGCCTGACCTGCTAAGTTACTCCAGCATTTTGTGCTACCTTAATGTGTTTGTTTGTGCGTACCCGAAATACAGCCAAAATGGTACACGATAGCGCACCGATTTTAGGCCCACCCTACTCACCGTTGGCCTACGGTTCAAATGGTTGTTATATTTTAAAAGTTATTCACTTTTTAAACTTTAAAAATCACTTTTTATACTTTAATAAATCCCTTTTCCACTTGCCCTGCCCGTCAGCCGTGCTTGCGCAGTAATACCACCGTCTTCGACATCACAATGGGAACCCAACGGGTCCGCGCATGCGCAGTTGGGGCCTGTTGATCTAATACTTATGGAAGATGGCCGCCGGATCCGCACGTGCGCAGTTGGGGGAGGGTAGCAGCATGGAGGGGGGCGGGACCTGCCCAAGTGATGGGAGTGGCGGCCAACGAGGGGAGGGGGGGTGAGAAGAGCTCTCCTGCAGCTGGCTGACGTGATGGCCGCCCGGGACCGGAGTGAGTGGCTCCCTCTCCCCTTTCCTCTCCCTCCTCACCCGCCCCTGGCCCCGGGGGAGTTTTAAATGGGGTTGAGGGGGCATGGAGTGGGTGAGTGTCGTCAGTTGGGGAGGGTTGTCGGGCCGGCAGGAGAGGTTTGGACGGAGGGTTGCCGGGCCCACAGGAGAGGTTTGGGCCCAATGTGTCCACGCCCGGCTAGTTCATTCTAATCCTGCGCTCATCCCATTTTCTTTTCTTAGTATAGTTTAGAGACACATCGTGGGAACAGGCCCTTCACCCCACCAAGTCTACGCCATCCATTGATCACCCGTACACTAATTCTATCCTACAAATTTGCAACAATTTACAGAAGGCAATTAACCTACAAACCTGTACATCTTTGGAATGTGGAAGGAACTCGAAGAAAACCCATGCGGTGACAGGGAGAACATACAAACTCCTTACAGACAGTATCTGTGGTCAGGATCGGACTGTGGTCTCTGGCGCTGTAAGACAGCTACTCTACCGCTGCGCCACTGTGCTACCTAAACATTCCCATTAGTTTCCCCACCTCATTTTAGATTCTACCACTCACCTACACATACAAGGTGCAATTTAAAGAGGCCAATGAACCCACCAACCCACGTTACATTGGGATGTGGGAGGTAACTGGAGTATGCGATCATGCTGTCATCGGGAGTTTAGTTTAGCTTAGTTTAGTTTAGAGATACAGAATGGAAACAGGCCCTTTGGTCCACTGAGTCTGTGCCGATCTGTGATCTCGTACATTAGCGCTATCCTACACGCTGGGGACAAAGTACAATTTTGGACAGAAGCCAATTGTCCTACAAACCTGTATGTCTTTGGATTGAGGGGGGGAAACCAGAGTACCCAGAGAAAACCCACGTGGTCACGGAGGAGCCAGTGCTGCCCTCGCAGCTGCGGCTTGCCTGCAGTCTGTTTGTCTTTTGTGTTTTTTGTTGTTTTTGTCTGAATTGTAGTTTAAATATGATGTAGTGTTTGTGGTTGTATGTTATGGGGGGGGGGGGGGTGGGAACTGTAACATTGTCTCTCCCGAGCGGAGACCCGACCTTTGTTTTCTGTGTCGTGTCTCCGTTCCCGCTGCGGCCTACCATCGGCCATGCACCTGGAGCTGGCGGGCTCCGGCTGGGACCACTTGGGGCTCTGGTTCGCGGACTCACCATCTGCGGCGCTGGCTGCCTTCGGATGTTGCGGGAGCGGCTGCGACTCGTCTCCGGAGGCTCCGGCGCGGGCCGCGTGGACGTCGGAAGCCCACAGGCCCCTGGGTGGGGGCCGACATTGGGAGCTCCGGCAGCGGCAGCGTCTTCGCCCGCCCCGAATCGCGGGGCTTGGGTCGGCCCCCCGCGGATCTTTCACCGTCCGGTGGGGGCGCTTCAATGTCGGGAGCCCCAACCGCCCCGATGTGGCAACTCCAACAGCCTGACCGCTGGAGAAGATGGAAGGGAAGAGAAAAGACATTCTGGCCTTCCATCACAGTGAGGAGGTGACTGGAGGAGACTCACTGTGATGGATGTTTCTTTTGTTTGGTGTTAGTTTATGATTGTATGTGTTATTGCATTTTTATTGATTATTCTTATTGGTCTTATTGTTGAACTGCGGGTAATTTTTCATTTCACTACACATTTATGTGTATGTGACAAATAAATGACTATTGACTATTGAGAACGTACAAACTCCATACAGACAGCACCTGTAGTAATTTTTGAACCCAAGTTTCAGGCACCGTGAGGCTGCAACTCCACCGCTGTGCCAGCGTGCCTCCCCTAAGGAGGCTGTGGAAGCTCACACAGACAGTTGTGGATCTTGTTATTGATGCCTGGATCTCTGGGGCTGTGAGTCTCACTGCTATTACTTCACCGATTTTCTGCTCTGTTAACATAAATTAGGCCAAAGTTGACAGGACACCTGGAATGTTTCAACAAGTTAAAAAATGTGGTGGTCACGGCTTGGATGTTTTTCCCTTTTTTGTATGCTTTAGGTTTGGGAACAATGAGGAAACCTCTGAATTTTTTCTGTATGTTCATTCGGAAGCAAAGACTGCTGGAGAAAGCAATTGATTCTGCAGTTTAATCAAATAAACCAACCCAGCTCATTGTTTCCAACATGCATATGCTTTCAGGGAGCATCGCTGCTTAGGAGTTCGGGTGGCTTGTAATCCTGTCCAAATGTTATCAGTCAAAAGTGAAGGGCAGTTCAGTTCAAGTAAATCAGCACAACCTTGCTCATATTTATAACATTACACAACCATCCAGGAATTCAAAGACCAGGCTGTACCCAGCATCATTCTAACATGATTCGTCAACCTTACCCTTCAAGAATCAAAAGTCAAGAGTCAAGGGTCAAGAGTGTTTTATTGTTATATGTCCTGCAATGGAACAATGAAATTCTTACTTGCAGCCTCACAACAGTTATGTGAACAGAGTACTCTGTAAAACCCATAATAAGCAACAGACTATTAGGAGGTTGCAGTGTTCAATAGTCTGATGGGTATAGGGAAGAAGCTGCTCCTGAACATAGACGTTACAGTTTTCAGGTTCCTATACCTTCTTCCTAATGGCAGGAGTTAAATGAAAGCATAGCCAGGGAGGTGTGGCTCTCTAATGATGTCGGCTGCCTTTTTGAGGCAGCTACCCTTGTAGATCCCTTTGATGGTGGGGTAATCAATTGATGGTGGGGTAGATCCCTTTGATGGTGGGGATGGACCAGGCAGTTTTCACAATTTTTTACAATCTTTTTCATTCCTGGTCATTTGAGTTGCTGAACCAGTCTGTGATGCAACAAGTCAATATGCTCTCCACTGTACACCTGCAGAAGTTCAGGAAAGTATTAGTTGACACAATGAATCTCCTCAATCTTCTAAGGAAGATTGATGAGCTTTCTTTATGCTTGCATCAATGTGCTAGGTCCAGGACAGATCTTCGGAGATATGCACACCCAGGACTTTGAAACCTTTTACTCTCTCTACCACCATCCCGTCCATGAAGACAGGTTTGTGGATCCTTGTCTTTCCTCTTCCAAAGTCAACAATCAGTTCCTTGGCCTTACTGACATTGAGAACAAAGTTATTGCTCTAGCACTATTTGATCAGTCGATCAATCTTCTTTGACTCATCGTCATCTGTAATTCGTCCAACAACAGTGGTGTCATCGGCGAACTTGAAGATGGAGTTCGAACTATGTCCAACTACACAGTCGTGAGTACAGAGTGCGTAGAGCAGTGGACTCAGCACGCAGCCTTGAGGTACTCCCATGCCGATGGTTATTGAGGAAGAAGTTATAAAAATCCCTCCTCTATTGCATTACTGTGACCATATCTTTCCTACTTTTTCTCTTTTTTTTCTCACAGACATTAAACCAACCAGATTTTTAAAAAACACAACGTGCTGGTGTAACTTAGCAGGTCAGGCAGCATCTCTGGAGAACATGGATCGATACCATTTCAGGTTGGGACCATACCAGACCAGATTAAGATGCTTTTGCCTCACCAAAGGCTCAATTCAGACTGCTCAGAAGTAATTTTATTTTGAAAGATTTGACTGCTAATAAACAGAACCATTCATCCCATCTGTTTTGAGCAGGATATTACTCCAAGTCCTTGAGATTCAAAGCACAGATCAATGAAGCAAACTGTGTCATCAAGTCCTCCCACATTTAAGCCTATTTCGTTGAGCTGGGAAAATGGCATGGTAATGAGCATTTTGAGCATGAACTTATGAGTATGTGTGTGTGTGCGTACATATTTGCTTGTGTAAGCAGGCAATCCTCATCCCTTCTTATCCTCATATATCAATAAAGCACACAACTGTAATCAGTCTACTTAATTTGCAACAGTTTCTTCACAGCTGAATTTCTAAACCAGGTATGACATGTAGTAAAAATGCTTCAAAGAAATAGCACAGCAGCGTTTCTTATTGCAAGGACTGGCATGTAATCTGCTTCATTTATACAGAAGATTAAGATGCATAGGATACACAGAATCATGGAGTCATACAGTGTGTAAATAGATCCTTCGGCCCAACTTGCCCACACTGATCAACATGTCCCATCTACTCTTACCACGCCTGTGTTTGGCCCATATCCCTCTAAACTTGTCCTTTCCATGTACCTGTCTAATTGCTTCTTAAACATTGCAATAGTACCTGCCTCAAGAGTTTCTTGAAGTAGAACCCTTGCTTTCCCTCTCTCTCCATCCCTCCCCATCCTAGTACTCCAACCAGTCTGACTGTCCTGATTAAATTTTATCTTTGTATGCTTCGTTATCACCTTCCCCTGCTAACAACGATCTATTCTACTTCTTCTTTGAACTTTGTCTCCTTCAATGTCTCATTTTCACACCTTACCCTTCCATATCTCTGTGTCTCCCTCTCCCCGACTCTCAGTCTGAAAAGGGGTCTCGACCTGAAAAGTCACCCATTCCTTCTACCCAGAGATGCTGCCTGTCCTGCTGAGTTACTCCAGCAATTTGTGTCTGTCTCCGGTGTAAACCAGCAACTACAGTTCCTTCCTACACAATTCAATTCTTACTTGCAGCCGCATAACAGATATGTAAACATAGTACACTGTAAACACCATAATAAACAACAAAAATAAGTTTATTATATATAAAAAATAGACAGTAATAGTGCAAAAAACAATGCCTCGCAAGTCTATGTAGTTCAGAGTTTAGCTGGAGGTTGTGTTTAATAGCCTGATGGTTGTTGGGAAGAAGCTGCTCCTGAACCTGGACGTTACAGTTTACAATAGACAATAGACAATAGACAATAGGTGCAGGAGGAGGCCATTCGGCCCTTCGAGCCAGCACCGCCATTCAATGTGATCATGGCTGATCATTCTCAATCAGTACCCCGTTCCTGCCTTCTCCCCATACCCCCTGACTCCGCTATCCTTAAGAGCTCTATCTAGCTCTCTCTTGAATGCATTCAGAGAATTGGCCTCCACTGCCCTCTGAGGCAGTGAATTCCACAGATTCACAACTCTCTGACTGAAAAAGTTTTTCCTCATCTCAGTTCTAAATGGCCTACCCCTTATTCTTAAACTGTGGCCCCTTGTTCTGGACTCCCCCAACATTGGGAACATGTTTCCTGCCTCTAACGTGTCCAACCCCTTAATAATCTTATACGTTTCGATAAAAAGAAAGTGCAGCAGCGTTTACAGGCTGCTGCACTTTCTTCCCAATGGCAGGACTGAAATGAGAGCATAGCCAGGGTAGTGTGGGTTCCTGATGATGCTGGCTAACTTTTTAATCTTGTAGATCCCTTCGATTGTGGGAGAGGTCAGTACCGTGATGGACTGGGCAGTGCTCATCACTTTTTTGCAATCTGCTTCATTCCTGGGTATATGAATTGCCGAACCAGGCCGTGGTGCCACATGCTCTCTGCTGTACATCTGTGCACATCGGAACTCTGCAGGTCAGGCAGCATCTGTGGGGAGAAAAGGACAGACAGACCCTTATTCAGGCCCTGGAAACAAGGAACTGCAGATGCTGTTTTTTTTTAAAAAGTCACAATGTGCTGGAGTAACTCCGCAGGCGGGGCAGCATCCCTGAAGAACATGGATAGGTGACGTTTTGGATCGGGACTGTTCTTCAGGCTGTCAGTTTTTTCTCAAGGTGACAGCACCTGCAGTCTGTTGTGTCTTCATGAAGAAAAGATTGTCTTTCAGTATCGAGAGTATGTAGCTTGAAAAGGATGGTGAAAGCAAATTTAATAGTAATTTTGAAAAGTGAATTGGATTTTTAAAAAACTGTAAAGGAAACATTTGCTCGGTTTTAAAGAAAGAAGATTTAAAAAATGGTCTTCTTCCATGCAATAGGATTTCAAAAACAAGACCTTTTTTTTGTTCAGAAATACATTTTATTTGAACAATGTAAGAAATCATGTCAGGTATGGTATCAATACAGAGCAGGCTTTAATTATTCTGACAATGAACTAAAATTGTCATATGACTTCTTTGAATATCACATCTGATAGCAACATAATTTCACAGTTGGAGGACACAAAACAAAACAAAGAGAAAGCAGTTCAAAGGGAAATTAAACCTTTCTTACTCAATATTGGTAATACTGTGTGAGAAAGAACATTGCAGCATATAGAAGTGCATTAAAGCTCCATTCACAGTTCCTCACATAATAAGCAAAAAACAAAGTGCTTGAGAAACTCAGTGGGTAAGGCACAATCTGTGGAGGGAAAAGGAGAGACGATGTTTTGGGTCGGAACGCTCCGTCATATGGCAAAGTGCAGGTGTGGTATCATGCTCTAAAAGAAGAAGGACAAAGAACAAATGTGAATGAGCACTGATGCCCAAATATGTTTGCAGACAGCACCAAAACCCAATCATTGTCAAAAGATCAATGGCAAAAAACCTTTGGCATTGGTTCTTCGAACTTGTGGACACAATGCACTGCTTGCAATATTTTAGAAGGACCAGTATCCCATAATCTTCGGCAAATGATTAGCTTTAAAGTTCTCCACTTTGTAATTATGTACTGTGAAAGCAATCCAACACTCACAAAAGCCTGGCTTGCAACTCCTTTGTAAAAAAACTTTAGGAAGTTTAATATTGCTAATCACTGTATAATCAAGACAGTAAAGGGCTGACTCAAGGCAGAAGCTGCCCCAGTAACACCTCTTGCCATTATGAGTAATGATAAATCAAATATTGCCTTTTGGCATATGCCAAGATACCGTAATTTGTTTACAAATTGCAAAGTTCCTCCGGAAGAATACAGCAGATATTGACTCTGGTGCAGTGTAATGCTATGAACAAGTAGTGCAAGGACATGCACAGCTTTTATACATCTCAATCATTCTAGAATATTACAAGGCCTTGATCAAAATATCTTATTAGCTTAATCACAGCATGGAATGGGAACAGCTCCATCCAAGAAATCTTTGAAGAATTGTGGACGCAGCCCAAACCATCTCACAAACCAACCTCCCTTCCATTAACTCCATCTACATTCACGCTGCCTCGGCAAGCCACCAGCATAATCAAGGATAATTCTCACCCCCGGTCACTCCCACATTTCTCCTCTCCCATCAGACAAGTGGTACAGAAGTGTGAAAACGTATACCTCCAGATTCAGGAACAGTTTGGCATCATGTTCGGCACAGTCATTGTGGGCTCAAAGGCATGTTCTGTTCTGTATTGTTCTATGTAGGAAGGAACTGCAGGTGCTGGATTACACCAAAGATAGACACAAAATGCTAGAGTAGCTCAGCGGGACAGGCAGCATCTCTGGAGAGAAGGAATGGGTAACGTTTAGGGTCAAGACCCTTCTTCGGCTGAGGGTTGGGAGGCTCAGTCTGAAGAACAGTCTCGACCTGTATAGTTCTACGGTCTATGCTCCATCACACTACACAGCAGAATAGGTTTCTGATTCCAATCAATTTCATCCTGAAAATGCAGTCCTGATAAAGACTCCTATTTTCCTGTCCATTTTCCCATCCATCTTCACTTCTGGATTTGGTGTTGTGTAATGAACCAGATTTGATAAGGGAACTCAAGGTAAAGGAGCCATTAGGAGGTAGTGACCATAATATGATAAGTTTTAATCTACAATTTGAGAGGGAGAAGGGAAAATCAGAAGTGTCAGTATTACAGTTGAGCAAAGGAGACCATGGAGGCATGAGGGAGGAGTGGGACAAAGTTGACTGGAAAGGACCCTAGCAGGGATGACAGTGGAACACCAATGGCAGGTATTTCTGGGAATAATACAGAAGGTGCAGGATCAGTTCATTCCAAAGAGGAAAAAAATATTCTAAAGGGAGTAAGAGGCGACCGTGGCTGACAAGGGAAGTCAAGGACAGTATAAAAATAAAGGAGAAGTATAACATAGCAAAAATGAGTGGGAAGCCAGAGGATTGGGAAACTTTTAAAGAGCACAGAAGATAACTATAAAGGCAATACGGGGAGAAAAGATGAGGTTCGAAGGTAAGCTAGCCAAGAATATAAAGGAGGATAGTAAAAGCTTCTTTAGGTATGTGAAGAGGAAAAAATTAGTTAAGACAAATGTGGGTCCCTTGAAGACAGAAACAGGTGAATTTATTATGGGGAACAAGGAAATGGCAGACAAGTTGAACAGGTACTTTGGATCTGTCTTCACTAAGGAAGACACAAACAACCTCCCAGATGCACTGGTGGCCAGAGGACCTAGGGTAATGGAGGAACAAAAGGAAATTCACATTAGGCAGGAAATGGTGTTGGGTAGACTGATGGGACTGAAAGCGGATAAATCCCCAGGACCTGATGGTCTGCAACCCAGGGTACTTAAGGAAGTGGCTCTAGAAATCGTGGACGCATTGGTGATCATTTTCCAACGATCTATAGATTCAGAATCAGTTCATGTGGATTGAAGGGTAGCTAATGTTATCCCACTTATTAAGAAAGGAGTGAGAGAAAAAACAGGAAATTATAGACCAGTTAGTCTGACATCGGTGGTGGGGAAGATGCTGGAGTCAATTATAAAAGACAAAATAGCGGCACATTTGGATAGCAGTAACAGGATCGGTCCGAGTCAGCATGGATTTATGATGGGGAAATCATGCTTGACTCTGTATATATATGATATGATATGATATATAATCTTCTGGAATTTTTTGAGGATGTAACTAGGAAAATGGACAAGGGAGAGCCAGTGGAAGTAGTGTACCTGAACTTTCAGAAAGCCTTTGATAAGGTCCCACAAAGGAGATAGTGGGCAAAATTAGAACACATGGTATTGGGGGTAGGGTACTGACATGTATAGAATATTGGTTGGCAGACAGGAAACAAAGAGTAGGGATTAACGAGTCCCTTTCAGAATGGCAGGCAGTAACTAGTGGGGTACCGCAAGACTCAGAGCTGGGACCGCAGCTATTTACAATTTACATTAATGATTTAGATGAAAGGATTAAAAGTAACATTAGCAAATTTGTAGATAACACAAAGCTGGGTGACAGTGTGAACTGTGAGGAGGATGCTATGAGGATGCAGGGTGACTTGGACAGGTTGGGTGAGTGGGCATATGCATGGTCACTGAAAGTAAGCACGCAGGTACGCAGGTACAGCAGGCAGTGAAGAAAGCATGTTGGCCTTCATAACAAGAGGAGTTGAGTATTGGAGCAAAGAGGTCCTTCTGCAGTTGTACATGGCCCTGGTGAGACCACATCTGGAGTATTGTGTCCAGTTTTGGTCTCCAAATTTGAGGAAGGATATTCTTGCTATTGAGGGAGTGCAGCGTAGGTTCACAAGGTTAATTCCCAGGATGGCTAGACTGTCATATGTTGAAAGGCTGGAGTGACTGGGCTTGTATACACTGGAATTTGGAAGGATGAGAGGGGATCTTATTGAAACATATTTTTAAGGGATTGGACAAGCTAGAGGCAGGAAACATGTTCCCAATGTTGGGGGAGTGCAGAACCAGGGGCCGCAGTTTAAGAATAAGGGGTAGGCCATTTAGAATGGAGGAGGAAAGACATTTTCACCCAGAGAGTTGTGAATCTGTGGAATTCTCTGCCTCAGAATGCAGTGGAGGCTGTTTCTCTAGATGATTTCAAGAGAGAGTTAGATAGAGCTCTTAAAGATAGTGGAATCAAGGGATATGGGGAGAAGACAGGAACGGGGTACTGATTGCAGATGATCAGCCATGATCACAGTGAATGGCGGTGCTGGCTCCAAGGGCTGAATGGCCTACTCTTGCACCAGTTGTCTATTGTCTATTAAATCCCTTCAGTTGTGACTCTGATCTATCCACTTTAATTTTGCTTCATTTGCTTACTCTCTTTCCTCTGTGGTTTCTCTGCTGATGGAAGGAATTTGTTTATCAAAAAGTCTGCATGCTTGAGATATTACCAAACAATGTGCAAGAGACCAATTATTATTTATTTAATTGTGGTTTGTTAAAATGTACTTAATAGATAAAATGACCTTTGACTTGAGTTTTTTGGTCCACCCTGCTAATTAGTCTAAATGGTATTTTAATCATTCTTTGCTAAGATAGTTGTGCAATTAAGTTAATAACCTTTTTAACTGCTATTGAAATGGGACCACTGCTAGGAGTAAACATTTGGTCACATTTTCTGGAACTGCAAGTAATTCTTTGATATTTCTGTTGTTTTGTTATTGCAATTCAGACTTTAATAGGAATTTTTGGTTGCGTGGGATCTTCTTTTCAGCGTGCGATATGGTTCAGCTAAATGATGGCACAGTGGCACAGCTGGTAGAGCTGCTGCCTCACAGCGACAGAGATGAGGGTTCAATCCTGACCTTGATCTGTCTCTGAAGTTTGCATGTTCTTCCTGTGACCGCGCTAGTTTCTCTGGGAGCTCCAGTTTCCTCCCACACCCCAAAGACATGCAGGTTTGTAGAATAATTGGCCTCTGCAATATTGCCCCGAGTTTGTAGGGACTGGATGAGAAAGTAAGATAACATAGAATTAATGTGAATATGTGATCGATGGTCGGCGTGGACTCGGTGGGCCGAAGGGCCTGTCCTCGACTGCCTCTGTCTTTGAGCTAAACTAAACTAATCAAAACTTGATTAGTAATGGTGTTAGGGGTTATAGTGAGAAGGCAGGAGAATGGGGTTGCAGGGGAAAATAGATCAGCCATGATTGAATGGCACAGTAGATGATGGGCCAAATGGCCCAATTCTGCTCCTATAATCTATGGACTTGTGAAACAAAAGTAAACTAAACTAAACTAAATTGCTTTGACACATCTGTTGGAGAAATTCTGCACATTAAGGATTGTGACATTTTCATGTAACCAGAATCTCAGTTAATTCCAAGAAAGCTCTTACTTCTTGCCCAGATTTTTGCACCAGAATTATCATACCACCTTTGTCTGTTATGATGTGAATATGATCTATGCGGACATAGCTCTGTGATGACAGTCAGTTATGCCCCTTTTCTACTGAAATGAAAATATTGGAAACATATGAGACTGCAATGCTGGTACCAGGAGCAAAAAGTGAGTTGCTGGAGGAATTCAGGGGCTCGTGCAGCTTTGGAGCAGGAAGGGAGATAGGATTAGGGAGTAGTGGGTGGGGGGGGGGGGGGGGTCAATGCTTCGGTTTGAGATCTTGTACCAAGTCTAGGATGCAAGGTCTCGAGCTGAAGTATGTAAACAATTCCACAACCCCAACCCCCATGTCTCCACTCACCCCTTCCTCCCCCCACCCCTTAAGCCAGTTTAGTGTAGTTTAGAGATACAGTGGGGAAACTGGCCCTTCGGCGCACCGATTCCGCGCCGACCAGCGATCCCCGCACATTAACACAATCCTACACATACTAGGGACAATTTACACTTACACCAAGCCCATTAACCTACAAACCTATATGTCTTTGGAGTGTGGGAGGAAACAGAAGATCTCGGTGAAAACCACACGGTCACGGGGAGAACGTACAAACTCCGTACAGACAGCACCCGTAGTCGGGATCGAACCCGGGTCTCTGGCGCTGTATGTGCTGTATGGCAGCAACTCTACTGCTGCGTCATCATGCCGCCCCGGTTGTTGCTCAATCCATTGAGTCCCTCCAACTGTTTGATTTTTGCTAGAAAAAAATATTGGAACTTGTGTGCCTGAGAGCTTTCAACAGCAGACAAATAGTCTATTTGTTCATTTGGCAACAAGTTTCTGGTTGATCCTTGAAGATGTTTTGCAGTAAATTCGGGTACATTATGTGCTCACAGTGACCATTAATTCTTGCTTCATCTTTGTGAGTCAGTTCTGATTCAAATTTTGTTTGGCCTATTGGTGTTGCAGAGATTGCAATCACTATCATTTCTCAGTTTACCTTTGTAATCCCCTGGACAGTTATTCCTTTAAAATAGCATTGCACAGTGTGATTATCACAATTTATGTGTTACTCAGCTGCAAAATAAACCTGTCAAAAAGCCTCTATTTCCAATTGATTAAGCCTGACTCAGGTTGGTTTGGGTGTGGCTGTTTGAAGCCTCATAAATCACAAGGCAGGTTGTAACTTTATCTGTGGCTCAACCCTCAGGCTGACTGAAAGATCTCCTTTCTGAGAACTGGGTGTGGAAATAGGTCGATTGCTCAATCCTAAGAGGCTGGAAGGGATGTGATTTTTACAAATCTCTGCTGAGAGATTTTCTTTTGTAACTAAATTGATTTAACATTTTTTTCAGTGCAGAGAAGAATTGAGAAAAATAAAATCCCATCATGAGACATATGTATTCTAAACTTTTCCTATCCATGTACCTGTCCAAGTATCTTTAAAATGTTGTGATAGTTAGTACCTGCCTCAACTACATCTTCTGGCAGCTTGTTCCATATACCACCACCCTTTGTGTGAAAAAAATTGCCCCTCAGGTTTCTATTAAATCTTTCCCCCCCTCACCTTAAACCCATGTCCTCTGATTCTTAATTCTCCTATGAGTAAAAGACTCTGTTCATTACCCTATATATTCCCCTTGTGATATTATACACCTCTCCTGTCCCATCAGGCAAGAGGTACAGAAGTGTGAAAACGCACACCTCCAGATTCAGGAACAGTTTCTTCCCAGCTGTTATCAGGCAACTGAACCATCCTACAAACAACTAAAGAGCAGTTCTGTTATTATCTACTTCATTGGAGACCCTCAGACCATCTTTGTTCAGACTTTACTGGACTTTATCTTGCACCAAATGTTATTCACATTACCATGTATCTGTACACTGTGGACGACTTGATTGTAATCATGTATTGTATTTCTGCTGACTGGCTAACACGCAACAAAACCATTTCACTGTATCTCGGTATACACAATAAACTAAAGTCAAATGAGCCCTTTTGCACTCATCGTTGTACAGTTTTTATCGTTATATGTATCATTACTGAATGTGTACTGTTTAATCTGTGAGCTTCATGCAAATAGCAAATTTCATTGCACCCTGGTGTGTGGTGTGACAATAACTGGTGCTTTATTTAATGCTGCTTCATTTGTCACATGTGCAACTGCACAGTGAAATTCTTTATGGATACTTACACATACAGGTTTTGGCGCCATTTCCAAAGTCCAAAGTCCAATCCGCCCGTGTGCTCAGCCTACTGGAGGAGTTCTTGATCCAGGTAAACCGCCAAGCTCCTGCAGGGCCTTCCTCCGTTGTCTTTGACCAGCTGGGTCTACGAACCAACGTCCCTCTCCTCGCCCGGCCATCTTTGTGTCCCGGGTGCGCCTCCTGCAGCCGACCTTGAAGGCACTGAAGGCATTATTCCAGTTCACCATCCTACTGGCCCTTGCTCCTCACGTCCGGCTTCTCCAGCAGCTCCCGCCCGGTACCGTGGTCCGCCGAGACTTTGGGTCCTCCGGGCGGGTTCCCGGTACCACGTCCGCTGGGCCTTCTGCATCTGAATCTGTTCTGGATAGCAAGGAAACAATCTAATATAGAAAATCATATTGATTGATCATCTTTGGTCTTCTTTTTTACCCACCTATTTTGATATCTCTTCAACTTTCTACCTTCCACATCATTTTCACAGAGACCAGCATTCCACCATTTTGACAACTTCCAATTCCTTTGGCTCCACCATCTCATTTTCATCTTGGATGTCTGTCTTTATACACCTCCATCCTCAATCAGGTAGATCTTAACAGCTTATTGACTCTTGCTCCAGATACCAGCACCTGCAGTCTCTTGTGTCTCGGCTGTCACTTTTACTGTTCAACGAATCCGTTTTATTGCAATTCTGCAAACTCAAATTTGAAAGGTTTCTTTGCGGATTATGATTTTTAGTTTGCATGCGTAAAGTAAGCTGCACTTTTTTTCCTAATTTATCTTTCTGGGGAAAGCAAGAAAAATAATACGGTCGTGTCGTGAATGAATGCCAATTCTTTCTGTGTGTGGAAAATGTTTGGATAGGATGCTTGTGTGGGAGGCATTCTAGACTGGAACAATTCATTCTTGTAGATCTCAAATCTCAGTATCACTTACAACCAGATGGAAAGATTAAATGCAGCTTTTTATTTGAATTGTTTCAGCCAGATTATGCAATTAAATCATTGGCACCCTGAACAATATTGGTCAATTGCACTGGACTTTCCTGCATGGCTCTTTTTACTGCAACAAGAACTATCACCATTCAAAGCAAACATTTACAAGTAGATCCAAAGAAGATTACAGTGCATTCCATTCAACCATTTATAAATGTGTCAGCTCTTTGCTAAAATAATTAAAATCTAATCACATTTCCCCTTCCTCTCTGTTTTAAACATTTAATCAATTTCTTCTTAAATGATATAAATATCTCTGTCTCTGTGTTCAGGCCTTTGTGTAAACCAATCTCGCCCAGTGTCTCTCCTTGTACCAATAGCAATGATTTTTAATTAAGGACGTTTTGTTACTGAGATTCCATTCCCATAATATTTCACTTTTCCCATAGTCAAAATGCTTCATAATTATTTTTTAAAACCTCTTCGCATAAGCAGTAATTGTCCCAGTACTTCCTGCTTGTTTCCCAGTTCCAACATTATGTTGGTGATTTAGAAAACGAAGCACCCTAAAGCCACCGTTCTCGTGCCGAATCTGTATCCAGAGAGCTTGAAGCATTGTCGCTGCATTTAATTTAATTTGTTTTCTTGACCTGATGTTTTTAAAATTCAATTTTTTTTCAAGAAGTAAGGAATATAAAACATGCCACTATTATAGCAGTGCAATTTAGCATCTTTGATCACTTGGCATTGGGCAAGTCACAACATAGTGTAATACAATATTCAATGCTGGTACAGAGGGACTTTTGTTCCAAAGCTTCGTACATATCTGAAGGTATAGTATCAGAGTTGCGATAAGGAGATAACCAGCATATTACATTGTAATAAGAGGCAGCAATGATTCTATGTTGCAAACAAAAGCCTTCCAACTGTATATTTATTACCTGTAGAGAACAGACTTGGCTTTCTTGTTGAGTAATTTTAGCTTAAGTGCCACATATATGATTTCTTGAAGGTACTGACATGCAGGTATGTGATTCTTCAATGTCTTTAGACTTTAGACATTGGAGATACAACGGGAAAACAGGCCCTTCGGCCCATCGTGTCTGCGCCGACCTGTGAACGCCCCGCATACGAGCACGATCCTACATACTGGGGAAAATTTACAATTTACAGAAGCTAATTAACCTACAAATCTCTACGTCTTTGGAGTGTGGGAGGAAACCAGAGTACCCGTAGAAAACCCATGCGGTCACTGGGTTCGATCCTGACTACGGGTGCTGCCTGTACAGAGTTTGGACGTTCTCCCTGTGACCTGCGTGGGTTTTCTCCGGGTGTTCCAGTCTTCCCACACTCCAAAGATGTGTAGGTTTGTGGGTTAATTGGCCTCAGTAAAAATTGTAACTTGTAACTTGTCCATAGTGTGTAGGATAGTGCTAGTGTATCGGTGATCACTGGTTGGCGTGGACATGGTGGGCCGAAGGGCCTGTTTCCATGCTGTATCTATAAACAAATTAAACAAGGAACAAGCTAGTTCCAGCCTGACGAAATAATCAGGTGATATCCAACACTGCACCCATCATTGCCAGTTTATTTTAGCTAAGAGTCAATGTATGAGAAGAGGAAGATAAAACTGTTTAAAAAAATGATGTGGTTACTTCTATACTGTTATGAGTGGTCAGTATTAGCAATACTAACAAAATAGGCACAGCAAAAACATTGCAAAAGGTGAAGCAATTATGCAGCCCTATACGGATGCCCGCCACTTATGTGTGGGATTACGTCCCACGGACCCTTGCGTATGTCGGGTGTTACATAAGTCAGAAACGGAGGTGCTACTGCGCATGCGTAAATTTACTATTCGTGTGGGAGCTCTGATGCAGAAACCACATATCATCATATCATATCATATATCATATATCATATATATACAGCCGGAAACAGGCCTTTTCGGCCCTCCAAGTCCGTGCCGCCCAGTGATCCCCGTACATTAACACTATCCTACACCCACTAGGGACAATTTTTACATTTTACCCAGCCGATTAACCTACATACCTGTACGTCTTTGGAGTGTGGGAGGAAACCGAAGATCTCGGAGAAAACCCACGCAGGTCACGGGGAGAACGTACAAACTCCTTACAGTGCAGCACCCGTAGTCAGGATCGAACCTGAGTCTCTGGCGCTGCATTCGCTGCAAAGCAGCAACTCTACCGCTGCGTTACCGTGCCGCTCCAATGCAGAAACCACATGGCAGCTCCAATGCAGAAACCACATGGCAGCTCCAATGCAGAAACCACATGGGAGCTCTGACCAGGAGATTGTGTGGGAGCTCCAATGCAGAGATCGAGTGTGAGCTCCAACGTGGAGACCTCATGGGCGTCAGTGACCCTGAAGAATGTTTAAGTAAGTGCGAGTTGTTGTAAGTCACCTCCTACATACGTCGGGAAATGCCTGTAACCTATAGCTGAGACGATACCTCAATATTTCACGTATATAAGATTTCGAACTGAGGTAAATACAGTTTTATGAAAAATCCGCTGAATTCACTTAAACAATGCGTGAACTAATGTCTCCGGGTTCAACATCCACGGCACGGAGGTCCCAATCACATTCAGTTGACCCTGTTGGACAGTATCATCATCATGTGATACTGATGACGTTCCAGAGATTCCAGAAAGCTCTGTCACCACAAAGATATGACCAGATGGATGGAGGAAATGATATGCGTCAAGTCTTGAAAAATGGGCACTATCCCCACTGACCCTTTGAAATTCCTGGCCCAAAGTAGAGAAGGAACATACAGAATAGCTTGGAGATCGTGCATGGAACAACAGAGAGAGCACATTACCTCACCAGCTACCCACCACTTGCCCCAATAAGCACCATCTCTGGAAGGGTCCGTGTTTGTAATATGGGTGACACCAATCATGACAAGATGAAGCGAAAGCAGGTCACCTTTGATCCTAGGGAGAAGGCAGGAGAATGGGGTTGAGAGGGAAAGATAGATCAGCCATGATTGAATGGCGGAGTAAGACTTGATGGGCTGAATGGCCTAGTTCTGCTCCTGGAACTTATGAACTTATAAGAAGACGAACACAGCCAATACATTGCATTGGCGCAGCTGGTAGAGCATCAGAGACCTTGGTTTGATGCTCTCTGTGTGGAGTTGGCACTTTTTCCAGGTGCTCCGGTTTCCTCCCACATCCCAAAGACAATGTATTTGTAGGTTAAGATAGACACAGTTCTGGAGTAACTCAGCGGGTCAGGCAGCATCTCTGGAGGAAAAGGATGGGTGTCGTTTCAGGTTGGAAATCTTCTTCAGTTCTTCGTTCCGCCCAAACTGTCACCCATCCTTTTTCTTCAGAGATGCTGCCTGACCCGCTGAGTAACTCCAGCACTTTGTGTCTATCTTCGGTATAAACCAGCACCTGCAGTTCCTTCCTATGCAGTTGTAGGTTAATCGGCCTCTGTTAAATTGCCCCCAGCGTGTAAGGAATGGATGGGAAAATGGTAGAACATAGAACCAGTGTGAACGGGTGATCAATGGTTGGCATGGACTTGACGGGCCGAAAGGCGTGTTTCCACGCCGTATCTCAAAACTGAACTAAAGTAATATTTTAGTCACTTTGCACGTAACTAAATTCCAGAAACAATAAGAAAAATGACCAGGGCAGGCAATGTTACTGCATTGCCAAAACTTGAGCAGATGAATGGGAGTGGTATCTTGGGGTCTGCAAGGTTCAACTGAACAGGCACACAGACTTCAAAGTTAATATCCTCCCTGATTCAAGATTCAAGATTCAAGATAGCTTTATTTGTCATCCAATATTGGACGAAATTCAGTCACCCACAGTCCAACAATAACAGCATTAAATAAGCATTAAAATTACACAACCCCAAAAACCCCCCAAAACACAGTCCAACAATAAAAGCATTAAATAGGCATTCAAATTACACAACCCCAAAAACCCCCCAAAACACAGTCCAACAATAAAAGCATTAAATAAGCATTAAAATTACACAACCCCAAAAAACCCCCAAAACACAGTCCAACAATAAAAGCATTAAATAGGCATTCAAATTACACAACCCCAAAAACCCCCAAAACACAGTCCAACAATAAAAGCATTAAATAGGCATTCAAATTACCCAACCCCAAAAACACACAAAAAAGAAACATCCATCAAAGAAACATCCATCACAGTGAGTCTCCTCCAGTCCTCTCTCTCCTCACTGTGATGGAAGGCCACAATGTCTTTCCCTTCTCCTGCTGTCCTCGCCCGCAGTCAGGTTGTTGTGGTTGCAGGCCGCACCGGACGGTCCACAGCGGGCCAAGCCCAAGGCGCGTCGCGTCGCAGCCGCTCCCGCAGCCTCCGAAGACGGCCGGCTCCGCCGATGATAAGTCCGATCCGGGGCGGGCGAACACGCTGCCGCTGTTGCTGCACGTCGGGGCGGTCGTGGCTCCCGACATTGAAGCCCCCGCCCAGCAGAGAAATATCCCGCGCCGGACGGTGAAATGTCCGCGACCCAAGCCCCGCGATCCGGGGCGGGCGAACCCGCTGCCGCTGCCGGAGCTCCCGATGTCGGCATCCACGTGGCCCGAGCCCAAGGCGAGTCGCAGCCGCTCCCGCAGCCTCCGAAGACGGCCGGCTCCGGTGATGGTAAGTCCGATCCGCGGGCTCTGCGAACCAGAGCCCTGGAGGCAGCCCGCTCCAGGAGTTGGGCCGATGGTAGGCCGCAGCAGGAACGGAGACACCACCCAGAAAACAAAGGTCGGGTCTCCGTTCGGAAGGGACACATATTTACAATGTTACAGTTCCTTCCCTCCCCCCCACATACACACATAGTACACAAACACAAAAACACCACATCACAACTACAATTAAGACAAAAAAAAACAACAAAAACACAAAGACAAATGGACCGCAGGTGAGCCGCAGCTGCTAGGGCTGGAAGCGATGCCTGATGATTGCTCAAGCTGCTTCCTGACATGATGGAACTGAATTTTGAGTTGTGGTGACAAATGTTCGTTTCTTTGCAATACAGCATTAGTGTTGAAATCATGAAATAATGAATCACTTAAAATATTTATAGAAGCCCATCCTTTCCAGAATCTACCACAATTTCGCCAAGCAGTTGAAAAGATTTTAATCACTGAACTCTTATGCATGGATCTACTTTTCGTTCAAAAGTTTTCAATGCATTGCAAATCCTGGTATATTGGAATGAACTTGCTGACATATGATTGTCTGAATCTCAACCTGACAGAACATAGAATGCAGAAAGTGTAGGAAGGAACTGCGGATGCTGGTAACATAGAAACATAGAACACAGAAAAGTTAGAGGAACATAGGCTTGCGTGGGTTTTCTCTGAGATCTTCGGTTTCCTCCCACACTCCAAAGACGTACAGGTTTCTAGGTTCATTGGCATAAATGTAAATTGTCCCGAGTGTGTGTAGGATAGTGTTGATGTTCTGGGATCACTGGTCGGTGCGGACTCGGTGGGCCGAAGAGCCCGTTTCCGCGCTGTATCTCTAAACTAAAAAAAACTAAATAATGTATTCCAGGCACCTTCCACCTCGGTGTAAAACACATGCCATGCATAACTCCTTTACACTTTGCTCCTCTCATCTTAAAGCTATGCCCTCGAGTACTTGACATTTCCATCCCAGAAAATAGGTTCTGACTGTTTATGTTATCTATGCTTCTTATAATTTTACATACTTCTACCAGGATGATATATTTAGTTGATATTCCTGGCTTGAGTCATTACATAAGGTTGAAGCCAGTCTCTAAAGATCTGCAGTGCAAAAATGTCAAGTGTAGTGGGTAGCCAGAGGGTACATGTTGGAAGAACAATGAACTGGAGATAACCAGTGCTACTGGAACTGGGGGGGAGGAGGGGGGGGGGGGGGGGGGATGAACCTATAGTAATTTTACACCAATGGTTAACTGCTTAGTGATATCTGAAATTATTTCCTTTGGGGAAAGTGCTGACATCTATTGTGTTAAAACCACTTCAGTGCAAGTTGTGGAAAAAGCTGTCAACAGCAGAACGGTACACGGGCTGAATTCTTGTTTGCAGCCTTACTTTCTGGATACATGTAGAAATTAGGGATGGTACCACAAAAAATAAACTTTCAACCCAACCCGTTTGTGCTGGGGTTCATTCACATACTGGCCAACTGGAACTAATTCCAACCACAGAAGGGCACAAAGTTGGTACATTCTCCCTGTGACCGTGTGGGTTTTCTCCGGATGCTCCTCCCAAACACGTGGAAGTTTGTAGGTTAATCGGCTACAGTAAAATTCTCTAAACTACCCTAAAAAATTGTAAATTGTCCCTGGTGTATCGGAAAGTGTTAGTGTACGGGGTGATCCCTGGTCAGCGTGGACGCAGTGGGCTGAAGGTCCTGTTTCTGCACTGTATCTCTAAACTCTAAAGTGCAAAACTCATCTCGTCCATGCTGAACTGTGTGCACCCTGTTGTATTAACCCCATTGCCCAGCACTTGGTCTATAGTCTTCTGTACTTAAGTGACACATTCTGTAGTATTGTGACAGCAATGTGATAGTAATTGCATCATCTGGGGATCGTAACGAGATTTTCATCCGCAAACCTATCTATCTTATCTTGCACGTCCACATCCAAGTCATTCACGTATATTAGAAACAGCAAAGGTCCCAGCACAGATTCTTGTGGAACACCAGGAGGCACAGGAATTCAAAGACCAAAACAATCCCTTCCCCATCACCCTCTGTCTCCTACTGCCAAGCCTACACCTCCATTGTGTCCTCAGTCCTCCTCGGCCTCTGGCACTAACAATTTAGCACTAAATTGTCTGGCACTAACAATTTAGGTCCAATTTCCACTGTGACCTTTCTATTTGGGGGAAATTCACACAACTCCACCAAAGCTCAATGTAAGCTTGGAAAACAGTTCCTCGTCTTTCGTCAAGGCACATTGCAGCCATTGTGACTCAATAATAAATTCAACAATATCAGAGAACCGGACTTTCCTGTTTTGTGAGAACTTACCAGCTCTGACACAAAATCACACAGCTTAATTTCTCTCTCTCTCTCTGTCCACAGATGCTGCCTGACCTGCTGGGCATTTCCACCAATCTCCATTTTTTTTCTCTCCTGATTTCTGGGAACTGCTGTTCTCTGCTTCTCTCAACCACGGCACATCTTTTTGTTTTCTTCTTCTCTCTAATTGTCTTAATTCATTTGTCAATGAGACGATTCCAAAAAACATTGTGTCAACTGCATTACTGCACTACTAATGAGTCAATCTCACAGGGAGAGGTTGAGTAGGCTGGGTCTCTATTCCATGGAGCACAGGAGGATGAGTGGGGATCTCATAGAGGTGTACAAAATCATGAGAGGAATAGATCGGGTAGATGCACAGTCTGTTGCCCAGAGTAGGGGAATCAAGGACCAGAGGACATAGGTACAAGGTGAAGGGGAAAAGATTTAATAGGAATCCGAGGGGTAACTTTTTCACACAAAGGGTGGTGGGTGTATGGAACAAGTTGCCAGAGGGGGAAGTTGAGGATGGGACTATCCCATCATCTAAGAAACAGTTAGACAGGTACATGGATAGGCCAGGTTTGGAGGGATATGGACCAAGCGCAGGCATGTGGAACTAGTGTAGCTGGGACATTGTTGGCCGGTGTGGGCAAGTTGGGCCAAAGGGCTTGTTTCTACACAGTATGAGTCTATGACTCTATGACTCTATAGTCTGAGAGAGTCTCCACCCTATCTCAGACAATTCCTTTGTTCTGTTCAACTCTTCCTCTCACTGCAACTTATTTGTTTCCTCACTTCCCCATGTCTGATTAAGGGTCAGAAGATCATAAGTGATAGAAGTAGAATTAGGCCATTCGGCCCATGAAGTCTATTCTGCCATTCAATCATGGCTGATCAATCTCCTAACCCCATTCTCCTGCCTTCTTCCCATAACCTCTGATACCCATACTAATCAAGAATCTATTGATCTCTGCCTTAAATATATCCACTGACTTTGCCTCCACAGTCTTCTGTGGCAAAGAATTCCACAGATTCACCACCCACTGACTAAATAAATTAGTCATTGATTTAACACATTAATTCTACAGATGCTAGAAGCAGACTGCTGGAGAAACTCAATGGGTCAGGCAACATCAGTGGAGAAATGAACAGATAACATTCCTGGTCGAGACCTTCAGATTTAAGGTACCAGCATATGCTGTGTCTGAGACATAATGTATATAAACAATATACAGGTCGTGATCTAAGCAGAAAGATATCAGCGGGTCAGGCAGCTTCTCTGGAGAAAAGGAATAGGTGACATTTTGGGTCAAGGGACCTCCTCCATCAGTCAGGGGAGAAGGAAACTAGAGGTATGAAAAGGTACAGAATAAATCAAAGCTGGCACCAATGGCCACGGAATCCACAATGGTTCATTGTTGGCTGTGGGGGAGGTGATACGAACAGTGAAACTCGCAAGATGACTAGATGGGGGGAGGGACGGAGAGAGAGAGAATCTAAGCAAGGTTTGTAGAAATGCAGTTTAACTCTTCCCTTCTCCTGCTGTCCTCCAGGTATAAGCCTTTTTGTTTACATTAAAAGTTGTTGAAAGCAAAAGATGTTCTCAAATTTCTTGTGTGCTGAGATGTGGGAGTGAACATTATTTTAAAATATGTTCAGCCAAGCGAGGTGTAATGCAGGCAACCGTAAAATGTAATATATATTACCAAGGAGATGATTTAATAACATTGCTATTTGTTCCGCATTAACATAAGTGATGTTAAAGTCTAAGCTTGGACGTTGTACAAGTCTTCACTTTGTGCATTACTTACAGCACTCATAACTTCATCTTTATAATCAACTTCTATTTTCAATTGGGAAGGAGTAATCTTCTTTATAATGGTTATTAGTGTCTTTGATTTAGTCAGAGAGTCATACAGCATGGAAAAAGGCCCATTGGCCCAACATGCCCACGTCGACCAAGATGCTGCATACACACTAGTCCCACCAGCCTGCCCATATCCCACTAAACCTATCCTATCCATGTACCTGTTCAAATGTTTTTTAAATGCTAAGATAGAACCTGCCACAACAACCTCTTCTGGCAGCTTGCTCCATATACCTACCACATTTTATGTAAAAAAATAGGTTCCTATCAAGTCTTTCCTCCCTCACCTTAAGCCTATGTCCTATGGTTCTTGATTCCCCTACTCTGGGCAAGAGACTCTGAGCGTCGACCCAAACTATTCCTCTCATGATTTTGTACACCTCTATAAGATCACCCCTTATCCTCCTGCACTCCAATGAATAGAGTCCTAGCCTGCTCAACCTCTCCCTATAGCAGGCCCTCCAGTCCTAGCAACATCCTCATAAATCTTCTCTGCACCCTTCCCAGCTTGACAAAATCTTTCCTATAACATGGTGCCCAAAACTGAACCCAACACTCTTAAATGTGGCCTCACCAACATCTTATACAACTGTAACATGACCTCCCAACTTCTATACTCCATGCTCTGACTGATGAAGGCCAATGTGCCAAAAGCCTTTTTGACCACCCTATCAACATGCGATGCCACTTTCATTAAAACTACGTACCTATAATCTCCCTGGTACCTTGATTTCCCCACTCGGGGTAAAAAACTGTATTTACGCTATTTATTCAAAGCAACAGCAGGACTGAGAACAATGAGACAATATTGAGCAAGAAGATATTCAGGGTGGTGGTCTTTTATTTTACAGTAAAGGTAAAAATATACATTCTTTCAAGTCGATTATATTGATAAAATGATGTTATATTTCATTATGTATATTATTGTATTATATATTAAATATTATTATATATTATGATGTTATATATGTTATGATTTTATATTCATAAAATTATAGTCATAAAAATATGAGAGTCTACTACACAATTCTCAACATGTGGAGCAGCTGACTGGGCATTAATATAGCTGATGTTGACTTCCAAAAAAATATATTGAGTCTGCTTGCTGTTTGGATAGTTATAGTCCTCTTGCGGTTTCTCGATTATTCTCAGCCAGAGAACCTCCTCCACATAATAACTATTGAACCACAGGAAATGCTCAGCTCTGTCGCCAGCATAGTTTAATAGGTTTAGCGATGCAAACCCAGACTTCTGTTGCAGTATTTCAATGACGATTGGGCAACAGCAGTCCACTTGAGTCACAACAGCCAGAGGCGGTGCTGGCTCGAAGGGCTGAATGGCCTACTCCTGCACCTATTGTCTATTGTCTATTGTTTATTGTCTATTCCCTCCGCATCGTGATGTGATTCACAATGGAAAATTTTCATCAGACACTTCACCACACCTGCATTACTGGAAAATACAGACGCTGTGAAACAATTATAACACATACACCACTTAGGAGAACAGGTCACAGGAGGCAATTAAATTTGAAACATTAATTTTCCTAGTTTTTTTTCTCTTGTAAGGTCCAAACATGTTTCAATTCCTAAAAGAATTAGCTGCAGCACTTTAATACAAACTAATACCCCCTATGATGACATCCTAGATGACTGCATCTAATAATTTTCATCAAGGGAAGAACAAGCCACAAACCTCCAACATTTGGACTACATACTTATAATAAGTGCAAAGAACACACAGAATTTACAGGAAACATTATTTTATCAAATCTTTATTGGTATATGTGAGAAAGGTGTCACTGAAAGGAAGACTGACTGCTGGACATGCATCAGAGATAGAGTAGATTTCACACCACAAGACTGATCTGAAGCTAATCCAAATTGCCAGTCTCAGTGGCTTAGAATGTCTCAACAAAGATCCAAGTTTGGAAAATAAGAGGACTATTCTGAGATTGGTTCACAGTGAAGCATTACAGAACATTTCATTGATTTAACTGAAGATGAGGACTATTGTTCACATGTGTAGGAAGGAACTACAGATGCTGGTTTAAACTGAAGATCGATACAAAATGCTGGAGTAACTCAGTGGGTCAGACAGCATCTCTGGTGAAAAGGAATAGGTGACGTTTTGGGTTGAGACCCTTCTTCAGACCATTCTGTGTTACTCTCAAAGAGACTACTGGTTTCTGACAAATGTTAACCTTTGCTGAAACCAATGCAGGAATGCTTGAGAGAGCAAGATATATCAGATACTTAAATAAGGAGTAAACAAGAAACTGCTGAATAAACTGCAGAATCTGCAGAGGTAAGGAAGAGTCAGTGTTTTGAGTTGTGACCCTCTATCGGGATTGAGAGTGTAGAGAGAAGTTAGCTGGTACTTGGAAGTGATAGGAAGAGGTAAGAGAGAGGCTGGGAGTGATAGATGGAACTGGGTAAAGGAGGGATGATAGGTAGATGGGACCAGCTGGAGGAGAGGACAAGAAACGTGAATCAGGGAAATCTGAGATGCAAGGCTGGTATGGTGGATTATGCGATGAGCTCAATGCTGAGTCGTGCCTTTGGCCTTCTAAGCTGTTCCAACGAAGTTAGGCATGAGTTAGAGGAACTACAGCTCATCTTTCAACTCAACAATGAATTCAACTGTCTTAGATAAACAGCCATTGAAGCCTTGTCTCTCACGTTTCTAGCAGTCATTATTTTATCTCTCTCTTCTGGCTGATTTCAGACTCCGTTTGTCTCCTCCTATTTATACTGTTTACACCTCCTCCATGGACAGCCTTGTTACCTGATAGTTTTGGCTACTCACCTTCAGTCCCACCGCCACTGTGTCATTCCACCCCTCCTGAACTCTTCTTTGCTATGTCTGCTTCTTCCCCGTCAACCAACCTAAAGTTTTTGAGATACAGCATGGAAACAGACCCTTCAGCCCAGCAAGTCACGCCGACTATTGACCTTCCATTCACTCGAGTTCTGTTATCCCACCTTCGCACCCACTCCCCACACACGAGGAGCAATTTTACAGTTCGATTAACCAACAAACATCACACTTTGGGATCTGGGAGGTAACCAAAGCACTCAAGGAAAACCCACATGGCCACAGGAAGAACATGCAAACTTGATACAGAAAGCTCCCGAGATCAGGATCGAACCCAGGTCTCTCACGCTGTGATAGTACAGCTCTACCAGCTGCACCACTGTGCTGACTTATAACTTTGCTAACTATTTCTAACTTTTTCCAGATATGATTAAACATTAAATCAATTTTTCTCTCACCACAGGCGTTGCGTTCTATATGGGTTTTTTATTTCAGGTTCCCAGCATCTGCTATTTCACATTTTCTGCTTATACAGTATATATATAAAATCAGATATAGAAATATATATATATATATATATATATATATATATATATATATATATATATATATATATATATATATATATATTTAATCAGTTAATTTTATGTGTAATTTTTTTTTTTGTTGCTGTGATCTGGCTGAATATTGACAACTGGAGACCTTGCACCAGAGCAGATTTACATTAAGTTCATGTTCACAAGTTATAGGAGTAGAATTAGGCCATTCAGCCCGTCGAGTCTACTCCGACATTCAATCATGGCTGATCTCTGCCTCCTAATCCCATTCTCCTGGCTTCTCCCCATAACCCTCGTACCCATTCAAACCAATAATTTGTCTATCTCTGCCTTAAAAATATCCACTGACTTGGCCACCACAGCCCTCTGGGCCAATGAGTTCCACAGATGAACTATCCTCTGACTAAAGAGGTTCCTCCTCACCTCTTTTCCAAAACAGAGATTTCATTAGGTTCATTAGGCTTTCATCTGGTTACAAGTTGCACAAGTGCAAATGCGGAAAATGACGTGTCGTGCAGACAAATATGGGGCAGCAGCAAAATGGATTAGCATCCTATTCCCAGCCTGTGCTTGCAACAATTGTGTATCAGGAGTTAAGCCACTTGCCTGAAAGACAAACCCTGGTGGGTTGAAACTGGAAACTGGAAATGCCATCGTGAACACCTGACTATTTTGGGACATGTCTTACGCGCAGCCGTTATTTGCAGCAGTCGGAGGGATATTTATGTCTCTCTGCCCAGTGGAGACCCTAATCAACAATATAGAATGGCAGCTGTAACCTTTAAAAAGTATTGGAGGGTTCATGCAGCTTTACAAAACAAGGTAAACGTCAAACCTGCTGGTTCACCCTATGGGCCAAATATTTTCCTTATTTGATCACTTGTGCATTATTTTCTTACAGAGAAGAGCTGCTTCGTCTCCCTGGATAATTAAACAGAACATGTATTAAAAGGTAAGGCCATTGGAAAAGATGTTTCACAGATTAGAAGTACAATATTCATCGTCCAATGCTCAAGTAGCACATTAGAAGATAGACACAAAACGCTGGTGTAACTCAGCAGGTCTGACAGCATCTCTGGAGGAAAGGAATAGGCGACGTTTCGGGTCGAGACCCTTCTTCAGACTGAGAGTCGGGGGGGGGGGGGGGGGGGAAGGGAAATGAGAGATATAGACAGTGATTTAGAGAGATATAGAACAAATGAATGAAAGATATGCAAAAAAAGTAATGATGATAAAGGAGACAATAGACAATAGACAATAGGTGCAGGAGTAGGCCATTCAGCCCTTCGAGCCAGCACCGCCATTCAATGCGATCATGGCTGATCACTCTCAATCAGTACCCCGTTCCTGCCTTCTCCCCATACCCCCTCACTCCGCTATCCTTAAGAGCTCTATCCAGCTCTCTCTTGAAAGCATCCAACGAACTGGCCTCCACTGCCTTCTGAGGCAGAGAATTCCACACCTTCACCACTCTCTGACTGAAAAAGTTCTTCCTCATCTCCGTTCTAAATGGCCTACCCCTTATTCTTAAACTGTGGCCCCTTGTTCTGGACTCCCCCAACATTGGGAACATGTTTCCTGCCTCTAATGTGTCCAATCCCCTAATTATCTTATATGTTTTAATAAGATCCCCCCTCATCCTTCTAAATTCCAGTGTATACAAGCCTAATTGCTCCAGCCTTTCAACATACGACAGTCCCTCCATTCCGGGAATTAACCTAGTGAACCTACGCTGCACGCCCTCAATAGCAAGAATATCCTTCCTCAAATTTGGAGACCAAAACTGCACACAGTACTCCAGGTGCGGTCTCACCAGGGCCCGGTACAACTGTAGAAGGACCTCTTTGCTCCTATACTCAACTCCTCTTGTTATGACGGCCAACATTCCATTGGCTTTCTTCATTGCCTGCTGTACCTGCATGCTTCCTTTCAGTGACTGATGCACTAGGACACCCAGATCTCGTTGAACATCCCCTCTTCCTAACTTGACACCATTCAGATAATAATCTGCCTTTCTATTCTTACTTCCAAAGTGAATAACCTCACACTTATCTACATTAAACTGCATCTGCCATGTATCCGCCCACTCACACAACCTGTCCAAGTCACCCTGCAGCCTTATTGCATCTTCCACACAATTCACACTACCCCCCACCTTAGTATCATCTGCAACAGGCCATTGTTAGCTGTGGAGCAGGTGAAAACGAGCTGTGGACAATGAGACTCTGCGTCTGCCAACCTTATCAAGTAAACAAAACCTTATCATGTAAATAAAAGTAAACAAAACCCTGAAGTCACAATGGACACATAGTGTAATCTGAGTGACAGGCTGTTTTAAATCATTTGACATTGGAATATGCAGGTCCATGGAAATCAATCAGGTTATGCTAAAACTTAATAAATGTGTCTTTCATTTTAGAACGGCCTGGAAAAGTATGCAAATTCTGCATGTTCTTGTTGTGATGGATAGCTTAACAAGACAAATAATAAGAAATAGGAGTCTTTGAACACACATGGGTGACCAATGGGCAGCTTTTGAGCAGGCTCTCGGTGTCACCACGACTTCACTGCTCACTGGCTGCTGGTCTGACACATTCTTCCCCACCACAACTCTCTTTCCGATGATAAAATTAGAATCTGTAGGAAGGAACTGCAGATGCTGGTTTACACTGCACATGGACACAAAATGTTGGAGCAAAGCAGCTGGTCCGGCAGCATTGCTGGAGAAAAGGAATTGGTGACGTTTCAGGTCGGGTCAGGTCGGTTCCAACCCAAAACGTCACCTATCCCTTTTCTCCAAAGATGCTGCCTGACCCACTGAGTCACTCCAGAATTTTGTGTCCATCTTTGATAGAATTAGAAGCTGATTCTAGAAATGCGAATCATTTGTCATCTCTAAGTTGCCATTCAAGGTTTATCAGAACGCTGCCTGGATTTTATCAAAATACTGCCTGGGCTAGAGAGTCTAAACCATGAGGGGAGGAGGTGGACAGACCAGGATTGTTTCATATGCCTATCTAATAACCTCTTAAACACTACTCTCTTCTTCCAACATCCCCAGCAGTTAGGCCTTAATTGCAAAATGCTGGAGGAACTCAGCAGGTCAGGCAGCATCTCGGGAGAGAAGGAATGGGTGACGTTTCGGGTCTCCCGAGATGCTGCCTGACCTGCTGAGTTACTCCAGCATTTTGTGAATAAATACCTTCGATTTGTACCAGCATCTGCAGTTATTTTCTTATAGGCCTTAATTGCACTCAGTTACATTGGTTAGGCTACATTAGAGAGACACCAAGTGCTGGAGTAACTCGGCGGGTCAGGCAGCATCCCTGGAGAAAAGGAGCAGGTGATGCTTCAGGCTGGAACCCTTCTTCAGACTGAAAGTCACCACCAGGGACTTTGCTCTGTCATGGGAAGAGATTAACAATTAACTGAGGAAAAGATTCAAGGATGTGTTCAAAGCATCCTTGAGAAGATATATCATCCCCACTGACTGCGGGTCAATCCCTGGAGCGTGATCCTTCAAAGTGGATAAAGAGTGTCTGGGATAATGATACTGAGAAGCTCGACCATGAGTCTGGAGCACACTGATGATCAGCATTTGTGGCTTCCCATGCTACCAACTGCCCATCGTGTTGGGAACGTCCTGCCCCATATGTGGAAGATTCTGCAGTGCCCACTCTACCCTCACTCACCATCTCATAACCCACAGAAACTGAGTGGAAGCAAGTCATCCTCGATCCCGAGGGACCACCCAACAAGGAGTAGACAACCAGTCCAAGGCTGTGATGGGGATGAGGAGGAAATATCTGCTTCAGTGGATTGATTCTGAATATACCTTGTTGGAGTCACATCCCCTGCAGCTGGCTTTTACAAGCTTGGATCCAGATCCAGCTCTGAAACCATTCAGCTTTACTTGATCAGGATTTTTTTCAGATACATAGATTTCTGTTTGTTGAAATAAATCCCAACCTATTTGCTTCAGAATTTTCAGCCAGGTGTTCTGTGTAGTTTGGAAACCTTCCCATAATGGCATTCATATCTCAGCTACAGAGACAATAAATGTGCCTTTGTATATATTCATAACTTATATATTACTTATTAAGCTCCAACTTCAACCAATATATTCGGCTGAAAAAACAGCGAGGAACATTTAGCACTTTCTAGCACGTGTAGGAAGGAAGTGAGGGTGCTGGTTTATACTGAAGATAGACACAAAGTGCTGGAGTAAGTCAACAGGTCATGCAGCATCTCTGGAGAAAAGGAAAGGGTGACATTTTGTGTTGGAACCCTTCTTCGGACTGTCTTTCTGTTTATTTAACACTGCCCATTTTGAATTGAAAAGTACAAATGTAAATGAACACAGATGGCTGGATAATGTCTGTCCTTTTAACTGCTTACTCCTGCGTGCTTGTCCACACATGTGATCCTTAGCTGGAGTTGGCCACAAATTCTCCTTATAGTAACGCCCCATGTGACCAATGACTCACAGCCGAGTCGATGAGGTATATATTCACAAACATCATATCTAATGCCAGACGTCCACATGGGTTATTTGTTCAGGTCTCATGGTCTGACTCAACTGCACATGATGTCTGCTTGTCTAGCCAGTGTCAAGTTTCATTTCCCTCTGAGTATTATGTATTTTTGTAATCCATTGTAGCTATTTCCCAGATGCTATTTAACAGATTAAAACAAAATGAGGCAACCTATCTTGCTGAGTGTAAATCGTTTTAGAATATCCCAGGGTGGGGGTGAAATTTATGGGTCAGTGGAATTGGGAACCTGAGTCTAACAATCTTTCACCTTTAATTCATAAGGACTGAGCAAAGGGAATTTTGGATTGTTAGACAGGTTCCCAATGAGGCAGAATGAATTTCCAAAACACAATGGGGAGGAGATACTGTAACTGGATTAGTTTCTTGGCATGTTTAAAGTAGTTGTTACAACATTCTGAACATTTTACTTTTTTTCTCATTCTTCTCTCCACACCCTGCCCTCTCTGACTGCTTTGATGTCTTTCCAGGTTAAGTACTTGGTTGGTACAATTCCCAGAGAAATTCACCTAGGTAGCTATTTTTTATCAGTGTTTGGCGATGTTGCTATTCAACTACGTGATTGATTGAAATTGAAACACGCAGCATATAAACAGGCCCTTTTGCCACTCGGTGTCCCTGCCGAACATCGACCACCCGTTCACACGGGTTCTGTTATCCCATTTTCTCTTCCAGTCCCGACATGCCAGGGGGGACAATTAACCTGTAAACCCACATGATTTTGGAACATGGGAGGAAACTGGAGGACCCAGAGGAAACCCACGTGGTCACTGTAGAACATACAAACTCCACAAGGACAAGGCCCAAGGTCAGGATCGAACCAGGATCTCTGGCGCTGTGAGGCAATAACTCTACCAGCAGTGCCACTGCGCTGTCCTAATAATCATTAGCTGAACCATATCACACACACTGGAAAGAAGATCCCATGCAACCAAAAAATCCTATTCAAGTCTGAATTACAATAACATAACAACAGAAATATTAAATAATTCATTCCAGTTCTAGGAAATGCAACCAAATGTCCACTCCTTGCAGTGGTCCCCTTTCAAGAGCAGTAAAAAGTTATAAGCTTATTTCTGCGTCCAAGGTCAGGATCAAACCCGAGTCTACGGCGCTGTAAGGACACAACTCTACCAGCTGTGCCACTGTGTCGCCCTACGTGAGGCATCAAAGTTAAGTCTACTCTCCAACTGACTCTTTGGAATTCCAGAAGAGATTGAACCAAGAGCAGCAGAATAGGTAATAGAATTAAATAATTATACAGCATGGAAACAGGCCATTCTACCAACTTGTCCAATGGTTCAATGGTTCTCTATTGTCATGTATGCACAGCGCGGTGAAATTCTTTTGCACAACCCACAAATGCACATTCACCATATCTTGGCATCATTTACAAAGGAAAAAAACAGTACAATGTCCGGTCCACATCATAATAATAATAATAATAATAATAATAATAATAATAATAATAATAATAATAATAATAATAATAATAATAATAATAATAATAATAATAATAATAATAATAATAATAATAATAATAATAATAATAATAATAATAATAATAATAATAATAATAATAATAATAATAATAATAATAATAATAATAATGTGGCGGCTCGCAAGGGTCGGGCCATACTACTACCGACCCCTCGGCACGGGAATGGACCAGTCCCGGGAGGCGGTCCTGGACTCAGGTATATAAGGACAAGGTTTGGGCGCCAAGCCATTCCGGCAGACTAGACCCGTCTGAGACCCACGATACAATAAAATATACCTTCCCGAAATACCTGGCTCCTTGCCTTTATCGACGCGCTACAATAATAATAATAATAATAATAACAATAACAATAACAATAACAATAATAATATATAAGGAATAAAGGAATATATTATATTATTATAATAATAATAATAATAATAATTATTATTATAATAATATAATATATTCCTTTATTCGTTCCACACTGGGGGAATTTACAGTGTTACAGCAGCAAAGTGGATAGCAAGAGATCATTCATTATAAATAAAAGTATAGAGAAGGATAAATTGTCATCAGTTTACTGTGAATTCCTGTTGATACGTCTGCTGGGAGTACTGGTGCGCCACTGATTCAGGTAAGCCAAAGTAAGCCCCAGGCTGCTGCAGACCCACGACCCATGATCCTCTCCTCTGCCGACTGCCTGTGTGGCCCGGGGGTGTGGCTACTGCAGCTGGCTTTGAAGGTGTTCACATAGAGCAGTGGGCACCCTTCCACATTGGTCCCATCTCCAAGCACCTGGTCCATAACCTTCTGTGCCGAAGCAATTCAAGTTTGCATCCAGACACTTTTTTAAATGTACTCAGCAATCCATCTTCAACCACTCTCTCAGGCAGTCATTCCAGGTACCAGTCTTGGGTGAAGAACGTTCCCCTATATCCCCTCCAAATCTCTTTCTCTTACTATAGCAGTAAACAACACTTTAACTGCTTAGTCCTGCGTGCTTGTAAGTTCCTCTTACTACTTCTGTCCTCTACTTTAATCTGATATGGGGAAATGTTTCCTGCAGTCTACCTTGTCTGTCCCCTTCATAATTTTATATTCAACTATAACTGCTCTGCAATGGACGCAGAAAATTGATCATTTTCCAATGTTCAATAGATTCAGGATCAGTACCTGTGGATTGGAGCGTAGCGAGTTATCCCAATTTTCAAGAAAAGAGCGAGAGAGAAAACAGGGAATTATAGACCAGTTAGCCTGACATCGGTGGTGGGGAAGATGCTGGAGTCAATTATTAAAGAGGTCATAATGGCGCATTTGGATAGCAGTAAAAGGATTGGTCCAAGTCAGCATGGATTTATGAAGGGAAAATCCTGTTTGACTAATCTTCTGGAATTTTTTGAGGATGTGACAAGTAAAATGGATGAAGGAGAGCCAGTGGATATAGTGTATTTAGACTTTCAGAAAGCCTTTGATCAGATACCACAAGGGAGGTTGGTGAGCAAATTAGAGCACATGGTATTGGGGGCAGGGTATCGATATGAATAGAGAATTGGTTGCAGACAGGAAGCAAAGAGTAGGAATAAATGGGCCCTTTTCAGAATGGTAGGCAATGGCGAGTGGAGTGCCGCAAGGCTCGCTGCTGGGCCCGCAACTATTTACAATATATATTAATGATTTGGATGATGGAATTAGAAGAAACACAAACAAGTTTGCGGATGACAGAAAGCTGGCTGGCAGTGTGAACTGCGAAGAGGATGTTAGGAGGTTGCAGGGTGACTTGGACAGGTTGAGTGAGTGGGCAGATGCATGGTAGATGCCGTATAATGTAGATAAATGTGAGGTTATCCACTTTGGCGGCAAAAATAGGGAGGCAGATTATTATCTCAATGCTGTCAGATTAGGTAAAGGGGAAGTGCAATGAGACCTTGGTGTCCTTGTACACCAGTCACTGAAAGTAAGTGTGCAGGTACAGCAGGCAGTGAAGAAAGCTAATGGCATGTTGGCCTTCATAACGAGAGGATTTGAGTTCAAGAGCAAAGAAGTTCTTTGGTGAGACCACATCTGGAGTATTGTGTGCAGTTTTGGTCTCCTAATTTGAGGAAGGACATCCTTGCTATTGAGGCAGTGCAGCATAGGTTCATGAGGTTAATCCCTGGGATGGAGGGACTGTCATATGAGGAAAGATTGGAAAGACTAGGCTTGTATTCACTGGAGTTTAGAAGGATGAGAGGGGACCTTATAGAGACGTATAAAATTATAAAAGGACTAGCTAGATGCAGGAAAAATGTTCCCAATGTTGGGGGAGTCCGGAACCAGGGGACACAGTCTAAGAATAAAGGGGAGGCCATTTAAAACTGAGGTGAGAAGAAACGTTTTCAGCCAGAAAGTTGTGAATTTGGTGGAATTCTCTGCCACAGAAGGCAGTGGAAGCCAATTCACTGGATGAATTTAAAAGAAAGTTAGATACTCTAGGGGCTCATGGAATCAAGGGATATGGGGAGAAAGCACGCACAGGTTACTGATTGTAGATGATCAGCCATGATCACAATGAATGACAGTGCTGGCTCAAAGGGTAAAATGGCCTCCTGCACCTATTTTCTATGTTTCTATATTTTCTATGTTTGACCTGGTCCACTTCTCTCTACATAACCGAACAGCTCCACGCTAGATACCAACCTATGGTATTGCCTCTGCACCCTCTCCAATGCTATCACATCCTTCCTGTAACATGGTGATCAAAAATGGGCACAAATACTCCAGCTAACATCTGACCAAGGTTTCATAAAGTTGGAGCATAACCTCACTATTCAGTGCTCTGACTAACAAAGGTCAGTATCCTCATGCCTTCCTAATCACATTATCTATCTGTATTTGCACCTTCAAAGATCTATGGATATACACTGCATGGTTCCTATTCATGGGGTATGAATTAATCTCATTAGCTCTCCCAAAATGTTCCGCCTCACATTTGTCAGGATTAAGCTCCATTTGCCACTTGCCTGCCCATGGCCCTATACCAATATCTTTACCCACCATACCATCAAGAACTCCAACATATGCATCATCCATGGACCCCTATGTCCACATCTAAGCCATTCACGTACATGACAAAATGCAAGGGTCCCAGCACTGATCCTTGTTGGACTTCATGATTCACAGGGATAGAATCACATAAATAATCCTCTTCCACCATCCTCTATCTCCAATTGCTAAGCCAGTTCTGGATTCAATTTGCGATCGTATCCTGGGTCCCAGGGTTCTTAATTTATTGAATCAATCAATCGTCCAGTTGGGACCTTGTCAGAAGCCTAACAAGAAGTCCATGTAAATCACATCTGCTGCCCTCATTGATAAATTTAATTAAATATTTAAAAAATATTTCAATCAAATGGGTCAGACAAGAACTGCCCTTGTCGGCTGTCTCTGATTACTCACTCCCTTTCCATGTGATCATTACATTGATGGTTCAATTGTCACTTATGCACTACACAGTGACATTCTTGTACCTGTTGTCATATTTTGGCGCCTTTTACAAAAGAAAAAAAAGATGACCAAACCTTTCTCTCTCATAATTTTTCATTTTCCTTAGATCCTAGGGTTCATGTCTTAACTTCATTGTTCCTCCCAAAGTGCAATAACTCAATTTGTACATTGCAGGTTCATAGGAGCGATGCTTGAATGCGTAAATAAAACCAGACAAGGCTCTGAAGAAGCGTCTCGACCCAAAACGTCACCTGTTCCTTTTCTCCAGAGATAACAGAACCGCTAAGTTACTCCAGCTTTTTGTGTCTATCTTCAGACAAGGTTAGAAATGCTCAGCTGTCCAGTTAAGCAAAATAGTTTGAACATTTTTAATCTTTCTGGGTAAAGACTGTTGACTTGAAATGTTAACTCTGTTTCTTTCTCCACAGCGCTGCCCTCATACTGAGAATTTCCATCATCTTCTGTGTTGATTTCAGAAAGCTTGGTTAATTGCTCCCTCCTTGGAGGCACCACTCTGTGCTATGGCAGCTTGTTAAGCGTTCACTTTGATAAGTTGCCATAGCATCAGAGTGGTGCACTTAATAGAGTCACTGTCTCACACCTCCAATGACTCGGAATTAATCCTGGCCTCTGACGAAAGACCACTTCTTCCCTGTGACCAGATGTGTATCCCTTGGTTGCTCCAGTTGAGTTGAGTTGAGTTGAGTTGAATTGAGTACCGTTGAGTTTAGTTTATTGTCACATGTTCCAAGCTACAGTGAAAAGCTTTTGTTGCGTGCTAACCAGTCAGCGGAAGGACAATGCATGATTACAATCGAGCTATCCAAGTGTACAGATACATGGTAAAGGGAATAATGTGAATAACAGTTAGTGCGAGATAAAGTCCAGTAAAGTCCAATCAAAGATAGTGCAATGAAGTAGATAGTAGCTCATCCAAAGAGGCTCAGGTTGGTAGGTTAATTAGCCACTGGTAAATTGTCCCTGACGTGTGGATGGGTGGTTGATGGGATTGTGGGGAAAATAGATTACTGGGAAAATCAAAGGGGATTGGGCTTGTTTTGTGAACTAGCATAGACTTAACAGGCTGAAATGGCCTCTCGTCATGCAGTGAGGAAACACAAAATTGTACGGGCACAGCAGGGACCAATACACTGGCATGATCACCACCATCAGAAGTGAAGGGTAGACAGGCAGGAAAATAATATACTCCTTTAAATTCAGGTACCTATTACTTTCTCAGCACCTGTTTTTGTTCATGTTAAAAACACATCATTGTCAAACAATATAAAGGGCCAGTTAATGCTCACCGATTAAACAGGACCATAGAAGTTATTGTTTGTCATCATGACTGATCTTATATTGAAGCAAGAGGAATAGAGAGACAAGGCTATAACTACACTCTGCACCACTGGCCATCAGATAAAACAGTGCATGTTCATTTAAACAAAACCCACTGTAGGCATTGATGAAATCCCCACTCTGATGTTGACGTTCAATCAAGCTACAATTAGGGTTTAGCATTTTTTGTTACAGTTCCACTGATAAGGCGCCATTTGTTGACTATTCCTGATTGCTCTGAAAAGATAAAGCAGTTTGATACAATTATGTTGACCCGTTTTAGAAAGCGCTTCTAAATAATCCAATCCGAGTTGGACTGGTGTCGCACACAGATGTCACTAACAAACCAGTTAACTATTTAGAGCATGTTGACGGGGAATTAATGGGCACATGAGGGAGAATAAATTGGAAGGGAAGGAAACGGTGAAGGTGACAGTGATGGGAACAGAGACAAACATGGAGATGGAGGCAGGAAGGGGACGGGCACGGGGATAGCGAACGAGATGTTGATGGGGTCAGGGACGGAGATGGGGATGAGGACTGGGACGGGGTCAGGGAAGGAGGCAGGGATGGAGATTGGGACCTTTGGGATTGCTCTGCTGGATGCTGGCATGGGAGATGATGGGCAGAATAGCCTCTTCAGATTGACAAGCTTTAGCAAAGAGCAAACATATTCTCAAAAAGCGTTCCATGCGACCTAAAATAACAAAGTAAGCAAACAATTTTCACTATCAGATTGGATAACTAATTTAGCAGAACTGTAGATTGTATAGGAGGAAATTGATGTGGGTAAAATAACTCTGAGCATAAATGGATGCGTGAAGTTAGGGAAAGTAAAGCATTTACTGCTACAGATTGGGGGACATGGTATCGGATATCTCCTCACTGTGTGTGTTTGTGACTCAATGTTCTTGGCGTTCTGTCCCCAGGAAGCTGGGTAGAAACACACCTTTGTGTAAAACAAGACATTGCCTCCATCTCCCTTCTCATCGCCGCCCCTATCCTGAAATAAAATGCGCCGCACAGACATAACACTGCATGCTTTCCAGCTCATCGGGGCTATTGATGGCATAGTGTGCGACTGGCTTGGGAAGCTTACAGAGGTGGTAGGTCACACATTGTTGCCAGATCAAAGAGAAGGCGGTTGACCCTGTGGAACCAGCACCTGGTGATACGCTGTTACAGTGTACACCAGCCCAGCTCCCAGCTGCTTGACCCACTTCAAGGCATGAGCTTTAGCTGTGATTTAAAAAAACTTTTTATGGGGAAACCTCCTTTGAATGTTCTCAAAAACAAGCCGAACAAAGCAAACCAATTGAAACCTTTCCTAATATGCCTGCTAAAGGTACGCCAGCTACATCATTTCCAGATCAAACAATCTGAAGAAGGGTTCCGACCCGAAACATCACCTATTCCTTTTCTCCAGAGATGCTTAGTTACTCCAGTGTTTTGTGTCTATCTTCGGTGTAAACCCGTATCTGCGGTTAATATCCCTCAATCATATCCACTCTTGACCTGGTCCACTTCTCTCCACATAATGTCCTACACAATCTGCTTTCTTTACTTGACTACCTGTCAAGTGTATATACACGGTATCAAATAATCCATGAGAAATTATAACCCATGTGTGGAAAGATTCACCAGAGTTGTAGAGGAAAAAAAAAATCTCTTCTCAAGCCTGTGTTCTGGTGGGGAATTTGCACAAGTGCAAGAGGGCATATCAGCCACAGTTCCTCATTGCTGTTGCTGCTGGAAGGGATACGCGTGGTCATTAGATGTGGACAACTTTGGTCGGCATGGCAAAGTCCCAACAGCATAGTTACCAACTGCTTGCATTTATACGGTGCCTTTAATGTAGCAAAGCACCTAGAGGTGCCTCACTGGAGCAAAGCTGACCACACACAGCATAAAAGTGAAACCAGGAAAGGTAAAGCAATGGAGGTTTTAAGCAGATCAAAGGAAAAATAGAGCTGTTTATAAATAGGCAGGTAAGCCACACACACACACAAACGCGCATGCACACACACACGCACATGTGTACACACACATGCACATGCATGTGTTTATACTCACACACACGCACGCACACACACACACACACACACACATACAGTCACGCAAGCCTCTTTCAGGTTTCTACGCACACAAAAGTGGAGGATTGAGTGAGGATCTAAGAAAATCTAGCAGAAAGGATAAAAGTATTGTGACTTTAGTTGAGAGAGTTGAGAGAGTCTATGTAAGGTTTATTCTGTTATTATCTGGGGTGGAGTTTGCTCTGTGGATGCCCTGGGAAGCTGCCATGTGTGGGAATTGGACCCTCCTCAGCGTACATTCACGTGGGAGTGGGAGTCTCACTTCTACAGATGTGCCATGGAAAGCATTTCATTGAGATGCATCACAGCATGGTTATGGAGCAACTCCATTCAAGTCTGCAAGAAATTGCAAAGAATCATGGCTCTGCCCAGACCATCACACAAATCAACATCCCTTCTATTGTCTCAATCTGCACTTCACATTGCCTCAGCAAGGCCACCAGCATAATCTCACCCCGGTTGGTTTGTGTGATGGTCTGGGCTGTGTCTACAATTCGCTGCCATTTCTTGTGGTCTTGGATACAGCTGTTCCAAACCAAGCTGTGATGCATCCTGATAAAATGCTTTCTACGGTGCATCTGTAAACGTTGGTGAGGGTTGTTGGGTTGGTGAGGGTTGTTGGGTTGGTGAGGGTTGTTGGGTTGGTGAGGGTTGTTGGGTTGGTGAGGGTTGTTGGGTTGGTGAGGGTTGTTGGGTTGGTGAGGGTTGTTGGGTTGGTGAGGGTTGCTAAACTTCCTAAGCCTTCTGAGGAAGTAATTTGCTTGATTATTTCACTTTGCTTTCAGCACATTAGCCTTCATCTACCAGAGTATTGAGTAAAGATGTTGGGAGGTCATGGTGCAGTTATATAAGATGTTGGTGATGTCACATTTAGAGTATTGTGTTCAGTTTAGGGCCGAATGTTATAGGTAAAGATGTTGTCAAGCTGGAAAGGGTGCAGGTAAGATTTGCGAGGTTGTTTCCAGAACTCGAGGGCCTGAGCTATAGGGAGAGGTTGAGCAGGCTAGGACTCTATTCCTTATCGAGCGCAGGAGCATGAGGGATGATCTAAAAGACATGTACAAAATCATGAGAAGAACAGATTGGGTAAAAGCACATTTTTGCTCAGAGTAGGGTCATCGAGAACCAGAGGGCATAGGTTTAAGGTGAGGGGGAAAAGAATAAGAACCCGAGGGGTAACATTTTTACACAAAATGTGGTGGGTGCATGCAACGAGCTGCTGGAGGAGGTATTTGAGGCAGGTACTACCACAACATTTAAGCATTTACATGACCAGAATTGTCGTCTTGGCTATCCCTCGGATGATGTCGAGGTCGAGGATGATGATCAGCGTTCCGATGCCAGAACGAAAACGCCTGCGCGTGTGTTTGTTTAACGTGTACTTGATGCACCAATCAATCAACTAATTCCAATGGCAAGGGAACCAAGACGATTGGAGCTGATAGATCTGTTGCAGCCTTCATCTGCCTTCATAGCCGTTGAGTTCAAGATAACTTAGTCCGCCTGGTCCGCCGTTGAGGTCTTGTATGTTGGGTACAACGACTAGAATAGGTTTAGAGGGATATGGGCCAAATGCAGGCAAGTGGAACTAGTGTGGATGGGCATGTTGGACAGTGTGGGTAATTTGGGCCGAAGGGCCTATTTCCATGCTGTACGAATCTATGACTCCAATGACTTTGGCTCAGTTTTACCACTTTTGTTTTAATGGATTGTTTCCAGCATAATTGGGGTTTTTTCTCACTCTCCAAATCATAGTCCATGCACACAAATTTTTTAAAAGGACAGCTGTTTTTTATAAAAAGAAGAAAAAATGTGGAATGTCTCATAATTGTTCCTTTTTTTAAAAAGCCAATTCAATGAATTAATCCAAATATTCGACTGAACCATCAAGAAATGCTTTTTCAACAACACGTTAACAGCTGTGCTTTTATTGAAAAAAGTTTCAGATAGGAGTATGAGTGCAGTAAGTGGCCCATGTGAAAACTTAACTCATTTTCCAGATGCTTCTAGGGACTGACCACAAGGTTTAGCTCACTGACCCGTTACAAGGACTATTGTGTTTAGTTGACTGAGGAATTTACTGTAGATGATTTTGTTAAATGTCAACATTCGGTTTAGTTTTCTCTGGTTATTTTTAAGGCTGGGCCATCTGGTTGTTTTTAGTTTTGGAAAGTCCCATAAAGCCCAAGGCAGAAGATAGTGGGACTGAGTTCCGCCTCTTTAAAAGCTAGAAAGCCATTAGTGCATTCCAGCACACCCTTTACAGCCATACATGTCCTTTCTGAATGGAATAGCTTTGGGCTGCATAGCCTGATAAATGACTTGGCTTTGAAAAGACGCTACGTTTCCATCCAAGTACAACTGAGCAACCAAAAAATAAGTGATTAATTGGCAGCGGGATAATATCTTGCATCTTGATTCAGTGATGTGAGCGAAAGCTGCTGAGCCAGACATAAAGGCATTATACCCACCCACATGCACCATATGAACTCACTCCATTAACCCTGCAGACTTCTCCAGGCACTGTTGCTGCACACAAGCTGTTGATTTACTCAGTGAGATCCCTAACAAACAAGACTTGTAGTTTCTTTAATCGTTTAGGATTCTCTACTTTTGGTAACAAAAAGTTGAATTCTTCAGGCTCTTCTAATCCCTCTACCACCCTCTTATATTCATGTTTCAATGGGATCCGGGCTAAGGAGTTTTCTTGTGGAATCACAGGTGACTTGAAGTGATGACTGAATGTGGCGGGACAGGTGTGTGGACATATGTATGCTTTCACTTCAAATGCAGGCACACAGATATAGGAAAAACACACACATACATGCATACACACACATACATGCATGCACGCACATGCATGACACACATTTATGTAACACACACACACACATGTACGCGCGCACACACTGCTTCAATAATTGGGGCAGAGATTTTAGAGGGGATCTTAGGAACATTGTTTTTCAGCCAAAGGGTGAGTTGGAATCTGGAACATACTGTCTTCAAATGGTGGAGGCTGGTATTCTCACAAAATTTAAGTATCCAATTGAGCATTTGTATTGCCAAGGTATAGAAGGCTATGGACCAGGTAATGGCCCGCTTGGTATTAGGGAAATGGCATTAGTATACATGGGTATGTATGACTCTGTGACTCTATACATATACACACATAAACCTACACATGCCTATACACACAAAACTGATATTTAGTCAACTTGAGAGCATAGGAGTACAGCACAGGAACAGCCCTTCGGCCCAAAATATCTGTGCCAAACATATTATGATGTTTATCTAAAGTCCTCTGCCTGCACATGACCAGATATCCCTCCATATCCATGTGCCTATATAAAAACCTCTTCAACGCCGCCGCTATGGTATCTGCTTCCACCACCAACACTGGCAGTGCATTCCTGCACCCACCACCCATTAACTTCTCAGGGCAAAGTACATTTTTTTATTATGATTTAAATAACAGTGAAGTCCACCTGTTCTGAGTCATCGATGTAGGCTCTGCTTTGTTCTGTACCTCCCCTTACCTCTAGTTTCTCCCTCCCTGACTCTCAGTCTGATGAGGGTCTCGACCCGAAGCGTCGCCTATTACTTTTCTCCAGAGATGCTGCCTGACCCGTTGAGTTACTCCAACATTTTGCGTCTTTCTTCAAGTAAAAAGTTATCTTCATTTATTGTCACTCATCACACAATATAATTCGCCTCCCAATTTTAATGCGCATTTTCATAGCAGGGTACAAAGGAGTGTTTATATCCCCACAATCTTCCAAATAGATTTTACAGGAACTGAGTGGAAATGCTTCCCCATTACCCTTTTCAACTGTAGATACTTGAGCCTAAAAGCTAGATTGAAAAAGGCACATGTGATATTTGGCAAGTGTTGCAGAGTTTATTGCCATTTTGTGTTATAATTTGGCCCAAAGGGAAATTGGTAATTTTAGGTTGCAATTCTCCTTAATGCCATTTCTCACTGTAAATTGTGCAAATGATGGTGTTTCCAAGCTGCATGGAGCCATTAATTACTCACTGATTGAAACTGGATGAAGAGGTCACAATTTATGTTCTGCATTTATTATTTCACAGTTCAATAAGAGAACATTACCTTGAAGAAGGTGAAACTTTGTGATTTAAAGTGTTCTCCTCATGTCTCAATTTTATACCACCTCTCCAATTGTTATTCACATAAAGCAGTGGTGTCCAAACTTTTTTCAAAGAGGGCCACATTTGATAATGTGAAAATACCCAAGGGCCAATGCCCCCCCGGACCTTTAACTGATGCGCTCCCCCCCCCCCCCCCCGGACCTTTAACTAATGCGCTCCCCCCCCCCCCGGACCTTTAACTAATGCGCTCCCCCCCCCCTCCCCCGACCTCGTGTCTGACAATCCGCAGATCGGGCAGTGCTGACCGCCGGGAGGTGTAGTCGGTGTTGTCGCCATCGCCTCTCCCGCTCGGGGCGGGGATGAGGCACTCGCCCGACTGACGGGAGCACCTGCCAATGAGCATGCGGGGTGAGGAGAGCTCAGCTGCTGCTCTCCCGTCCCCCGTCCCCTGTCCCCGCACGCACTCAACCCCGCCACCGGGAAGTGTAGTCGCCGTCACCTCTCCCGCTCGGGGCGGGGGGCGGGGGGCGGGGGGGGGTGGTCGGGCAGCGCTAACTGCCGGGAGGTGTAGTCGCCCCCTCCCCTCTCCCCCTACCTTCATTCTGTTAGACAGTGCTGGCGGGCCATAAATAATAAATTTTAAGACAGAAGCTGCGGGCCGTATAAAATCTGACCTCGGGCCGCGATTGGCCCCCGGGCCGGACTTTGGACATGTCTGACATAAAGTGTTATTTTGATGCTGCAGTTCATATGCCACCTGATCTACAGCATGTTTTATAGCCTTTATCGTTGAGGTTCAGAATACCCTATGGATACAGGGCACAATCGGCCTACTCGATGCACAGCGGTAGACCCTCCTGGGCATCCAGTGTGCTATTAATCCCTTCAGTTAATTGGCATCGGTAAAATTATAAATTGTCCTTTAGTGTGTAAGACAGTGTTAATTTATTGCTGGTCAGCATGGACTCGGTGGGCCGAAGGACCTGCTTCCACATTGTATCTCTAAAGTAAGGTACTAAAATTAATTTGGCCCCATTTGGAGTAAGGAATAAAGGAAAGCAGCATTGTTTACCTTCCATAAGATGACTGGATCCTACTCCACCTGTCCTGTCAACACACTCAGACACTTACTAAGTGTACAGCTGCAATTCCCTGGTTTGGCATCAACGGGATCAATTGGACTGGTAATCTTTACTAACAGTCCTTCCAGATCAAGATATGGATAGTAGATCGACACAAAGTGCTGGAGTAACTCAGTGGGACAGGCAGCATCTCTGGATAGAAGGAGTGGGTGATGTTTTAGGTCGAGATTCTTCTTCAGATTGAATCAGGGGAGAGGAAGATACAGAGATAAGGAAATGTAAGGTGTGAAAATGCGACAAAGGGGATGGAGATCAAGGAAAATGTAGAATAGATCATTGTTAGCTAGGAGAAGGTAACAACTAAGCAATCAGAGATAAAATGTAAATCTCCCTCTCCCCTGATTCAATCTGAAGAAGGGTCTCGACCTGAAACGTCACCTATTCCTTCTATCCAGAGATGCTGCCTGTCCCGCTGAGTTACTCCAGCATTTTGTGTCTATCGGTTTAAACCAGCATCTGCAGTTCCTTCCTACAAGATATGGATGGTGACAGTCTCAAGCGATGGAACATAGCACCCTAGATAGACGCAAAGTATTGGAGTAACTCAACGGGTCAGGCAGCAACTCTGGAGAAAAAGGATGGGTTTTAAAAACCTAACACCCTGCTCCCTTCAAATCTAGGCAGTTCTTTTTTAAAAATATATTATTACGGTAGAGTTGCTGCCTTACAGCGAATGCAGTGCCGGAGACTCAGGTTCGATCCTGACTACGGGCGCCGTCTGTATGGAGTTTGTACGTTCTCCCCGTGACCTGCGTGGGTTTTCTCCGAGATCTTCAGTTTCCTCCCACACTCCAAAGACGTACAGGTATGTATGTTAATTGACTGGGTAAATGTAAAAATTGTCCCTGGTGTGTGTAGGATAGTGTTAATTGCGGGGATCGCTGGGCGGCGCGGACTTGGTGGGCCGAAAGGGTCTGTTTCCGCGCTGTAGAATCTAAATCTAAAAATCTAAAATCTAAAATGGATTTAACCAATTGAAAACATGCTGGAGATAAATACAAACAAAAAATCCCTGCAAATGCTGGAAAATTTGAAAAAAATTAATGAATCATTCTAGAAACACTACAGTTCAGTCAGCATTCACAGAGGGAAGAGGATAGATGATATTTCAGATCTCTTCATAATAAAGGGTAGAATTTACATGGAATCAGATGAAAGAGAAACATCTTCAAAAGTAGACACATTTGTGAAATTATAGCATGTGCCTAAAAAGATCAAAACTGGACACTATATATGGTGGTGATTATGTTTCTTTAATAATAATAATAATAATAATAATGCATTACATTTATATAGCGCTTTTCAAACACTCAAAGACGCTTTACAGGGATTACTAGAACATAGAGAAGAAAATAAATAGATAAATAAGTAAACGAATAGAAAAAGGAGACAGAAGGTGAGGTGACGGTCAGTGGTTGAAGGCAGTGCTGAACAGGTGAGACTTCAGTGTTGTTTTGAATGTGGTGAGTGAGGAGGAGTCTCTGACGGTTTGGGGTAGTGAGTTCCAGAGGGTGGGAGCAGCGATGTCCCCCCAGGATCTGAGTTTGGTCCGGATGGGGGGGGACAGGAGGTTGGCAGCAGCAGAGCGGAGGGTGGAGGTGGGAGTGTATCTGTGGAGGAGGTCAGTCAGGTAGGATGGGGCCAGGTTATGGAGGGCTTTGTAGGTCATGAGGAGGATTTTGTACTGGATTCTCTGGGGGATGGGGAGCCAGTGGAGCTTGTAAAGGTCGGGGGTGATATGGTCACGGGTTGGGGAGTGGGTGAGTAGACGGGCAACGGAGTTTTGAATGTATTGAAGTTTACTGATGATTTTTAGATTTTTACTGATGATTTTTAAGATACATTAAAGGTATCAGAAGCTTGTGCAGAGTTGGTTGAGGCAAAGTTAAACCTCAGGGAGAAACAGGGCAGAACAAGATAGAATTGAACTTAAGAAAGTAAGAGCCTTAACACAATTTAATGTTAAAACAAACTATAAAAGGTATACCTTATTTGTTATCCAATAGAATCCAACTTTCAGATGGATAACATTCTTGAAAATTTTAATTCCAGTATCTGTAACTCTACAAACCACTTATGAGTCATATGTTGGATTTGTTGATGTTCAGAATAAATTAGAAATAAGAATTCAACATTGGTTTTCAAGTTTAAATGGTGTAACATTTAAGGTATTTTAAAAGACCCAGCCAAAGTCTCCTACTAATTTCTGTTTTCAATCCATCAAGGAATTGAATATTCATATTATTTCATATTTCAGATACAGCGCGGAAACAGGCCTTTTCGGCCCACCAAGTCCGTGCCGCCCAGCGATCCCCGCACATTAACACTATCCTACATACACTAGGGACAATTTTTACAATTACCCAGTCAATTAACCTACATACCTGTACGTCTTTGGAGTGTGGGAGGAAACCGAAGATCTCGGAGAAAACCCACGCAGGTCACGGGGAAAACGTACAAACTCCTTACATTCTTTGAAAATGTAAGGGAGATGCATATCTGGTTTCCGGGTTGAATATCTGGGTTTGGAGCCCACTTTAAATGTAATGGCTGAGGCCAAAGACATTGCGAAAATTCCCACGCTGACCTGATATTCTGCAACTCCCTCCATCTCACCAACCTTTTTACACAAAGGATGATGGGTGTATGGAATGAGCTGGTGGAGGAGGGAGTTGAGGCAGAGACTATCACAATTTCTTAAGAAACATTTGGACAAGTGCATAGGTAGGATAGGTTTAGAGGGATATGGGCCAAACGCAGGCAGGTGGGAGTAGATGGGGCATGCTGGTCGGCGTGGGCAAGGCAAGCCATAGGGCCTGTTTCCATGCTGTGCGACTCTATGATTCTATGACTTTATGACCTCATTCCCAAGAGGCTAATGTGGATCTGAATGTGGACCTGGTCTCCACCACCATCCCACACATAACTAACCACTTAATGACCACCAACATGAATGATTGGAACCGCCACTAACCTGAACACCAGCTATGCCTCCCATAAATGAAGCAAGATTTGCATCCTATGCTGGTGAAGAAAAGTTGCCCTTCAATAATTTGTAGTTTATTTTTAAACTTTTTGAAAAAAAGTTCACTTGTATTCATTCATTTAGTGTCCAACATTAATTGTTCCTGAACAGTGGAAACAGTTAAAAATTAAACACACTTGGGATATAGACAGACAGAGTAGGTGAAGATAACAATAATTCTTCCCTGGAGAACATGAATTAACCAGATGGCTTTACACGTAATGCATTATTTTCATTGTCGTTATTGCGCGGACCAAACTTTAATTCCAGATTCAGTTAAACTACTTGAGTTTAAATTCTCCAGCTGCTGCGGTGGGATTTGAAATTAGTCAATAGTCCAGAAATCTGGCTGCGTTCCCAGTAACTCAACCACTACATTGCTGAATCCCAATGGAAACTTATTCCCCCAGTGGCTGCCATGAATATTCTATTAAAGTCTGACCATGAACGACAATCAACAGAAACAAGGTTAGATTCAAGAGATTTTTTTCTTCCTGAAATGATAGTTAGGGGGTCTAAAGAAATCAAGGTTTAAAAGTACTTAATGCAGAAACAGCAATTTAGAAGTAAAATATTTAGGTTATACCAACAAAAAAAACGGATAAAAGAAAAATATATATATTTAGAGCAGAATACTTCAAATTGCTTTGGGTTAGTTATAAGGCTGAATTCTTTCCCTCTGACCCCATTGTTAATTAATTCAGATTGCACAAGCTGGCAGGACAATATTGGCAGAGGGTGTATTATATAACAGACTGCTAAAAAGAAGAGAAATTCCATGGAAACACAGCGAACATGTGTCAAATTATTTTTATACTCAAGCTGTGTTAGAGATTCATTCATACCAACAGAAAGAAGGTATAGGGGTCTAAAAAGAGTGGCATCTAGGTTCAAGAACAGCTTTTTCCCAACAACCATCAGGCTGTTGAACACACTAAACACTTGGGCGGCACAGCGGCGCAGTGGTAGACTTACTGTCTCACAGTGTCGGGGACCCGTGTTCGATCCTGACTATGGGTACTGTCTGTACGGAGTTTGTACCTTCTCCCTGTGATCGCATGGGTTCTTCTCCGGCTGCTCTGATTTCGTAGTGTCTAGGATGCAAAACTGGTTAACACAGAACAAGTGTACAGGCGATCGTTGGTTGGTGTGGACTCAGTGGATCAAAGAGCTTGTTTCCATGCTATATATCCAAAAGACTAACTAAATGAAGAACTGTCATGATTGCACTAAGGACTTCTGGCTTTTTGCACTAGTATTGTTTTCTTTTTTGTTTTATTATGTTACCCATAAGCACCGTGTTTACAGTCCTGTTATGCTGCTGCAAGTAAGAATTTCATTGTTCGGTTGTCAGCACATATGACCATCAATACTCTTGACTCTTGACTCCTAAATCCTAAGACACTCTACTGCATCCGTTGCATCTGTGGAGGGCCCAATATCAGTTAAGTTGAGCCCAAGATCAGCTCAGTCATGACATTGAATGGGAGGACAGTTTTGAAGGCCCTCTTAACCTACTACCTCTTATTTCTTCTGTTCTTTCATTACCTCTCCAATAGTTTACAGCCACTGTAGAAAATGCAGTTTCATCCAATTTACAGTGCATTCAGAAAGTATTCAGACACCTTCACTTTTTCCACATTTTGCTACGTTACAGCCTTATTTTAAAATGGATTAAATTCATATTTTTAATCATCAATCTACACACAATATCTCATAATAAAAAAAAGTGAAAACAGGTGTGTAGAAATTTTTGCAAAGTAATTAAAAATAAATAACTGAAATATCACATTTACATAAGTATTCAGACCCTTTACTCAGTACTTTGTTGAGGCCTGTCGGTTAACGAGTCTATTTCTGGCTTCTGAATTCTAAATGAATCTAAGCGCTCATTCCTAACCTTCAACCACTTGCAGTTGCACGGATATAAACTCCAGACTGTGCTGCACGATGTCCATCAATGAACGGCACGAAATAACAACCTCCGGGTTCATTCTAAAATAACAAGTATTCCCTTTCGTCTAGATGTTCCACGTGCCGTTTCTGCATATCAGCTGAGGTGGTCAAGACAAAACTGTCTGCAAGCCATTCATTCAATATTGATTCATCAAACAGTACATTGGTGAATATATTTAGAATGCAAAAAGAGGAAGAATAATAACTTGCATACATACATTTAAACACTAACAGTCCCATACTCATAAACATAATTAACTGAACCATCCTAGAACAACTAGAGAACAGTCCTGAGCTATTATCTACCTCATTAAAGACCCTTGGACTTTCTTTGATCGGACTTTACTGGCTTCATCTTGCGCTAAACATTATTCACGTCATTCCCTTTATCATGTCTCTGTACACTGTGGATGGCTCGATTGTAATCATGTATTGTCTTTCTGCTGACTGGTTAGCATCTAACAAAAGCTTTTCACTGAACCTTGGTACACATGACAATAAACTAAACTGAACTAATTTAAAACATGAATAAATACATGTTAAATATTAACAAACACCCACAGGATGCATTTTAACACCAACAGGCACACAAACATTAACATTTCCACATACATATTAAAATCTAACAGAGACACACATGTAAACACTAATTGATTTACACACACATACACAGAAAAATGAAGCGGTGTGTACACACACTAAAGCACTATCAAATGCATGCACAGACATATTAAGAGTGGGAGTATTTAATTTATTTGCTCCTGTAATTATGAGGTTGAAAGCCATGATTCCTCTGGATTTTAGTCTTGCGGGGAGGAGCTCAGTGTCAGAAGGTGCCAAGAGGGTAATTTAATCTGTTCATTAATCCTTTGGATTTAATCAAAGTACCGTACCACAGCTGGCTAGACTCCACCATGACTCATCAGCCTATTCTCCTGTTACCTTTATTTATTTTATCCTAAGGTTACACATTTCTCACGACGGACCCGTACCCGCAAGACGTAACATGCCGCTTACTCGGAATGGCTCGGATGATGTGGAGAGACATTCCCTGGTGCATCATGCTGCACGTCATTCCTTGACCCGAGCTCATAAGCTGGGACAGCTGCCGGTGTGGTAAAATTACAAACTGGCAACCTCTAGAAGAGGCCAACCAGAAACTTGCTAAGTTTGACAAATATATTTACTCATCCAGATGAATTTTGGCAGATGCAAGATGATACAAGTTTAGCATCAGACTTTCTGGGTACAATCCCAGCTTTGATAAACTCAGAAACCTGAACCGGGACTTACTCTACGCTAGATTTCTGTTCAAAGACTGAGAAAAGGACAGCACAGTGGTGCAGGGGTAGAGTTGCTGCCTTACAGCACCAGAGAGCCACGTTCGATCCTGATTATGGGTGTTGTCTGCACGTGTTTGCACATGGGAGTTTGTATGTTCTCCCTGTGACCGCGTGGGCTTCCTCTGGTTTCCAACCACATCCCAACAATGTGTGGGTTTGGAGGTTAATTGACCCCTGTAAAGTGCCACCAGTATGTAGGGAGTGGATGCGGAAGTGGGATAACATAGAACTAGTGTGAATGGGTGATCGGTAGTTGGCATGAACTCGAAGGACCCATTTCCATGCGGTATCGCTAAAACTAAAACTAAAACTTGAAGACGCAGTATTTATACAGGTTACACAAACAGAACATCTGGGAAGCATTCAGCATTCTCTGCTTTTGTTGTAAATATTAAGCATCTGGAGTTTTTATATTTACAAGTCCAGTGTTTTACCTTGCAAATAGATGGTTATCTTTTCTGCTGTATTTTTACTGTAGCCTAATGCATTTGTTAAGACTCTACATGAAGCTGTTAGGAAACCAAGCTGTCAGGAAACAAGAAGTCACAATATATTTTTTGTATTGTAGTTACTACGATAATTGTGGAAACATGGCCATGGCCATGGCAGTGTCAAACTCCCATAAATAACAATGTGGTAATGACCATGTCGATCTGCTTCAAAGATGCTGAGCCCAGGCATCCTCTGGGAACAGCTTCCCGGTGGTGTACCATAGAAAGAATACTGTTCAGTTGCATCACAGCTTGGTTTGGCAACAGTCCTGTCCAAGACCGAAATAGTTTGCAGAGTTGTAGATGTAGCCTAGTCCATATGATGCCATCTAAACTTCACACTACCTCAGAAGCGATCACTTGGTTTGGGTGGGACGGGATGAGTGAACCAAGAAGTTGCGAATGAAATGTTCTATGCAGAAGGTGGAAAGGAATGCAAATGCCACAAAATTGCAATGCTGCAATTAATATTACGAAGGCCAGGTCATGCCAATTTTACAGATGGATGATCTAAGCACGGCTGACCAATTTTCATACAAGCCGAGAGCGTGAGTTATCTCCAGGTCTGGAATTCAATATTGTGTATGAAAAGCTGCAAAGTGTCCAGGCAGATCATGGGCTGTTGTTCCTCAAGCCCAAGGTACAGACAGGTGAACCAGTGTGGGAATGAGATGGAGATTTGCAGTGGCAGGAAACAGGTAACTGCAGAAGGACTTGGACAGGTTGGGAGAGTGGGCAGAGAAGTGGCAGATGGAATATAGTGTAGCAAAGTGTGGAGTCATGTAGTTTGGTGGTAGGAATAAAGGCACAGTTTATTTTCTAAATGGTGGAGAGAATCCAGAACTTGGGACTGCTGGTGCAGGATTCCCCAAAAGTTCATCTGCAAGTCGAATCGGTAGTAAAGAAAGCAAACGCAATGCTAGCATTTAATTCGAGAGCACTTATGTACCAAAACAGGGATGTAATGCTGAGGCTCTATAAGGTGCTGGTAAGGCCGCATTTGGATAATTGTGAGCAATTTCGGGCACCATATCTGAGGAAGGATGTGCTGGTTCTGGAGAGGGTCCAGAGGAAGTTTACAAGAATGATCCCAGGAATGAGTAGGTTAACATATGATGAGCATTTGACGGCACTGGGCCTGTACTCAGTATAGTTTTGAAGAATGAGGGGAGACCTCATTGAAACGCACAGAATAGTGAAAGGCTTGGATAGAGTGGATGTAGAGAGATGTTTCCACTAGCGGGAGAGTCTAGGACTAGAGGTCAAAGCCTCAGAATTAAAGGACGTTCTTTTAGGAAGAAGATGAGGAGGAATTTCTTAAGTCAGAGGGTGGTGAATCTGTGGAATTCTTTGCCACAGAAGGCTGTGGAAGCAAAGTCAGTGGATATATTTAAGGCAGAGATAGGTAGATTCTTGATTAGTGCAGGTGTCACAGGTTATGGGGAGAAGGCAGGAGAATGGGGTCGGGGGGGAGAGATAGATCAGCCATGATTGAATGGCGTAGTAGATTTGGGCCGAATGGCCTAATTCTACTCCGATCACTTATGATTTTATGATCTAACTCCTGGTCACTCCTGAAGACTGAACACAGATACTCCACCAATGTGCGTTAGGTTTCTCCAATGCCGAGGGACCACATTGTGAACAGCACAGTTTATTTGATCAGAAAAGGTGTGAATGAATTGCTGCTTCACCTGAAAGAACTGTTTGGATCCTTAGATCCAAAGTCAAAGTAAAAGGACCTGTGTTGGAACTGTCTTGTTGTTGCGTGGAAAGGTGCTGTGAGAACTGAAGAGTTTGGTGGAGATTGCAGAGTGAACCAAAGGATCTCAAAGGGAACAAGTCCATTGGAAAGTAGAAGATGCCGTGTCTGATGGTGAAATCACATTAAAGATTTAGTTTAGTTTATTTTAGTTTAATTTAGTTTACCATTGTCATGTGTACAGACGTACAGTAAAAAGCTATTTGTTGTGTGCTATCAAGTCAGAGAAAAGACTAAACATGATTATAATCATGCCGTCCACAGTGTACAGATAAAGGATAAAGGTATAATGTTTAATGCAAGATAAAGTGCATTAAAGTCCGATTTAAGATAGTTTGAAGGTCTCCAAAGAGGTAGATAGGAGTTGAGGACCGCTCTCTTGCTGGCGAGAGGGCAGTTCAGTTGCCTGATTACAGCTGGTCAGAAACTGTCACTGAATCTGGAGTTGTACATTTTCAAACTTCCTCTTGACTGATGGGAGAAGGGAGAAGAGGGAGTTACCAGGGTGAGACTGGTGCTTGATTATGCTAGTGGCCTTGCCGAGGCAGCGTGAAGTGTAGATGGAGGCAATGGAGGGGAGGTGGGTTTGAGTGATGGTCTGGGTTACGTTCACGACTCTCTGCAATTTCATGTGGTCTTGGATGGAGCTGTTCCCAAACCATGCTGTGATACATCCCGATGAAAAGCTTTCTACAACATGTCTGTAGAAGGTGGTAAGGATTGTTAGGAAGAAAAACTCCAGATGTTGGTATAAATCGAAGGTAGACAATAGATGTTGGAGCAACTCAGCGGGACAGGCAGCATCTCTGGAGAGAAGGAATGGGTGACGTTTCGGGTCGAGACCCTTCTTCAGACTGAAGGACATGACTTCCAAAGCCTTCTAAGGAAGTAGAGGTGTCGGTGTGCTTTCTTGGCCATAGCTTCAGTGTGGCTGGTCCAGGACAAATTGCTGGTGATATTTATTCCTAAGAACTTAAAGCTTTCAACCATCTCTAATTTGGCGCCATCAATGTCTTCCGGGGTGTGTGTACCTCTTCCGTTCCTGAAGTCAATTACAATCTCCTTTGTCTTGTTGCCATTGTTGGAGAGATTATTGTCTTGGCGCCAGGTTATACAGGTGGCAGAAATGACAGAAGATGAACCATTGAGTACAGAGGCTAGTAGGAAATGATGATCTCTAGCCTTGGTCTGTTTGGGAAGAGAGGAGGTGAGAGGACATGTGTGGAAAACAGATGAGATGTTGTCAATGGTTCGGGCAGCCATGGTTCATGAAGAAGCGAGACATTTCAGCAGCATCTACGTAAGAAGTCTTGTTGTTGGAGTGGCTCTGAGAAGCACAGAGGAACTGAGAGAATGGAACAATATCCTGACAAGAGGTAGGGTTGGGGGAGTTGTGGTTGAGCTAGCTTTGGAAGCCTTGGACTTGTAATGGATGTCTGTCGCTTTCATGTTCCCTGAGATGGAGACATAGAACAGGAGAACTTTTGCTGGTTCCTGCGCCAATGTTTATCCTTCAGCCAACATCAGAAAACAATAATCCAATCATTATCTCATTGTTGTTTGTGGGGTCCTATCAAGTACAAATTGATCGGCACGTTTCCTGCAGTTGAGCAGCGAATGCTCTTCAAAGGTCTGTCATTGATTGTTTAGTTTCTGTGATCTCTGAAATGTGATATATCAGTGCAAATTTCTCTCCCTTGATACACACTGCTTTTCTTTCATAAGATCATAAGTGATAGGAGCAGAGTTAGGCCATTCATCCCATCAAGTCCACTCCGCCATTAAATCATGGCTGATCTATCTCCCCCTCCTAAACCCATTCCCCTGCCTTCTCCCCATAACCTCTGACATCCGTATTTTCCCTCATGAACTTTATTTTCCCTCATGAACTTTACCACTGCTGTGCCAAGCACCTTAATCCCTTGCTGGCCCAGGCTTTTACAAGCCCTTGGCTCTTTTCCATAACCTTGACCAAATAATCATAATTCATATGCATGACTTGATGTTGGCAGAGGTTTTTCTCACAATGTATACTTAAACTGAGTCCAACCTTGTCCTGATTTAACCTCCACGCATGTGTACACTTCTCACAGGGATTTCTTGTGGTGAGCAAGCGAGAGAATGGTTGATACTGAGGTCATCTCTGGAGACTTAGATATAAATCGTTCAGAAGGATACGGGCCAAACACTAATAAATGGGACTAGATCGGTTAGGCAATTTAGACATTATGTTCAAATTGTGCTGGAGCCCGCTCCCATGCTGCTGCATAACTGTGATTCTATGACCTTATTGCCAGTTCAGTTCCATAAACAAACAGGGCATAGACCAAGCGCCATGATGCCAGGTTGATGAGACCTAATCATCATAGGTCGAGGACAAACATATTTACATGTGAAAAAAATGCATTAAAAGATTGCTGTAATAATTGATTGGCAGAATACATGTTCATAACTCTCTGATGGGCATTGCTTTGTAATTATATTAAAATGATTGTTTTGCTGGATAATCCTCACTTAGCTGACACTGACACCTCAATGATCAGTTGAATTGATGTGGTGATGTAGATTTAAAAAAATAGATTTCCAAGCAATGGGGGGGGGGGGGGGGGGGGTGGGGGGGATAGCATTTCACACAGCTTCATAATGGTCTGCATTGGTTTTCATTTCGTTTAGAGATACAGCGTGGAAACAGGCCTGTTGGCCAACCGTCCACTCCGACCTGCGATTCCCTAACGCTAGCACTATCCTGCACACTAGGGCCAACTTACAATTTTTACCGAAGTCAAATCAACCTACAACCCTGTACATCTTTGGAGTGTGGGAGGAAACCGCTCCCAGAGAAAACCCATGCAGGTCACGGGGAGAACGTACAAACTCCGGACAAACAAGATCCATAGTCAGGATCCACACAGCATACTCCTCCTCATGAGTATCGTCAATATCGTGAGGCTCTTGAGACATGGCAGGAGCACCTCACGTGACGGCTGTTATCACTGCATGTAACAAGATAGGAAAGGTGTTCATTCCCATGTAAAAACTTCTGCTAATTGAAGAAGGCCAGTCAAGCAATCGCTGGCCCTGCATGTCTACATCAAACATGACTAAGGCAGGGTGGAAATCCACATTGAAGGTCTATGGCAAGGCTCAATGCATCTTAATTTCTAACCCAACATCTGCCTAGGTTTTGAAAAACATATAAATCAGGAACAGTAATTTTTCAAGTATTACAATAGACAATAGACAATAGGTGCAGGAGGAGGCCATTCGGCCCTTTGAGCCAGCACCGCCATTCAATGTGATCATGGCTGATCATTCTCAATCAGTACCTCGTTCCTGCCTTCTCCCCATACCCCCTATCCTTAAGAGCTCTATCTAGCTCTCTCTTGAATGCATTCAGAGAATTGGCCTCCACTGCCTTCTGAGGCAGAGAATTCCACAGATTCACAACCCTCTGACTGAAAAAGTTTTTCCTCATCTCAGTTCTAACTCAGAGAACATACACAGAATTATTAAATATTACAGTTAATGGCAAGACTCTTAACAGCATTGATGTGCAGAGGGATCTTGGAGTCCAAGTTTATAGCTCACTGCAGGTGACAACACAAGTAGACAGGGTGGTCAAGAAGGCTTACGGTATGTTTGCCTTCTTTGCTAGGGCCATTGAATATAAGAGTCAGGAAGTCATGATGCATCTAATGTCAGGACTTTGGTTAGGCCGCATTCGGAGTATGGCATGCTGTTCTGGTTGCCCCATGACAGCAAAGATGTGGAGGCTTTGGAGAGGGTGCAGAGGAGGTTTACCAGAGTGCTGCCTGGATTATAATGTCGCAGCTACAAGGAGAGGTTGGATAGACCTGGATCTGTCTATGTCTCTCATAATTTTATATACTTCTATCAAGTTTCCCCTCACCTTTCAACATTCCAGTGAAAACAATCCAAATCTGCAGAGCTGCATCACGTCTTCCTGACACCTGTGCTCAATGTCCCTGGCAAAGGAGGCAAGCATATGATATGCCTTCTCTACCACCCTATCTACTTGTGTTGCTACCTGCAGTGAGCTATGAACTTGGATGTGACAAAGAAGATGGAAATTACAGCAAGCTTGACCTGAATTATGATAAGGATAAGTGTCACAGTGGTGCAGCGGTAAATCAGCGGCAGAAACCTGGTTTGATCCTGACCTCGGGTATTGTTTGTGTATGAAAATAACTGCAGATGCTGGTACAAATCGAAGGTATTTATTCACAAAATGCTGGAGTAACTCAGCAGGTCAGGCAGCATCTCTGGAGAGAAGGAATGGGTGACGTTTCGGGTCAAGACCCTTCTTCAGGCTGATGTCAGTGGGGCGGGACAAAGGAAGGATATAGGTGGAGACAGGAAGATAGAGGGAGATCTGGAAAGGGGGAGGGGAAGAGAGGGACAGAGGAACTATCTAAAGTTGGAGAAGTCAATGTTCATACTGCTGGGCTGTTTATGTGGGAGTGAAGAGTCATACCGCTGAGCTGTTTATGTGGGAGTGGAGAGTCATACCTGACCTCGGGTACTGTTTGTGTGGGGTTTGCACGTTCTCCCTGTGACCATGTGACCATGTGGGCTTCCTCCGAGTGCTTCAGTTTCCTCCCACATCCCAAACACGTGTGGGTTTGTAGATTAATTAGCCTCTGTAATTGATCCCTAGTGTGCAAGGAGTGGAGATGAGAAAATGGGATGACATCAAAGTATTATGAATGGGTGATTGATGGTCGGCATGGACACGGTGGCCTGAAGTGCTTGTCTCCATTTTGTGTCTCTAAACTAAATAGTTATCTTCACCTTTTATTGGGCTGAAAGGTTTGCTTTCTCATCTATTAAACTGCTAACAAATAGCAGATTTGTTACACTTCTAACTTAGACCACATATCCAATCCTCTCAGCTGAACTCTATAACACTTTGAACCAAGCAAATGTTTTACTGGTAATTGTTTTATGATCAATAATACTCTAAATTGTCTTTTAAGCATATAACTCTGCAATGTAAGCCAATACTCAGATCTAGATTCTCCCTGCTTCTGTCTGACATGTTCACATTTACTGAAGATGAATAATAGAATTCTGTTCACTCCTGTAGTGGAAAAATAGTTTCTCCAACAAAGCTGTTTGGCTTCAGGGTCCAGAGGCAAAGTCTTTCTGCTTTGTCAGAAAGGATAATTGCCTTGGAGAGATCCCATAGAAATTAACAAACTTTTGGAAATAATATTCATTTACAATACCTTATGGGAGAGACATAGCACTTAAGTGGATCATGCGGCAAAAAATAGACACGCATGCTTTCCTCAGGAACTGAGTGTTTGACACTAAAATCCTAGGCTAAGTTCTCCCTCTCTTCACTCCCACATAAATAGTTCATGGCTTTAGGCAATAAACACAGAATGAAGCTATTGTTTAAATCAACTCTGCTTCCTAGTCCTAATCTTCTCTAGTTGAAAACGATTCATTTGATATGGCTTAGCGCAGATTAAATCATTGCTTTTGGCGGATCATTTCCATCATGCAAAGCCCACTTAATTGCACCAGGAATCATTCGGTGTCTGACAGCATTCTACTGGTAAAATGCCACTTCCGAGTTAACGGCCTTCACCACCTGACAAATTACAGAAGGATACAAATGCATGCAGTGGGAGAGCAAGTACCCTGCCAATTCATTGACCTGAGTATATTTCTTTAAGTTTTCTTTTTTTTCTCCGAGAGAAATGTTCAAAATATTTTTGAATTAATATCAGTGAGAAACAGCAACCTGTACAGGCAAACCGTGGAAACATGATACAGAACAGAATGGCCACAAAGCAACCCAAATTATGGCTTGTCCTCAAGCAACTCGGTAATAAAAAGAAAAGCTGCAAACGAGTTTTCAGTAATTTGATGTAAAAATTCTACTGCAAGACTCCAACATGAAGGAAATATTGCTGCTTAATAACAGCAGCAGAGTGAAGAGTATTTGAAGATATGTGACCTATTGATGGGAAAAAATATTGGTGAGAAATTTATATCATAAGATGAAAAAGCTTAATATATCTTATGTTCCAAAGCAGCAATACTCTCCCCATAATTAAAACATGCCTTTGTCTTTTCGCAACAGCAGCCATTGCGATCTGACATGTGTCAGCAAACAAAGGTCTCTACTCAGAATATTCCAGATGAACCTCTGCTGCAGTAAAGCTATTAATCATATGTTTTGTAAAGAGTCTTAAATATCAGTGATGTTAAGCAGATAATAACTGTTCTTGGTGAAGTCTGCAATGACCTGTGCAAGGGCAGTATGGTGGCGCAGCGGTCGAGTTGCTGCCTTACAGCGCCAGAGACCCGGGTTCGATCCTGACTAAGGGGTGCTTGTCTGTACGGAGTTTGTACATTCTCCCTGTGCCCTCGTGGGTTTTATCTGGGTGCTCTGGTTTTCTCCTACATTTCATGATGAAACCGATGATAGCAGAGGCTAGAAGAAGATCTTGCACATGTTCCAGTCCACTGACTCAAGGCAATCCTGAAGTAGTCCATCTACTTCCTCAGATCACTGGTGTAATACTCGGTACGTTGCTATCTTGCATTTCAATCTTTGTTTGTAAGTTGGTTGGAACAGCACCGACAGATGATCTGACTGTGACCTTGGCATTAGCTTGAGGTATTATGTAGACCACCTGTCCTTACACAGGAAACTACTAAAGTTACTGGTAAAAAACTAGTGGCTGTCACTTCCCAGTTATTTTCCCAGACAGGGACTATCGCATTTAAGAAACATTTAGAAAGGTACATGAATAGAGGAATATGGTCCAAAAGCAGGCAGGTGAGACTAGTGTCAATGGAACATGTTGATTAGTGTGGATGTTGAGCTCAGTTAGGAAAAGGGGACGTACAACGAGATCTGGGTGTCCGAGTGCATCAGTCACTGAAAGGAAGCATGCAGGTACAGCAGGCAGTGAAGAAAGCCAATGGAATGTTGGCCTTCATAACAAGAGGAGTTGAGTATAGGAGCAAAGAGGTCCTTCTGCAGTTGTACAGGGCCCTAGTGAGACCACACCTGGAGTACTGTGTGCAGTTTTGGTCTCCAAATTTGAGGAAGGATATTCTTGCTATTGAGGGCGTGCAGCGTAGGTTTACTAGGTTAATTCCCGGAATGGCGGGACTGTCATATGTTGAAAGACTGGAGCGACTAGGCTTGTATACACTGGAATTTAGAAGGATGAGAGGGGATCTTATCGAAACGTATAAGATTATTAAGGGGTTGGACACGTTAGAGGCAGGAAACATGTTCCCAATGTTGGGGGAGTCCAGAACAAGGGGCCACAGTTTAAGAAAAAGGGGTAGGCCATTTAGAACTGAGATGAGGAAAAACTTTTTCAGTCAGAGAGTTGTGAATCTGTGGAATTCACTGCCTCAGAGGGCAGTGGAGGCCAATTCTCTGAATGCATTCAAGAGAGAGCTAGATAGAGCTCTTAAGGATAGCGGAGTCAGGGGGTATGGGGAGAAGGCAGGAACGGGGTACTGATTGAGAATGATCAGCCATGATCACATTGAATGGCGGTGCTGGCTCGAAGGGCCGAATGGCCTCCTCCTGCACCTATTGTCTATTGTCTATTGTCTACTGACTATTGTCTACTGACTATTGTCTATTTCCATGCTGTATAACTCCATAACATAAGTTAACCATGCAGATTTACTAATGTAGGCACACACCACAAAGTGAATCATTTAGTTATTGTAATAGTATACATTTGATAGAGCCACTTGATTATTCCCAACCACCAATCATCTTCCACAAAAAAAGTACACAAAGTGCTGGAGTAACTCAGAGGGTCAGGCAGCATCTCTGGAGAGCATGGACCCTTCTTCAGACCCTGACCTGAAATGTCGTCTTTGCGTGTTCTCCAGAGATGCAACCTGACCCACTGAAGTACTCCAGTGTTTGAGTCCTTTTTTGTAAACCAACACCTGCAGTTCCTTGTTTCTATCATCTCCCACGATCTTACTCACTTTTCTATAACAACATATTTTCTTATTTTTTATATATATAATATATCAATTTATTTTTCGAGCAGGTGTAGCCTTCCCTTTGGTTATTATTAAATTGGTTCCCATCAACCTCTCAGATCCCACAATCTTCCAGTGATTTAAACATTTAATGATGCAGAAAACATCACTTTTGTAAGAATATCACATATGTAAATGTGAAGTGTTTGCCCTGCTGCAACCTGTTTTGTGAAGTGCTGAAGTTCAAGACTAATGTGCTCTAATATAGAGATATGAGGAACTGTAGACGATGGGATCTTGACTAAAACACAAAGTGTTGGAGTAATCCTAGAGTGCTGGAGTTTCCTCCAATATGTCCTGGTCTAACTCCCAGGGTCACTTTAGTGTAAGAAATCCACAATCCATTTGTATTTCTACTTAGTTTATTCTTATCAACTTATTTCCTTAAGGAATCTTGGAATAAGAACCAGAATCACAACTTCACACCTTGTGAAAGATTAAATCTTCAAAAGGACACAAAGTGCTGGAGGGACTCAATGGGTCAGGCAGCATCCCTGGAGAACATGGATAGGTGACGTTTCAGGTGGAGACCCTTCTTCAGACTGATTGTGGGGGAGGGAGGGGGGAAGAAGTACGAAAAAGGGGAGAGGCAGGACAGAGTGTAGAAGGTAATAGGTGGAGGGGGAGGGGATTGATAGGTAGATGATTGGAACGAAGGCCAGAGATAAGAAAAGAATGAAGGTGTAAGTCAGGTTTGAAGAGTTGCGGATTGTGAAGCCAGAGGGAGGAAAGTTGCTGGGAGGGAGATGGGAGGAGAGTGAGTGGAGGGGAGAAATAGGTGGGTGTCCAGGTGCGGCATAGGGGAGGGAAAGGAGGGGAAGATGGGGTTGTGTGGGAGAACGGCAGTGGGGGAGGAGGGGTAATACGGTTAATGTGACCAAAGATAGGCACAAAAAGCTGGAGTAACTCAACGGTACAGGCAGCATCTCTGGAGAGAAGGAAAGGGTGACGATTTGGGTCGAGACCCTTCTTCAGACTGAAAGTCACGGGAAAGGGAAATGAGAGATATAGACGATGATGAAGAGAGATATCATAATCATAATCATAATAGTACTTTATTAGCCAAGTATGTTTTGCAACATACAAGGAATTTGATTTGCCATACAGTCATACCAATAAAGAGCAACAAGACACCCAAATAATTTTTGAACATGAACATCCACCACAGCGACTCCCCCACATTCCTCACTGTGATGGAGGGCAATGTTCAATCTCTTCCCTTCTTTGTGCTCCAGCAGTCGGGGTACTCGACCCTTCCGTTGTCGGGGCGGTCTTGGCTCCCGCAGCTGGAGGTCGAGCCCTCCACATCGGGGCGATCAAGCTCCCCCATCGGGGAGAGATCTCAACTCCCCCGTGCCGGGTCAGGGCTACTCAAACCTTCTGCGACTTTGGAGCTTCCCGACATCAGTCTCTACCCGAGACTGCAAGCTCCTCGATTGTGAAATCCGCAGGCTGCAGTTGGGACGTCGTTCCCAAGCAAGGGATCGCAGGCTCCGATGGTAAGTCCCCATTATAGAACAATGAATGAAAGATATGAAAAACAGTAATGATGATTAAGGAAACAGGCCATTGTTAGCTGTTTGTAGGGTGAAAACGGGAAGCTGAGGTGACTTGGGTGAGGGAGGGATAGAGAGAGAGGGAATGCCGGGGTTACCAGAAGTTAGAGAAATCATTGTGTAGGAAAATAACTCCAGATGCTGGTACAAATCGAAGGAATCACAAAAAGCTGGAGTAACACAGCGGGTCAGGCAGCATCTCAGGAGATAAGGACTAGTCGGGACCCGAAACGTCACCTATTCCTTCTCTCCTGAGATGGTGCCTGACCTGCTGAGTTACTCCAGCTTTTTGTGATACCTTAGAGAAATCATTAATCATACCACTGGGCTGTAAACTGCTCAAGCGAAATGTGAGATGATGTTCCTCCAATTTACGTTTAGCCTCACTCTGACAATGGAGGAGACCGAGGACAGAAAGGTCAGTATGGGAAAGAGACGGAGAATTAAAGTGTTTAGCAACCGTGATGTCGTGATGTTACCTAAAGTTGGACAATTCAATGGTCGTACCTTACCTTACTAAAGATTAAATCTTTACCTTGTATAAATACATGACACCTTCTGGAGCAAGGGATCTCACAGAGAAAGGTGTATCCAGTTTCACAAGGCAAGATCAGCATTGCTCACAGGTATAAAGTTCAGTGGTACACAGTTTAAACAGGGATTGGCATATTTACTCTTCGGAGGATGTGAGATTTATGGAGCTATTCTCCTTCATGATCTGTAGAGCAGTTATCTCTTCTCCCCATACTGTGTAAATACAATTAAAGCTTTAATTAAAGTGAAACCGCACTAAACACGGTGATAGGATGAGGTGGTACAAGAGAACACATTGTAAAGGTTTGGGTATCTATCTCATTTGAACTCAGTGGAACTACAAGTGTCAAATCAGTTCTGAATGATAAGCTGTAATATTGCCGCAGATTTTCCATTCTAGCAGCAACACTATCGTAATTATGGTTTCAAAGAGATTTACAACCTTCTGAAGCGCCTTCCTTTGATCCTAAAGAATGCTAAAGTCAGCCTTTCCTGCAGGTCTAACCAGGGTTATCATCACTATAGGAAGCATAATGTGACATTGGAGTTGAGAGGATGGTGAAGGAAATGGGGGGGGGGGGGGTGAGATAAAGGGGATTGAGGGGTTTATTGATGCAGGCAGTTCTATGATTAGTTTAGTTTAGTTTAGAGATACAGCACGGAAACATGCCCTTTGGCCCACCGAGTCCATGCCAACCAGCGATCCCTACACACTAACACTATCCTACACACACTAGGGACAATTTACATTTATAGCAAGCCACTTAACCTACTAACCTGTATGTCTTTGGAGTGTGGGAGGAAACCGAAAATCTCGGAGAAAAGCTATGCAGGTCACGGGGAGAACGTACACACTCCGTACAGACAGCTCCCATAGTCAGGTTCAAACCCATGTCTCTGGCGCTGCAAGCACTGTAAGGCAGCAGCTCTACCGCTGTGCCACCGTGCCGCAGCAATAGAGTTAGAGATGTGAAATGATTATGGTGATGGTGCACAGGAATCTTCAGCAATATATAGCGTTGGGCAATTTGGACACAATGAAAATTCCTTTTAGCATTAAAGGAACAGATTTCACCATGGAGACATGAATCGGGTTAGCAATTTGAGGAGGGCATGAAGAACTGATAGATAGAAAAGGTTTAGTAGGACATGGGGCAATCGTGAGCCTAGATGGGGCATCTTGGCCGGCATGGATGGGTTGGGTTGAATGACCTGTTTTGAAGCTGTGTGACTATGACTCTATAACATGCAATGGGGAATATGAGTGGGTGAGAAGTTAGAAGATGGAATATCATGTGGGAAAGTGTAAGGTCATCTGTTTTGGATGGAAGAATGAAAAAGCAAATATTCATTGAAATGTAGGGGGATTAGAGTCATTGAGTCAAAGTAACATACAGCATGGAAACAGGCCCTTCGACCCAACTTGTCCACACTGACCAACATGTCCCATCTACACTAGTTCCGCCTGCCTGCATTTGGCCCATATCCCTCTAAACCTGTCCTATCAATGTACCTGTCTAACTGTTTCTTTAATGTTGCAATAGCCCCAGCCTCATCTACCTCCTCCGGCAGCTTGTTCCATACACACACAACCTTTTGTGTGAAAAATAACTCCCTCGGATTCCTATTAAATCTTTTCCCATTCATCTTAAACCTATGTCCCTTGGTGCTAGATTCCACTACCCTGGGCAAGAGACTCTGTTGTTCTACCCAATCTATTCCTCTCATGATTTTATTTATGATTTTATGAATTATAAATATTCTGGTGCAAAGAGACCTGAGAGGACCATTTGCACTGCAACATTCTAGTGCTGGAACCACTAAAGGTCCCCAGAATCTCATTGAATAATTGTAACAACCTCATTACACAAGCAATCCATCGTGTATGACTGCTAAGGAGCAAGAGCACCCAGGAAAGCACTAAGCACCTTGAGTGTCGCTGCCAGGACTAAGAGACAATTTACAAACAGTGAAAGCAGCACAGTAGGTACCACTAACATTATTTGTACGAGGGGGTGTTAGTTTTCAGTAGATAATTCTTCTTGTTCTGGTCTAAAGAAGGGTCTCGACACGAAACGTCATCCATTCCTTCGCTCCAGAGATGCTGCCTGCCCCGCTGAGCTACTCCTGCATTTTGTGTCTATCTTTGTTATAACCCAGTTCCTTCCTACTCATCTTGTTCGCTGAATTGTTGGAGTAACTATGCCTTTATCACAAGGCTGTGCTGTTCACATTCAAATACATTATAATTCAGAGCAGCAGAATTAAGTTGCAACACTTTATATTTTACAACGTAGCATAAAGGAATCTCTGAATGATACATGACTGTTGATTGTTCGCCTGACCTGGCTTTGGAAAAAGAGAGCAAGGATTAGCACATGGTAAAGATAAAGTCCTTCTTTTATATATATCAGATAAGACAGCAAATGATTACACATTTAAACACTAACCATATTGCTGGGTAAATTTGGGATTGTTTTGTCTACAGCTATTTGAAAACAGAATATCATTGCAGAAAATCCAGGAGATGAGTCAAACCAGATTGAGATAATTTTTTTAATACTTCCTCTGTAATTTCTTAAACTGTCACTTGATATTCACTTGAGATTGAGCTAAAAATAATTTCATTCTAGTTAGTAACTAGTTTCTAATTGCTTTTGTAGTCCTTCCAGCACTGAATGTTGCTCATTGTTCACTGTATCAGAAAAACAAGAGCTATTGAAATAGGTGGGGTCTGAATACTGCCCTTTGAACGTTTGAAATATTGTGGTACAGTTTCTGTTAAATGGCTGACTTACTTTAGTGTAGTTCAGAGACACAGAACGGAAACAGGCTCTCTGGCCCACCGAGTCCACGCTGATCAGTGATTCCCACACACTAACACTATCCGACAAACATTAGGAACAATTTACAATTTTATCAAGCCAATTAACCAACAAACCCGTACGTCTTTGAAGAGTGGGAGGAAACTGGAGATCCCGGAGAAAACATATGACAATATGTATGACAATAAAGTATGCGTAGGAAGGAACTGCACATGCTGGTTTAAACTGAAGATGGACACAAAATGCTGGAGTAACTGGAGTAATAGGCAGCATCTTGACCCTTTCCTTCTCTCCAGAGATGCTCTCTGTCCCGCTGAGTTACTCCAGCATTTTGTGACAATAAAGTATTGTTGAATCATTGAATCATTAAGTAACAACGGTGTCATTTTGCATTGGTTTACACACTTTGATTAAAAATAATAAAATGATAAAAAAGTCATTACTCTGTATGTTGACATTGTAACCACCACACATGTCCAAAGTCCATGTTGATTTGTGGCAGCTTCAACACCTTCTCGTTTGTAATTGGAGGAGCTGATAGCCTCAAGTAACCTGTGTGATATCACCAAAAGTAAACAAAGTAGATCAAAGTCTTTGCTAGTCTAGTTTGCAGAAGGAAAGGGGCTGGTTTCAGTTAAGTAAATGTCTGGCAGGGCATTATTTGCAAGCTCAGGGTATGGCTGTTTGGATCATTGTACAGGATGTCACCTCCATGGTGATGACAAAGTGAGTTTTCCTACGTGGTCGACAGAAGAAAGCTGCTTTGTTCTCCTATGTTCTTTGTTGGTGTTCCTGTGCCTGAAACGACAGATCTCTTGAAATCTGCAAGTAACTGAAAATACATTGCATGTTTTCATGTAAAAGATAGACACAACGTGCTGGAGTAACTCAGCGGGTTAGGCAGCATCTCTGGAGAAAACAATGGATGGGTGACGTTTCAGGTTGGGACCCTTCTTAGACACAAAGTGCTGGAGTAAATCAGTGGGTCAGGCAGCAGCTCTGGTGAAAAAAGATGGATGATATTTCAGGTCAGGACCCTTTGACCCGAAACATCACCCATCCCTTTTTTTCCAGAGCTGCTGCCTGACCCACTGAGTTACTCCAGCACTTTGTGTCTGTCTTTGGTATAAACAAGCATCTGCAGTTCTTTGCATCTGCCTGTTTTCTTGTGATTGGTAGCTGGGAAGACCAAGAAAATAATTAGCCCACCAATCTTGAAGAAGGTTCCCGACCCTTGAAAAAGTTGTCTGTCCGTTTCTCTCCACAAATGCTGCCTGACCCGTTGAGTTCCTCCAGCAATTTGTTCTTTGCTCAAGATTCCAACATCTGTAGTTTCTCCGTAGCCCATCTTGATGTTGGTCATAGTAAATGTTTTTAGATTTAGATTTAGAGATACAGCGCGGAAACAGGCCCTTCGGCCCACCGGGTCCACGCCGCCCAGCGATCCCCACACATTAACACTATCCTACACACACTAGGGACAATTTTTACATTTTACCCAGTCAATTAACCTACAAACCTGTACGTCTTTGGAGTGTGGGAGGAAACCGAAGATCTCGGAGAAAATCCACGCAGGTCACGGGGAGAACGTACAAACTCCGTACAGACGGCGCCCGTAGTCAGGATCGAACCTGAGTCTCAGGCGCTGCATTCACTGTAAGGTAGCAACTCTACCGCTGCGCCACCGTGCCACATTTTGATGGGGTTCGCTGCTGACTCTTTGACATTTATTCACTCAGAGCAGGTGGCACTTGGCTACACTATTTAAAAAAAGCAAAACCAAAAAAAATTGCCACCCTTGTTGTTTTACAGCAACATTTTGATGCGAGTAAATGATTAAACTTAGACATTGCCCTCAAAAAATACTGGCATCATTTCACTGAAATTGCAATGTAAATGTTCCCAAGAGGCACAGGACCTGATCTTTGGCACTACCTTCAGTTGCAATAAAAGTGCTCCCTCTTGAACTCATAACTTTAAGTGGCGTATTTTTATTTTAGTTTAATTTAGTGAAACTGACCTGTGGAAACAGGCCCTTTGACCCACCGAGTCCGCTCCACCAGCGATCATCCCAAACACTAGTTCTATCCTACACATTACAGAAGACAATTAACCTGTAAATCGGCACATCTTTGGAATGTGGGAGGAAACCAGAACACCCAGGGAAAACCCACGTGGTCACAGGGAGAACGTACAAACACCGAACAGATAGCGCCCGTAGTCAGGGTCGAACCTGGCTCTATGGCACTGTAAGGAAGCAACTCTACCGCTGCGCCACTGTGCTGCCCTGTTTTTGTTTGTATTTTAATTGTACCTGAACTGAAAGAAGAAATTATATGAAAAATAAAGGAAAAAATAATTTAGAACAAAATTAATTTAAAAAATAAGCTCCTAAATCGGGTTTGATAACATTGCATACTGGGTCAATTGAAATGTTTAGGAGTGAGGTTGCCCCTTTGGAGGGCAAAGCTCCAGCTCTCCATTACCCTTTCCATGGAAAACATGTTTTCTGTTGAGCCTTACACATGCCCGAGCTCTAATTTTAAAACAATGTCATCTTATTCTTGTAAACATTTCCTTGGTAACCCCTTTTGCATTCTCAGATCCCAGTAACCAAATATTCTTTGTTCCTTCCGAAAAGACATTCAATAGCATTTTATGGTGTCATCCACTCTTCCATTTTAATACAGCAGCTATGCAAGGTGGCAGGCCTGGCTCACCGCTGCGAAAATGGACTCGGTGGGCCGCTGCAAGCAGGGGAAGCTGGGAAGCCGCCAAGCTTGGCCCCGAAGACCGGAGAGTTGAGGAGGAGGGAGCTGCTGGCGACAACAGATGAGAGGAGTGGGGTGGTAGGAGAGGGACCGGAGTGTTGCCTCTAGCACCATCAAGTTCGGCTGCAGGAGGCCCCCCTCAGGACACAAAGTTGGTCGGGCAAGGAGAGGGACATCAGTTTGTGGTTTGAGTCGGTGGTGGATGACAGAACAAGCGCTGCAGCAGCCTAGGGTTTATCTGGGTTTACCTGCAATGTGGGTGCTCCAGTACGTTGAGCACATGGACAGGACTTTGGACTTTTTCTTTTTGTAAATGGGGCCAAAATATGGCAACTCATGCACATGTAAGCTATGCAAAGAGAATTTCACTGTGCAGTGCATACGTGACAATAAAGAACCGTTGAACATTGAACTATTGGACCATAACTAATATTGACATTAGCAATAGACAAAGCTCAATAGCCATGCAAAATTCTTCTTCTTTTTTCAACTCAAAACACAGGTTATCTCAGGATAAAAAAGACACAAAGTGTTGGAGTAACTCACCGGGTCAGGCAACATCTCTGGAGAACATGGATAGGTGATGTTTCAGTTCAAAACACCTTTTGTAAACTAGCATCTACAGTTCTTACCTCAGATAATGTCACAGTATGCCCGAAAAGCATTTGCAATTTTTTTAGGCTTCCGCAAAGTTATTATTCCATAATTACAATGAAACCAAAGACAAAATTCTGGAGTAACTTAGCAGGTCAGGCATCATCTCTGGAGAGACAGGTCCCCACCTCATTTCCACCTTTCTCCCATGTACTACCATCAGTCTGAAAGCTCCTTCTGGCTTTACATTTCATTCCTCTTCTTTCCTTATCTGATATGCTTTTGTCTCCTTTTCATCTCTAGCCTCGATCGCTAACTCTACACATCTGCTAATCATCCCCCTCACCACCATCCACCTGGCAATTCCACCAGTGTCACTCATATTTGCAAAATTAAAAACATGCCATTTCATAGCCAAAAATCCTGTTTGTTGGCAGGACGTGTCTGAGCAGAGAATTTCTATGCTCGGTCATTTTTGGAGCTTGTCTCGCAATTACATAAATTTATTGAAGAATAAACCTTTGCAGCCTTTAAGGAAAGAGCAAATTAACATACTAAGCTGGCAAAGATGCAACAGTATGACATTGGATCATTGTTTGTTCTGAGCAAATTCAAAGCAAAATTTGTTTTATATTCAAACCTAGAATATGTTGTTCCAATGAGTTTTATTTCCAAACTCACAAGCAGTCCTGCAACAAATATTGTCATAGAAACGTGAAGAATTTACAAGGTACTATTTTAAGATGTTTTCTACTGCAGCAGAACAAGATGCACCCCTGGATGTAGGTGAAGTTTGGTTTTGTTTAGAGATACAATGTGGAAACAGGCCCTTCAGCCCCCCAAGTCTGTGCCGACCAATGATGTCCATACCCAAACACTGGCACTATCCCACACATTAGGGACAATTTACAATTTTTACCGAAGCCATTAAATCTACAAACCAGTAAGTCTTTGGAGTGTGGGAGAAAACCAGAGTTCCTAGAGAAAATCCATGCTGGTCACAGAGAGAACATACAAACTCCGTACAGACAGCATTGGTAGTCAGGATCAAACCTGGGTCTCTGTGCTGTAAGGCAGTAGCTCTACTGCTGTGCCACTGTGCTGGCAGAGCCTGGCATTTGTCAAGGAGATGAAGCAAAAAAATCAGATTGTTATCCATGTTGGCACAGGAGAGGAGGTGAGGTCAGCAAAGTTCAGCCAAGATACTCAATGAGTTCTTAACCTCTGTCCATACCATAATATACAAATTGATATACCTAAGACACAAAGAGCTCCAACAAAGTGTTTCTAGTTTATTCAAGAATGACAGGATATGGATAGGCACGAGAGGAAAGATGGGGTGAAACCTTTTCCCAGGGTAGAAATGTCGAATACTAGAGGGTATAGCTTTAAGATGAGAAGGGCAAAGTTTAAAGGAGACGTGCAGAGCTAGTTTATTTCACATAGGGTGGTGGGTGCCTGGAATGTGCTGCCAGAGGTGAAGATGGTGGGCAGACACAATAGTGGCACTCAATAGGGTTGTGGATATGCACATGGATATGCAGGGAATGAAGGGATATGGATTACATGCAGGCAGGTAAAAATTGGTCTTGGCATCATGTTCAACACAGACAGTGCAGGCCGAAGGGCCTGGTCCTTTTTTATGTTTTATGTTCTATGTTCTATTTTTAAGGTGGGATGGAAAAAGGTTAATGAAGAATAGACCATGGACCCGTTGGGCCCAAACCTCCCCTGCATTGGTGCAGCACCCTCTCCTCCCCCCACTACCTCCCCCTCCCCTCCCCACCCCCGCCCCCCACTCCATCCCCCTCAACCCCACTTGTCCTCCCCCTTCCCTCCCTCCCTCCCCCTCCCTCCTTGGGAAATAGATTTAAACTTTAAAATGTGAATAACTTTTAAAATATAACACCGATTTCAATGAAACTTCTTCCATCAGCACCAAAGGGATGACGGTGAGTAAAGTGGGCCTGAAATTGTCGCGCTATCGTGTACCGTTTTGGCTGTAGTTCAGGAACAAACAAACGAGAGTTTTAGTATATAGATGTGTGGGACAAATTCTTTACACAGAGTGTGGTGGGGGCCTGGGACCCACTGCCAGGGGTGATGGTGGAGGCAGATATGATAGTGGCATTTAAGAGGCTTTTAGATAGGCACATGGAAGTGCAGCGAATATAGGGATATGGATCATGTACACAGGCAGATTAACTTGGCAACATGTTCGGCACAAACATTGTGGGCCTTAGTGCCCATCCCTGTGCTGTACTGTTCTATGTTCCATTTTTCTATGTGTCTATGTGTTGATGAATGGCGATGAAACTGTAACCTAGATAATGCTGCAGCCTAAAAAACACAGTTTGTCATAGAGCACAATGTGCAAAGGCCTTTAAGCAACAATCATTGTCCACAATTGCAATGGAGAACTTCCGAACTTCTTATTTTCTTTCCTTCTCTTCATTAGCTAAACAGGGCACAGCTTTGGGGATGGTGTCCACAATCTATTACCTCAATCAGTCAGCAATCTTGTGTAGGAGTAGCCAGCTATGATCGGCAGAATAGAACAACCGCAAAGTGTAAAACTTTGCAAATAAAGAGTGGATTAAAATAATGGCTTTACTATTTAAGATTATGTTCATTGTAGAACTGCAACAACCGTAATCTCCTCACTTCTATTTTTATCAGTCACCTGTTGTTGGGTAAGCAGTCAGGACCTTAGGCACAGCAATGTTTATTCATCTATTTTCATCTGCAAATATGAATACAGACAGTGTCTGACTTCTAACAAACAGCAGATGGGATCAGCAGATCTTTATCACATTCTACAAACAGTGCATTCTTTCTAAGCCAATTCTGCCTAGGTTAAAGGGAGTATTGAAAATTTAAAAAATATTCATGTCAGATGATATATGTGCACTGAAGAAGACTCAAGGCAGTGAAGAACAGTGATGGAAGATTAGTTGAACGCCATGAATGAAGTATTATGGATAGAGATATAAAGTCATAGAGTCATGCAGTGTTAAAACAGGTCCTTCAGCCCAACTTGCCCACACTGACCAACATGTCCCATGTACACCAGTCCCATTGCCTGCATTTGACTCAAATTCCTCTAAATCTGTCCTCTCCATGTACCTGTCTAATTGCTTCTTAAACATTGCGATTGTTCCTGCCTCAACTAGCTCCTCCAGCAGCTCGTTCCACACACCCACCACACTTTATGTGGAAAAAGTCTGCCCTCAGATTCCTATAAAATCTTTCCTCCTTCACCTTAAACCTGTGCCCTCTGGTTCTCGACCACCCTACTCTGGGCAAAAGACTGTTTGCATTTATCCGATCTATTCCTCATGATTTTATACACCTCTATAAGATCACCCCTCATCCTCCTGCACTCCAAAGAATAGGGTCCCAGCCTGCTCAACCTCTCCCTATAGATCTGATCCTCGAGTCCTGGCAACATCCTTTGTAATTCTTCTCTGCACCATTTCCAACTTAACATCGAGATCATATCCACCAGATCAGAGGTCTTTGCTGGATTGGAAGCAGTTAAATTCATCTGCTGATAACAAATATTATTAATGGTAATAACTGGCTTCTTGGTGCCATATTTACTCCGTGGTCCTACTCTAGCCATTGGGCCTGAAGGCTATGAATTCAAGGTCATTCTAAGCCCCTGATATGACCGGTAGTGAGGAATATTGCACCATCAAATACACTGTTTTATTTAGATGAGATAGAAAACCAGGGCCATATCAATGTTCATGGCTGTATGTAAAAAACACATCCATGGCCTTTAGCACTGTTTGAAAAGCAGCAGAGTTGTATCAAGACTTTCTAAAGATTCAACTCACTATGAAAATAGAAATCTGATCATATCCCTCTTTGCTGTTTGTGAGGCTTTGCTAATTTCAAGTTTCCCTTCATTACAACATTCATTACACACTGAAGGCAATTTATTGGCTGTGCACCATATTATGCTGCCCTGAGGTTATGAAAGGCTCTGTATTCTTCCTTCTTAGTATCTCAATGTGAAATAATAAACACAGATTCAGAAGGAAAGAGACCTACTTGATAACATTCCTCACCTTGAGAATGTTAAGAACAAAATAAGCCGCGCTCCTGGCACACAGGCCAAATCCTCACCTCTACACTGGAGCAGACAAAACGAGTAGGAAGGAACCATAGATGCCGGTTTATAAGATCATAGGTCACAAGGCTTGGATAGAGTGGATGTGGAGAGGATGTTTCCATTAGTGGGAGAGTCTAGAACTAGAGGTCATAGCCTCAGAATGAAAGGACATTCTTTCAGGAAGGAGATGAGGAGAAATGTCTTTAGTCAGAGGGTGGTGAATCTGTGGAATTCTTTGCCACAGAAGGCTGTGGAGGCCAAGTCAGTGGATATTTTAAAGGCAGAGATAGATAGATTCTTGTTTAGTACAGGTGTCAGAAGTTATGGGGAGAAGGCAGCAGGATGGGGTTAGGAGAAATAGATCACTCATGATTGAATGGCGGAGTATACTTGATGGGCTAAATGGCCTAAATCTGCTTCTATTCCTTATTACATGATAATATCATATCCACTGACAGATTCACCACCACCCACAGATTATACTGAAGATAGACACAAAATGCAGGTGTTACTCAGTGGGTCAGGCAGTACCCCTTCCTTTTCTCCAGAGATGAAAACATAGAAAATAGGTGCAGGAGTAGGCCATTCGGCCCCTCGAGCCTGCACCGCCATTCAATATGATCATGGCTGATCATTCAGCTCAGTAGCCTGTACCTGCCTTCTCTCCATACCCCCTGATCCCTTTAGCAAAAAGGGCCACATCTAACTCCCTCTTAAATATAGCCAATGAACTGGCCTCAACTACCTTCTGTGGCAGAGAATTCCACAGACTCACCACTCTCTGTGTGAAGAAATGTTTTCTCATCTCGGTCCTAAAAGACTTCCCCCTTATCCTTAAGCTGTGACCCCTGGTTCTGGACTCCCCCAACATCGGGAACAATCTTCCCGCATCTAGCCTCTCCAACCCCTTAAGAATTTTATATGTTTCTATAAGATCCCCCCTCAGACTTCTAAATTCCAGCGAGTATAAGCCTAGTCTATCTAATCTTTCCTCATATGTAAGTCCCGCCATCCCAGGGATCAATCCCAGGGATGCCACTAGACCCGCTGAGTTACTCCAGCATTTTGTGTCTATCCTCACGTCCACACATTCAGGAACACCATTGTGAACACAGAAGTGCATCAGGAGAAAATAATGGAAGAATATGATGTTACAAGAAGGCACTAGAGCATTTTTGGCAGTAGCTATGAAGTGCATAAGCATATAGATTGAGTTAGGATTAGTGATAGTTTAATAATTGTAATGGATATTGTAATGTTCTGTTACATATTTAATACATAAGCAACAATTTTCAAACATTGTTTAAGTCTTCTTAGAATCTCACAATTGAAAATTTTACAATAAATGGGCCTGACGGATATTTCTTTGTATTGTTTTCCTATGTACTTTGAACTGCTAAGAAGGCAATTTCAGCTGTTGAAAGCTGGGTGATGTTTTCAGCACATCCCTGTTCTTAACACTTCTCTGTTCTCCAGCGATGCTGCCTGACTCGCTGAGTTACTCCAGCACTTTGTGTCTTTTTTATCGGTTTAATCCCCACACCTTATTTAAAGGTTCATTTATAACCATCCACACATTCTAACTTTTGTAAATACAAGTCAAGATTTTTATTTAGTCCACCCACAAGTGTAATGAGGTACTGATTTTGGATGATCAGCCATGATCATTTTCAACTCGAAGGGCCGAATGGCCTACTCCTGCACCGATTTTCTATGTTTCTATGTTTGGTTTATTATTGTCACGTGTACCGAGCTACAGTGAAAAGCTTTGTTTTGCATGCTGTCCAATCAGATCGGATAATACTATACATAAATTGAATCAGGTCAAACTCAATTACAAAGGAGAAGATACAGAGTGCAGAATATAGTTCTCAGCATTGTAGCGCATCAGTTCCATAAACAAAGTCCAATGGTTACAATGCGGAGAATATCATTAGAACACGTAGAAATTGTGCTAGATTTACTGGTAGAAAAGAGGTTTAAAAGGGTAGAGTGATTGTGGTGGATGATAGTGGATCCTCCTCTGGCAAGAATCACCACACTCCAGTGCCATCTTCACTTCCCTCCAACGAGAGATGATTGGTCTCAACATCACAAGTCGCTGTAGTTATTAATCCAACATAGCCATGTCTTGGCATCAGGCATTATATTATGGACCAGGAAGATATTATTTGAAGAATAGTGTGGAAGAAGCCATAGGAGCCTGAAAACAATAACGTCCAGGTTCAGGAACAGCTTCTTCCCAACAACCATCAGGCTATCGAACAATACAAACCCCAATTAAACACCTGACTATAAATTGTTTTGATTGCACTTACAACTTTGGGCTTAGTTTTTGTTTTTGCACTATATTGTGTTTTTTAAATTGATTTAACTTTATTTTGTCATTTCTTATGGCATCTACTGAGTACCACATTTATATACCTGTTGTGCTGCTGCAAGTAAGAATTTCATTGTTCTGCTTTGGGACATATGACATTAAAACACTCTTGCCTCTCTTGAATATCACATGAAGTAGTTTTTGTCTTAGGTAGACAGTGGTATTTAGAGGTAGCTATGTACGTGGATAGGAGAGGTTCAGGCAAACACAGGCAGGTGGGACTAGTGTAGATGGGACATGTTTGTCAGTGTTGGCAGGTTGGGCCGAAGGGCCTGTTTCCACGCTGTATGATTCTATGACTCTATGATAACATAGGATCAACTAGACTCAGTGGTTGGGCACCTTTGGGTGCAGCCCACATGAGCAAATTAGAGGGAGTGCAACTTAACCCAAATCTTGATACACTCTGCAAATTGACACCCTCATGGAAACTAATCTTCATTGCTTGCACATGATTAATGCAGCATTATGTAATTCAGCAAAATATATGTTATACATTACTATCAACCAAATCCAAAGCAGCTGGTCAAAATGCCTTGACAAGCAATTTTTAAAAAAACATTTCAGTATGAGACATTCAGTCACACAAAAGCATCCTGGTTTTATTACACAAATCAGCCTCGAGCAATCGTTAATTGGACTGATCTGATTTTTAATGATGATTATTCTAAAAAGAAATGTTTATCTTCTATGTCACAACTGAACTACGTAAGCACTGCCATTAAAAAACCTACAGCACTCTGTTCTTATCAGCAGAGGTTCCATCATGATCCCAGCCCATAATTCCTCAAAGTGCAGTCAGCAGCAGGACCGATATGATAAGGAATAGTCAAGGCTGAACTTTGGCACATTTCTCTATTTGTTGACTGCTGATATAACAAAGAGCTGTTGGGAAAATTGAGTCATAGGATTTTTTGAGTTGGTTCAAAATTAACATAACTTATTCTGCAGATTAATTGTGGACTTTGGTTAGGGATAGTATTATTAGTACAGTTTGTTGTGAATGGCCATGGAAGTTTTCAGATTCTCATGAAACCACATTTTCTACGAGATTTTCCATTGCTTTTACAATAAAATACAGGAAGGCTTAGAACATCAAATTCCTACCCTGAATTCATCATATCAGCAACTCTAGTCATATAGAAGTCACATTCCCAATCTCGTTGTACCCCTGTACAATCGCAATAAAGATATATTGTATTGTATTGTATTGTATTGTATTGTATTGCATTGTATGAGATTGATATTCTTTCATTCCCCTCCCTAACTGAACTTCAATGTAGATGCTTTTATCAGCAAATGGGAGAATTTTGTAATACTCTGCCTCTTCTTCATCCATTAAGGCTCTGCTTAATATCACAGCCCTGTCCTCAAATCTCCATTTTTGATTTCTATTCATTTTTGTTTCATCAACCTTAAAGTTACGAACAAGTTAATACAAGTTGTTCTTGTAGGAATTCCAACCTATAGGAAAAATGCAAAATGAACCAAAATGTGCTGACTGATGGATTGCTTAATAGTTTTTTTTAGATACATGGATCTCTAAAATGAAAGAGTACACCAAAAACTATGCTAGAAATTGCTGACACATTATAAGTGTCACCTTGAAATGATGAAGGAGATCGGTAAAGGTTTAGTGGCTGATGGTGGTGGTTGTGATGGGGATTTTAAGTTAGAACCTCTGTATACCATCAACGGGATGGTATGGTGGTGCAACGGTAGAGTTGCTGCCTTACAATGCCGAGACCCGGGTTCGATCCTGACTACAGATGCTGCCTGTACAAAGTTTGTATGTTCTCCACGTGACCACGTGGGTTTTCACCGGGTGCTCTGGTTTTCACCCACATTCCAAAAACGTGAAGGTTTGTTGCTTAATTGGCTTTGGTAAAGATTGTAAATTGTCCCTAGTGTGTAGGATAGTGCGAGTGTACAGGGATCGTTGGTCGGCATGGTAGGCCAAAGGGCCTGTTTCTGCACTCTATCTCCAAACTAAACTAAACTAAACTAAGTTGAGTACGTGTCTCCTCTATCTGTTGCCAAATACACACCGAGAAATACTCTTTCAAGATGAAGCAAAATAACATGTTGATTATATTTTCTTAAAACATCAATGGGTAGGAACATGATTTTCAAGATGAAAGTATTTGACTTTTGTTTGTTCCCATATTATGAAAAATAATAATAAGGCGCCTCTATTAATCATTTGCTTATGGGCGTACTCCTTTAATCCTGCTCTCTCATGCTTGCCTTGTTTTGAAATCATAAAGAGCAGATGTCTGGATACTGCTCAGTCACTGGAGTACAGTAATGCAAAACAACGCGCTTGTTTTACACGACTGCACAAAAACAAAATAGCCCATGTGAAAGTCACAGTCCAAGAATCACTTTCTCAAACTCAATAAAAGCTTGGTAGTTGCACGAGTCTCCTCCCATGACAGCTCTTTGTAAGTATATGCCACCTTGTTTCAAAATAACGAGAAGACATAAGGAGCTCCAGATGCTGGAATCTTGTGAAGAACACCAAGGGCTAAAGTAACTCAGCGGGTAAGGAAGCATCACAGGAGGACACGGATAATTGAAGTTTCAGGTCCGGGGCCCTGAAAGAGCAGCGCGACCCAAAACATTGTCCATCCATGTCCTCCAGAAATGCTGTCTGACCCATTGAGTTCCAGCACTTCAGCACATTGTGTCTTTCTCCAGACACCTTTCCTCTCACAGTTCCCACAACTGGCACACTGCCTCTGTCACCCATCATGCCATGAGGTTCCTCTTTGTTTGAACCACATGCCTGGAGCTTATTTGTTCCATGTTTGTGTGGCTGGCCATTGATGTCAGAGAGCAAGCCCTATCTAATGAAATTACTCAAAATTGAACCCGCTGTGAACGCTGCGCTTACAGCCTGTGTGTTCCAGCTGAATGATGATCTGTATAATCGGCAGAATGGTCTGAAACAGATCTCTGAAAAGGGTGAAAGAATGCATGAATCTAAAATGCTATTGATTAGCAGGATTAAGAATTACTCACCGAAGCTAAAAGGGTTAATGAGTAGATGAACGTGTTGATTGTTGCATCAAATAGATGTCTGCTGATTGACATAGTGGCCAGTTGTCCTTTGAATTTAGAGCGAGAAGGATTATTTCAATAGACAATAGACAATAGACAATAGGTGCAGGAGTAGGCCATTCAGCCCTTCGAGCCAGCACCGCCATTCAATGCGATCATGGCTGATCACTCTCAATCAGTACCCCGTTCCTGCCTTCTCCCCATACCCCCTCACTCCGCTATCCTTAAGAGCTCTATCCAGCTCTCTCTTGAAAGCATCCAACGAACTGGCCTCCACTGCCTTCTGAGGCAGAGAATTCCACACCTTCACCACTCTCTGACTGAAAAAGTTCTTCCTCATCTCCGTTCTAAATGGCCTACCCCTTATTCTTAAACTGTGGCCCCTTGTTCTGGACTCCCCCAACATTGGGAACATGTTTCCTGCCTCTAATGTGTCCAATCCCCTAATTATCTTATATGTTTCAATAAGATCCCCCCTCATCCTTCTAAATTCCAGTGTATACAAGCCCAATCGCTCCAGCCTTTCAACATACGACAGTCCCGCCATTCCGGGAATTAACCTAGTGAACCTACGCTGCACGCCCTCCATAGCAAGAATATCCTTCCTCAAATTTGGAGACCAAAACTGCACACAGTACTCCAGGTGCGGTCTCACCAGGGCCCGGTACAACTGTAGAAGGACCTCTTTGCTCCTATACTCAACTCCTCTTGTTACGAAGGCCAACATTCCATTGGCTTTCTTCACTGCCTGCTGTACCTGCATGCTTCCTTTCATTGACTGATGCACTAGGCCACCCAGATCTCGTTGAACTCCCCCTCCTCCTAACTTGACACCATTCAGATAATAATCTGCCTTTCTATTCTTACTTCCAAAGTGAATAACCTCACACTTATCTACATTAAACTGCATCTGCCATGTATCCGCCCACTCACACAACCTGTCCAAGTCACCCTGCAGCCTTATTGCATCTTCCTCACAATTCACACTACCCCCCCAGCTTAGTATCATCTGCAAATTTGCTAATGGTACTTTTAATCCCTTCGTCTAAGTCATAATATTTCCTGCATTTAATTTGCACAATAATCAGATTAAATACAGCTCGGTTTAAACAGTGGTCCTTCTAATGATTAATATATAAATAGGATGTTTGTGTCTGTGTGTGTCAGGGGGTGGAGGGCTGTGGAACATGGGGGAGTGCAGCAGTTAACATGGACGTTACAATTATAACTCTCTCTTTTGACATTTTGCCACTTCTTGGCTGCCCTCGTTTTTAATTATTTAACATTTCACAACCTCCAAGATGCAGAAAACAGAAAGCTCCACTGTGGTGTTCTCAAGCACATCCATGCTCGGCCAACCTCTTCCAATAAACAGAGATATTTTCTGCATGGTATCAGATTTTCCAATCAGTGGGCGCATAACAATTGAGACAGTGTCGAGAATGAAAGCAGTGGCTAGTTGCAAATGCCGCAGTCATGGAGTCATTCAGCATGGAAACAGGCCCATCGGCCCAGCATGCCCACACCCACCAACATGTCCCATCTACACTAGTCCCACCTGCCTGCGTTTGGCTCATATCCCTCTAAATAATAATAAAGCTTTTCTGCACCCTTACCAAAGGCTCCACATCCTTCTTGCAAACGGACAACCGGAAGTGCACACAATACTCTAAATAGAGTGATACAGTGTGAAAACAGGCCCTTCGGCCCAACTTGCCCACATCTCCCAGCCACACTAGTCCCATCTCCCCACATTTGGGGAACATCCCTCCAAACCTGTCCTATCCATGTACCTGTCTAAATGTTTCTTAAACATTGTAATAGCCCCTGCATCAACTACCTCCTCCAGCAGCTTGTTCCATACACCCACCACCCTTTGTGAAATAAAGTTACCCCTCAGGTTCCTAGCAAATCTTTCTCCCCTCTATAATATGCACAATAATCAGATTAAATACAGCTCAATTTAAAACAGTGGTCCTTCTAATGATTAATATAGAAATAGTGTGTTTATGTCTGTGTGTGCTTAAGGGTGGAGGGCGGTGGAATGTGTAGGTGTACAGCAGTCAACTGGACTTTACAATATAACTATCTTAACCTTATGTAGTCTTCTCAAAAGGAAGTATTATGTTTAGTTTTATTTATTTTAGAGATACAGCGTGGAAAGCAGGGAGAAGGCTGGGGAATGGGAATGGAAGGAATAACAGATCAGCCATGATTGAAAGAGGAGCAGACTCGATGGGCCAAATGGCCTAATTCTGCTCCTATGTCTTATGATCTTATTGTCTACGTCTGTTATTGCTTCAGACTCATAGATGTTCTCCTCAGTTCTCCCTCCCCATGTGTGCAGTTGAAAGAACTGTTTGAACAGGTGCGGCACAGCGGTAGAGTCGCTGCCTTACAGCGCCAGAGACACGGGCTCAATTCTGACTATGGGTGCTGTATGTATGGAATTTGTACCTTCTCCCCGTGACCGCATGTGTTTTCTCCGGGTGGTCCGGTTTCCTCCCACACTCCAAATACGTACTGGTTTGTAGGTTAATTGACTTCAATAAAAATTGTAAGTTGTCCCTATTGTCATAAAGCAATAAGTGATAGGAGCAGAATTAGGCCATTCGCCCCATCAAGTCTACTCCACCATTCAATCATGGCTGATCTATCTCTCCCTCCTAACCCATTCTCCTGCCTTCTCTCCATAACCCCTGACACCCGTACTAATCACATTGTGTAGGATAGGACTAGTGTATGCGGAACACTGGTCGGCGTGGGCTCGGTGGGGCAAAGGGCGTGTTTGCACACTGTATTTCAAAGCTAAAACTAAACTAAATTAAACAGAAGTTGGATCTGTAGTGGCAGTATATTCCGTGGTGACAAATCCTTCAGGGTGATGTCAGTCTGCATGTCTGCAGTCTGTACTGAATGAGTCACTACTTATCTTGGTGAATGAATGAAATGGAGAAAAAATACAACACTTTTTAAAGACTTTGAGCCAAAGTTAATTCAAGTAGTTGTATTTATAGAAGTTGGTGAAAGTGGACACCATGTGAGACTAATCTGCACATTAAACTCTTGCATCTATTATTGGAAAAATAAGTGATGTGCCTCACTCTTCAGGTGGCACAGTTTATCATTTGTAAATTCCTGTGTCATTCTTAAAAATATTTGCCGAAAAGTACAAGAGTCTGTCACTCAGAGCTACAGTCCTGCAATTGAACATGTTCTCCCTCCCATAGAGATATCACCATGAGCCATTTGTGCTTTTTGATTTTATCTTCTAATCTGAAAAGTTAGGTGCTCCTTGACATACTATCAGATGACAAATATTTTGTCGACAGAATTTTCCCCAAAAAAATGTTTGTTCTCTGGGTTTGGCGCCAGTCTTCAAATTGGAATCAGCTCAATTAAGAGTTTAGTTTAGTTTATGTGTAGGATGGAAGTGCAAATGCTGGCTTACACCGAAGATAGACAGCAACTCAGCGGGACAGGCAGCACCTCTGGAGAGAAGGAAAGGGTTATGTTTTGAGTCGAGACCCTTCTTCAGACTTGTTTAGTTAGTCAGTTTAGTTTAGTTTAGTTTAGTTTAGAGATACAGCATGGAGACAGGCCCTTCGGCCCACCGTCTGCGCCGGCCAGCTATCCCCCACACTAACACTATCCTACACACACTAGGGACAATATAGAATTTTATCAACCCAATTAGCCTACAAACCTGCACGTCTTTGGAGAGTTGGAGGAAACCGGCGCTCCCAGAGAAAACCCACGCAGGTCACAGGGAGAACGTACAAACTCCGTACAGAAAGCACCTGTAGTCAGGGTCTCTGGCACTGTAAGACATCAACTCTACTGCTGCACCACCTTGTCCACCCAATAGGCTGTCCGACCAATAGACTGTTGGAATATCCGAGAGTGAGGGTGCTAAGTGGTTAGGCCGCATTTAGAATATTGCGAGCAGTTCTCGATATGGAAGCTTTGGAAAGTATGTAGAGAAAGTTTAGACAATAGACAATAGACAATAGACAATAGGTGCAGGAGTAGGCCATTCAGCCCTTCGAGCCAGCACCGCCATTCAATGCGATCATGGCTGATCACTATCAATCAGTACCCCGTTCCTGCCTTCTCCCCATACCCCCTCACTCCGCTATCCTTAAGAGCTCTATCCAGCTCTCTCTTGAAAGCATCCAACGAACTGGCCTCCACTGCCTTCTGAGGCAGAGAATTCCACACCTTCACCACCCTCTGACTGAAAAAGTTCTTCCTCATCTCCGTTCTAAATGGCCTACCCCTTATTCTCAAACTGTGGCCCCTTGTTCTGGACTCCCCCAACATTGGGAACATGTTATCTGCCTCTAATGTGTCCAATCCCCTAATTATCTTATATGTTTCAATAAGATTCCCCCTCATCCTTCTAAATTCCAGTGTATACAAGCCCAATCGCTCCAGCCTTTCAACATACGACAGTCCCGCCATTCCGGGAATTAATCTAGTTTACCAGAATGCTGCCTGGATTAGAGGGTATTAGAAAAAGTGAGCAATTGGTCTGACTTGGATTGTTTTCTCTGGAACGCTGGAGGTTGCGGGGAGACCCGATAGAGTATATAAAATTATGAATGGCATCAATTGGGTAAACGGTCAGAACTTTTTTCCAGGATGGAAAACTCAAATATTAAAAGGTATAGCTTTAAGGTGAGAGGGGCAAAGGTTAAAGGGGATGTGTGGGGCAAGTTTCTTCCAAAGAGGGTGGTGAGTGCCTGGACTGTGCTGCTGGGGTTGGTGATTGAGGCAAATACGATAGTGACATTTAAGAGACTTTTGGATCGGCATATGGATATGCATGGAATGGAAGGATATAGATAATGTGCAGGCAGATAAAAGATGGTATCATGTTTAGCACAAACATTGTGGGATGAAGGGCTGTTGTTGTGCTGTTCGGTGTTCTATTATTTCTTGAATCCCTTACATCTGCGGAGGGAATGAATAGGTGACCTTTCAGTTTGGGACCTTCATCAGACCGATTCAACGTCCCAACCCAGTTTAGTTTAGTCTCGTTTAGAGATACAGCGCGGAAACAGGCCCATCGGCCGATAGAGTCCGCACCGACTGGTGATCCCTGCACACTAGCACTATCCTACACACTAGTGTCAATTAAAAATCTTTACCGAAGCCAATTAACCTACAAACTTGTACGTGTTTGGAATGTGGGAGAAAACCAGAGCACCCGGGGAAAACGCAGGTGGTCATGGGGGAACATGCAAACTCCCCACAGACTCTGTGGTGCTTTGTGGTGCTCTCGGTCCTGCCATTAAAAAGGAGAGGATTTGGGGATACCTGTGGCTGGGGACAGATAAAGAGGTTGTCTTTTAGAACTGAGGTATGGAGAGAGTGGTAAATCTCTGGAATTCACCGCTCCAGAGAGCTGTGTTACTGGAGGCATTTAAAGAGGTGATGGGTACATTTTTTAATGTTCAGGGAATTGAAGACAATGTGGAAACAGCGCTCAAGAGGGGTTGAGGCCTGAGGTGCATCGGCCACAGTCGTATTGAATGACCAAAAAGGTATCAAGGGCCAGATGCTAAACTCGCTGGAGGAACGATGAGGGGAGGCTACATTGAAAATGACCAATTAGTGAAATGCCTGGATAGAGTGGATGTGGAGAGGATGCTTCCACTAGTGAGAGAGTCTAGGATCAGAGGGCAATGCCTCAGAATAAAAGGATGTACCTTTAGAAAAAACGCTAGAAATTGCAGAGAATTGTCGATGCAGCTCAGACTATTACACAAACCAACCTCCCTTCCATTGACTCCATTAACACCTCACGCTGCCTTGGCAAGGACACCAGCTTAATCCAGGATGGGTCTCACCCCAGGCACTCCCTCTTCTCCCCTCTTCCATCAGGCAAGAGGTATGGAAGTGTGAAAATGCACACCTCCAGATTCAGGGACAGTTTCTTCCTAGCTATTATCAGGCAACTGAACCACTCTACAAAGCAACTAGAGAGCAGTCCTGAGCTACTATCTACCTCATTGGAGATCCTCAGACTATCTTTAATCACACTTTACTGGACTTTATCTTGCACTAAATGTTATTCCCTTCATAATGCATCTGTACAGTGGATGGCTCGATTGTAATCATGTATAGTCTTTACGCTGACCGGTTAGCAAGCAACAAAAGCTTTTCACTCTACAATAAACTAAACTAAACTAAACTAAATTTCTTCAGAGGGTGGTGTATCTGTGAAATTCATTGAGAGAGGCCAAGTCATTGGGTATTTGTAAAGTGTAGATTGACAGGTTCTTGATAAGCAAGGGTGTACAAGGTTATGGGAGAGAAGGTAAGATACACTGGAATTTAGAAGGATGAGAGGGGATCTTATCGAAACGTATAAGATTATTAAGGGGTTGGACACATTAGAGGCAGGAAACATGTTCCCAATGTTGGGGGAGTCCAGAACCAGGGGCCACAGTTTAAGAATAAGGGGTAGGCCATTTAGAACTGAGATGAGGAAAAACTTTTTCAGTCAGAGAGTTGTGAATCTGTGGAATTCTCTGCCTCAGAGGGTAGTGGAGGCCAATTCTCTGAATGCATTCAAGAGAGAGCTAGATAGAGCTCTTAAGGATAGCAGAGTCAGGGGGTATGGGGAGAAAGCAGGAACGGGGTACTGATTGAGAATGATCGGCCATGATCACATTGAATGGCGGTGCTGGCTCGAAGGGCCGAATGGCCTACTCCTGCACCTATTGTCTATTGTCTAATGTCTATTGTAAGACAAGAGGGTTTGAGAGGGAAAAATATATCAGCCATGTTCAAATGGCAGAGCAGATTCGTTGGGCTGCATAGCCTAATTCTGCTCTTATGACTTATGAACTTATTTGAATTTTATTTAAAGTACATATCTAGTTATTTTCTAGACAACACTGGAGGCCATTTTGTATCCAGAAAAGTCTCAAATAGCAATGAGATGAATAATAAGTTGATCCGTTTCAGATGGCGTTGGTTAGAAGTTAAAGATTGTCGCATTGACAGGGAAAACGGTTCAGCCTTTCTTCGGATGGTGTCATGGAATCTTTTTCATCAACCAGAGCAGGTGGAGGCAACTATGCTTTAAATCCACCAGACAGATATTTTCAGGGGAATTTTGGTCATAATTGTCAGTGGCAGCATAATGTATTCAAAGATCATTACTTTACTATGACTTATTTATGATGACAAATTACACAAAAAAATAGAAACCTTAGAACACGAGGGAGACTTTGTCATGAGAGCGGTCGGTGTTGGCCCACTGCTCTTTTTGTGAAAGCATTTCCACTTTGGCAATGAAGTTTAAGTTTCAGAGCAGGGGACTCCTCTTTCAGCGCTCCCTCTCCTTCCTATCACATGCAAGCCTCCTCCCCCATCAGCCTGAAGAAGTGTCCTGACCCGAAGCATCGCCTATTCATGTTCTCCAGAGATGCTGCCTGACCCGCTCAGTTGCACTTGGTCTTGCACTTTGTGTCTTACTTCCAACCCCTGCTTCTGTTTTCCTTCGCTGCTCATGTGGACTTTTGCTGCAGGTTTCGCGTTTGACAGAATTTTGTCTACTGTCCTGTCTGGCTTCAACGTGGTTTCACCTGGGGCGTTACTGGAATCGAAAAGCATCCACTGTATAACTTTACTTTTGCTGCCAGGCTCAGACAGTCTGGTACCTATGGCCAAGCGTTTGGATTCCCACAGCATCAGTGTAGGGAGCCCTATCATCAGTGAGATGATTGGAATACTTGGTGTCAGAAATTTAGGGCAGCACAGTGGCACAGCGGTAGAGTTTCTGCCTTACAGCGCCAGAGACCCGAGTTCGATCCTGACTAGAGGTGCTCTCTGTGCGAAGTATGTACCTTCTCCCTGGGTTTTCTCTGGGTGTTCTGGTTTCCTCCTACTCTCCAAAGACATACAGATTTGGAGGTTAATTAGCCTCTGTAAATTGACCCGAGTGTGTAGGATGTGAAACTGGAATAACATAGAACTAATGTACGGGTGACTGATGTCTGGCGTGGATTCGGTGGGCCAAAAGGACTGTTTCCATGGTGCATCTCTAAAACTAAAACTAAAAACTAATTTCTGCCCTTTGAAATATATAATAATGTTTCTATCAGGCAGATTTGTGGAAGTACATTCGTACTTAGGGCAACACAGTGGCACAGCTAGTAGGGCTGCTGCCTCATGGCGCCAGAGACATGGGTTCAATCCTGACCTCAGGTGCTGTTGATGTGGAGTTTGCACACTCTCCCTGTGATCGAGTTTCCACTAGGTGCTCTGATTCTTCCCACATCCCAAAGACGTCTGGGTTAATAGTAATTGGCCTCTGTGAAAAAAAATCCATTAATGAGAAAGTGGGATAACACAGAACTAATGTAGATGGGTGACTGATGTTTGGCATGGATGGTGGACTGAAGAGCCTGTTTCCATGTTGTATTTCTAAAACAAAAAAAGCATCTCTAAGCATAACATAAATGGCAAGTATTTACAGCCGCACAAAGAGGCATAAAGCACAGAACATAGAAAAATACAGCACAGGAATAGGCCCTTTAGCCCACAACGTCTGTCAAGCATGATGTCAATCTGCCTGTATATGATCCATATCACTCCATTCCCAATATATCCCAAGTATCTACTGTTCCAAATCTCAGGACTGCATTTACCGACTCAATTGGCTAGTTTTGAATGAATGAATGAATGAATGAATGAATGAATGAATAGGTTTATTGGCCAAGTATATACACATACAAGGAATGTGCCTTGGTGCTCCGCTCGCAAGTAACAACATGAACATATAGTAAACAATTAAGAATAAGCATAAAACATTAAAACATTAAGAATACATCATTACGGTTTAAACATGTGAGTGAAATAAACCAGAGCAAAAAGAGACTACAGACTTTTGGTAATTGAGTAGAGCTACTACTCGCGGAAAAAAAGCTGTTTTATGTCTGGCTGTGGCTGCTTAGACAGTCCGGAGTCGCCTCCCAGAGGGAAGTGCTTCAAAGATTTTGTGGCCAGGGTGAGAGGGGTCAGAGATGATCTTGTCCGCTCGCTCCCTGGCCCTTGCAGTGTACAGTTCGTTGCAAGGTTGCAACCAACAACCTTCTCAGATGATCGAATGATTCGTTGCAGCCTCTGGATGTCGTGTTTGGTGGCTGAGCCAAACCAGACCATGATGGAGAAGGTGAGGACCAACTGAACGATGGCAGTATAGAATTGGACTATCATTGCCCGTGGCAGATTGTGTTTCCTCAGCTGCCACAGGAAATACATCCTCTGTTGGGCCTTTTTGACTGTGGAGTCGATGGTGGCCCCCCATTTAAGGTCCTTGGATATGATGGTTCCAAGGAACTTAAATGACTCCACAAATGTGACTGTGGTATTGTTGATGGTGAGTGGGGGGAGGGGGGGTGAGCTCTCCTAAAGTCTATAATCAGTTCCATTGTCTTAAGAGCATTGAGCTCCAGGTTGTTGCGATGGCACCAGGACGCCAGCTGGGTCACTTCCTGTCTGTAGGCAGATTCGTCCCCACCTTGGATCAGTCCAATCATGGTTGTGTCATCCGCAAACTTGAGGAGCTTGACAGAGGAGTCTGTTGAGGTGCAGTCGTTGGTGTAGAGAGAGTAAAGGAGAGGGGAGAGTACGCAGCCTTGCGGTGCTCCTATGCTGGGGATCTGCGGGTCCGAGATGTGCTTTCCCAGACTCACATGCTGCTTCCTGTCTGTCAGGAAGTTGATGAGGCACAGTCAGCTGGGGTTCAGGCACAGTCAGCTGGGAGAGTTTGGAGTGTAGTAGCTCTGGCACAATGGTGTTAAATGCAGAGCTAAAGTCCACAAACAAAATTCTTGCACAGGGTCCCCTTGCGGTCTAGGTGCTGGAGGATGAAGTGCAGGCCTAGGTTGACTGTGTCATCCACCGATCTATTGACCCTATATGCAAACTGCAGAGGGTCCAGCAGGGGGTATGTGATGTTTTTCAGCTGGGCCAGCACAAGTCTTTCAAAGGTTTTCATGTCTACAGAGGTAAGTGCGACAGGCCTGTAGTCATTAAGACCAGTGATCCTTGTCTTTTTGGGTACAGGGACAATAGTGGAGACTTTGAAGCAGGCAGGGACAGTACAAGTTTGTAAGGACTGGTTGAAAATGTCTGTGTAGATCGGTGGTGCCAGTTGTTCGGCACAGAGCTTGAGAGTAGAGGGGGAAACATTTTCCGGTCCTGGAGATTTCCGGCTTTTCTACTTCCTGAGTAGCCTCAAGGAAAACATGAATAAAACCTACAAGGAAGGGAAGGTTGACAATAAGCTCCCCAAAATGGTACACACTTGCAATCTCCTTTGTAAGCCTATTTATCAACTTGCAAAACATTTTGCTTTAAAGGACACAAAATATTGAATTAATTCACTGGGCCAGGCAGCATCGATGGAGAACATAGATTGTTGGCGTTTCGGGACAGTACCCATTCTTCAACTAAGGAAGGGTTCCTACCCAGGACATGTTCTCCAGAGATGCTGCCTGTCCCACTGTGTTAGTCCAGCAGTTTGTGTCCTTTTCTGTAAACCAGCATCAGCAGTTCCTTGTTTCTACACTTTACTTTGATGGGTAATACCTAACTCTTTACCTGCAACTCATAAGATGTGCTGCTCTGCTCTGGAAGGACACTAAAATGCACGTTGAAACAAATAAGAGCTTGAATTAACTGAAATCTGATCTATGTAAATAGCTAATGTAATGGGGAAAAGAAAGTGGGAGGGGATGGAAGCATTGAACCCCAGGCTTGACCTTCGCAGCCCTCTGGCTGTTGGAACCACAACCAAAAGTTAAAGCTGCAGCAAAAGGTTAGTTGTAAACCAATCTCAGGGGACAGGCCCCCCTCTCATCAGCCTACTGTCACATTAATAGAACAAAATTAAACTGCCCGTGGTAATAATTTAAATGCTAAGTTGCCTTGGTAATTGCATGCACATGGTCTAACTGCATGTGGAATGAAGGCCCAGGTCAGAATAATATCTGTGTTTGAACATGCCCATTGAGCGTGTCGCTGTTCACACAGGCAAAAAGAACAAAGTAGTCTTGTTTGTGACGTTTTCTTCTCTCCACTGATTGTGGGTTAGAATGATCATTTCTGATGCACATTCCCCCTGTTTTCCAACACCGTAACTCTCCTGACCCCAGGCTCAGTCAGAGTGAGTTGCCAATAACAGAGGAACGTTGTTTCTAAATTAACTAAACAATCCCACTGTATGTATCAATGCTGCCACATTATGCCAGTATGGAAAAGTCATGAGAGATGCCTCCATGGTGTTCAGGAGGCGAATATTTATTCTGCAAATACCATTCAATCTGAGGCCATAGGCATTTTATTTATACGTTGGGAAATGTTTCAATCACTTTATGTCAAATTAGAGGGAGGCTGTATAAATGAGGCGATTGCTAATCTCATTCATTTCTTGCTCTAACAGCCTCCAAAGTAAACATGTCATTCTCAGTAATATCATTTAAACGAATTGGCACATGTTAATCTTGCACTGGTTATTGCACAGAAATACTCTTTGAAAGTTTCAGGATGTCAAGAACATAAGGGCAGGACAGAGGAGAGAAAAAAAAGTGAGTTCCAAGGGGGGTAGTGTGATAAATTATTATGTCAAACATGAACTTAAAACATATGTGGCCTAATCTTTCATCTGTCCAAAGAGAATGTGTCTAAGGGTTAAAATTACACGGTTCTGATCACAATGTTCCCCAACACAGAGTTTACTGGTATCTCAGTTGGTCTTGTGAAAACAATGCAGAAAATCTGGCAGCAAAAGATTTGTAAATACATGATCTTCTCAGCAGAGATAAACAGTGGAGTAGTTTCAATGTTTAATAGAAATATATGAATATAACTTACAAAGTCTACTGATTTTATTGGCAAACTCAGGTATGTGTTCACATCATGCAGCCCATGTCCAAATGTGTCTCTAAACCAGTTTCCTGTGGTACATGTATTGCACAGTCATTACATAAAGTAGACAATGTTAGGTCTAACAGGAAATACCACATAATTTGTGGGCATTTTTTGTTACTGCTGCAACCCAAACTGCCCGGTATCAAATTTATGCAACATAATGATTTACAGGAACTTTGCCTGCATGCATAACGGCTTCACCGTTAACTTGAACGATATGTTCTTTGTAGCATGAGAACAATCAGACCATGAGTCATATGTTTACAGTGTATTAGTTACACAAGGTGGTACGGTATGTCCTATTTTTGAACATCCACCAGCTGGCTTATGCAGTGTACACCAAAGAGAGACAGTAGAGTCATACTTTATACATTTTCTCGTTTTTTTTTAACCTTCAGTTTTCTTTCACTATCACTATAATCTCCCACATTATGATAACCCTTGAAATATTTACATTATCATAACCCTTGAAATATTTACATATGCCCAATACTGATCTCTTGATCTGACCCAATTTCAATTCTCCATGAGAGCTAACTATGCCTTCAGTTACCAAGCCTCCACACTCTGAAATGATTACCATAAACCTTTGCTTTCCTTCTCTCCTTCCTTTATTAACAGGTATAACAGGTATAACAGAGCTTTATTTGTCGTTCGGCACCGAAGTACCGAACGAAACTACATAGCAGTCATAGAAAAAAAAAGAACACAAGACACATAACCCCAACACAAACGTCCATCACAGTGACTCCAAACACCCCCTCACTGTGATGGAGGCAACAAAACTTCCACTCTCTTCCCCACGCCCACGGACAGACAGCTCGTCCCCGACCGACCCGCACAGTCCCCGCACCGGGCGCTGAAACGTCCCGCGGCCGAACCGGGCGATGAAAGGCCCGCGACCAAGCCTTGCGCAGCTAAGTCCAGTGGCCGAGCCGCACCAGGCGATGTAAAGTCCCGTGGTCGAGCCGCACCAGCGATGTTAAGTCCCGTGGCCGAGCCGCACCGGGCGATGTTAAGTCCCGTGGCCGAGCTGCACCGGGCGATGTTAAGTCCCGCAGTCGAGCCGCACCAGCGATGAAAAGACCCGCAGCCGAGCCGCACCGGGCGATGTTAAGTCCCGCAGCCGAGCTGCACCGGGCGATGTTAAGTCCCGCAGTCGAGCCGCACCAGCGATGTAAAGTCCCGCGGCCGAGCCGCACCGGGCACTGTTAAGTCCCGCAGCCGAGCCGCACCGGGCGATGTTAAGTCCAGCGGCCGAGCTGCACCGGGCACTGTTAAGTCCAGCGGCCGAGCCGCACCGGGCGATGTTAGGCCCCGCAGCCGAGCCGCACCCCGCGCCGTGAGGAAGAGAAAAGTTCCCCCCCCCCCCACCCCACACCACCACCCCCTCCCACACATACACAACCAAAAAAAATATATAAAAACCATCCCAACACCGACACACATCAAAAAAAAAAGGAAAAAAGACAAACAGACTGCTAGTGAGCCGCTGCCGTTAGGCGCCGCCACTTATGACTCTTGGTTAAACCTTCTTTACCCAGTTTCTGCCCGAGAAACTCCTTTTGTGGCACACTGACACCTATACTTAGACGTCAGAGAGATAGCGCGTAAACATGTCCTTCGGCCCACCGAGTCCACGGCAACCAGCAATCACCCTGTTCACTAACCAACACTATCCTACACACTGGAGACAATTGTTTTACAACTTTATTGAAGCCAATTAATCTACAGACCTGTACGTCTTTGGAACGTGGGAGGAAACCGCAGCACCACTAGAAATCCCAGATGGTCACAGGGAGAACGTACAAACTCCATACAGACTGCACCCATAGTAAGGATTGAACCTGGGTCTCCAGCACTGTAAGGTGGCAACTCTACTGCTGTGTGACTGTGCCACCCTGACTCCGTAATCTCCCCCATTATCATTTATTGTTAATAAATGTCTCGGGTGGCACGGTGGTGCAGCAGTAGAGTTGCTGCTTTACAGCACTTACAGCACCCGAGACCCAGCTTTGATCCTGACTGTGGGTGATGTCTCTATGGAGTTTGTACGTTCTCCTCATGACCATGTAGTTTTTCTCCAAGATCTTCGGTTTCCTCCTACACTCTAAAAACGTACAGGGATGTAGGTTAATTGGCTTGTTATAAATGTAAATTGTCCTTAGTGTGTGTAGGATAGTTTTAATGTGCGGCCGGGATCGCTGGCCGGTGCGGACTTGGTGGGCCGAAGGGCCCGTTTCTGCGCTGTATCTCTAAACTAAACTAAACTAAACTAAACTACACAGGGAAGTTTGCACAGTAGAAATGGTAGATGGAAATATTGTTTCCATATATCCTGTACTTACCTTGTATGGGGATTAAAAATAATGAAGAATAAATAATTAAAGTGGCTTTCTCTAATTGCGTGGGTGTCAACTCAATTCACAATTCTTAGTCCAATAATGGCTCTTGAGTATAGCAATGAGTCATGTGCTCATTTTTTTTCTACATCCACTGAGAATACTGCTTGTTTTATGCATCCTGTAATTCCAGTTTTTAAATTAATTTTAACCCTTTAGATGATGGTTTTGGCTCGGGCATTAAATTTCTTGCCTGAATTTGTAAGCTTTGTATTCAAAGCCTGCTTTTAAAAATGAGCATACAATCTAGGTCAACTCTTCAGTGAAGTAGCCTATGTCGATCTATTGCCTGCCATGATTTGTCCTGCCTCTCCCCTTTTCCATATTTGTTCTCCTCCCTACAATGAACCTGAAGAAGGGTCTGGACCCAATGGGGCTTACCTCATTGTAACTTACCGAATAGTGAAAGGCCTGGATAGAATGAGTAGAGGATGTTTCCACTAGTGGTCCTAGACTCAGGACCAGAGATCATAGCCTCGGAATAGAAGCATGTACCTTTAGAAAAGAGATAAGATTGAATTTCTTTAGTCAGAGGTTGGTGAATGTATGGAAGTCACTGGCACAGAAGGTTGTGAAGGCTGTCAATAGAGATTTTTAAGGCAGAGATTGACTGATTCTTGTTTAGTACGGATGTCAGGAGTTATGGGGCAAAGACAAGAGTATAGGGTTGAGAAGGAATGATAGATCAGCCATGATTGAATGGCAGAGTGGACTTGATGGGCCAAATGGCCTATTCTGCTCCTAGAACGTATGAACTTATGAAATGTCACCTATCCATGTTCTCCACAGATGCTGCCTGACCTGCTGAGTTACTCTAGCACTTTGTCCTTTTGTGATGGAGAGCTGTCCTTTTGAAGATCGCTATTTTTCATATAAAATCTAAGGTCAAGGCCCTGTCCCATTTCTCTGTTAAACATTGAAGATCAGGTAGCTATCTCCAGCAATGTCATAACAGTGTATCCAGCCATTATCATAATGCAGCTTGTAAGAGCTTGTTATTCCCTTTATCCTGTATCTCTAACGTGGTGGACGGCTCAATTTTAACTATGTATAGTCTTTCCGCTGACCGGATAGCACGCAACAAAAAGCTTTTCACTATACCTTGGTGCACGTGACAATTAACTAAATTAACTAACTAAATTGGCTGCCATTTTACTAACAATACCGCAGAGACTAAACTTCAGATATTCTTTGGAGATGTGACGAACTGTAGATGCTGGAATATTGACAAAACACATGCCATTGGATTAACTCAGCAGGTCAAGCAGCATCTGTGGAGGGAATGGACAGGTTATTTTTCGGGAAATAATTGTTTTTCAGAATTTTTGAGTCTGAAAGATGAAGTTTTTTTTAGACTCAAAACATCACTTATCCATTCCATCACAGATGCTGCATGCCCCTCTGAGTTACTCCAGAACGTCGTGTCCAGATGCTTTTCATTAGCTGTAAGTCACTTTGGACTATTGGAAGCCATGAAAGCCATCAAATACATGTGTGTCTTTATTTTAGAGAACATTGTTATCCATCTCTCATTCTCACCCACTCATCCCAACTGGCCTTCCAAAGTGATTTCTATGGTGAATGGTGAGATGCAGCATTATTTCAAGTATTTGAATTTCACAATCAAACTTGAGTCTCTGCATCATGTTGACCAGCTGCCTGCTGAACTGTTGGCAGCTCCCCATACACATGGAGAACAAGAGGCATTGCTTTTACATAAACTGAACGTTTTCTTTTACGATACGATATGATAGAACTTTATTTATCCCAGGAGTGAAATTGTCTGCCAACAGTCCTAAATCATAACAAGATACATGAAACATGAAATTAAAGTGACAATTGGAAAGGATTGGGGATGTGCAAAGATTGGGGATGGGTGGGGGTGGGGGGGGGGGGGGGGGGGGGGGGGGGGGGGGGGGAGGGGGGAGTCAGTCTACCCCACGACAGAAGGGGGAGGAGTTGCACAGTTTGATAGCCACAGGGAAGAAGGATCTCCTGTGGCGTTCTGTCCTGCATCTTGGTGGAACCCGTCTGTTGCTGAAGATACTCTGCAGGTTGACCAGAGTGTCTTAGAGGGGGTGAACTGTATTGTCAGAATCAGAATCAGAATCAGAATCAGAATAACCTTTATTGGCATCCAAAAAAACAATTCTTTTGGAAAAAATTCCGTTACCCACAGTCCAACAATAAGAGCAATAAAAATAAGCAATTACACACACAATCACAAACCAACACAAAACAAAAAAAAGAAACATCCATCACAGTGAGTCTCCTCCAGTCACCTCCTCACTGTGATGGAAGGCCAGAATGTCTTTTCTCTTCCCCTGCCGTCTTCTCCCGCGGGCAGGCTGTTGAACTTGCCACGTCAGGGCAGTCGGGGCTCCCGACATTGAAGCCCCCGCCGGGCGGAGAAAATCCCGCGGCCTATTTCAGGCCATGCCGGTCGGTGTAAGGTCCGCCGCGGACCAACCCAAGCCCCACGATTCAGGGGGGGGCGAAGACGCTGCCGCTGCCGGAGCTCCCGATGTCGGCCCCCACCCAGAGGCCTGCGGGCTTCCAACGTCCACGCGGCCCACGGCCCGCAGCCGAAGCCTCCGGAGCCTCTGAAGGCGAGTCACAGCCGCACTTGCAGCGACACCACAGCCTCTGAAGGCAGCCAGCTCCGCAGATGGTAAGTCCGGTCCGCGGGCTCTGCGAACCAGAGCCCAGGTGGTCCCAGGTGGAGGCCGCCAGCTTCAGGTGTTTGGCCGATGGTAGGCCGCAGCGGGAACGGAGACATGACAAAGATAAAAAGGTTCGGAAGAGACAATTTTACAGATCCCCCCCCACACATAGTACACAACCACAAAAAACACTACATCACATTTAAACACTACAATTAAGACAAAAAATAACAAAAAAACACAAAAGACAAACGGACAGCAGGTGAGCCGCAGTTGCTGTGCAGCGCCGCCACTTCCATACCTGTAGAGTAGCCTGCAAACCAATCATTGTTTGCCATTGTCCAAGATGCTCCACAGTTTGATCATCTCCAAGGCCACTTGGACAATATGATAATAAAACACTTTTGACCCTCTTGACTCTTGACTCTTGACTAATGCAGCAGAAGCTTCATTACATTTTCTTTACAAGCCTCATTACAAACTTCATTACAAGCCTTATTGCATCATCTTTTGACTGTTCAAAATGTAGCTCTTGGTTCCTATGGCGACAGGCATGAGGCCCATACAAGTGATTTGCATTGGTAACTTTAGTCAAAAGCGTGAAACGTTCGAAAATGACCTAACAGATTGTCAACAGGTGTAACCAAGACCCTGAAAAATGATAATTAACCCCCCCCCCCCCCAATTCCCCACAGAAACTGTCCATATCAGCAGTGACAATGGTGGGTCAAAGTAATTAGATAGATCTAATGAGGGTCTGTGGCTGAGATGTAGCTCATTTCGATCAACTGGTCAATGTCAATGTTTATGCTCCACACAATTTTCATCTTTCACCTTCTTCATCTAAGCCTAATATTCTGTTAACTATCAAAGCAAAGGTAAATAAAGAGAAGTTTCTTGACATTGAATGAATTTTTAATTCAAGAGTATGATGATCAGAACCTGTGGAAGACCAAGGAGGTTATGTTACATTGAGGAACAGAACAATCTTTCTGCAATGAATTTCAAAGGCTATCTGCAGTGATATCCACTATGATGGTTTTACCATCAGTCTTCTCGCAATGGGATGGCCTCATGCTGTTAAATAACTTACATTTGATTTTCTGGCTCATTAATAAAACAGATGTCTATTAGCTCTGAAGTGTCAAAATAATGTGGCAAGCTACATAACAGAGCTGCAACGCACAGCAGGCCACTGGGAAAACCTAGCAACCTAGAACACGTCTCAACCACAAAACAAAAATGCAATCTCATTCATTAAGATCTGCCATGCAGCTCCACACAATTTAGAATATATGGCCTGAGAGCCTGCCAGGCAATCCTTACTTGAAACATTATTAAAAACCTTCAGCTGTATGTTGGGATAAAATAATGTAATAATTACAGCCAAATAGACAGCACAGTGGTGCAGCGGTGGAGTTGCTGCCTGACAGCTCCAGAGACCCGAGTTCAATCCTGATTACGGGTGCTCTCTGTAAAGAGTTTGCATGTTCTCCCCGTTTTCTCCGGGTGCTCCGGCTTCCTCCCACATTCAAAAGATGTTCAGTGTTTTAGGTTAATTGCTTCAGTAAAGTTTGCAAATTGTCTCTGGTGTGTAGGATAGTGCAAGCGTACGGGAATCGCTGGTTAGCACGGACTCAGTGGGCCGAAGGACTGTTTCTGTACTATATCACTAAACTAATACTAAACTGCCCTAGACTGATAATAATACAATTCAATATAATCATTATGTGTGAAGTTATATTGAAAAGATCACAAAATACTTGAAATGGACAATTGCAGAGTGCAATGACTGTCTCATGTTTCCTTATGCTCCAGTTGCTTTGTTCATCTTTGCTCAGATTATGCAAACATGAAGAAAGTTAGTGAACAGTTAATCCATTGTGGTAAAAATTGATTGTTGATGGAATGGTGACCAGAGCCTGGCAGGAATGTCTGCCCTCCTTCAGCTCGCGCCAATTGAATCATTAAGTCATCTAAACAAATGGCTTTAATTTAATGGATCATCCAAAGGGACCTTCACCTCCAACCTTACTGTGATCTCTCAGTCATTCACTGGAGTATCACCTCCACAATTTATTCACAGAGGAGCCTGAGTTTAATCTTTTGACATGCAACTCTTAAGTTGCAGATAGGTAATAGCCATTATTTAAGTCACAAATAATTTAGTTTTCATCTTTCCCAGAACCTTTTGCAGACATGCATGAGTTTGCCACTGACTTTTACTTTACTTTGGACTTTAGACGAGAGATACAGCTCAGAAACAGGCCCTTCGGCCCTTGTCCGCGCCGACCAGCAATTCCCCGTACACTAACACGATCCTACACACTCGGGACAATTTTACAATTTTAACGAAGTAAATTAACCTACAAACCCGTATATCTTTGGGAGTGTGGGGGGAAACCGGAGCATCCAGAGAACAGCCCCACAGTCACAGAAGAATGTACAAACATACAGACAACACCCACAGTCAAGATCGAATCCGGTCTTTGGCATTGGAAGGCAGCAACTCTATCTCTGCACCTCTGTGCCACCCCTTAACTGATAACAGAGCTAGGATAGGTTCTTGATTATTGATTAGTGCGGGTGTCAGGGATATGGGGAGAAGGCAGGAGAATAGGGTTAGGAAGGAGAGATAGATCAGCCATGATTGTATGGCGGAGTGGACTTGATGGGCCGAATGGCTTAATTCTGCTCACGATCACATGACTTAATGACCTTATGAGGCTGATTGTATCTATTTTATGGTATATTTGATCTGTTTGTACAGCATGCAAAACAAATATTTTCTCTGAACCTCAGTACCCATGTCAATAATAAACCTAAATTTACACATGTGCTGCCTTCTGTTTTTCTGTTGTGATGTTTTGTTGTGATGTTGTCAATGTTTTTTTTTGTAAAAATATATTATTTAAGAAAATGATTTGCATTATTTCTGCAGTTACATATACAGACAACCTTATCCAAAATCTGGGCAGTTTTTCCAATATGACTATACACTTTTACTGTATCTGAGATGCTTATCTAATATGTATCTAAGTGCTTATGTATAGAGATACTTGTACTGAACTGTATCCAAAAATGAATTTCACTGTACCTCGGTACATATGACAAATAAAATACCATACCAGTACCATACATGTCCAGATGATTCAGTTTCTCCCCCTCTGCATTGAAAGGCTAACCAAGCAAGGGTTACAGTGCTAACAAAATTCAATCATTTCATTTAGAAACAAGACGTATATTCTGAAAATATTTGGATGGTTAATGGTTAAAGAGTTTTCTGATTGAGGTTTCTGCAGCAAGTCCTCAGGCCACGCGATAAGTAGGCTATTTGATTTTCCAGCTTTATACCTTCCTTGTGTATGTGTCAAGCAATATGTCTTGTGATACCACATGCCTTCTTGAATGTAAATAATTGAAATGTTTTACTTTGTGGCTTAACTTTCTTCAACCAGTTTTGGATAGAAATATGTAGAATTTCAGCTCAGAGGTAAAGATGCTGGAAAATTTAATGTAAGGCAACACCTCCGGAGAGAAAAAAGGGTTGGTGTTTTCAGTCCATGGCATTCATCCTTCCAGAGGTGTTGCCTGACCTGCCCAGTGTGTCCACGAGATTCTGCTTTCATTTTAGACTTCACTATGTTAGTGTTTAGTGGTAAATAGACCAAGTGGACCCGTTGGGCCCAAACCTCTCCTGCATTGGTGCAGGACACTCTACTCTCCCCTCCCCCTCCCATCTCTCCCTCCCTCCCCCTCTCCTCACCCCCATCCCCCCCCTCCCCCTCCCTCCTCCTCCCCATCTCCTCCCCCTCCCTCCACCCCCCCCTCCCCTCCATCCACCCCCCTCCCCTCCATCCACCCCCTTTCCCCTCCACCCCCCCCTCCCCCTCCCCTTCCCCTCCCCCCCTTCCCCACCACCCCTTCCCCTCCCCTTCCCCTCCCCCTCTTCTTCCCCTCCCCCCTTCTCCTCTCCCCCACTCAATCCCCCTCAACCCCCCTTATGCTCCCTCCTCCCCCTCCCTCCCTCCCTCCATCCCTCCCTAGGAGGTAGATTTAAACTTTAAAATGTGAATAACAAAAAATATAACACCAATTTCAATGAAACATCTTCCATTAGCACCATAGGGGTAAGGAGGGCCTAAAATTGTTGCACTATTGTGCACCGTTTTGGCTGTAGTTCAGGAACAAACAAACAAACAAACAAACAAACAAGAGTTTAAGTATATAGATAAATGATTACAACCGACGACATCAAGTTTAATGTTAAAAGGATTTGACATGTTGATTGATCAAATCATCAGCATGGAATGCTGTCTGAGAGGCCTGTGCAGACATTAGGTGGGATTAATGCACTTTGATCATCATATCATATCATATCATATATATACAGCCGGAAACAGGCCTTTTCGGCCCACCAAGTCCGTGCCGCCCAGTGATCCCCGCACATTAACACTATCCTACACCCACTAGGGACAATTTTTACATTTACCCAGCCAATTAACCTACATACCTGTACGTCTTTGGAGTGTGGGAGGAAACCGAAGATCTCGGAGAAAACCCACGCAGGTCACGGGGAGAACGTACAAACTCCTTACAGTGCAGCACCCGTAGTTAGGATCGAACCTGAGTCGACGGCGCTGCATTCGCTGTAAAGCAGCAACTCTACCGCTGCGCTACCGTGCCGTCTGTCAGAGAAATAAAGCTGACCCTCCTGCCAAACAGAGGGAGAAATGACTGCATTTATTTTATTTAGTTAAGTTTAGTTTAGTTTATTTAGTTTTGTTTAGTTTAGTTTAGTTTAGAGGTACAGCACCGAAATAGGTCCTTCGGCCCACCGAGTCTGCACTGACCAGCCATCCCCACACATTAACACTATCCTGCAACCACTAGGGACAATTTACACATACACCAAGCCAAATAACCTACTGTACATACCTGTACGTCTTTGGAGTGTGGGAGGAAACCGAAGATCTCGGAGAAAACCCATGCAGTCACAGGGAGAACATACAAACTCCGTACAGACAGCACCCGTACTCGGGATCGAACCTGGGTCTCCGGCTGCAAGCGCTGTAAGGCAGCAATTGCGCCACCGTGGCCGCCCTAACTCCCATGAAAAGGTTTTTCCAGGTCTGACTTACTTTTAGAATCATATTTTGGACAATTGTTAATCAGTATAATGAGGTTTCACTCACCAGTCGGAAGGTTAACTGGTAAACACAGCGATTGGGTCATGTAGTATCTCCATCAGGTCAGACACCATCGCAAACAGACTTAAACCGTTCATTTATTTGGCCTGCAAAACTGGTGGCTTAACCATGGGGGCAGGGGGAATGAAGGAAGGGAGGAAAATGTATTGAAAATTATTCCCTCACTTCATGGAATATAGATCAGCATAGCACAGGAACAGGCCTTTGGGTCACAACGTCTCTGTGCCAAATATGATGGCAAGATAAATCAATCTTATCTGCCTGCACATGATCCATATCCCTCCATTCTCTGCATACCCATGTGCATATCTCAAAGTCTCTTAAATACCACTATTTTACTTGCCTCCCCCTTAGCAGCGTGTTCCAGGCACCCACCACCATCTGTGTAATAAACTTTGCCCCATTCATCTCTTTTCAACTTTGCCTTTCATGTTACCCATAACAAATGCGTCAAGAGCTTGAAATGCTCAGGATATTCATTGGACCTCGGAGGCCATCATCCTGGGTAGGATCCGAGAGTATGATGTGTTCAGTCCAATTTAAACAATTAAAATTGGAAAATTGATATTGTTCAAAGTTGGATGTGTTACTCCTCGTAAACTTTGTGCAATTTGAATGAACATTCCCGTTTAACAATGGGTTTAGTTTAGTTTAGCTTAGTTTAGGTTAGAAATTCAGCATTGAAATAGGTCTTTTGGTCCACTGAGTCTATGCTGACTAGCAATCACCCATACACTAGTTCCATCCCACACACACAAGTCATATTACAGAGGCCAATTAACCTACAAACCCACATATCTTTAGAATGTGGGAGGAAGTCGGAGCACTTGGGGAAAACCCACAAAGTCACAGGGAGAATGTACAAACGTCGTACAGACAGCAATCGTAGTCAGGATGGATGGAACCCCGGGTCTCTGGCGCTGTCAGGCAGCATATTGGGAAATGTGATTTCTGCTGCTGTTATAAATATTTAGATTGAATTTTCTGTCCTAGTTGCTTTAGGTAAAAGTGAGAACTTGTGGAGGATTGGATTGCACTCAGCGTAGGCTGATTGTTGTTAAGCATAAGGAGTAGAACCAGAGTATGAGTACCTGAGGAGATCAATCGAACCCCCCCCCCCCCCCCCCCCCCCCCCCACCACATAACCTGGAAAATGTCACACAGTTATTTGACACCTTTCAGCTCAAATTTCAGTCAGAGTTGATTGAGCCCTGAGCACTTATGTCCTTGGATTATTCCCAGTGGAATAGGTGCCCAATCAGTCAATCAGCTGTTCGCTAACACACAGAGCAGATGACAGATGCATTGTCACCCAAACAAACTCTTTCATCAGTTCCACTTGCAAACCAGCACCTGCCTAAATCATTACATTTCTTAATCTATGTGGCCAATTCACTGGATATAGATTGGGCATATATGTCTAGTTTAATTAGTTTGGAGAGACAGCGCGGAAACAGGCCCTTCAGCCCACTGAGTCGATCCCCGCACACTAACACTAACAATTTACAATTTTATCGAAGCCAATTAACCTGCAAACCTGTTTGTCTTTGGAGTGTGGGAGGACACCGAGACAGCAGAGAAACCCACCCACGGGGAGAACTTACAAACTCTATACAGACAGCACCCATAGTCAGGATCGAACCTGGGTCTTCAGCGCTGTAAGGCAGCAACTCTACCACTTTGCCACTGTGGTGCCCCAGAAATCATGTCCTACCCTGAAATCAATTGTCTTCATGGATACAGTAATAATGAACAATTTGGTTGGCATCATATACAAAAATGATCGGGAGATCAGATTAAAGTTTCAACTGTGGTATTTTAGGCAATTCATGGTTCCACCACCATTTGAAAGGAAAGGAAAACTAAAATAGACAATAGACAATAGGTGCAGGAGGAGGCCATTCGGCCCTTCGAGCCAGCATATTGGTTCCTAGCTGATGGGAAAGATTGTTCACGTCATTCCCAAACATTACAGTGAATGGGATAAACATGAGACACCATTTTCCAACTTTCATCTCCCCATCCCCCTATAGACACTCTGAAGAAGGGTCTGGACCTGAAGTGTCACCTATCCATGTTCTCCTGAGATGCTGCCTGACCCGTTGAGTCACCAGCAGTTTGTGTTCTTTTTTGATATCTCTGCCTTTAGCGACCACTTGGATCATGCGGATATATGCCATCAGTTCCAATTCTTGGACAAATCAGGGAATATTTCCAAAGCATAACACTATCAAAACCAGCAAAGATTCAAACAAGGTTATTGCAAGGGGAAAGAAACAATCGCCTATTTCACTGTCCATTCCATTCAACAATGGTGCAGCCTCACTCAGCAAATGTACAACTTCATGCAGCAACTGTGCACTCTCATACACACTCACCCAATGCTTATGAAATGCAAGAAAGAAAGGTTTGGACAATTTCTCTCCAGCTCCGACTCAGTTGCTGTGAGAGTGCAATGACTTGAGTGACTTGGATCTGGCTTCCCAGTTTCCCATTGTGCATCATAACATTGAGTCGCACACTGCCCACTTTAATTGAGCAGGCGTGACCAAGGTGCCGCCGAACACAATGGGCCAGTTACAGTCATCAGCAAGTGAAACACTGCTGAACCCTAAAGTTTGACCTCGATTGTAATCAGAAAGAATCACAAAGCAAACAGAAATAAACAGCACATTCAACAAAATGCCGACCTCAATTTTCATGTAGTCCTAGCAACGTTTCACAGTCCTTTGTGTCGATACATCTTTGATCTTTAAACTTTAGAGATGCAGTACAGAAGCAGGCCCTTCAGCCCACTGAGTCCGCGCCACCCAGCAATCTCCCCATACTCTAGAACTAGGGACAATTTAGAATTTTACCAAAGCCGATTAACCTACAAACCTATAAGTCTTTGGTGGGAGGAAACCGGAGCACCCAGAAAAAAACCTACATGGTCACAGGGAGAACGTACAAACTCCATACAGTCAGCACCCATAGTCAGAATGAAACCCGGGTCTCTGGGGCTGTAAGGCAGCAACTCTGCCGCTGTGCCACTGTGACAGGCAAAATATGTCAGAATACAATTACATTAACCATGGTGCCCCTTCAACTCAGATTCACATCCTAAACACACGGGACAATTTACTGAAGCCAATTAATCTACAAACCTGCATGTATTTGGAGTGTGGGAGGAAACCAGAGCTACCGGAGAAAACCCATGCGATCACAGGGAGAACGTACAAACTCCGTTCAGATTGCACTCGTAAGGATCAAACCGGGTTCTCTGGTAACCCTCTAAGCTGAGTCATGAACTGAATCTGCAGCTGTATCATCTCATCTTGATCTTCTTTCTTACTTTCTGATGGATCTAACTGAGAGATTCAGAGGGAATAGTTCCTTAGTTCTTTAGAGAGGAAGCGCAGAAACAAGCCCCTCAGCCCACTGAGTCCACGCCGACCAGCGATCACCCTGTACACTAGCACTATCCTACACTCTAGGGGCAATTTTATTAAAGCCAATTAACCTGCAAATCTGTTCATCTTCGGAGTGTGGGAGGAAACCGGAGCACCATGAAAAAACCCACTTGTTCACAGGATGAAGGTACAAACTCCATTCGGACAGCACCTGGAGTCAGGATCGAACCCGGGTCTTTGACGCTGTAAGGCAGCAACTGCACCGCTGCGCCACTGTGCCGCCCCTAACACTTCAGGGATTTCTTCAAATTGGCACCCAGTTTTTCTCTGCTTTTGTTTTATCTCCTCTGCAGATAATTCCACTCAAAATACATTGACTGATACGTGGTTGCACCATTAACAGCCTCTCGTCTGTTACTTGTGAAATTGCAAACCTTGGTGTTATTGACAGATCCAGAGTAAATTATTTACCCTGATTATTCCATCCATGCAGACAGCAGCCTTATATGTGCTTTTCCAGCCAATAACTCTTACTCTTACTAGCCATTTATATGAATGAGGGAGATATCTGATTAGTAATAGAGTCAGTAAAGGGGTGAATAATTGTGCTCTATCTGATCTCTTAACTAAAAGAGACCAAAGCAGATTGCTAGAATCGTGAATAAAACACGAAGTGCTGGAGTAACGTAGCAGGACAGGAAGAAACTATAAAAGAATGGATAGATGATGCTTTGGGTCAGGACGCTCAGATGCAGATTGGAGTCACCAGAAACAGGTAGCACTAAAATGTGTAAGAAGGAACTGCAGAAGCTGGTTTAAACCGAAGATAGATACAAAATGCTGGAGTAACTCAGCGGGTCAGACAGCATTTCTGGAGAAAAGGAATAGGTGACGTTTTGGGTCAAGGCCCTTCTTCAGTGCCACCGAGATAGAAGCAGTCTTTCAAAAGATGCTCCAAATGTCTCAGCCATGTTACTGAGTGCAAATGCAAAATATGATAGTCCCCTCCATCTCCAGGTCTCGTCTTCACCCTTTCTCACCCCATTTTGCCAATCACAATTTATTTAGATCACACCTTTTAACATCACACCTTGCCTAGCCAATAACTAGCCTTCCAGGGAACCACCCTGCTGGAGGTCAACTGGTGCCAGTCCTGATTTGTCCTGGTCTTTTCTCACTTTCAGTTCTTCCCCCCACCCCCACTCTCACCCCATCTTCTTTCAGTCTGCAGAAGGGTCCTGACATGAAATGTCACCTATCCCTTTTCTCCAGATATACTGCCTGACCTGCTGAGTTACTTTATTCCTTCTCCATTATACCAAACGTTTCCTTATCAGACACATTATCTTGATGCTCCAGGTGTTTTCAACAGGAGAAGTAAGAGACTTAATTGCTGGCTTCATTGACAATGTTGGGATCTAGAATTTGCTATGAACAAACTGCTGCCTGAAAAGATTACCTTTCAGTTGAGCTCACAGTACAACAGTACAATCTATTGTATGTTGTGTTGCGCTGTTGCTGTGAGTAAGAAAACAAAAGAGAAGGTCAGGGGCAGACTCTTGGTTTCAGCTTTCTTCTTCAGTGTTCACCCTTCCTCACCCCATCCCCAGAATTTGGTTCTTCCCATGGTTCTTTTTATTGTCACGTGTACCTAAGATGTAGTGAAATACATAGTTCAGTGTGATTATTGCCATACATAAAGACAATCCCCAATTAAGTACCCCATGCATGGAAACAGCTTATTTATAGAATTCATCGAGTAACGTTTAACAAACTGAAACTGAAGAAATTGTAGATGGAGTTACCAATTCAAATCCAATATGAGAGTGATACAGACAAAGAAAAGTTCAATGTAGAAACAAGGAAAGGTTCCCGATTTGATTTATAAATAAATGTGATTTCAACCCATGGAATGACTTCATCTGTACGGTAGACTTCCCAATGAATCTGTGCTCCCTTATGTAGTCTTCTCTAGTAACATCCATGGCTAAACCTGCCAGAATGGTTTCATAAAGCATTTCAAGCCACTTACATGGTCGTCTCCACCCACACTCCCTCAGCTTCAATTCATTAACAGCTTTGGCACCATTCCTTGACCTTTAGGCACAGCAGCTGATAGTTTACAAGACCGCCTCTTTGCAGGAGTTTTAATGCGACTTTCTGAGCAGTAAAGTACAAGCTGAGGGAATAAGTTGTTGAAGGTGGTTGCTTTTGTTCTACTTGATCTTCTGAACCATATCCAGTCGGTCATTGCTGGCATAACTGGTGAGAACGTTTAGAAAATGTGCCCCCCGTATAATGAAAGTCAAATGTTTCCATGTACCAGTTTCCAGACTTGATTTATCACCAAAAGATAAATCGAGTCTGTACATCGAGTCACAAACTACTAACAGCCAAGGTTATGGATGAATCCATAGTGAGAGTTTTATAGGACACGAATCATTATGAGAAGGATTATTATTAATTAAGTGTAGTATGTTTTAATCAAATAAATCTCTACAGAAACGCCGGTGCAGTGGCTAAACACACTGGAAAATACAAAGCTTTTTTGCATGCAGTAACCTCCTTCACCAAAGCTTTCTAATGAGCCTGAATATGCACATGGCTTATAAACAAATGGAGTTACAGCCAGTGCAAATATTTACTAAGGATTGGGGCAGCATAAGGAACAAAATCACATTTGTCTGATTAACCTGTGTATGTACTTCACTGAAAATGAATCCAAATGTTTGTAAGTAAGCACTTATCGAAATGTCCTTAGTGCCTGTTGTTTCTTTAATGCGGCAGAATGTGTTCCAATTAATGTTATCAGTTGCTAAATTTGGAATTAATCATTTCTCAAATACGAGAAAAATCCAAAGCATGGACTATTCTCTGGAACCAAAAGCAACTACATACTGTTTTAACTCTGCTGCCTAAGATTATTAGCTATACACATAGAAAGAGTGCAGAGAAGATTTACGAGGATGTTGCCAGGATTTGAGGGTGTGAGCTATAGGGAGGGATTGGGCAGGCTGGAACTCTTATTCCTTGGAGTGCAGGAGGTTGAAGGGTGATCTTATAGAGATATATAAAATCATAAGTGGAATAGATTGGGTGAATGCACAGAGTCCTTTACCATAGTAGGGGAAATCACAAACGAGAAGATATAGGTTTAAGGTGAGAGGAGCTAGATTTAATAGGAACCTGAGGGGCAACCTCTTCACTCAGACAGTGCTGGGTATATGGAAGGAGTTGCCAGAGGAGGTAGTTGAGGCAGATCCTCAAACAGCATTTTGAAAGACACTTGGATAGATACATGGATAGGATAGGGTTAGAGGGACAGGGACAAATGGGACTAACTTAGATTGGGCATCTTGGTCAGCATTGACGAACTGGGCTGAAGGGCCTGTTTCCATGCTCTATGACTCTATGAATCATGACTCTTTATCATCGTAACAACAGGCCTCCAGGTCTAGTTAGTTAATGATTAAATGTACATTAACTCATGTTGCAAAGACTTCCACTTCTCACGGCACTTTTGAGGAGGGTGGGTTAATTTATACCCTGTGCACCCATCTCTACTCAAGCAGAATGAATGTGTGCATGTGTATTGTGGGGGGGTTGGGGGGGATAGGATGTAGGAAGAAACCAGGTTACCATTGAACCTCCCTGTTGAGTCAGCAACGGACCAGCATTTTGAAGGAACCCCTTTATTAAATTATAGCTGTGCTGCCTCATATAAGTCTGAAGAAGGGTCTCGAGGCGAAACGTCACCCATTCCTTCTCTCCAGAGATGCTGCCTTTGCAATCCAGCATCTGCAGATCCTTCCTCCTCATATATTTAATGTCTACAATTTAACAAGAGCATAAGTTTCAACAAAAACTGGCCTGTTCCCTAGGGAAAGCTGGCAGCTGAAGGGAGCTGAGAGGAGCTCGATCAGTCAGGATGAAGTCTGTACACATGTAACGCTTCTCTGGATCATGAGCAGCAGGAGAATTCCCTTCAGCATTCCTTCCCATTCCTCCAAATGTACCTGTTCCTTTCCTTTGATTATTTTTCTCTAATGTATCAACTGTATCCCTTGAGTGTTGTCTCTAAAACTCCATCCCTGACCTCCCGCAGTCAAATCGACACTGACATCTGACTTCCCACATGCCATCCTACTGGCTACATGCTCCACCTCTGCTTGGTCCTCAGGCACTTCCATTGCTCTGAGCCAGACTGAAGTGAGGTGAAACATCCAGATAGCCCATGCATTTTAGTTTAGTTTAGTTTAGTTTAGTTTAGTTTAGTTTAGTTTAGTTTAGTTTAGTTTAGTTTAGTTTAGTTTAGTTTAGTTTAGTTTAGTTTAGTTTAGTTTAGTTTAGTGATACAGCGTGGAAATAGGTCCTTCAGCCTAACGGGTCCAGGCTGACCAATGATCACCCGTACACTACTTCTATCCTATCCACTAGGGACAATTTACGGAAGGCAATTAACCTACAAACCTGCACATCGTTGGGATGTGGGAGGTAACAGGAGCACCCAGAGAAAACCCACGCGGTCACAGGGAGAATGTACAAACTCCATACAGACAGCACCCGTAGTTCGGATCAAATCTGGGTCTCTGGTGCTGTAAGGCAGCAACTCTACTGCTGTATCACGGTACTGTCATTGCACGGTGTGCCATTGTATGTTCGTTCTTAGTACCTGAATTGATGTACAGCACTTTGGTCAACGTGGGTTGTTTTTAAATGTGCTATACAAATAAAATTGACTTGACTGTCCAAAATTGACTGGACAATCCAGATTTTTGACTGGAACTGCAACACAGCTACATGTTTGCTAAGTCTCCTGTTAACCAGAAGTAACACAATAAAAGTGGGAACAAAAAAATAGAGAGTAGCAAACAAAGTTAAAATGAGCAGCAAGTTGTTACGATCTGGAATGGTCTGCCAGAGAGGCTGACACAAAATATTCAACAACAACTTGCAAGGGGAAAGATTATGAAATGTTGTAGATGGGGAATAATTGTGGTGCTGTGGGGAAGAAAATGGTTTAATCAATTGCTCTTTCAAGCAGGAATTGCCTTGTTGGGCTAAATAGCCTCATTCAATGGACTGATATTTTACCCAAGCTCTCTGTTTTCCACTATCATAATTCAATACAATACCAACACAGCATATTATCTCCTGACATACAATTGAACTCTGGAAAGCATACGTAAGATGTAAAATTGGGAGGAAGCATAGTTCATGTTTAAGTTAAAATAAGTGGAATGAAACGTCATTATTCTGTCTATCACAGTGGAGAAACCTGAGAAGACATCAATAAGTTAAACACTGAGTTGCTCCAGGTTCTTGTGACAGCAGTGCAGTTCAGAAAGAAACTTGAGGAAGGCAGTAAGAATAATGCAAAGAATGGATAACCACAGCCTGAGCATCTGAATGTAATGGAAAGGAATGCTGTTGAGAGCATTATAATCGGGGAGCAGAGGCTTTGTTGGTTTCTAATTTAACTGTTTTCATACAAATGCTGGTCAGAACGGTCAGAATGTGGTGCTCAATTTGTTATTTTGGATAATGGATTTTATCTTGGCCTTAGACACAAAATGCTGGAGTAACTCAGCGGGACAGGCAGCATCTCTGGGGAGAAGGAATGGGTGATGTTTCGGGTCGAGACCCTTCTTCAGACTTATCTTGGCCTTTATTCCTTCCAGGGACATCTCCTTACTTATATTGATTATATTGTAACAACCCAAGTTAAACCCTCGATTAATATTCTCATTATTTTCTCACGTTGAATAAGTGACTTTTAGCATGGAACATAAACAGGCCTGTTATTTCTCATTTGTTTGCCTATTTTGCTTTAATGCTATGAATTACTTATAGGTATATATTTAAAAAATGTGTATATATATATATATCTATATAAATATATATATCTATACAAATCTATCTATCTATCTATCTATCTATCTATCTATCTATCTATCTATCTATCTATCTATCTATCTATCTATCTATCTATCTATCTATCTATCTATCTATCTATCTATCTATCTATCTCTCTCTCTCTCTATCTCTCTATCTCTCTATCTATCTCTCTCTCTCTCTCTCTCTCTCTCTCTCTCTCTCTCTCTCTCTCTCTCTCTCTCTCTCTCTCTCTCTCTCTCCCTATATATATATATTTTTTTTTAAATAAACACAATTCTGGATAGGTTTATGAGCTGTCCCACTCCTTTTGATCATAAATCACATTCTTACCATTTCCCTCATGTCAGCAGCTTTGCAAATGTTGCATTTTGTCATCAAAACTTGAGTTATAACTGCTCTGATGGGAGTGAAATTCTATATTTATCTGTGCTTGCAAGCACAGCAATGGAATTTATAACAAAAATGAAAACCAGATTTGGTGAAGACAATCTTGTGGCCTTGGGATTTGCAAAATGTATTGCCTGCATTCCATAGTACGATGAGCAGTTACCTAATACCTTCTTTTGAAATTTACTCATTTTAGATTGAATGCCATTTAAAGTTGTCTGGGGGTGAAACATACTGCAAAGTTTAGGCTAATGAATCAGTTCCAAACCAGTGGGCTGCCAATGATAGTCACACAATGTTCTGTGTTTATCATCAGTAATCACATCAGAGTCAGCGGAGAGCAATCTTTGCTCAATAGTTCTCAGACACAGTGCCAGGTTATTAATAAAAGAGAAGTCTTCGTATTTAGGTTGGACAAAAAAAACAAGGTCCTGGCTCTCGATCATATGAAAAAAATAGGAAGATTAGCTCAATCCACTACTTATTGAGAACTGGCTTCTCTCAAAGGGCAGCAACTACCACTGGTTAAGAATTTGGAAACACTATTGAAAATGTTTGTTTATATTTAGAAATGTTTTGACAGTTTTATCATACTGAAAACATTCTGCAGAGTTAATATGAACCCAAAGTGATCAATGTGACTAACATTTAATTTTATGTGCCAATAATTCATGACAACTAAATCTGGATATGCAACAATATTTGTTTAATGTTGCACTGTTCACTTGTTATAATAGTTCAAAAGGTACATGCGATACCAAGTCAAATAGACTGAATTCCTGGGTTGTTTGCTGCTATTCTGGGCTAACTGATCCGCTGAGCCAGCACACATAACACTAGGACTGCCCATCGGTGTATGTGGTTAAAGAATGAAGAAATTAACAATTCAGCCTTCGCTGCGGCTCTGGGTTGCAAATTAGAGACGGAAGAAAATGTACATGTGTTGGATGAAGTGAGATACGGACCAAGCTGTATCCACTCATTGTGAAGGAAGGAAGTGCAGATGCTGCTTTATACTGAAGATAGACGCAAAATGCTGGTGTAAATCAGTAGGTCAGGCAGCACCTCTGGAGAAAAAAAATAGGTGACGTTTCGGGTTGGAACCCTTCCTCAGATTGAAATTAGTGGTGGGGGGGGGGGGGGGGGGAATGGAAGGGCTGGAGGAAATGAACTGGAGATGAGAAAAAGCCAAAACAAATCAGGGCCTGCAACAGATGACCTCAGGAAGGGTGAAGTCCATAATGGACTGATGTTGGCTCATTGTTGCTCAATGGTCCGGCTGAGTGCGTCCCCCCATGAACTGTCTCCTTCGAACGGTCATGTCGCACAGAGACAATTGCACTTTATACTGTTTTAACTGGTTCTAATTTTGTTTCTCTGTCTAAAGATTAGCTAATTAATTTATTGCATCGAATGGAAATCGCATTCCCAATCTCGTTGTACCCTGTACAATGACAATAAAGATATACTGTATTGTATTGTATTGTATATACACAAGAACACAAAGAAATAGGAGCAGGAATAGATCAGAAGGCCCCTTAAGCCTGCTCCACCATTCAATATGATAATGGCTGATCTATGATAGCTTCAACTTCTCTTCTGTGCTTTTTTTTTTTTTTTAATATAAAAAAATACTTTATTCAAGTAATAAATATCATTTACAAAACATCTTTTTTAAACAAACCCATCCGACATTTCCGGAGGTTACACATTCAATACAGGCATTTACTTCCAAATTTACATACATTTACATACATTTACCCAGTATCCCTTATTTGGAGGGGCGTCTCTCTCCACCACACCCTGCCCCCCCCATGTCCAGCAGCGGAAGGACCCTAGACTGTGGTCCTCCCCCACAGGGCCTTGGCGTTGGCTGCACCGAGCTTCAGAGCGTCCCTCATCACGTACTCCTGCAGTCTGCAGTGGGCCAGTCGGCAACATTCCTTGACGGACAGCTCGCTCCGCTGGGAGGTCAACAAGGATCGGGCAGACCAAAGAACGTCTTTCACCGAGTTGATGACCTTCCAGCAGCACTCGATGTCAGTCTCGGAATGCGTCCCTGGGAACAGTCCGCAGAGCACAGAGTCCTCTGTGACGGAGCTGCTCGGAATGAATCGTGACAGGGACCCCTGCAGACCTCTCCAGACTCTCTTGGCAAATCCACACTCTTTGAAGAGGTGGGCCACCGTCTCCTCTCCGTAGCAGCCGTCCCGAGGGCAGCGTGCGCTGGTAGTGAGGTTCCGGCGGTGCAGGAAGGATCTGACTGGGAGGGCTCCCCTCACCGCCAGCCAAGCCAGGTCTTGGTGCTTGTTGGTGAGTTCTGGCGATGAGGCATTTTGCCAGACAAGCTGGGCTGTCTGTTCTGGGAACCACGCCACAGGATCCATGGAGTCATTCCCCTGCAGTGCCTGCAGGACGTTCCGTGCTGACCACTGCCCGATGGATTTGTGGTCAAAGGTGTTGGTCCGGAAGAACCTGTCCACAAACGACAGATGGTTCGGCAACGTCCAGCTGACTGGCACATTGCGTGGCATCTGCGCCAGGCCCATCCTTCGCAACACCGGGGACAGGTAGAACTTCAGCAGGTAGTGGCATTTGGTGCCCACGTGCCTTGGCTCTATGCTCCGCCTGATGCAGCCACACACGAAGGTGGCCATCAGAATGAGGGCGGCGTTGGGCACGCTTTTACCCCCGTTGTCTGCTGACTTGTGCATTGTGGCTCGTCACACCCGGTCCATCGCCGACCCCCAGATGAAGCGGAAGACGGCCCGGGTGATCCCCTTGGCGTGGGAGGGAGGGACGGGCCACACTTGCGCCAAGTACAGCAGTCCTGAGAGCACCTCACACCTGATGACCAGGTTTTTCCCCGTGATGGAGAGGGAGCGCTGCTTCCACAGCTCCAGCTTCTTCCCCACCCTGGCTATCCGCTCCAGCCAATTTTTGTTACATGCCTCAGCAATTTTAGAACTGGACCAACACATTTTTTACCTAAGACCAAGATTCTGGCAACTGTTCCTCTATGGTTTATCCTCCCCACTTTCCACCAAGGGTGACAGAGTTCATCAAAACAAGTTTATTATCCCCACTGCACAACAAATGGAACATAGACCAGAAAGAGTACATCCAACAAAATAATAATGAACTGGTGCTAAACACTCGGCCATGTTAGTGGAAGGCATTGATGAAATTAACATTAAGATACATTATTGAGAACATGGTGTAAATTAACACAGGCACTCAACGTGAATGGGAAAATCAAAGTAATCAGATAGGACACATGGGAATAGGTGGGAAATATAAATATGTAAAGATAACGTAACTAAAAGGAAAGCAGACAGAAGTGGTGAAGGAAGTAATGGAGGGTGATTAAGATTAGCAATAACAAGCACTTAAGGTATATTAGTATTGTGATGATGTCCCTGGAAAAAGTGATCTGTAGACATGAACATATCCTGCAACATCAGCTGGTTGTTAAATTTAGTGAATTAAAAAGTTAGTATCAGTGATCGTGACCATGAACTATTGGATTGTTGTAAAAACCCATGCGATTCATTGTTGTCTGATGACAATGTAATTGAGTTTCAACCACCTTCTGAAATGGTCTGGCATGCCACCAGGATAATTAGGGATGCATGATATATACCAGTCTTACCAGCAGCACCCAAAACATAAACAATAAATATAACAAAAGCAGATATAAAGTTGTGATGAAATAAATAAAAAGATTGGCTAAAATAATCAAGGGCAGAGATGAAATATTAAATTCACACAGTGATTCACACAGTGATAGTGATAGACTGAATTTTTGAAATGTACTCTAGTTACAAAAGAGATGCCAGCTGACCGGCATCATTTGGACTGCAAATGTGCAAACCTTATTCATCAGTTCAGTTCAGTCCAGTGTTATTTATTGTCATGTGTACCGAGGTACAGTGAAAAGCTTTTGCTGCATGCTATCGAGTCAGCGGAAAGACAATACATGGTTACAATCGACCCGTTCACAGTGTACAGATACATGATAAGAGAATAATGTTTAGTGCAAGATGAAGCCAGTAAAGTCTTATCAAAGATAGTCAGAGGGTCTCTAATGAGGTTGATCATAGTTCTGGACTGCTCTCTGGTTGTGGTAGAATGGTTCAGTTGCCTGACAACAGCTGGGAAGAAACTGAATCTGGAGGTGTGCGTTTTCACATTTCTATATACATGCGGAAAAGAGAATGGTTCCCAGAAATTAATTTCACACATTTTCGATATGCAAAATGATGCTGCCTAAAGTGATAATGCTACTCACAATATAATCCTTGAAGTTGGACAAGCTTAACTGCCAGCTCCTTCCAGGCAAGCTCCTTCCCATCCATGTTTCACAGTTCTTTTGAAATTGGTTCCATGCCAGAAGCCTGGAATATGTCCAATGTCAGAGCCATTTCTTAAAGCGAGACACAAATTACCTGAGTATTTACCGTACTCCTAATCTGGCATCTACAGTTCTGAATATTTTTTTAAACGTTTCAATAATTAGGAAATTATTATGAAGAAAATATTTTATTAGAAACATCCAAGTCAAGAGTTGAAAGTGGAAGCCTGATTTTGACAAATCCAGTTAGTTCTTTGAGGTGTTGTATATAGTAAGCCTGATGATTTGTGAATTAGAATTGGTAAACATGATAAAAGTAACCTCTCAGGGACTTGCCATAAGTAAATCTCCCATATGACCTTTTGCTCGTGATCTCTTTGCTTTCATTTTTTTATAGGCTAGAGATTTTAATGTGCCTAAAACATGTACTAAAATGTTGCTGCACAATGACTGCATATCATTTTACCACGGCTCCATGAACGGAGTGGAGCGGGGGTGGGGGAGGGGTGAAGCGGGTTTTGTCCTCCTTGTCTGACGTGCAAAGTGTAAGTGTTTAGAACAATATGCATTACAACTGCGTGCAATTTCAAACATGAAGCTGGGATCATGACTTTGCCTGTGTTATCTCCGACCATGGCTTGAAGCGGTAGTCATGCAGATGGAATGCCTGAGTAAGATTGCCTGACCTAGAAGTGATATATCAGAGATCGGAGAAGACCTCTATCTTCAAACGATGACTGGGCATCACGACAGTGGAGGTGCAGACCCAGAATAAGCCTTGAAATGTTCCCCATCCCCTCTCATTGACATCATCACTAAAAGACAAAGGTTTGGTTTAGTTTAGTTTAGTTTGATTTAGTTTAGTTTAGTATTGCCACCTGTATCAAGGTGCAGTGAAAAGAATTATGTTGTGTGCTATCCGGTCAGTAAAAAGACTATACATGATTACAATCAAAATGTCCACAGTGTACAGATGCAAGATAGAAACATAGAAACATAGAAAATAGGTGCAGGAGGCCATTCGGCCCTTCGAGCCAGCACCGCCATTCTTTGTGATCATGGCTGATCATCCACAATCAGTAATCCATGCCTGCCTTCTCCCCATATCCCTTGATTCCACTAGCCCCTAGAGTATCTAACTCTCTCTTAAATTCATCCAGTGAATTGGTCTCCACTCCCCTCTGTGGCAGAGAATTCCACAAATTCACAACTCTCTGGGTGAAAAAGTTCCTTCTCACCTCAGTTTTAAATGGCCTGCTCTTTATTCTTAGACTGTGGCCCCTGGTTCTGGACTCCCCCGATATTGGGAACATTTTTCCTGCATCTAGCTTGTCCAGTCCTTTTATAATTTTATATGTCTCTATAAGATTCCCTCTCATCCTTCTAAACACCAGTGAATACAAGCCTAGTCTTCTCAATCTTTCCTCATATGACAGTCCCGCCATTCCAGGGATCAATCTCGTGAACTTACGCTGCACTGCCTCAATTACAAGGATCTCCTTCCTCAAATTAGGAGACCAAAACTGTACACAATACTCCAGATGCGGTCTTACCCGGGCCCTATATAGCTGCAGAAGAACCTCTTTACTCCTACACTGAAATCTTCTTGTTATGAAGGCCAATGCCATTAGCTTTCTTCACTGTCTGCTGTACTTTCTGTGACTGGTGTACAAGGACACCCAGGTCTCGCTGCACTTCCCCCTTACCTAACCTGACACCATTGAGATAATAATCTGCCTCCTTGTTTTTGCCGCCAAAGTGGATAACCTCACATTTATCTACATCATACTGCATCTGCCACGCATCTGCCCACTCACTCAACCTGTCCTGGTCACCCTGCAACCTCCTAACATCCTCCTCGCAGTTCACACTGCCACCCAGCTTTGTGTCATCTGCAAACTTGCTAGTGTTACTTCTAATTCCTTCATCCAAATCATTAATATATATTGTAAATAGTTGTGGCCACAACACCAAGCCTTGCGCCCCTAGTATAATGTTTAGTGCAAGAAAAAATCCAGTGAGATCTGATTAAAGATAGTTTGAAGGCCTCCAATGTGGTAGACAATAGGTCAGGACCGCTCTAGGTGAGAGGACGGATCAATTGCCTGAAGCAGCTGGGAAGGTAACTTTACCCTGAGCATGAAGACATCCAGTCTAGCAGAGAAAACTCTGTGGCTTGCTTTATTGCCAAGTTCAGCAAAGGTGTAAGTCAGGATGAACTTGTAATTTACATCTTGGTGCACACCTTCACTCTGCTTTGAAGGCCGACTTTACCCATTGAGGTCCATTCTGTTTCTTCAGCGAGGGTGCACTTGTTATTGTTGCACTGGCATGAACCATGCAATGCATGACAATCATTGTCACTGCTGCTCATCTAGTGGTCTACCTGGTTATCCACATTGCATGCAAGGGTGCCTGTTTAGATCTTGGACAAGTACATGGATAGGATGGGTTTAGAAGGATATGGGGCAAGTTCAGGCAGGTGGGACCAGTGTAGATGGGGCATGTTGGTCAGTGTGGGCAAGTTGGGCTGAAGGACCTGTTTCCCCGCTGTATGACTATGAATTTTCTACACAATCAATCATGTAAGAATCAAAGACAATGTGATTAGCTTTCCACTGCAATATCTCTATCTGTAAAATAAAAATCCTAATATGTTGAAGGATCTGTGTATCCAGTTAGCAATCCTGGATATCAGAAGTATTTTAGAATCATGCCATCCACAGGATAAACCCTCTTTGCAAATTAACCATTCCAAGATCCATCCGTTCACATCCCCCAAAATTGCAATCCTATCTGATCATCTGGTCCATGACATCCTAAAGTTTACAGATGCCTTTACCCTTATCTCCCATGTTTCCATATATGACAAATCACTTGCAAATTTGACAATGCTAATCCCTATTCCTGAGTCAATTAAAAACAAAAAATAAGGAGTAAACTCAAAACTGACCCTTGCAGAATCCATTTTAGGCTGAAAAACATACGGCCACCACTATTCTCTGGTTGCTTCCAACGCCCAGATCCAGCACCACTTCCTTCTTTATTTAATGAGAGTCCATTAACTAGAAACATTAATTGAATTTCTCTCTTCATGGACTGAATTCCCTTCAACGTTGCTAGTTTTTAGCTCAGGTTTCCATGATCTGCTGTTTTTAAACAAAATTCTGAACTACTTTCTATTTAGTAATGCAGCGACCCAGATTCGATCCTGAATACAGGTGCTGTCTGTACAGAGCTTGTATGTTCTCCTCGGAACCGAGTGAGTTCTCTCCGGGTGCTCTGGTTCCCTCCCACATTCCAAAGAAGTAGAGGTTTGCAGGTTAATTGGCTTTGGTAAAGATTGCAAATTATCCCTTGCGTGTAGGATCGTGCTAGTATACGGGAAACATGGACTCGGGCTGTTTCTGCACTCTAACTCTAAAACTAAAAAACTAAACCTAAATATATAAATCAAATGACCTGCAATTAAAGACTGTCCCTCTTTTCTTTCATATAATTTCACCCTCAAACCATCTGGTACATCCTTTTGACCTTTAATTATAAACTTATTTTTTCTGCCCAGCTTACCCAGTGTCTGAAAGACTTAATGGTTCTTTTTCTCCTCGATCGTTTCTGAATAATACAAAACCACAAATATTAAACGCCATTCCTGATCTTGTTTATGTCAAACCTCCATTAATATAACTCTGTCAGAGCTCCATGTGATATGTTGTGCCTGTGCACACCAGCCTCATTAGTTACACTTCTGACATTGACACATGAGCAACTTAATACCTCTTTTGTTAGTTTAGCAATTTTCTTCAATCTGGTTTTGGTAATTTTTGAGGTAATTCCAATTTTGTTTCCATTTATATCTCTTTGGCCTACAAGTCCCCTGACAGAAAGCGCTTAACCCAGAGTGGATGAATATTGTGCTTATTACTTGTAGCGCTCTTTGGGAAATATGACCTCAGACTTCTTGGCAGGATTTTTGTTTAACCCAGCAACGTTTCATCTGGCAAAAGTCTGCCAAATTATGTCAACATGTGAAAATTATTTTGGAGTGAGATTTTCAACCTCACTGGTCTGAAAAATTACTGTCTTCATTTGACGTAGAACAACCTCTGTAGCACAAGGAACCACAGATGTTGTTTAGTTTAGTGATTCAGCGGGCAATCAAGCCCTTCGGCCCACTGAGTCCACACCAGCCATGATCACCCATACTCTATCCTGTACTCTATCCTGTACACTGCAAATCACAGCCTACAAATAACAGCCTACAAATCTGCAGGTCTTTGCAATGTAGGGGGAAACCAGAGCACTCAGAGAAAACCCACACAGTCACAGGGAGAATGACAAACAGCACCTGTTGTCAGGATCACACCCGGGTCTCTGGCGCTATAAGGCTGCAACTCTATCACTGCACTACTGTGCCGCCCTAATGCTGGAAACTTAGCAGATCGAACAGCATCTCTAGACAACATGGATAGGTGATGTTTTGAGTCAGGACCCTTCTTCAAACTGATTGTAGTACGGGTGGGAAAGCTGGAAGAGGGGTAGGGACGGGACAAAGACTGGCAAGTGATAAGCGGGATGTTGCTGTTTAAAGCTCTAAAACTTAAACAGTATGGTTTGTCACCCCTGAGATTTTGTGCAACTAGACTGTCTTACCCACGGAGGTCAGCACCCAATTTCTCAGCCTCAGGACAATTCCAGTGCTGCATATCAGAGTGCCGTGCGTTAGCCGATTACCCAAGAGGAGCTGTGTCCTACTGCTTCTTGAGTGCCCACAGGAACAGAGAGAATGGAGACTTGGGTTTGATAATGTTGTGTAAAACGATTCCGACTGGTAGCAAATTTATAGACTGGCCAATCAACGTTGCCTCTTCCCTTTTCCCACCTCCTCCTTCTGCTGCTACTCACTTGTTGCTATGTCGCTGTGCCCAAATGCTGCTGAGCTTGCAAAGCATTTAACACGGCACCACGTTACCCATCCTGGATGCCAGGGCTCCCCAGACCCTCCCAAGGCAAGGTCATAAGTCGTACAATATGATACAACTTTATTTATCCCTGAGGGAAATTGGTCTGCAAACAGTCAAAAGATACAGTTACAAGGCATTGAAAGTGGCATGTGCATTATAATAATAATGAAATTTAAGTGACCAGATATTGCATAGCATATAATTACCAAATATGAAATTAAATTATCGAATGGAAAAAGTCCAGGATTTGCAAAGATGGGGGGGGGGAGTCAGTCTACCCACGACAGAGGGGTCGCCACAGGTAAAAAGGATCTCCTGTGGCGTTCTGCTCTGCCCCTTGGTGGGACCAGTCTGCTGCTGAAGGTGGAGGAAGATCACAGAAAAATTAGACCATTCGACCCCTTCGAGTTTATTCCTCCATTCAATCATGACTGATCTATCTTTCCCTCTCAACACCATTCTCCTGCCTTCTCCCCATAAGCCTTGACATCCGTACAAATCAAGAATCTGTTCATTTCCGCCTTAAAAACAACCAATGACTTGCTTCCACAGCCGTCTGTGGCAAAGAATTCCACAGATTCACCACCCTCTGAATAAAGAAATTCCTCCTCATCTCCTTTCTAAAGGTATGTCCTTTTATTCTGAGGCTATGCCCCCTGGTCCTAGACTCTCACACTTGTGGACACATCCACTCCGCAAACACTCTTTCCAGGCCTTTCACTATTCGGTAAGTTTCAGCAAGGAAGTTATCTTGCAATTTTGCTAATGATCTGGCCTCTAATGCTTTGAATGAATGAATGAATGAATGAATGAATGAATGAATGAATAAGTTTATTGGCCTAGTATGTGCATATACGAGGAATGTGTCTTGGTGCTCCGCTGACAAATGACAGCACAAACATACAGTTAACAATTAAGAATAAAGCATAAACACATCAAAACAATAAGGATACAACATTACGGTCTAAACATGCGGGTGAAAATAAACCAGAGCAAAAAAGAGACTACAGACTTTGGTTATTGTGGAACTACTACTAGTGGAAAAAAAAGCTGTTTTTATGTCTGGCTGTGGCTGCTTTGACAGTCCAGAGTCGCCTTCCAGAGGAAAGTGCTTCAAAGATTTTGTGGCCAGGGTGAGAGGGGTCAGAAATGATCTTGCCCGCTCGCTTCATGGCCCTTGCAGTGTACAGTTCGTCAATGGGGGGAAGGTTGCAGCCAACAACCTTCTCAGCTGTGCGAATGATCCGTTGCAGCCTCCGGATGTCATGCTTGGCGGCTGAGCCAAACCAGACCATGATGGAGAAGGTGAGGACGGACTCAATGATGGCAGTATAGAATTGGACCATCATTGCCTGTGGCAGATTGTGTTTCCTCAGTTGCCACAGGAAGTACATCCTCTGTTGGGCCTTTTTGACTGTGGAGTCAATGGTGGCCCCCCATTTAAGGTCCCTGGAGATGATGGTTGCAAGGAACTTAAATGTCCACAGATGTGACTGTGGTGTTGTTGATGGTGAGTGGGGGGAGGGGAGGGGGAGCTCTTCGAAAGTGTACAATTAGTTCCACTGTCTTAAGAGCATTGAGCTCCAGGTTGTCTCCGACTACATTTTATCTCTGTTTGCTTTGTTGCTACCTTCTACCAACTAACAATGATCTATTCTATATTTTCATTGATCTCCATTCACTTTGTCCTGTTTACACACCTTACACTTCTGTATCTATACACTTCCTTATCTATGTACCGCCCACTCCCCTGACATCAGTCTGAAGAAGGGTCTCGACCCAAAATGTCACCCATTCCTTTTCTCCAGAGATGCTGCCTGTCCCTCTGAGTTACTCCAGCATTACTTGTCTATCTTCAGTGTAAACCAGCATCTGCAGTTCCTTACTACACATTCAGCTCCATAATGTCAAACCTGCATGGACTTTGTTCGTTCTTAGCACGTACTGGAACCACAAACGTCTGACATGGGAACAACTACAATTTACTTCAAAAGTGTTTGCACTCAATGTTGGCACTATTTTAATACTCAAAGAGAACCCACAGTGCACAAACAACAGCTGCCACCAATCTAACGTATGTTTTACATGAACATGTAGAATTAGATTTGATAGGTAGTTGGGAGATAAGGGAAATGGATATGGGAACTGAAATGGCATATGGGATTAAGGTAGTAAATAAACAATGACATGGAAGCACAGGAACAGTAGACTGGACCAACTCGAGAGCGGTCCTAAACCACCATCTACCTCATTAGAAACCCTCAGACTATCTTTAATCAGATTTGACTGGACTTTATCATGCACTAAATATTATTCCCTTTATCCTGTATCTGCACATTGCGGACAACTTAATTATTATCATGTATAGTTTTTCCACTGACTGAATAGCATGCAACAAAAATGCTTTTCACTGTACCTCAGTACAGGTCACAATAAACTTAACTAACTAAAAAGAAAATGCTGGTTGACGGAAAAAGCACAAAGTGCTGAAGTAACTGCGTGTCAGGCAGCATTTCTGGATGACATGACTTCAGACTGGCATGGCCTGCTTTGAGCTGCATGGACTGTTTCTGCTGACATTTCTTTATTTGCATTGTCATTGTGTTGTACAGCAGAGAAACAGGTCCTTCGACCTGTAGCATCCATGCCAGCCATCATTCCTAGCTATACTGATCCCACTTGTCTGCATTAATTCCATATCCTTCCATGCCACTTAAATGTTCTCCATTGTCTCTTCTGGCTGTTCATTCCAATTACCATTTACCCTTTGTGTGAAAAATGTATCCATCAAATCTCCTTTAAACCTTCTCCCTCTCACCTTAAGCCTATGATCTCTAATTTTTGACATCCTACCTTGGAAACAGACTCTGTCAGTGCATCCTATGTATGCCTCTCATCATTTTATATACTTCCATAATGGCACTTTTTAGTCACCTGCATTCCAGGGAAAACAGATCTAGTCTCCCCAATCTCTCCTGATGATGCAAGCCTTCCAATCCAGGCAACATCCTCATGAATCTTTGTAGACTATAAAGACTTATATGACTATATAGACTTTATAGACTTTATTCCCGGTATAGACTAACCAGTCTGAAGAAGGGTCTCGGCCCGAAACGTTACCCATTCCTTCTCTCCAGAGATGCTGCCTGTCCCACTGAGTTACTCCAGTATTTTGTGTCAGGCTATCGACTAACCAATGTTTTGTACAACTGTGCCACCACACCCAATCCTTGTACTCAATGTCATGGCCACAAGCATATCTTGCATCTACTTCACTAATCTGTCCGCTTGTTGTGCCACTTGTACCCAAGGTCTTTGTTCAATAATAATATGCAATACCAATGTATGCCCTGCCCCAGTTTAACCTCCCAATATGCATCATTTTGGACTTGTTTGAGTTAGGATCCATCTGCCATTTCCTTGCCGACATTCCCAGTTGAACTATACCCTGTTGTAAACTCAGACGACCTTCTTCATTTTCCACTATACACCCAATTTTGGTGTCATTCACAAACTTGCTAACCTTAAGTTTGCGGGTGACAAACTTAATGTCAGCTCATCCAAATCATCAACACGTGACAAACTCCAGAGGATTCAGCAGTGATACCCATGGCACGCCACTGGACACAGACCACTACCACCCTCTGTCTCCTACCACCAAACCAATTTTGTTTCCATTTGGCTATCTTACTCTGGATCCCATGTGTTTTAACCTTCTGGACCAGCTAACCATGCAGGATCTTGTCAAAAGCCTTGCTAAAGTCAGTGGAGTCCACAGCTACCACCTGTCCTCTATCCTCTACCATCTATCCTCTGTCATCTCTCAAGTTTGTGAGACATGGTTTCCCACACACAAAGCCATGCTTACAATGCAACATGAGGAGAAGGCAGGAGAATGGGGTTGAGAGGGAAAGATAGTTCAGCCATGATTGAACGGTGGAGTAGACTTGATGGGCCGAATGGCCGAATTCTGCTCCTGGAACTTATGAACATGAATATTCGTCCTTGTCTTTCCAAATGCAAACAAAATCCTGTCTCTCAGTATTCCTTCCTGTGACCTTCCCACCAGTGATTTAAGGCTCATCAGCCTGTGCTGCTCTGATTTATCCATACACATATGTGGTTAGGCCAGAGCTGTACAGTTTGCATCAGTCCATGAACGGAAAAGTAAAAAAACAGCCTTGGCACCCTCTCCTAATTGTTACCTACTTACAACTGTTGAAAAGGATGAACACTTCTCTCAAGTAAAAGATTGCTGGATCTGGCAATCATATTCCTTTTTGATAGAATGTCATATGAAGCAGAAATGTGTTTGTTGGCAGTGGTTCATGATAAAATTGCTTGCCACCACTTATTTCCTTGGCCCATGTGTTATTAATAGCCAACTGGACAAGGGGCACATGTGGTTGGAACCTATGAAAGTGTATCCTAGCAAAAATACTTTGGAGATCCCAGGAGAGGAGAAGATTAAAGGGAACAAAATAATAGTAAACTCACATTTATATCTGCAACAAACCACATGGATATGGGATTGGGGAATGATTCTGATTCATAATTGATGAACATAAATCTGGCATCACAAGATTCCTAAAACAGTCTTAGCATGGAGACATATTCCTGGGCACTCTGAACATTTGGCAACCAGACTACATTGTTTATAATAGAGCAAAAATAGAAGGAGCAAATAAAGATTAGTGGTAGTTTGTGTCATTTGCTTTTTGCAAGTTGTTTCTAAATGAATCATCCTGAGTAGACAATGATTGGTCTACAAATGGTAACAGTCACTATCTATTACTGCAGCAAGCAGTAAAAATGAGAAACTTTATTAACCTCTAACATACATTGGTACAGTAATGGTCTGGAGATTATATGGTTTTGGGAACATTCACATATCATGAGAAATGTTTTTGTTACAGCAGATTAATCATTGCTTCAAGCCACAACTGAAGGTCCATCAACTCCTGTCAAGAAAGAAGAGCCTATTGTACTGAGGTAACCCAAGGCGATTTATGCTGAAGGGTGTGAAAGGAAGCTTCTGCTGACTCAAGTATGAGGTCATCAAAACTTGGATGTTTTTTTGCTCAAAATCACTTAACACTGATCCACCAGCCTTCCACAAAAACCACAGTTTTAACTCTTAGTTAAGCCCCTGTTCCACTTAGGCGATTTTTAGGCGACTACAGGTGACTAGGCTGTCGCCACACGATCGCCAGGGTGTCGCCTGTATGGTCGTGAGTAGTCCCCAAAGAGTCGTAGGTCTTTCTGATTGCCGCTGGATATTCAGAATGTTGAAATTTTTTCGGCGACTGTGAGTTTGACGCCAATGAGCGTAGCTTGACGTCTCCTGACATTAGTGCTTTTGTAGGTTGTCGCCAGGTGACGTAGGTTGTCGCCAGTGCTGACCGGTGAATTCCATTGGCGACTACCTACGTCAACCTACATCAACCGGCGACAGGTTGGCGTCAAAACCAGAGGCCAAAATGACGTGAATTGTCATCAGTTGTCGCCAACAGGGTCGTAGCTTGTCGTAGCTTGTCGCAGGTGGATGTAGGTTGACTACAGTTGTCGTAGGTTGTTGCCTGTGTGGTCATAGGCTGTCTTAGGTGCGGTCGTAGGTGGACGTCCTGCTCACGACGATTGGGTCGCCGGTTGTTGGTAGCTTGCCGCAGCTTGATGTCGACATTGTGGTAGGTTGTTGTAGCTTGTCGTAGACATTGTCGTAAGGGGGTCCAATCTCCGTTTTTTCGGCGACCTGCTACGACTTTGACAGTCGCCGGCAGTCGCCTAAAAAATTGCCTGAGTGGGACATGCCCTTTAAGAGGGTTTTTTTCAGTTTCCTGATGCAAATATCTGAAATGAAAATATGGTCATTAGAGGGAAATTCTCCCAATATTCTTGTATGAAAAACATGTTAGCTTTGTACCACCAGTGATCACCCCATACACCAGCACTGTCCTAATTTACAATCTTTACCAAAGCGAAATAATCTACAAACCTGGACATCTTTGGAGTATGCGAGGAAACCAGAGCACCTGGAAAATGTACAAACTCCATGCAGACAGCACCCGAGGTCAGGATCAGACCCTGCATCAGGACCAGCATCAGTCTGAAGAAGGGTCTCGATCCGAAACGTCACCCATTCCTTCTCTCCCGAGATGCTGCCTGACCTGCTGAGTTACTCCAGCATTTTGTGCATAAATACCTTCAGGATCAGACCCGAACCTATTGCACTGTGAGGTAGCTGTTCTACCAGCTGCACCACTGTGCTTCCACAGCACTGACCAAACTTGTCAATAATAATAATATATTCCTTTATTTGTCCCACACCGGGGAAATTTGCAGTGTTACAGCAGCAAAGTGGATAGCACGAGATCATTCATTATAAATAAAAATAAAGACAAGGATAAATTGTCATTATTTACTGTGTATTCCTTAGATAAGAATTACTTTAAAAAAGAGATATCTTGTCAGTTTAATTCTATTCTGCTCTTCTGACTTCTCAGTTTTTGATCACCTACTTTGGTTCAGTAATGCCATTGCAAGCTTAAAGAACAGTGTTTATTCAAGTACATTGTGGCCCTTGGGACCTAATATTGAACTTTCCAATTTGGAGTAACCCTGTATTATTTTCCCCAACGATGTGGCTGCACCTTTTCTCAATGTGTTTTATTTTTCATTACTATTTCCCACGGTGGATTTCCAAGGTACTTGGACGATTTTGGATGGCACTCTGTCACAGATATTGTCCCTGTTCTATCACCCCTCTCCTTCCCTAACGTTAAAATACTTTTCCAGCCCAGATGAAGGGTCTATGAGCTGAAACATTAACTCGGTTTCTCTCTCCACTGATGTTACGTGACCTGCCGAGTGCTAGAGCATTTTCTGCATTTTGTTCTGGATTATTCTAGTGATCATTTCCAGGTAATGTCATACCCATCGCAAAGGTGTCTTGTGTGGTATTTACAAGAACATGTCTGACATTCTTCTGTCAGATGAGGGCATAGTGGCGCGGTGGTAGAGTTGTTGACTTACAACGCCAGAGGCCCAGGTTTGATCCTGACTAAGGGTGCTGTCTGTATGGACTTTGGACATTCTCCCTGTGGGTTTTCTCTGGGTGCTCCAGTTTCCTCCCACAGTCCAAAGATGTAATTGGCTTCAGTAATAACTGTAAATTGTCCCTAGTGTGTAGGATAGTGCTAGTGTACGGGATGATCGCTGGTCGGCGCGGACTCGGTGGGCCGAAGAGCCTATTTCCATGATGTGTATCCCTAAAGTCTAAAGACATATGACAATAAAGCACTCTGTTGATTTCCTGAAGCTCTATTCTGATGCTCCTAACAAACCTTTACCTCTTTCCCTTTACAACAGTCAGATTAATTCTTTAATCATCTTCAATGTCTTTTTATCTAAACCTTAAGGGCCTGTCTCACTTTAGGCGATTTTAAGGCGACTGCCGGCGACTAGGCTGTCGCCGAACGTTCGCCAGGGTGTCGCGGGCATGATCGTGAGGAGTCTTCAATGAATCGTAGCGGATCTCGGCGCGCCGCGGAAAAATCTACCTGCTAGAAATTTCTCGGCGACAGCTGGCTTGTCACCAGCTATCGTAGCTTATTGTGGGCCCTGTCGTGTGCTGTCCCCAGGTTTGCCAGGTTGTCGCAGATGCATTTGGAAGCATGTAATATTAAATTAACAAAAGGCATTTGAAGATACCAGAAGATAGTTTTGTTTAACCAATTTATTTACCGTCAGCACATTTGACAGGTAGATTGGAGGCGACAGTTTGACGGTCAGGCAAGCATGGGAAATTCGTGATGTTTCCAAAGACGGTGTAATCTCTTAGCCAGGTGCTAATTTCACAACAAAAAAAAACTTGTATCGACCTGACTAGGCATTGTTGTGGTCATTGTTCTAGGGTAAAAGAACATTTCCGCGATCTGCTCCGACTTTGACAGTCGCCGGCAGTTGCCTTAAAAATCGCATAACTGGGACAGGCCCTTTAGTATCTTGCTGTACTGGTACAGAGTTCACTCCTTCACCGTTGACTCTTCCATCCCCACTGTCCAAACAATCTGTACCTTTGAAGCACTCTTGACACGTGTTGACAAAGAAATTCAATGTCTTTTAAAAATAATTTCTTAAATTTAATTGACATATTCATTTCCTATTGAAACAATACTGTGATTCCAGAAATTGTAATGAGGAATGAGTTTTCTTGTCACTAAATAACAAATTCAAAGCCAATATTATCAAATAGACTATGAACAATTCAATAGAGACGCAGATGCTGGAATTTGGAGCAAAAAAACAATTGCTGGCGAACTCAGTATGTCAAGCAGCCTCTGTGGAGCAAAATGGACAGTTGATTTACAGGTGAAGGGTCTTAACCTGATATGTTGATTGTCCATTTCCCTCCACTTATGCTATCAGGCCAACTGAGTTGCTCCAAATATTTGTTTGGTACTGCAGTGGCTAACACAACATGCCTACCAACCTCCAGCAACAGACTCTCTCCACCCTTCCTCTATAGCTGGCTTTATCTGCTCCTATCACCCACCAGTCTCTGTCTCCTAACTCCACTCCCTCTCCCGTTCATGTCCATCAGTCCATCATCAATCTTCTACTGGTCCCTCCTTCACCCCCTGGCCCCTGCCCCCTCTCCACTTTCTGTCCTGATGCAGGGCCTTGACCCAACCTATCAACAATTCCAGTCCCGCTACAAATGCTGCTCGACCCATTGAGTTCCTCCAGCACTTTGTTTTTTGCTCCAGATTCCCCGGGCAGCACTCCCTTGTGTGATGAGTTATATTGGGTGATAATGCAACCTCACCCATTTTGTTCATCAGCTCACGTTTCAGGAGCAGAATTAGGCCATTTGGCCAATCAAGTCCACTCTGCTGTCCAATGGCGGATCTATCTTTCTCTCTCAACCCCATTCTTCTGTCTTCTCCCCATAACTCTTGACACTTTTACGAATCAAGAATCTGCCAAACTCTGCCTTGAAAATAACTATTGACCTCCACAACCGCCTTTTAGCCTGCATGGGATCAAGAGCATTCATAGGAGCCATGGCAATATTGAATACTTGCTAATGCCCTCTTCTTCCTCGCAGCAATTTACCTTATCAGTAGTTTACAGATCACCTGATTGTTCCAATGTCTATTTGTTTATGGTTTTTTTAAAGTGATATTATGGCGAGTCCGGAAACTTGTTGGTTGTAGAAGAAGTTTATTGCAGTCGCAATATTCGAATACAGAGTTAAACAACAAGGTAAAGGACAACCATCAAAAACTTACTGTCTTCTTCGAAGACTTCACCGAACTGCTTATTTCGGGCGCCAAAAGCGCACATGACCACGCTGGCCAATCAGCGATGTCGCTCCCTGGACCAATCCCCATGGTCACGTTCACACGTGACCTCGCTGGCCAATCCGAGGGTTCGACGACCTGGACCATTCTCTATGGTCGCTACATGACCCCCCCCCCCAGAACCCGAGGTGCGGAACCTAGCAGGGAGCCGGATTTCGCGACCATAACGAGTACGGAGAGGGACAGCCTGAACCACAGGAGCCGGGGGTTCCGGACTTGGTGGAACAGCCGGAACGGGAGGTCCTGGAGGAACTACCGGAACGGGGGGTCCTGGAGGAACTGTCGGGACGGGGGGTCCTGGAGGAACTGTCGGAACGGGGGGTTCTGGACTGAGCGGAACTAACGGAGGTCGGCCTCTCCTAGGGGTTTGACCGACGAGGACTGGTTGATCCGGATCCAAATGTGCAGGTTTGAGCCGGGACACCGAGACGAGCTCACTCTTGCCGCACATGTCTAAGGTGAAGGTAGCCGTTCCCTTACGCAAAACCCGGAACGGCCCTTGATAGACCCTCTGCAACGGGGCGCGATGGGAATATTTTCGCAGAAAAACAAACTCGCAGTCCTTCAGGGAAGGCGGTTCATGTACCATGGGACACCCATGACGTGAAGTCGGAACTGGAGCCAGGGAGCCCACCCGTTCCCGGAGAGATGCTAACACTGATGGGGCTGTGGGCAGCTGGTCTGAAAGGTCCGGAAACAAATCTCCGGGTACTCGAAGTGTCGAGCCATATACTAGCTCCGCGGACGACGCACCGAGATCTAGCTTAGGAGCAGTCCGGATGCCCAAAAGAACCCAAGGGAGCTGGTCTACCCAGTCCGGGCCTTCAAGCCTTGCACTGAGGGACGCCTTAAGTTGACGGTGGAACCTTTCTACGAGTCCATTTGCCTGGGGGTGATATGCAGTAGTGGGTTGTAACTTGGAACCGTACAGTTCTGCGAGCGCGGCCCAGAGGGACGAAGTGAACTGTGGCCCTCTGTCAGTGGTAATAACTGCCGGGACCCCAAAACGAGCTACCCAATGAAGGGCCAAAGTCCTAGCACAAGACGCTGACAAAATATCAGACAATGGGAAAGCCTCTGGCCACCGGGTGAACCGATCCACCACCGTGAGGAGGTGGGTGTAGCCCCGGGAGGAAGGCAAAGGCCCGACCAAATCCACGTGAATGTGGAAAAAACGAGCCGCTGGGACCTCGAAATCCCGTACGGGGGGCTGGACATGGCGCTGGACTTTAGCGGTCTGACAGGGAACGCAGGAACGCGCCCAACCCGCTACCTGTTTCCGTAGGCCATGCCAGACAAACCGAGCTGCTACCAAGGCAGAGGTGGAGCGGATGGACGGGTGCGCCAGCCCATGAATGGCATCGAAAACCCGGCGCTGAAGGGAGGGCGGTACTACCGGCCTGGGACGGGGAAGAGAAACATCGCACCAGACTTTTGTGCCTTCTGACCCACAAGCTACCTGGGCCAACTTCAATCCCGAAGTGGTGGACTGGTATGTCGAAACGGTATCTGCTAGAAGCTGTGCCTCCGCAAGCTCCTGGGGATCCACTTCGCAGTCCACCGCCGAAATAGGGGGAAAAGCAGGTCTAGACAGGGCGTCAGCAACGGCATTAAGCTTACCCGCGACATGACGGACATCGGTGGTGAATTCGGAGATAGCAGTCAGGTGCCGCTGCTGGCGGGCCGACCATGGGTCAGACAATTTAACAAAAGCAAATGTTAACGGTTTGTGGTCCGTAAAGGCCACAAATGGGCGGCCCTCAAGGAAGTACCTGAAATGACGAACAGCTAAATAGAGAGCCAGAAGCTCTCGGTCAAATGCGCTATACTTCAGCTCGGCCGAATTTAGTTGCCGGCTGAAAAACGCTAAAGGCTGCCAACGGCCACCGACCTGCTGCTCCAGAACCCCGCCCACCGCCACGTCAGAGGCGTCAACCGTCAGGGCCGTGGGGGCGGAGGGGCTCGGGTGGACCAACATGGTGGCATCTGCCAAGGCTGCCTTAGCTGCTGTAAAAGCCGACTCTGCGGCCGGGGACCATATCAACTCTACCGGTTTTCCTGCAAGGCATTGGAAAAGCGGGCGCATGACTCGCGCAGCTGCCGGAACGAACCTATGGTAGAAATTAACCATGCCTACGAACTCCTGTCGCCCTTTTACTGTGGTGGGCCTGGGAAATGCCCGGATAGCCTCCACCTTCTCGGGCAAAGGGGAGGCGCCGGCAGGGGTAATTCTGTGCCCTAGAAAATCAAGAGCAGGGAGGCCGAATTGACACTTGGAGGGTTGGATAATGAGCCCGTGGTCTTGGAGCCGCTGGAACACGGTCCGCAAGTGGGCCTGGTGTTCCTGCACTGAGGGGCTGGCGACCAGGATGTCGTCTAAATAAATAAACAAAAAGGGTAAACCCCGGCCCACGCGGTCCATCAGTCGTTGGAAAGCCTGTGCCGCGTTCTTTAAACCGAAAGGCATACGCAACCATTCAAACAACCCGAACGGAGTGATCGTTGCAGTTTTCTGTATGTCCTCCGGTCGCACCGGGATCTGGTGGTATCCTCGCACCAAATCGATTTTGGAGAACACCACCGCTCCTTCCAGCCCAGACGAAAAGTCCTGTAGGTGCGGTATGGGGTAGCGATCAGCCGTGGTGACAGCATTGAGACGCCAATAATCGCCACATGGTCTCCACCCCCCAGATGCCTTGGAGACCATATGTAACGGCGAGGCCCACGGGCTGTCAGACTGACGGACAATTCCCATTTCCTCCATCTTCCTGAACTCCGCCCGTGCCACCACCAGTTTGTCTGGCGGTAGTCTCCTGGCCCGAGCGAAAACGGGAGGGCCTTCGGTGCGGATGTGATGGACCACGCCGTGCTTGGCCGAAGGCGTGTCAAAACGTTGAATGAGCAGCTCTGGAAACTCCGCCAGGATCTCAGCATACGAGTCAGGGGCCGCGACGACGGCCTGGACAGTAGGGCTGGGCGGGGAGGCGATTGTCGGAGCGACGTGCTCATCTCCGGCGGAGGGTCGGAGGTCGTTACCGCGGACATCAGGGACCAGTGAAAAAGCCCAGAGAAAATCTGCGCCCAGGATCGCTTGTCTGACGTCGGCTATGATGAATGGCCATTCGTACGTACGGTGGCCTAACACAAGGGACATCTTCCGTATACCGAAAGTGCGAATTGGGCTGCCATTAACCGCGATGAGGGTGGGACCTGTCTTACCCGATCTGGTTTCGAGGTCGGTCGGCGGCACTATACTGACGATGGCTCCCGTGTCCACCAAAAATTCTGTGTCCGTGAATCGATCATGGACATAGAGGCGCCGGTTCTGGCCAATCGTAACTGCCCCTATGTACGATCGGCCGAGGCATTTCCCGCGAAGGTACAAGGCGAGCGGCAGTTGCGGGATTCGCTACCCCATCATAGGTGATAATAGCACCAGCCGCGCTTGTGCGGATCTTTTTGGCGGGCTTTCGGAGAATTGGAGGGAGACGCGGCGCCATCTTGACGTCGCTGTGGCGTGGTCACTGATGTCGAGAGCTTGTTGATCGACCCGCTTGCCTTGTTTTTAGCCGCTATGAGCGCATCCGCTTTCGCTGCATATGCTTCGGGGTCCTTAAAAGAACAATCCGTGAGCAGCAGTCGGAAATCCTCAGGAAGCTTCTCGCGGAATGCCTGTTCGAACATAGGGCAATCCGTATTCTCACCGGCTAGCATCATCATTTCGGCCATGAGGACGGAAGGCAGTCGGTCTCCAAGATCCGGTAGGTGCAGAAGTCTTGCAGCACCACCATGCTTATTAAACCCGAAGATTCGCAGTAACACTTTCTTCATGGCCTCGTACTTGCTTTCCGCAGGTGGATTAACGATGAAACGCATTACGCGCGTGGTCGTCTCCGACGATAGAGCGCTGACGAGGTAGTAGTACATCGTGGAGTCATCCGATATCTTCTTTATATGAAATTGAGCTTCGGTGTGGATAAACCAAGATTCCGGTGCGTGCGTCCAAAACAACGGAAGGTGAATGCTTGCCGCGCTTTACTCCGGTGTGCCCGGCGCGGCCATCGACAACGAGGCGTCGGGTTCCTGCATAGTCGGTGATCGTTCAGATCACGTCGGGGTCACCAATATGGCGAGTCCAGAAACTTGTTGGTTGTAGAAGAAGTTTATTGCAGCCGCAATATTCGAATACAGAGTTAAACAACAAGGTAAAGGACAACCATCAAAAACTTACTGTCTTCTTCGAAGACTTCACCGAACTGCTTATTTCGGGCGCCAAAAGCGCACATGACCACGCTGGCCAATCAGCGATGTCGCTCCCTGGACCAATCCCCATGGTCGCGTTCACACGTGACCTCGCTGGCCAATCCGAGTGTTCGACGACCTGGACCATTCTCTATGGTCGCTACAATATAATCATAAATTTAAGTTTAACCTTCAGCAGCACATTGAAATCATGCAATTTCTTTACGAAGGAATTAAATAAAGTTCTCATGGCTAAAGAGATTAAGGGATAAAAGGGACAAAGTAAGTCCAGGGTACTCAGAAGGTCATAAGATCATAAGTGATAGTGGTAGAAATAGGCCATTCGGCCCATCAAGTCTACTCCACCATTCAATCATGGCTGATCTATCCCTCCTAACCCCATTCTCCTCCCTTCTCCCCATAACTTCTGACACCTATACTAATCAAGAATATATCTATTTCTGCCTTAAACATCTCCACTGACTTGGCCTCCACAGCCAAAGTATTCCACAGTAGCAAACTATTCCACAGATTCACCACCCTCTGACTAAAGAAATTTCTCCTCATCTCTTTCCTAAAATTCTGCGACTATGATCTTTAGTCCTAGACTCTCTGACTAGTGAAAACAACCTCATCCTTGAATAGAAAAGGCTCTATTCAAGCCTTTCACTATTCTGTTTGTTTCAATGAGGTCCCCCCCTCATCCTTCTAAACTGACTTTGAATGCTTAGCCGCAGTAACGTGTAGGAAGAGTAGATGAAAGAGCTATGTGACTTACTCCAGAATCACATAGACCAGCTCTCACACCTTTCCCCCCTTTCTTGACCTCTCTGTCTCCATCACAGGGGACAGACTATCGACTGAAAAATAGTTCTCCTCCAGAAACTATTTTCTCTATTGTTTTTCGGATTCCACAGTTGCACATGACATCCATGGATAACTACCACCCCTCCTCCTATCCCTCCCCCTCCGCCTCCCCCATTTGAATACTGTGAGGCAAACTGAGCAGACAACGTCCCCAAAAGCTGTGCTAATCTACCAAAATGTCTTCTTGGCCTCACATCAGGGCATATGCTACCTTGGAAAAGCATTGAATCCTGACGAGATTAAACACACCAAATAGAAGCCTGTAGGTTTACATTTTAACATTATGGTTGATTTTCAACACTCAGTTTCACCTCTTTCTTCATTTCTAACACAAACTCTGCAAAAGTAGAAAGTGCGAGGATTAACTCACCTTAAAGATATGTCCTCTTGTTTTTTTTATTTGTCTACCCTGGGTGAAAGACTTTGCACATTCACTCCATCTATTCCTCTCATAAATGTATACACAATTAAGATCATTATTCTCATTTACTCTTCTTTCAGGCTAATTTTTTGTTTCTTTACATGTCCAACCAGCAGTCCCCTCTATCACTTGTTCCAATCACCACATATTTACACTATCTCCTTTTCCCCTGCACATGTATGCATCTTACAACTCCAAATGTTGGTGATTCTGAAAGGTCTTTAACATGTTTCACAGATGCTACCTGATCTGAGTATTTTTAGAATTTTTGACATTTATTTCAAATGTCCGTAAGAAATTCACTTACATCAAACATTCTTTAGACTTTATTTTAGAGATTTACAGCATGGAAACATGCCCTTCGGCCTACCAAGTGTGCGCCGACCAGTACACTAGCATTATCCTACAGACGAGGGACAATTTATAATTTTTACCGAAGCCATTTACCGAAGCCTACAAACCTGCACATCGTTGGAGTGTGGTAGGAAACCGGAACACCTGGAGAAAAACCACGCAGTCACAGGGAGAACATACAAACTCCGTACTTGCAGCACCCATAGCCAGGATTGAACCCAGGTCTCTGGCGCTTAAGGTAGCAGCTCTACTGCTGTGTGACTGTGCCGCCCTCCAAGAATGTGCCCTGTTCTTCCACTCAAGCTGGAATTAGAACATGGAACGTAAAACATAGAACAGTCGAGCACAGGGACAAACCCTTGACCCAGTGTCTGAGCTGAACATGATGCCAACACCAAATCTCATCCGCCTGCACAGAATGCATATCCCTCCTTTCCCAATTTATCCACAAGTCTATCAAAAAGTCTATAAATGGCACTATTGTATCTGCCTCCACAACCACCTCTGGATAAGTTTGGCTAATGAACAATTGTATTCTTTAGTGATTGCATGTTCAAAATAAATATATAGTGGGACAGTGTGTCCACTTCGGCAAAGAAGATGTTCACATCAATAAACACATTGTGGTGGTAATTTCCAAGATTAGAGGTCCATTTGAGAGTCTGTGGAGGATTTGAATGCCTGCTCCCTTGTGTGTTCAGTAAGTTTAAGGATGAAGTTAACCCTCTTCTTTAGCTTTTTCCTGTAATTATGGAGATGCTGTCTCTTTGATGGCTGTGAATGAATGCAGCCCCTGTATTGGACAGCCTTGAGCATAATCCACCATTGTGTTGCAAAGGAAACATTTCAGGGCTCTGTTTGTTTTGTGGATATTAAGATTCATTTTCAGCTTTGCAGAAGTTATTAAAATAGAAGTATGACTTTAAGCGTGATTGAGTTAAAACTTCTGATGTCATAAGAAAGAATTACTGCCTGACCCACATTGGTAACAAAAAGATCAAACCCATAAGTTTTTAATTGCATATTGGTGATTTCATCGAGTTAGTCGAGATTTCCTAAAACTATTTTTAATTAAAACATTTCAACATTTATGAATGAATGATACTTTATTGTCACATGGCAGCTCAGTGGCACACCAGTAGAGCTGCTGCCTTACACCTGCGTCTGATCCTGACTACAGGTGCTGTCTGCACATTCTTCTGGTGATTGCGTGGGTTTTCTCCGGGTGCTCCGGTTTCCTCCCATACTCCAAAGGCGTACAGGTTTGTATGTTAATTGGCTTTGGTAAAATGGTAAATTGTCCCTAGTGTGTAGGTTAGCGTACGGGGTGATCGCTGGTCGGTGCGGACTCGGAGCGCCGAAGGATATGTATCCCCACTGTATCTCTAAAGTCTAAAGTCTAAACTCTGTTAGCCTGTTTCAATCAGTGGGGAATGAATTGTGTCAGCCCTTTGTTACCTTATCTCCTGTTCATTGAATTTTTTGTGGGAGGTTACACTGGAAGTTGTTGCAAATGAAAGAGTTAAGATTGCAACATCCACCTCAAATTTATGAGTTTGGTGCAACACACAGCAAGCAACTGTGTCTCTCCTTAATACATCCAATTAAAGAATCATTAATCAATTAGAAGAATGAATTTGGAGTCAAATCTGATTAAAAAAAGAACAAAAAAGAAATTACTGAATAAATGCGTCAGAATTTTTTTAAATGCACTTTGAAAAGGAAATTCTGATATTAATTTAAATGTGAACAAATGAGACTCAACACTTTTTCAATTTAATTTCCGGTGCCAGAGAGGACATTGAATAGTAAATAAAGACACTACACTATTAAATTAAAGAGAACTGGAAAGACCAAGCACCAACTTGCCAGAGACTAGGGTTCGATCCTGACTATGGGTGCTGTCTGTGCAGAATTTATACATTCTCCATGTGACTACATGGGTTTCATCTGGGTGCTCCGGTTTCCTCCAAAGAAGCGCTTTGAGCTTCTGGTAAGGCGCTATATAAAATAAATGCTGATTATTATTATTATTATTATTATTATTATTATTATTATTATTATTATTATTATTATTATTATTATTATTATTATTATTATTATTATTATTATTATTATTATTATTATTATTATTATTATTATTATTATTATTATTATTATTATTATTGGTTTGTAGGATAATTGGCTTTGGCAAAAATTGTAAATATGTCCTTAGTGTGTAAGATTAGTGTTGGGGGATGATTGCTGGTTGGAGTGGACTCAGTGGGCCAAAGGGCATGTTTCCATACTGCATCTCGACAGTCTATAAAGACAAGGTTACTAAGTGTATAGGAAGGAACTGCTAAGTGTATATCAGGTAGGTATAGAATCATGCAGTTCAGTCTGTTTATTATTGCCACGTGTACTGAGGTACAGTGAAAAGGGTTATTTTTACACACAACCTCATGGATTTCAGTGAAGGTGCCCTGATGAGATTGTATTATCAAACAGACTCTGTGGGAGTAGAGTATTTCAGACAGCAGATTTCTACAGCTGCTGCAACTTTGCACGTTAATAACTATGTGTCGTCAACCTCAGAATTATTTTAACCAGCTCAGTATTAAGGCTCATTAATTATAAGTCTCAAAGGCAAGCCTCTTTGTGGCATCCTACTGTAATATGTGAGGGCTCCAGTACTTGAATGAGATAACATCATGAGGAAATTAAACCAGTCTGGCAGGATTATAATGTAGAGTTTCCTCCCATTTGCCATGAAGTTATGTGAATGAAAAGAACCTAATAAATCACTGATGTTATTGAACAAGTATATATTTGTGATAGAAACAAGGAATTACATGCTGGTTTACACAAAAATACAGAACATGTTGGAGTAGCTCAGCCCGTCGGGCAGCATCTCTGGAGAACGTGGGTGAGTGGCGTTTTGGCTCAGAACCCTTCTTCAGACATACATATTTTGATATCTTGGAAATATGCGATTTCATTAGAAAGTTATTAATTTCAGCAGTTGTTCTGCGGCCGTCATTTATAATTAGGAAGAATTCTTCCTTTATCTTACCCTCTATTAAACATAGAATATATATCAATACAGCACAGAAACTGGCATTTCAGCCCATGATATCTATGCTGAACAAGAGGCCAAATTAAGCTACTGCCTTCTGCCTGAATCTGATCCATATACTTACATTTCCTGCATATTCATGTACCTATCTAAAAGTCTCAGAAATGCCACTATCATGCTTCCACTACTACCCCTGACACCCACCACACTCTATGTAATAACACTTGCCCAGGACATCTCTGTTAAACATTTTATTTTTTATTTCTATGCCTTCTAGTATTGGACATTTCCAATCCGAGAGAAAGATTCTGACCACCCAATCAATGCCTCTCATAATTTTATAAATTTATATTAGGTCTCTCCTCAGCCTCCAGAGAAAACAAGACAACTTTGTTCTATCTCTCCTTCTAGCTAATATTGTATAATTTAGGAAGCATCCTTGGTAAACCTTTTCTTCATCCTCTCCAAAGCCCTCTCATTCTTCCTGTAATGGGGTGACCAGAACTGCACACAATGCACCAAATGCGACTACCTACGTTTTATGAAGCTGCAACAATTATTTCCTGACTTTAGTACCTAGTACCCTGACCAGCATGCTACACACCTTCTTTACCACTCTGTCTACCTGTGCTGTTGCTATGGACTTAGAGCCCAATATCCCTCTGTGTATCAAATCAGATAAGCATCCTGTGTACTTTCTCCTTACATTTGACTTCCCAAAGTACCTCACCTCACACTTGCTCAGATTAAACTCCATTTCCCATTTCTCTGCTCATACCCATAACTGATCTATATTCATATCCTGCTGTATTCTTATACAGGCCTCTGATACAAACTTCTTAATTGTCCACAATGAACATGGGGGCACTTGGGTACTTCCAGCGTATGGACCAGACTTTGGACTTTGGACTTTTTCCTCTGTAAACGGCGCCAAAATATGGCGACTGTGCATTTGTGGGTCGTGCAAAAAATAATTTCACTGTGCTGTGCACAGTTGACAGTAAAGAACCATTGAATTGAACTCCACAGATTTCCATGTCATCTGCAAACTTACTAACCAACCCATCTGTTAGGGATTATTCAGGGGAATATTTTGTGGAATCCATTCATTCAAAACAAGAACCAGTCTTCAGAATATCTGTTTTAATGTACACTGAAACCAGTAATCAGTTTGGAATTAAAAGGACAGCTTTGCAAACAGACTGTCTACACACATGACCACGACTCATTCTCGTATGAAACAGCTGAATGTAAGGCCTCCATCAACTAAAATATTTTAGCTTAAGTTAGTTCATTCCATTGTGATAGAGATGAAGGAAGCTTCTGGACCAGACTTACTTTGTCACTTGGCACATCAAGCATGGTCATTGCATATTTGTCTGTCTATCAATAACTGGGGTATTTGTGTAACCGCACCTGGAGTACTGTGTACAGTTTTGGTCTCCAAATTTGAGGAAGGATATTCTTGCTATTGAGGGCGTGCAGTGTAGGTTTACTAGGTTAATTCCCGGAATGGCGGGACTGTCATATGTTGAAAGACTGGAGTGACTAGGCTTGTATACACTGGAATTTAGAAGGATGAAAGGAGATCTTATCGAAATGTATAAGATCATTAAGGGGTTGGACACGTTAGAGGCAGGAAACATGTTCCCAATGTTGGGGGAGTCCAGAACAAGGGGCCACAGTTTAAGAAAAAGGGGTAGGCCATTTAGAACTGAGATGAGGGAAAACGTTTTCAGTCAGTGAGTTTTGAATCTGTGGAATTCTCTGCCTCAGAAGGCAGTGGAGGCCAATTCTCTGAATGCATTCAAGAGAGAGCTAGATAGAGCTCTTAAGGATAGTGGAGTCAGGGGGTATGGGGAGAAGGCAGGAATGGGGTACTGATTGAGAATGATCAGCCATGATCACATTGAATGGTGGTGCTGGCTCGAAGGGCCGAATGGCCTCCTCCTGCACCTATTGTCTATTGCCTACAAGAAGATCTCCAGGAGAATGTTTGTTTCTCTTCACAAATAAAGACTTTTATATCAACCTGCTTCAGCCTCCCAGTGACTCAGTTCAAAAGTCACAACACCATCTACATTTGCGCCCACATCATTTATATATATTGCAAACAACAGATATCCCAGCAATGATCCCTGTGGAACACCACCAGTTGTAGAGCTCTGGACAGAAACACACTTTTCCACGACTTCCCTCCGTCTTCCTTGGGTAAGGCAGTTCAGAATCCAAACTACCAAGTCACCATAGATTCTATGAATCTTAATCCTCTGGATTAGCCTACCGTGAGGAACATTGCCAAATGCCTCTTTGAAGTCTGTATAGACAACATCCAGTGCCTTACCCTCATCAATTACCTTTGTCACCTCCTGAAAAAACTACATAATCCACCCCCGACATGCTATGCTGACTGTCCCTAATTAGCACTTTCTCTTCCAAATACAACTAAATCCCATCCTTATGGCTCCTCTCCGATAACTTCCCTGCCACTTAAGCGAGGTTTACCGGCCTATTATTTTCTGGATAATCCCTACTTCACTTCTTAAAGAAAGGTAAAACTTTGGCTATTCTCCAGTCCTCTGGGACCTTGCCAGTGGCTAGAAAGGATACAATGATCTTTATAAGAAGTTTAAAGAGATTAGGCATGTCACCAAATACTCCAACAAACATCTACAGATGTACAGTAGAAAGTGTCCTGACTAGTTGAATCGTGACTTGGTACAGCAATGCCAATGCACAGGAACACAGGAGGCTGCACAGAGAGGTAGTCTGCAGTCCGTCATGGCCACAGCCTTCTTTACCATTGATAACACCGACATCAGATGCTTACTCAGGAAGACAGCATCTATCATGGATTCCTCACCATCTAGGCCATGCCATCTTCTCACCACAACAATGGGGTAGGAGGTACAAAAGTCTGAAGACCCATTACCATGCAGTTCAGGAACAGCTACTGCCTGGAATAAGAAAAAGGTATTTCACAATGTTAGCATGGCGAAGACATGCAAATATATTTCGTCTCCTTTTGACCAACTTCAAAGCACATGAAAAAACAAGGAACTACAGATGCTGGTTTATACTAAAGGAAGGCACAAAGTGCTGGAGTAACTCAGCAGGTCAAGCAGTCTCTCTGGAGAACATGGATAGGTGAAGTTTTGGGTCTGGATCCTTCTTCAGACCCAGGCATATAAACTCAGGGACCTGGGATCATATCTGAGATTTTCAACGTTCACGGCCCAAAACTGCTTTTAGGACTAAGTTCCAGAGGCATTTTTGAGCTGTAATTTCTTATAAGGATGATTAGTTTAATAACTTGTTTCTGTGTCCAGGTATGAAAGTATTGACACTTCCAGTCATACTGGTCTGTATTAATTTAAAATGACCTCCCTCCCAGAAATGTATTTGCTAGCAGCGGTAATTTGGGGGTAATTATCGTAAACCCTTTTCATATGTTGCAAAACACTTTCCCAATGAGTTGTTTGGGACTTTTCGGGGGAAAACACATAAGGGCCTGCTGGCAGCCTAATATTAGGTCCTTTTCCAAACCATATAATTAAATATTTCTGCAGCATTTTATCAGACTTCAACATGTAAAAGGAACTGTCATGCCAACCAAGAGGAGTGTCGTGATTGAACCTGATGAATAGGTGTTGGGTGTTAGCAGTATACGTAGCAGGATGTAGTTATCTGGCTACCTGATACATACATTCCTTTACATTGTGCCTGACAAAACAACAAAACAACCTCCTTCACTTCCAGTAATCAGGTGACGAACTCTACATTTGAACTGAAGTTTCCGCGACCAGTCAACATCGTTAGGATAAAAAAAAGCAGCAGCATTCAGTCCTTGACACAAACATGGAGCACCGCCAAAGAAATGTATAGGAAGGAACTGCAGATGCTGGTTTCAACTGATGATAGACACAAAATGCTGGAGTAAGCTCAGCAGGACAGGCAGGAGTTGCTCCAGCATTTTGTGCCGCTAAAGAAATTGCTTTTGTGGGCTCTCAATGCCAAAAAACATCACTTGCTAATAGTGTGCACTGGCACTTTAACTGAGCTCTGGGCAGGCTGATGTTTTCTAAACAAGTCTGCAGGCAGAATAGTTTGGGTGTTGCTGCTTGCACTCTGAAATTTCCCATGCAATATCGAAGGTTAGAAGGTGCCCGATGTGGAAGATTGACAATTATTTTGTTTACGACAAAAATCTCAAAGACTGATTGCCTGTTAATAATGTCTCCATAAACATTAATTCCCCTTAAATGCTTCAACATGGATCAGAGACATGAGTGATCCTTAATGGAACTCAGGGCTGGGTGATGGCAGAAGTGCTTTAAATGGTTTCCTTTTTATGATGTGGCATGGCTGCCTGGAGCTTCGTTTTGATCACACATTTTCACTAAGGGTTAAAGATTAACAGAGGTTTTGTAATTTTTTTTAACATTAACTGCTAAAAAAAGCACTTTCAACAATGTGAAACGTGATCTGTTTTCCACCATTTGTTCTCCGTTTCCTTCCTTGTCTTTGGGTGGGTCACTCTGGGTTATTTCCCACAGACCCAGTAACCCAGTAGACAAATGCACCCCAAACATAGGTAATGCCCATGTTGAAGTCTCAATGACAAATGGCTTGGACTCACTCCCTTACTCCCCAATCTAATTTGTGTTAATGGATCTCAGCCATTGATCCGTTGAAGAATCCTACAAATGTCTCAGCTTACCTGAGTTATGGAGAACACAACCAGACATAGATTTCATCCTTCATGGCTTTTTATGGTCTTCCACTGAAGAGTACTACTCAGACTAAGGTGATGTTGAGTTTGGCCAACCTCATAATAACCCTACATAATTCAAACTAAAAATCTTTAGCCTAAGTTATTTCATACCATTGTTTAGTTTAGTTTAGTTTCTAGTTTAGTTTAGAGCTACAGCAAGGAAACCGAGTCAGCGCCAACCAGTGATCCCCGCACACTAACACTATCCTACACACGCATAATTTACAATTATACCGAGTCAATTAACCTACAAACCTGTACGTCTTTGGAGTGTGGGAGGAAACCGGGTATCCTGGAGAAAACCCACGCGGGTCACAGGGAGAACGTAAAACTCCATACAGACAAGCACCCATAGTCAGGATCGAACCCGAGTCTCTGGCGCTGTAAGGCAGCAACTCTACCGCTATACCACCGTGCTGACAATGGCATATTTGTCTGTCTATCAACAACTGTGGTATTCGTGTAATAGTTACCCATCCCAACACTGATTTTGGGCATCTGAGATCTCTGTTCTCAGAAGCGTTTAGACCATCTAAATTAATTACTGTGTCCCATCAAAAGGTGTTTGAATATTCAGAGGTGTCTTGGCATGTAATTCAATGGAATTTCTTGCCAGACTCAAACTATGGAAGGGAACAATATAATTGTAGCTAATGAACTTTTATTGAATTATCTGCTGTTGTCTTTGACCTGCAGAGTATAAAAACTTTATGTACTTTGAGTTTGGGAGGTTCTACCAAGTAGGTCTCCATGAGAATGGTTGTTTCTCTTGAGAAATAAAGACTTTAATATCAACCTGCCTCAGTTTAAAAGTCACAATGCCATCTACATTTGTGTCCAAGTCACTTTGTGTGAGATTAAGTTCGCCTCTGATGCCAACCTTAAAAAAAATCCAAGTAACTCTTTCAAAGTTGGTCTCGTGCAATAATAAAAAGGAAACAAATCAAACTTTCACCAAATTTTAATTTAACTGATGATCTGAAACAATCGTTGATTAAAATATAAAATTGCCAGCACATTATCACCTCTTTTATAGACACAACCAATTGCACCTCACATCTATGTTTGAGGACAGACAACTCATATATTGACAATTCATAGTGCAAATGATAGTTTTGAAGTTGGATCAAAATGTTTAGTTTAGTTCAGTTTGGAGATACAGCATGGAAACAAACCCTTTGGCCCACTGTGTCTGTACCAACCAAAGACCAATTTTATTGGACTTTATTGTGAACTAAACATTATTCCCTTTATCCCGTATCTGTACACCATGGACATCTTGATTGTATTCATGTATAGTCTTTTCGCTGATTGGATAACACACAACCAAAAAGTCTTTCGCTGTTCCATGGTACACGTGACAATACACTAAACTGAGACTAAACTAAGATGGGGAATGCTGACCTGTATATTAACATTGCGAGCTCCTTGCTTCATGTTTTACACATTCTCCAATTTGTACACCTGTTGGACTGGTTAGATATTCACGATGAGATGCTTTCAAGTTTAATCCAAAGAAAAACATCTCCTGGAAATTTGATCACTACATTATTATTTCCAGTGAAATGATTGTTTGGCAACTCCAAGATAAACCTATATTTTCCGCAGTAAGTACAGCGCTAATGTACAACCCACAATGACTAACACATCAATTAAAGGAATACAGTAATTACAATGCAGACTGGCAATGTTTCAGATACTAAATATGTGCGTGATACGTCACATTTCAAAAAGGATTTCATTCCTCACATCTCTAAAGGAAATAGTTAGTCACACATCTGCCACATGCACAGTGCTGAGACAGTAATTGACAAGGCTAAGAGAAGATCCGTTTTACACAGTAAGCTACAGGGACATGGCTGTTATTCAGAAACAATTGTTCTTAACACGAGGACAGCAAATACTTGAAAAAAAAATTCAGAAGACATGGGGAGCAGAGTAGGAAAACAGGAATAGTGGGTTTGATGGATTGAGTTGAGTTAATAAAGAGCTTAGACTGATGTTCAAATTGCCGACTGTGTTGTAATACATTCTATTCTTTGTGATATATATATATATATATATATATATATATATATATATATATATAGAGTATAAGAAAATAACTGCAGATGCTGGTATTTATTCACAAAATGCTGGAGTAACTCAGCAGGTCAGGCAGCATCTCTGGAGAGAAGGAATGGGTGACGTTTCGGGTATATATATATATACATATATATCTCAATGGAGATAGATGAAAGAATGACTTTTGGCCTTTGTTGTACTAGTATTGGTATGTTTAAAAAATGAATGAAAATCATGGAATCATAGAGTCATAGAATCATTCTCATATAACATGGAAACCGGGCCTTCGGCTCAACTTACCCACTCCGACCAACCTGCCCTATCTATCTACAACAGTCCAACCTGCCTGCATTTGGCCCATATCCCTCTAAACCTATCCTATCCATGTACCTGTCTAAATCTTTCTAAAATGTTGTGATAGTGCCTGCCTCAACTACCTCCACCGGCAGCTCATTCCATACACCCACCACCCTTTGTGTTAAGATACCCCTCAGCTTCCTATTAAATATTTCACCCCCTCTCCTTGAATCCATGTCCTCTGGTTCTTGTATCCCCAAATTTTACTTTCAGATTCCCTCCATGCCATCTCCTTTTCTTGCTGAAGGCATGGAGTTCTGTAACCATCTCCAGCCCTCTTAAGCTCCCAGATTCTTGTACTCATCAAATATTAGCCTCCTGTGGAACTATAATAATTACTCCACTATTGATAATCATGCTTTCACTCATCTGGAGTCTAAACTCAGGCATTAACCTTGCCACCTCTATAATCCTCTTTCCTTTTTTTTCACTTAAATCTTTTCAATCTGGTCAATCTTTGGGTCATCTGGACTAATCTCTCCTCACATGATTTGGTTTCAAATAGTCTTTGATAATTTCCATGTGACAGACTTTGGGAGGATTTTACAGTGAAGAACAATATAAATTTAAACTGCCATAGTTGTGCCCAAAATGGGCAACCTGGCCACTAGTTAGGTGCAAGATTTGGTTTTCAAACTAAGTCATGTTGGACCAATACAGCAGGTTCATATCTTGATCTGTATTGAAGTTGTTGATCACAGCAGAACACAAAGAGCTGGAAGAACTCAATGATTCAGGCAGCATCTATGGAGGGAATGGACAGTTGATGTTTCAGGTCAGGACACATTGAGTGTAGCCATGGGTCATAGTAACTTTACCGGAGTGCCAGTCAGCTAAGTTTCTTAGTGACATCTCCCTCTAAAAGCTCTTTTTGTGTTTGGATCTAGACTGAGGTGAAGCCTGTGCTACATGCCACATACAAGTAAATCACCACTCATTGGCTGACCCATATGAAGAATAATTCAGCAAAACTTGTAATGTACCCCTGCAAGAAGTTGCAGGACAGAAATCCCTCTGAGGTCACTGGACCAAAATGGAGGTCTGAGAATTGGCCATCAGTTGTACTCATCTCTGTGCTTGCAGCTAAGCCACCACCCTCTGCCACCATCCCACCACCCTTCCACCCTGATGCGCTCAAGGGCAGGAGGAGAAAGAGAGAAAATAAAATGTTGCATACGTTGGAAGTGAATTAGCAGCTCTTTGTTAGAGTGGGTCAAGTGGCTACAGTGAGTACAGGCATACAGAGAGTGGGTACAATAGGTATCGATGCTAGTGAGAACACGGGACAGTGGCAGTGGGTACAAGGGTACAATGGTTCACGGGCTACAATGGATGTAAAGGTACATGGGTGTAGTGAATATCTGGGGGACAAAGGGCACTGTGGGAACATTGGGCACAGGGGTGCAACAGTCCATGGATACAGTAGGTACATAGGATACAGGGCTACAATGATTCAGAAGCTACAATTGATATAGAGGTACAGGGTTACAGTGCATATAGGGGAAAGTGTGGGCACGACCTATACAGGGGGTGCAGTGGTTCAGGGGATACAGTGGGTACAGAGGTACGGGGGTAAGGAGGATACAAAGGGGGTTGAGCTGAGTTGAGCCGAGTTCAGTTTATTATCACGTGAACTGAGGTACAGTGAAAATATTTTGTTACGTGCTAGCCAGTCAGCAGAAAGGCAAACATGATTAAAATCGAGCCGTCCACAGGGTACAGATGCATGTTAAAGGGAATAATATTTAGTGCATGATAAGGTCCAGTAAAGTCTAATTAAAGACTCCAGTGAGATAGATAGTAGCTCAGAACTACTATCTTGTTGAAAGGATGGTCAATTGCCTGACAACAGCTGGGTGCAGTGGGCACAATGCAGTTTGAAGAAGGGTCCTGACACGAAATCTCGCCTACCCATTGCCTCCACAGATACTGCCTGACCCACTGAGTCACTCCAGCATTTTGTTTAGTTTAGTTGAGAGACAGAGCAGAATCAGGCCCTTGAGCCCACCCAGTATGCACCGACAAGCGATCCCGCACACTGTGTTTTGCTTATGATTCCAATATCTTGTGTCTCTACTCGAACTGTTTCATTGAGCTGAACCATGGAAGAAAGTCCTGAGGGGAAATGACCTGATCATCCATGTTGAAGATTGCAGTGAGGCCAAGGAGGTAGACTGGTCACTTTAATGAAAGGAGTAAGCCTTGGGATTAATGGTTGGCTTTAGGAAAAACAACACACTATGCCATGAACACAGTCACTGAAATGATGGGATGAATTGCCTCCTTTTATGTTACAAATTTTCCACACTTCAATTATACAGCCTCCTTCAATAGGCGTGCACTAGACTTGCTCTTCTGGCACACAATTATAGCAAAATTTCTCCTAACACCACCAGGTGTAACAAGTCCACTTTATAGGTAAAGGGATTTATTCACAAAATGCTGGAGTAACTCAGCAGGTCAGGCAGCATCTCGGGAGAGAAGGAATGGGTGACGTTTCGGGTCGAGACCCTTCTTCAGACTGATGTCAGGGGGGCGGGACAAAGGAAGGATATAGGTGGAGACAGGAAGATAGAGGGAGATCTGGGAAGGAGGAGGGGAAGGGAGGGACGGAGGAACTATCTAAAGTTGGAGAAGTCGATGTTCATACCACTGGGCTGCAAACTGCCCAGGCGAAATACGAGGTGCTGTTCCTCCAATTTCCGGTGGGCCTCACTATGGCACTGGAGGAGGCCCATGACAGAAAGGTCAGACTGGGAATGGGAGGGGGAGTTGAAGTGCACGGCCACCGGGAGATCAGTTTGGTTAATGCGGACCGAGCGCAGGTGTTCAGCGAAGCGATGGCCGAGCCTGCGCTTGGTTTTGCCGATGTAAATAAGTTGACATCTAGAGCAGCGGATGCAATAGATGAGGTTGGAGGAGGTGCAGGTGAACTAGACCAGCGGATGTATAGGTAAAGGGCCTGTACCACCTAAGCGATTTTTTAGGCGACTGTCATAGTCGTAGCAGGTCGCCAAAAATAATGGCGACTGGACCCCCCTACGATGATGTCTATGACAAGCTACAACAACCTACCACCTAGTCGACGTCAAGCTACGGCAAGCTACCGGCGACCCAATCGTCGCAAGAAGATCGTCCATCTACGACCGCGCCTATGACAACCTACGACAACTGAAGTCAACCTACGTCTACCCGCGACAAGCTACTACCTTGTCGGCGACAACTGATAAAAAAACAGAAGACAATTCACGTCATTTTGGCCTCCGGTTTTGATGGCGGTACCTGTCGCCGGTTGACGTAGTCGCCAATGGAATTCACCGAAGTCAGCACTGGCGACAACCTATGTCACCTGGCGACAACCTACGACAGCACCTACGTCAGGAGATGTGAAGCTACGATCATTGGCGTCAAACCAACAATCGCCAACATTTTTTCCAATAAATGGGAAACCCAGAAAAACGCTACGACTCTTTGGAGACTACTCACGACCATACAGGCGACACCTCGGCGACCGTGTGGTGACAGCCTAGTCGCCTGTAGTCGCCTAAAAAAAATCACCTAAGTGGGATAGGGACTTAAGTTGCTGTTTGCAGTGGATTACACACATTTAACTTTTGCTTCCTTGATCTTGTTTGATAATTTATGTATAGTACTAATAATTCATTCAGATCATTCTGAAATCCCCACCCTGCTCGCAACATGTAGTTCCTCTTTGAAGATTAAAGTGTAAGTTCTCATGTGGGTGAGGGTGGGGAAAGAAGGCACTGGTGGTGGTGATTGCGGGTGGTTCTTGTTTTCCCCAGTACTTACTTTGGCTGAAAGTGCATGGAATTTCTGAAGGGATGCCATAAACTATTTAGGGACTCCTTCTATATAGAGGTTGAGCAACTTCGTAACAGTTCTAGCCCACAATTGCTTTCAGGAAGTTTGCACTGAGTCCTGATGTTTTTCTTTAGTCTTTTCAGATTTTTTTTTAGGTTTATTATTGTCACATACACCGAGATACAGGGAAAAGTTTTGTTTTGCATGCTATCAGAACAGATAATATACTATACATGATTACAATCAAGCCAAACTCAAGTACAAATGGTAGAGCAAAGAGGAAGATACAGCATGCAGAATATAGTGCTCAGCATTGTAGCACACCAGTTCCATAGACAGTCCAATGTCCGCAATGAGGTATATGTGAATTGGACAGTGTTCTAGCTTATGGTGAGAATGAGTACGAGAGCCCTGCCTACTTGTCTGGGAGAAACAAGGAACTGTAGATGTTAGTTTACACAAAAGGACACAAAATGCTGAATTAACTCAGCAGGTCAGGCAGCATCTCCGGGCCAGGACCCTTCTTGAGACCCATCACCTTCTTGGGTGTTAAGAAAGATCCCGATCCAAAACTTCACCTGTCCATGTTCTCCAGAGAGACTGCCCAACCCGTTGAGTTACTCTGGTGTTTTGTGCCCTTGGTTGTATGGGATGCTTGCTTCATTTAATGGGTCATGATTTGGCAGTGTCAGTGTGAAGTGCTCGTCCTTCTCTGCCATGATACCATCAAGCCCATAACACCAGAGGACCAATTCTCCTGTAAACTGTGATCATGCTCGGCAAGTTCCCAGCATCTGACGGGATCCTTTGCAGAACGTACAGAACATGTTGAGCTCAACCAGTGTGAATATTTACTCAAGGGCTCTCCGGAAATTTTCTACAAACCACCGTTGCATCCAGGGAGCAGTTAGCCACATGACATAATCCTTAAAGAGATAACATCCTGAAAGTTGCAAACATTGCTCGCAATCAACAAGGCAAATGTTCTTCCTCTCAAACCAAAATTGGCTCATAAAGTTTATCTCGCAATGTCCGATCCAGTCTGAAGCTACGTCTCGTGTCTGTCCAATCTTGATAAACCCGATAAACCCATCAAAAGACATCTGCTGCTTTTTGCATGCAGTATTAATAATATTTGAAGTCTCACCCAAACAAGATATCCCTCAGCAAACAAATACAGTATTGATCATAATTTTACTATATTTATATACACACACGGTAAATGGAATTCCTGTTGCCTTGGGGAGTTGTGGTACTTTTAAGAATGTGCCCAGTACTACCTAATGTTTAATGTCCCATGGGAAATAAATGGGAACATTGAGGCTACAACATGATGGGATGGTAAAGATTAGAACCACATGTCTTCACATTACACGTTTGGTTTGTGTGTATTACCCGTAAGTAAATACAGCTAGCAAGTCCAAGACTTTAATGTTCTTTTACACAAATATTGCCATTTCAAGGCGTGCCAAGTGAAACATTATTGCCTCCCTAATAAAAGCATAAGAGCTGTTTTAAAAATGGATTTTTGATTTGGTAAAACAAATTGGCTATTGCATTTCCATTTCACTCAACGGGAAAAAAATGCTAAAATAGTTCAAAGAAATTGACTTTCAGATTATTGGGTTGCAGAAAGATGGAAGAAGCAAACACAAAATTGATAATAAATACTGCTTCTTCCTGATGCAAGATTTGTATAACATTAATATAGTGACATGAGTTTCCAAGTTGAAAAGTTTTGAAAAATAAATTACTTGCCCTGGTCATTTATGATGTTGCTTTTGATGTTTGAAATGAGTATTACAGCTTAAACTACAATGAACTGGAGCAGATGTGGATTTCAATTCCTTTTAGCCTAGTGTCACATTGTTAATATGATTTGTTATCAATATTAAAGCATGACGACTGTAAGATAATGCCCAGCTCCGGCTTGAAATTATCAGCCTCAAGCAATGATAAGGTGATACATGCACCAGCGTTTCCTCGACTCATCTAACCAACCATCGGGTGTATGGCAGCATGAAGAAGGGTCTCAACCCGAAACGTCACCTATTCCTTTTCTCCAGAGAAGCTGCCTGACCCGCTGAGTTACTCCAGCATTTTGTGTCTACCTTTAGTGTAAACTAGCATCTGCAGTTCTTTCCTACACATCAGGTGTGTGGCTTAGTCGATCATTATTCCCAGATCACAGATCACATTGTCTTTTAACACCATATCAATCCTGTACACATACAACCCGATGTGTCTCCTATGTTGGCTCCTTCAAGTAATCAGGCATTTCTGTGTGGAAGGCATTTTGCAGATAATGACACACATGCCCAAGCTCTGATGCTTTTGGCTCTTGGGAAATAGGTTGCAACAGTATAGACACAACACAGTTTAGATACTGAGTGCTGATCACCTTTCTCACATCCTTTTAGCATTGCCTTTTGGTCTTTACATCAGAGTGGAATAAATCTGTTGGGATCAAAAGAGACTGTGATGTATCACAACTATATACATCGAGTTTAAAACAAGCTAAAACTCTAATTATACTTGAAAACATCAAGCCCCATGAATTCTTGCATAGATGACACTGCAAATGAAAACCTTATTGCCTCAGGGCAACTCCTGTGTTGGAGGATTTGCAGCATAACGTATTCCCTGCCTTGAAGTGGATCCATCCTGAGCAAAAGTATGGTGGTGCAACATAGAGTTGCTGCCTTACAGCACCAGAGACCGAAGTTTGATCCTGACCACGGGTGCTGTCTGTGCGAAGTGCGTACATTCATCCCATGACCGGATGAGTTTTCTCGGAATGATCCGATTTCCTCCCACACTCCAAAGACATACAGGTTTGTAGGTTAATTTGCTTCAGTAAAGATTGTAAGTTGCCCCTAGTGTGTGTAGGATAATGTTAATGTATGGGGTTCACTGGTCAGTGCAGAATCGGTGGACAGAAGGGCCTGTTTCTACCCTGTATCTCTAAACTAAAGTAAACTGAACAAAGAGAATGTCTCTAGTACTTGAGATGGACACAGATGAGATGAGACCCAGATAGTATGATTAAAGATATACAAAGAAAATTAAACTTAAAGCATAAATAGACAAACATGACTTTCCTGTCAGTTAAGTGAAATCTCCCTTCTGCCACCAAAACCCTCTCTATAACCAAAGGCCATCTCAATTAATTTAATCCCTGAAAGCTGAGAAAACATTGGAGTCTGAAAACTGATATGATAAGAAAGGGTAAGAACTCACATCAGACAAGGGAATTTGCTAAAACTTAGTTTATGATGCATCATTCAAAATGCAGGCCGGGGGTGAAGAGAGGAACAATGCAATGATGCATACAATCCACGCTACCTCTAGTTTCCCCAAAGGCAATGATTTGTGTGTGGCACTAATGATTACAGATCTTACCTCACAGTATTCCGTTTCTGATATTCATCAAAGTACAACAGAGCTTGTGTTACTGTTTAGCATTTCTCACTAAAACGTACGTGTGTGCATGTGCGTGTGCGTGGAAACGAGCTTCAAAATTAAATGCAAGGGTTGACATTGCTCACAAGAAAGGTGACAGAAAAGACAGTAGTCATTTATATCGAGACAATATTATTGCGATGAAAATGGCTCACAACTATTTTTTTTGCCTTGTAGGAAGGAACTGCAGATGATGGTTTACATCGAAGATAGACACAAAATGCTGGAGTAACTCAACTGTCCTGCTGAGTTACTCCAGCATTTTGTGTCTATCTCCTTTCTGCTTATCAGGTGTGGAGGTGGTTTAATTGCACAGCACTAAGGACCCGGGTTCAATCCGGACTACGGGTGCTGTCCGTATGGAGTTTGTACATTCTCCCTGTGTGTGCGTGTGTGGGTTTTCGTTGAGGGCTCCAGTATCCTCCCACACTCCATAGATGTACAGGTTTGTAGCTTAATTGGCTTTGGTAAAATTGTAAATTGTCCCTAGTGTGTCATATAATGCTAGTGTATGGATGAATAAAATATAGGATTGATTGAGGATTCGTGCTGATGGTCACTACTGATTCAATAGGCCTTGTTTCCATAGGTAGGAAGAAACTGCAGATGCTGGTTTATACTGAAGATTGGAACACAATCATGGATGTATTCAGTGTGGAGTCAGGCAGCATCCCTGGAGAAAAGGAAAATGTGATGTTTTGGAATGGAAACCTTCTTCAGACTGAAAGATAGAGAAGGCCAGTGCAAAATAGGCCAGCAACAGATGACCTCAGGAAGGGTGGAGTCTATAATGGCCCATTGTTGGCTGTGGAAGATGTGCTAACAACAAAGATACAAGCATAGGAACAGTAGAACTGGTAGGGTGTCAAGGGTGGGGGAGTAGGGGAGAGAGGGGGTGGGGGTGGAAAGAATGCAGGAGTTACCTGAAATTAGGGATATCAAAATTCGTACTGCTCAAATACAACTCATATGTCGTTAGCACATCTTTCCCAACTAACAGTGGGCTATTATGGACTCCACCCTTCCTGAGGTCATCTATTGCTGGCCCTGTTTTGTTTCTGGGCTTCTCTATCTTTCCGTTTGAAGAACGGATCCAACCCGAAACGTCATCTATTCCTTTTCTCTAGGGCTTGTTCCATACTGTGCCTCTGTGACAACTTGCACTTATATAACACATTTAATCAGTGAAAAAAATGTGGCCTAAAGCACTTCACACGAGGGCTTTCAAACAAAGCTGACTTCAATTTGTACAAGGATCCATTTGCAAAAGTAAGTTGTTGGATAATTTGCAGGATTTAGCTCCCAGGCAATGAAAGTGGCAGACACCAACAGAAAGGAAAAAAGGGAAGCACGGAAATAAAGTACAAAAAGCGGAATACGAGGTGTTGTGCCTCCTGTTTGCATGTGATTCATGCTGGTAATGGAGGAGGCCAAGGACATGATTGGTAAGGGAATGGGAAAGGGAGTCAAAATGGTTAACAACGGGGAGATCCAGCAGTCCCTGGTGGACAGAGGGCTTGGTCTCGCTGAGGTAAAAATGGCCACCTTGGGAACACCAGATGTTCAAGTTGAGGTTTAAAGAGGTGCATGTGAACCCCTGTCTCACCTGGAAGGGCTGCGAAACGGGTCCCTGTGTGGAGATAACAGAAGAGTTGTGGGGACATGTGTTACATCTCCTGCGATTGCAGGGGAAAGTACTGCGGAGGGAATTTGTTGCGTGGGAAAGGATAAGTGAAGTAAGGCATGCGGAGGGAATGGTCTCCATGGAAAGCAGAAAGGGGTGGGGTAGAAAGACATGAAAAAAGCAAACTGGGGAAACAGCACCTCATATTTCGCTTCGGTAGCTTACAACCCAAAGGTATGAACAGTGAATTCTCCAATTTAAGTAATACTTCCTTCACCCCAAACTCTCTCCCTTTCCTGTGCCCACACACACCCCCATGTACACCCATTTCTCCCTCCCCTCTTACTTCCCCTTCCTGATCCCTTTCCATCTATATCCCTCCCTCTCGCTTTATATTTCACTTCTCTTTTTATCTGACACCCTTTTGCCTCCTTTTCATCTCTAGCCTTTGTCATTTACGCCACCCATCTCCCAGCCAAATCCTCCTCGTCCGTGTCCATCTATCACTGGCCAGGCTTTGTCCCGTCCCCACCTCTCTTTTCCAGCTTTAACCATCACCCCCACCCCCCACTCTCCCTCCCACCACTACAATCAATCTGATGATGGGTTACAACCCAAAACATCGTCTATCCATTCTCTCCACAGATGCTGCCTGATCTGCTGAGTTACTCCAGGGCTTTGTGCTTGGCTTGAGAAAGGAAATGGAAATTTGGGTTGATGCAAATGCCAGAATCGGAGGAATATAATGTTCTTGGAAGTTTTAAGGCCTGGAGAACGTTAAAGGGTTGGGAGACCAGTGAGGGATTTCAACCAAGGATACCATTTCCAAAATTGACCATGTGATAGAAGTAGCAGAATCTTGTGTGCTACTTGAAAGATAGGAAGAAACACCCTGCTCAAGTGGCAAAAATATACATGGTGATGCAATATCATTATATCAACACATCTGCAAACACTTATTTTGTCCTTAAGGAAGTCATAGTGGAGCATTGCGGCACCAAAATTGCCAGAATTGTTATGGCTTGTCTGCACAGATGCGGATTACTGAACTACTCCATGGGGAGACATCTTGCGTTATTCGCTGGGAAATGTGGGAAAGTATGCAATTAAGATGTTTTCACAAAATTCAGTCTGGATAATGCAAACGCTTAATGATACACAGCTCAATAACCTGACCCTGAAAGTGAAGGCATGCTCTACATTGGTTTCTGTGCGTACTTTAAGCCTCTTATTGACACAGGGTAGCAAATACATCTTCATTGCTGATTCTTTGAGCATGCAACCGAGGTAAACTTTATCCTGACCTTGAGAGTAAAACGGGGAAACCTCCATTCTATGTTCCTTCCTTATTTTCAGGGTGACACGGTAGCACAGCGGTAGCGTTGCTGCCTTACAGCGCCACCCGAGTTCGATCCTAACTAGGGGGGCTGTCTATGTGGAGTTTGCACGTTCTCCCTGTGAACCTGTGGGTTTTCTCTGGATACCGGTTTTCTCCCACACTACAAAGCCACACGGATCTGTAGGTTAATTGGCTTCGGAAAAATTTGTAAATTGCCAATAGTTTGTAGAATGGTGTCAGTGCACAGGAATCACTGGTCAACGTGCACTCAGTGGGCCGAAGGACATGTTTTCGCACTGTACCTCTAAATTAAACTTACAAAAAAATGCATATATCAACCTTGTCCTTTTAGGATTGCCATTTGAATTCACAGATATAACAGTAAGTCATAGAAACAGGTCGAAAATCCTCTCAACATCCTCACAAATATGAAATAGGCCCTGTGACAAGGGTTCGAAAATGTCAAGATAAAATGATATCCTGTAGAGCCATTCAACTTATATAAAATAAAAATGGAGTTAAATGCTTGAAGAGATTGTAGCAAGAAAATTGTGAGCAGAATATTAATGCCTTTCAGCTGCTTTGCGATCCTTTGTCCAAGAGATGGACTGAGTCTGTCAGCATGTGGAAAACCATTCAGATGCAATCTGACCTTGCTTCATTTTGCAGATTTGCAGGAAATGGTTCATTCCTCATGGGAGTATTTGCAACCTTGGCCTTTGGAAATATAAATCACATGGCTTGTGAACCAATATTACTACAGTGCTAATTTTAACCCAGCTGACTGCAATGTCAAACATCATAATCAACTGACAATGCTCCATCTGTGAGGAGGATAATCACTAGTCAGTTTTTGGAATATCAAGCATTTTTGTGCTTGCGGGGGATGAGATTGGGGTGTGTGGCTGGGAATGGGAGTCCAGGGGTTATGGAAAAGGAGAATGAAGGAGTGGAACCACGCCCAGCCAGGAGAACATTATAATGCTGTCAGTTTGGTCATCTTAACACACAAACAACTAAGCTGTAATTATCTTTCTTTTCTAGCCAGTCATTAGCTTATGGTTCTGCGTGAAATATAATCTGGTGTGAAAACGCAAACAAATGTTATGGTCTGAGGATAGACAAAGTGCTGGAGTAACTCAGTGGGTCAGGCTTCATCTCTAGTGAAAAAGGATGGGTGATGTTTCTGGAGGGGACCTTCTTCAGACTCCTGTCTGAAGAACAGTCCCGACCAGAAACACCACCCGTCCTTTTCCTCCAGAGATGCTGACTAAATCACTGAGTTACTTCATAATTTTGTGTCCATCTTTGGTAAAATCCAGTATCTGCAGTTCCCTTCTACACAAATGTTATGACCTTGGCCTTGGTAACTCAGATGCAGCTGTGGAGAACAGAAAGCAGTGAAAGGAAAGAACAATTTAAAGACAATTGATTTACATCAGAATCAGGTGTGGGATAAATGGATACTACTCTAGAACAGCCAGGTCTCTGCACAGGAGGATGAGTATCACTGTGGCTCAGTAAACCATAAGCTTGATGCCAGCACTTTGGAGGCAGCGACCTCAATATCTGTCTTCACTGAAAAGTGGCTGCTCAGATACCAGGAGTGATCCACGTCAACCTGGGCCTCAGGACATTGATTTGCATGGGGCATGGTTATGTGGAGATCAGTATCTTCTGGATTTTTCATGGCAACTCCCCTAAGCTTTGATGAAGGGGATTACAATAGCCAGGATCTCAGCCTCCCAGTGTACAAGTATGCCATGGTTAGCAGTGTACCACAGTTGGGCCGCAGTTTACATCATTTGGTGACAAAGATTGGAGAGGCCTTAGTTCGGGAATGGATATGGCGAAATTTGCAATTCTTCCAGCAAAGTAATTCCCACCACCAATGAACTTCCGGAAGAAGGGTCTCGACCTGAAACGTCACCCATTCTTTCTAACCAAAGATGCTGCCTATCCCGCTGAGTTACTCCAGCTTTTTGTGTCTATCTTCCTGAAGGCAAGTTGTAGTATTGCAGTAGAATCGATTGAGGTGCAACCTACTCATGGAGTCATAGCATCGTAGAGTCGCAGAACACAGAAATAGGTCCTTCAGACCAATTTGCCCATGCTAACCAAAATACTCCATGTACACTAGCCCCACATGCCTGCATTTGACCCATATCTCTCTAAACTTTTTCTATCCATGTACCAGTCCAAATGCTTTTTAAAATATTATTATAACACCTGCCTGAACTACCTCCGCTGACAGCTCATTCCATATACCCACCACCTGAAGAAGTTACTCAAATTCCTATTAATCTTTCACATTTCACCTTAAATATAAGAATGGTCCCAACCCGAAACATCACCCATTCCTTCTCTGCAGAGATGCTGAGTTACTCCAGCTTTTTATGTCTATCTTCAGTTTAAACCAGCATCTGCAGTTCCTTCTTACACATATGTCCTCTGGTCTTTGATTTCCCTATTCTGGGTTAAAGAAAACTTTGCGAATTTACACTATCTACCTGTATTTCCTTCATGACCATATACACCTCTACAAAATCACTCCTTGTCCTCCAGCGCTCCAAAAAAAAAAGTCCTAGCCTGGCCAACCACCCTACAGTGCTGGCAACATTCCTGTATATCTTCTCTGCACTCTTCCCAGCTGAACAACATTCTTCCTATAACATGGAACCCAAAATTGAACACAATATTCCAAATGCAGTCTCACCAAAGTCTTGTACAATTGTAGCATAACATCCCAACTTCAATATTCTGTACCCTAACTAATGAAGGCAAATGTACCCAAAGTCTTCTTCTGGCCACAATTTTCCACTTATGAAGACTGCGCCTGTCAAATACAAAGCAAAAGTACTAATTTAACATCAGGAAAGAGGCATTGGTACAAAACTCTCACAGGTATATCATATCTGTCTCTCCAAAAGTTTGTAGGTTGAATTATGCAAATCTGTACAACTCTGTATGGAGTTTGTACATTCCCCCCATGACCGCAAGGGTTTTCTTTGGGTGCTCAGGTTTCTTCCCACATTCCAAAGACGTACAGTCTTGTTGGCTAATTGACTTCAAGAAATTGTCCCTCTGCGTAGGATAATGTTAGTGTACAGGGATCGCTGGTCGACACGGACTCAGTGGGATGAAAGGCCTGTTTCCACACTGTATCTCTAAACCAAACTAAAACATCTCAATTTCACATACCACATTAGCAAAGTGAGCTGCAGTTGAAATGTTTTTGTTGTCGACAAATACAACTTCATGTAGAGGGAATACTGGGATTGCACAAGCTAGAAGCTGGAGGCACCAAGAATCAACAGCATCCAATTTCAAATGTAATTCTACATTTAGTGGAAACTTATAAAAAGCCCTGCTTTTTGTTGTAAAAGTTTGTCCAGCCCATTTCAATTCCATCAGTTTTATGGGGCAAACAAACTTGTTTCAATCATAATACCAAAGCACACAATTTATTTAACCAATGTATACATTTTATTTTTACTGATAGCAAAAAAACATATTTCCCCTACCCATTAATAAACTATTAGCGTGCCTATACTTTGAAGTTGATAAATGAAAAGCTTAAAATCCTAAGATTACGATTACATGTTGAAAGGTCTCCAATCACAAATTATAAAAGATATTAGCCGTCTTAAATCTGTCTGCTGCAAATAGAGGGGACACTGTTAAGTTCTGGTTGTTGTCCCCAGTGGACAGGATGGTATTTAACAGCAACAAATGAAGCAGTAAATTCCTGCTTCAATAATATGGAAGCTGTATTTCTGCAGTGACCAGGAGTTCCCAGCACAAGCTGATTCTTCTAAAGACTGAAAACACTGATTTCCAGATTGACCTCTGAGCCAAACTTTACAGCAATCATTCTTGACGAGCCCTAATTTAAGAGAAAATCTTCGTTAATAACACTAAAGAATTTGCTAATCTGACATTCGTTTCAAGGGCTTAATTGAGGTCAGCCTTTGATCATGAACAGAAACAATGACTAGTTAATTAAACTAATCAACAGCAATTAATTACAAGGACAATGGTGAGTGCAAGGGGCAAGCAGTTGGAGATGAAAGCTTGAAAAGTTAGTTGGAGGGGGTATTTAGGAACACGTTGGTCTCGTTTTTGATGCCAAATTCATTAGAGTTAACTCAGCTATGTAATGTTGCACCAGAGCAGAATGAATGCAGCAGTATTATTCTTGACTATCCTTCCCACCCACATCAGAGTGATCTTTGTTTTACATTGAGAAACCTGGTTGCTGGCCCAAGCCCCTGTTTAGTTGGGTGGCTGTATGTTAAGAAAGCTGTGATAAATAAAGAGCAATGATCCAAGGTGGTTGATTGTCAGTGTTTGAGTTGTTCTTTTACTGAGAGTCATAGACTCATATAGTGTGGAAACATTCCTTCGACACAACTTGCCCATGCCAACCAACATGCCCCATCTACACTAGATCCCACCTAGTCATACAGTGTGGAAACAGGCTTTTCAGCTCAACTTGCCCAAACTGATCAACATGTCCCATCTACACTAGTCCCACTTGACTGTGTTTGGCCCATATCCCTCTAAACATGTCCTATCCATGTACCTGTCTAATTGCTTCTTCAACATTCTGATAGTACCTGCCTCGACTACCTCCTTCGGCAGCTGGTTCCATAAACCCACCACCCTTTGCGTGAAAAAGTTACCCAATCAGGTTCCTATTAAATCTTTCCCCCCTCACCTTAAACCTATACCCTCTGGTTCTCGATTCCCCTACTCTGGGCAAGAGGCTCTGTGCATCTACCCAATGTTATGCAGAAGAACCTGGTGACTTGGATATAAATTTATATCCAATTTGTTAGGCAACTTAGGTTATGTCTTGCAACCTATGGACATGTTATCCCAGGGATCATGAAAGATTCCACATTATACATATGGAGATGGAGAGATATAGATGACATTGTTTGTGGCATCATGCTTGGTAGGGATATCGTGGGCTGCCCCTGTACTGTACTCTTCCATGTTCTATATGCTATGTTCTATGATAACATAAAGGCGAAAATGCAACTTTTAGATGTGAAAAGAGAAAGTGTAAGAATAGCATTTTAACAACAACTCCTTGATACTGGAATATCCTTGTGAGGATTTAATTGTCAGCGGTGGGGATGGAATTGTGAGAGGTTATGGAGGGTGGGGTGCCAGTTCAGACCATCTGCTATAGAGCAGCTTTCACCTTCAAACAAGTCGGACAAATATATAAAAAGTAAAACAAAAGATATAAAGTGCTGGAGTAACTCAGTGGGTAAGGCAGCATCCCTGTAGAACATGGATAGATGATGTATTCAAGAGATAGTTAGATATAGCTCTTAGGGCTAGTGGAATTAAGGGATAGGGGCGGCGATGGTAGCGCAGCGGTAGAGTTGCTGCTTTACAGCGAATGCAGCGCCGGAGACTCAGGTTCGATCCTGGCTATGGGTGCTGCACTGTAAGGAGTTTGTACGTTCTCCCCGTGACCTGCGTGGGTTTTCTCCGAGATCTTCGGTTTCCTCCCACACTCCAAAGACGTACAGGTATGTAGGTTAATTGGCTGGGTAAATGTAAAAATTGTCCCTAGTGGGTGTAGGATAGTGTTGGTGTACGGGGATCGCTGGGCGGCACGGACTTGGAGGGCCGAAAAGGCCTGTTTCCGGCTGTATATATATGATGATATGATGATAAAGCAAGAACGGGGTACTGATTTTGGTTGATCAGCCATGATCATATTAAATGGTGATGCTGGATCAAGGGGCCGAATGGCCTACTCCTGCATCTATTTTTATGTTTTGGGTCCCTTCTTTATGTGCTCCACCTCATACAGACATACACTCCCTTTATTGACAATGCTTAATTGAATGCTAAACAATTTAATTGAACGGGTGAGAAGAGGGAGACCTGGTTGCTGGTGTGCAGCAGCCTGGGGCTTACCTGGATCAGAGGCACTCCAGTACTTCCAACATGTGGACCAGACTTTAGACTTTGGACCCTTTTCTTTGTAAACGGCGCCAAAATTTGGCGACTGTGCATTTGTAGGTTGTGCAAAAGAATTTGACTGTGCTGTGCACACGTGACAAGAAAGAACCATTGAACAATTGATTTCAGATCCTCAGATATATAGACGTTAAAATGATGAATTAAAGTCATTCATGCCTGCGACACTCATTGAACGGAATCTGAAAAGCTCCAGGACCTAAAGTAATGCAAATTGCTGCAAGAATGGGTCAGATCAATGAAAACCAATTTCACTGCACAAGAAGGGTTCATACAAGTAACTAAACTGAAGATGTAGTGAAATTGCAACTGTTTGAGAGTTCAATTTTTGTGGATTGATGTCTCTTTGTTCATCTGATATTTCAATCTCATTCACCCAGCCTGGGTCAGACAGGCAGAAGCAATTTTCAATTGTTGTGCATTTCTTTCTCAACTGAAAATTAATCAGCAAGACAGGCACTTGGGCCAGCAATTTATATCCAATTTGTTAGGCAACTTTATAAACAGATGAATTACGTATTATTTTCTTTTCCCCAGAGGTTAACACACACAAGTTAGGTTTTAAAACTTGTTGCAGCGAGGACTGCAAAAGGCTGTCTCAATCTCCTCGTCAACTCCTTGAGTCCAGGTCAAAGGGCATTACATTCCATGTGGCTGATTCTGGAACAGCATAATTACCAGGAAATTATAATTGAAATTGCAATATATTGATCTACGGTGTCGTCCATCAGTGTGCAAACAATCTCTCTGGGAGCCATCAGCTGAATCAGAATATAATCACCTCAAATCTGATGTTTTCCTGGACATATTTAAAGGGAAAATTATCAAGGCTGTGCTTTATATACCAAATACAGAAGAGCAGTGGCAATTTTTAACAATATTCCTTCAGAAATTCTTGCTCTTTTAGGGGCAGCACACTGACGTAGCAGGAGAACTGCTGCCTTACAGCGCCAGAGACCCGGGTTCAATCCTGACTGCTGGAGCTGTGTGCACAGAGTTTGTACCTTATCCCCGTGACTGCATGGGTTTTCTCTGGGTGCTCTGGTTTCCTCCCACACGCCAAAGACATACAGGTTTGTAGGTTAATTTGCTTTGGTAAATATAGTAAATTGTCTCTAGTGTGTAGGATAGTGCTAGTGTACGGGGTGATTACTGGTCGCTGTGGACTCGGTGGGCCGAAGGATCTCTTTTTGTGCTGTATCTCTAAAGTTTAAAGTCTACAGATAGATACAAAAAGCTGGAGTAATTCAGCGGGACAGGCAGCATCTCTGGAGAAAAGGAATGGGTGATGTTTCGGGTCGAGACTTTTCTTCAGTCTGAGGAAGGGTCTTGACCCAAAATGTCACCCATTCCTTCTCTCCAGAGATGCTGCCTGACTCGCTGAGTTACTCCAGCTTTTTGTGTCCATCTTCAGTTTAAACCAGCATCTGCAGTTCCTTCTTACACTTTAAAGTCTACAGTATGGATAATGCAACTCTTAGGTTATGTTCCCCTCCCTGCTTGCTGCAAATATATTTTAATTCAGGCATTTACTCAGATTTCTAAAGCATCGAGGAGATTATCAATCTAATTATCACTTACTCATGTACAAAGTTATGAGTAGTTTTATAAAAAATATGCTGTCTTAATTTTACAATCCATTTGAAAGTGTGTTAGGTTTGAAAACCCATTAAATAAAAGCCTTTGAATTCATGCAGAATTTAAATATTAAATCCATTGTTTTCATCAGTAGCATTTTCTAATGAAGGGTAATTAAAACCAAATCTGTTTACCATCTGCTTCAGCCAGTTTTCTTTTAACATTTATAAACAGGCTTTGATAACTAAAATGTTATCCCCATTTGATATCATTTATTGAAATGAAGGAGTGTCTGGATATAAAATAGTTATTACAAGCTAAATGCAAGTAATTCAGGACTGCCATCCACATAACCTTTGGTAGATGATCTTATTGGAAAAACTGAATTGATGCTTGCCTTTGGGTCCATTTTAACCCCAGTCCCAAGAGCAACTGTCTTATTTAGAGTTGATAGCCGGGACATTTAGCCAGTTTAACTGATGGGGATCACTTGTGGGCCATTTCCCAACTTCCTGACTTGAATTCCCACGAGAAGACAAGGCTGTCTGACTGAGAGGAGTTGCCACTGGCAACCTGAAGGAGAAATGTTGCCCAACACTGAGCAAAATGTATATGATGGCATCAGGAAATGGTTGTGTGTAGGAGAGGGATGTTCTATGGTGCGGTAATTGAAAATAGACACAAAATGCTGGAGTAACTCTGCATCTCTGGAGAAAAGCGAAAGGTGACATTTCGGGTCGAGACCCTTTATCACACTGTGGTAGTTGAAATATGGGAACGATCAACTCCAAACACATCATCCGTGCGGTTTCTGAGGAAGGCTCGTCAACCTGAAGCATTTACTCTGTTTTCCTCCCCACAGACACTGACAGTTTGGGCATTTCCAGCATTTTAATTCTGCTTTGGTAATAAAGTATAGACTGAGCTTGCCAAGGAAAACCTATTGTTGTGGTCTCATGTATATACACTTATATATATATATAGAGAGATCAGAATAAGCGTCAATGTAGTCTCAGACTAAATAGTTGACAACAGTCCAAATGTTTCTATTTCAGACAAGAATATCTCTCAGGATGCGATGTTGTTACCACATTTTGATATCTATTGGCTATAGTCCACTAAAATAACGAAGGGATGGAGATTATTGGATCACATGTCCAGTGAGGGTTCATTTCCTCCTGCTATCTGTCAAATATTTAACTTGTAGTTTGACAATCAGAACTGGTGTTTCATTTTCTCACAGATGAAAACTTGTAGCCTTCGCCTTGACAAACAATAAAGCCATTATTCTTATCACATCACTTCCATTACCCGAAGTAACCTTACATGAAAATGTGCCTCAACGTCATTTACTATTTAGGTTTTGTGTGGTCAAATATGAGATCCATCTTGGCCAGACATGCACTTGCCTCGGAGAGGAAAGTACTTACCCATTGCAGAATGATCTTCCATAAATCAATGGAAGTGCAAAGACCCAGCCCAGTATGAACAGCAGTAATGGGCGGCAGTGACAGTCTGAAGAAGGGTCTCGACCCGAAATGTCACCCATTTCTTCTACCCAGAGATGCTGCCGATCCCGCTGAGTTACTCCAGCATTTTGTGTCTATCTGCAATGACACATTAAACTTTTGCTCAAAATATAAATCTTGACCACGGGTGGCGCCGCGATAGAGTTGCTGCCTAGCAGCGCCGGAGACCAGGGTTCGATCCTGACTGTGGGTGCTGTCTGTACAGAGTTTGTACGTTCTCCCCGTGACCACGCGGGTTTTCTCTGAGACCTTTGGTTTCCTTCCACACTCCAAAGATGTACAGGTATGTAGGTTAGTTGGCTTGGTGTATGTGCAAATTGTCTCTCGTGTGTGTAGGGTAGTGTTAATGCGTAGGGTATGGCGAGTCTGAAGGCTTGTACTTTGTTAAAGAAGTTTATTGCGATAGCAATATTCAATTACAAAGGATAACAACCGAGATCGCAGACGACCATTAACTCAAACTATTCACATTAAAGTTCTCTTCCCACTCACTGGTTTTGGGCGCCAAAACCACCACGTGACCTTGCTAGCCAATCTGAGGGTTCGACTCTCAGGACCAATCCCTATGGTCGCTACAATGGATCGCTGGTCGATGTGGACTTGGTGGTTACCACACTGTATCTCTAAATAAATGTATTTGGCTGCCTTATCATCGCTTCAATCATAACCAGCCGGTATCCTAGATGAGCCAAACTGTCCCAGCAAACCACAACATCATATGAACAGGTCCAAGGCTTCCTGAGGTCAATGGTAACAAGAACTGCAACACAAGCAACAGTAGCCTTCCCCCACTGAGGCAGCATCTAGCAGAAACTATGTTTTGATCAATGAGCTCACAAAAGGAGACAGAGGGGAATGCAGATGCTGGAATCCTGAACAAAACAAAAACTGATGGAGGAACTCAGCGAGTCAAGTAGCATCTGCAGACGGAATGGACGGATAAGGTTTCAGCTCAAGACCCTTCATGAAACTGTAGGAAGTTGTCCTGACCTGAAACGTCATCAGTCCATTCCCTCCTCAGATGCTTAGGAAGGAACTGCAGATGCTGGTTTACACCGAGGATAAACACAAAATGCTGGAGTAACTCAGAGGGCCAGGCAGCATCTCAGGAGAAAAGGAATAGGTTACGTTTTGGGTCGACACCCTTCTTCAGACCGAAACATCACATATTCCTTTTCTCCAGAGATGCTGACTGACCCGTTGAGTTACTCCAGCATTTTGTGTCTATCTCGCCACAGATGCCGCCTGGCTTGCTGAGTTCTTCCTTCAGTTTGTAGCTTACATAAAAATTGGTTCCACTCCAGTTTTGTGGGCTCTAAGCCAATGTGGGAAGGGCAGACCTTTCCACAATTGAGGCAGAAGCTGCCTGATAGTGCGGGCAGCTTTCCGCAGTGGTGAACTCCCGCCACTGCTGATCCCTGTTTGCTGTCGAGCATGAGAATGATGTGGTCCATCCTACAAGGCTAACTAACAGTAAATATAAGAGAGGACACAGATGCAGGCTTGCACCACATCTCCTTCTCTTTGCAACGTCTTACTTTGTACAACTGGAACGTCATTGTAACATGTGTGGCTTGTATACCATTGACTATATACTCCCTAAGAAATGTAGCACGTGAGGTGCACGCTGTCTGTGGGTAGGGGTGGTCTGAATTGATTTGGCTGTCTGCTAGTGGGCGCATAGGAGAGAAATGCTGCCTTTCCCTCTGCAAGTTCTTTTGATTAACAGAGTCATACAGTCAAACAATCATACAGCATGAAAACAAGCCCTTCGGCCCAACTTGCCCAGGCCAACCAAGGTGCCCCACTACACTAGTCCTACATGCTTGCATTTTGGCCCATATCTTTCTAAACCTATCCTATCCATGTGCCTGTCCAAATAAAAAATGTGTTCACTGACTATTTTCCATTTTCTTTGGGAGAAAACCTGAGATCTGATTTCAACGGGAGTTTCAAAGTTCTCCAAAGAATGACAAGAATTGTGCAATAATTGCTCTCAGCACAGATGGGGATTTCTGTGTCTTCAGACTATGAGATAACTGAAATTATTATTGTACCTTTAAACTTTAGACTTTAGAGATACAGCACAGAAACAGGCCCTTCGGCCCATCGAGTCCGCGCCAGCCAGTACACGAGCACTATCCTACACTCTAGGGGCAACTTACAATTTGACCAAAGCTATTTAACCTACAAACCTGTACGTCTTTGAAGTGTGGGAGAAAACCCACGCGGTCACAGGGAGAACGTACAAACTCTGTACAGACAGCACCAGTAGTCAGGATCAAACCTGGGTCTCTGGCGCTGTTAGGTTGCAATTCTACCTCTGTGCTGCCCCTATTGCTCATTGGGCACTTTGGCTGCAGTACCTTCTGTTGAATCTCCCTCTTCATGTTTCTCACTTGTTTTCAGATAATTCTTCCTCTACTTGTTTCTCTGCTTCCTCCAGTCTTCCCTGCATTGCTAGGGCGTGCTATTCCAGGACTCTTACTCTGGTGACGTGATTTACTTTGTAGTTGTTACTACATAGGTCCACAGATGACAGCAGTTGTTATTGGCTAAGTCCACAGATGCCATGTGGGAGTTATTTAAAGTCCAGCTGATCACATTGCAGGGTCAGCATGTTCCAGTAAGGAGGAGGGGAAAAGGACAGGAAGGTAAGGGGACAGTGGATGATCAAGGAGATTGTAAACTTGGTCAGGAAGAAAAAGGAAGCATATGTCAGGTTTAAGAAGGTGGCATCAGCTGGGGCTTCTGAGGAATATAAAGCAAGTAGGAAAGAACTCAAGTGAGTGATTAAAAAGGCCAAAAGGTGCCATGAAATGTCATTGGCGGAGTCGGATTAAGGAAAATCCCAAGGCTTTTTATACTTACGTTAAATATAAGAGGGTGACCAGGGAAAAGATAGGGCTGCTCAATGATAAACAGTGGAATCTATGCTTGGAGTCAGAGGATGTATGTGAGGTACTACACGAGGACTTTGCATCTATATTCATCATGGAGAAGGTCCTGGAGGACAGTGAGTTCAGTGTGGAGAATACAAATATGCTCGGGCAGTTTCAGATCGAGAAGGAGATTGTGCCGAGACTCTTGAAGAACATGAAGGTGGATAAGTCCCCAGGATCTATTTCAGGGTATTGAGGGAAGCAAAAGAGGAGATTGCGGGGAGCTTGACGAGCATTTTTGTTTCTTCTCTAGCCACAGGCAAGGTCCTGGAGGACTGGAGTGTGGCCAATGTTGTTCCTTTGTTTAAGAAAGGAAATAAGGAGAATCCAGCAAACTATAGGTTGACGAATCTCACGTCAACGGTAGGGAAACTATTGGAGAGAATTATTTGAGATAGGATTCACTCCCATTTGGAAGAGAATAGACTAGTTAGACTAGTTAACAGGCCATGTCTCACTAACTTGATTGAGTTTTTTGAGGTGGTGGCGAAGGAGATTGATGAAGACATGGATATAAGAAAATAACTGCAGATGCTGGTACAAATCGATTTATTCACAAAATGCTGGAGTAACTCAGCAGGTCAGGCAGCATCTCGGGAGAGAAGGAATGGGTGACGTTTCGGGTCGAGACCCTTCTTCAGACTGATGTCGGGGGTGGGACAAAGGAAGGATATAGGTGGAGACAGGAAGATAGAGGGAGATCTGGGAAGGAGGAGGGGAAGGGAGGGACAGTGGAGCTATCTGAAGTTGGAGAAGTTGACGTTCATACCACCGGGCTGCATACTGCCCAAGCGAAATATGAGGTGCTGCTCCTCCAATTTCCGGCGGGCCTCACTATGGCACTGGAGGAGGCCCATGACAGAGAGGTCAGACTGGGAATGGGAGGGGGAGTTAAAGTGCTGGGCCACCGGGAGAACAGTTTTGTTAATGCAGACCGAGCGCAGGTGTTCAGTGAAGCGATCGCCGAGCCTGCGCTTGGTTTCGCCGATATAAATAAGTTGACATCTAGAGCAACGGATGCAATAGATGAGGTTGGAGGAGGTGCAGGTGAACCTCTGTCTCACCTGGAAAGACTGTTTGGGTCCTTTGATGGAGTTGAGGGGGGAGGTAAAGGGACAGGTGTTGCATCTCGTGCGGTTGCAGGGGAAAGTGCCCGGGGTTGGGGTGGTTTTGGTAGTAAGGGACGATTGGACCAGGGAGTTACGGAGGGAAAGGTCTCTGCGGAACGCAGAGAGGGGAGGGGATGGGAAGATATGGCCAGTGGTGGGGTCCCGTTGTAGGTGACGGAAATGTTGGTGGATGATATGTTGGATCCGCTGGCTGGTGGGGTGGAAGGTGAGAACGAGGGGGATCCTGTCCTTGTTGCGAGTGGGGGGAGGGGGAGCAAGAGCGGAGCTGCGGGATGTAGAAGAGACCCTAGTGAGAGCCTCATCTATAATGGAGGAGGGGAAGCCCCGTTTTCTGAAGAACGAGGACATCTCGGAAGCCCTAGTGTGAAACACCTCATCCCGGGCGCAGATGCGGCGTAGACGGAGGAATTGGGAGTAGGGGATAGACTTTTTGCAGGGGACCTGGTGGGAAGAAGTGTAGTCCAGATAGCTGTGCGAGTCGGTGGGTTTGTAATAAATGTCCGTCACTAGTTAAGATTAAGATGTACACGATTCATGATGACTTGGTCATATGGATTCAGAATTGGCTTATTCATAGAAGACAGAGGGTTGTGGTGGAAGGTGGATATTCTGGCTGGAGGTCTGTGAGCGGTGGAGTTCCACAGATATCTGTGCTGGGAATGCTGCTGTTTGTGATTTCTATAAAAATGACCTCGACCTGCAACCTGACCTGCTGAGTTACGCCAGCACTTTGTGTCCATTTGAGTACTGCATTGTTATAGGTACCATGTTTCAAAGGAGAAGTGAATCGAATGTTAGGGCACTATCTCATGTGGGCATGCAAGAGCCCAGGGCACTTAAAAACAAAGATGGATGCAAAGTGCTGGAGGAACTCAGCAGGTCAGGCAATGTAGCTGGAGAAAAAGGATGGGTGACATTTCGGGTCGGGACCCTTCTGCAGTCTGAAGAAGGGCTCCAACCCAAAACGTTACCCATCCTTTTTCTTCAGAGATGCTCTCTGACCCGCTGAGTTACTTCAGCACTTTGTGTCCATCTTCGTTATAAACTAGCATCTGCAGTTCCTTCGTACACTTAAAAACAAGCTTATCCCCGATACTTTACAGATCCAAATTATCAAAGAGCCTGCGAGGGATTTCTCTTTTCAAATCAGCTTTCAGTTAAATCGATCAGATTCAGAGGCTGTTATGCTTCCTGCAGCTTGGCATGTTACACATTAGTAACACTAGCAGGGCAGCACTGTGGCGCAGCTGGTAGAGCTGTTGTCTCACGGCACCAGAGATTCAAGTTCTGTTCAGAACTCGGTTGTGTCTGTAGGGCGTTTGTACAATCTCCCGGTGACCTCGTGGGTTTCCTGCAGGTAATCCGGTTTCCTTCCACATCCCAAAGACGTGCAGGTTTGTCTGATAATTGGCCTCTGCAAATTGCCCCCCCCCCCCCCCCTTGTGTGTCGGTAAGTGGATGCAAAAGTGGAATAACATAGAACTAGTGTGAATGGGTGATTGATGGTCGGCATGGACTCAGTGGGATGAAGGGCCTATTTCCATGCTTTTCTTTGAATCAATCAATAAAGAAGTCAGAAGACGGGCCCGATGTGGAAGGTCACCCGTCTTATATTCTCCAGAGATGCCACTGAGTTACTCCAGTGCTTTGTGTCATTTTTTCGTAAACCAGCATCTGCAGTTCCTTGTTTCTATATTTTACTGCTCCACTGTAAAATCTCCACAAGGTATCCCTACTTTGAAGAAGCTCTCCACCTCTCTCTGAACAGAGTTCTGGGCAACCCTTTCTCACCGATCCCCCTCTGTGATTTCCACTGGTCTCCCAGCTTTGTGACCAGGTTCTGACCCGGACTCACTACCACACCGACATGTGTTTCCTCAACACTTGCCTGTGCCACCACAGACTGAAGAAGGGCCCCGACCCGAAACGTCACCTCTCCATGTTCTTCAGAGATACTGCCTGGCCCACTGAGTAACTCCAGCACTTTGTGTCTTTTTTAGGTCATCACAAAATGCTGGAGTAACTCAGCAGGTCAGACAGCATCTCAGGAGAGAAGGAATGGGTGACGTTTCGGGTCGAGACCCTTCTTCAGACTGTGTCTTTTTTAGTTTTGTTTAGTTTATTATTGTTGTCACGCACACCAAGATACAGTGAAAAGCTTTATTGTTGCATGCTATCCGATCAGCGCAAAGACTATACATAATTACAATCAAGCTGTCCACAGTGTGCAGCTACAGGATAAAGGGAATAATGTTTAGTGCAAAATAAATTCCAGTAAAGACCGATTAAAGATAGTCCGAGAGTCTCCATTGTGGTAGATGGGAAGTCAGGACTGCTCTCTAGTTGGTGAGAGGATAGTCCACTTGCCTGATAACAGCTCAATAGTCAATCAATAGTCAATAGTCAATTTATTTGTCACATACACATAAATGTGCAGTGAAATGAAAAATTACCCGCAGTTCAACAATAAGACCAATAAAAATATGAAATAAATAATATGCAAATAAAAATATGTAATAAAAATATGCAATAACACATACAATCATAAACCAACACCAAACAAAAGAAATATCCATCACAGTGAGTCTCCTCCAGTCACCTCCTCACTGTGATGGGAGGCCAGAATGTATTTTTCTCTTCCCCTGCCGTCTTCTCCCGCGGTCAGGCTGTTGGAGTTGCCACATCGGGGCGGTCGGGGCTGGGAAGAAACCGTCCCTGAATCTGGTGGTAAGAGTTTTCAAATTTCTGTACCTCTTGCCTGATGAGAGAGGGGAGAAGAGGGGGTGACCGTGGGTGAGACTGGTCCATGATTATGCTGGTGGCTTTGCCGAAGCAATGTGAGCAGTGTTTCTTTGTGAACCAGCATCTGCAGTTCCTAGCTACAACAATCAGTCAACGTTAGTGGGATCCAAATACATCTTAAGAACATTGTACACATTTGTACACAATGTACTTGCCTTTTTCTGAGGGGTACATTTTCCCTCCTGGTTCACACCAGGGTTAACAATGGCAGGAACTCACCTAATGAGTTTTTGTGACTTTTTACCATTCACCCACTCTGATCCTACCAGGCGGGTTGAGTTAAAGTAAGGGCCAAAAATCTTTGATCTGCTAATTACAGCTTGCATTAAAACCAGCTGTGTGTGTTCTGAGTCCATAGCAATTGATGGCAACCAGAGAGTTACGCCTTCAATAGCCTGCCTGTGCTAAGTTAGCTGATCTCAGCTTGGGTGGCAGTGGGGTCAGAGCCACTGGCCTTTTCTTGCCCCCCCAGGCTAGAGGAAGGAAAAGTCAGCCAAGGTTCCTAATCACGATAACAGTCCCAATAGCTCATACTGAACGACAGGACTCAGCTGGAAAGAGTTGACCAGCTTACTGACATTTGCCATCTCAGCTCACACTCAAAGACAGCTGCATAGCCATAGCCCAGGAACAGTTAGCATCTTCATAAAGGAAGAGGGGAGAGAGACGGGAGACAGAAAGATGACATTTTGCAATTCACAGAACTTCATAAATCACTGTGGCATTCATGACCAATTGGGATTGCAGTTTCTTGATGCAAAGAAGATGCTGTAAACTTGATACTGACAGTCATGGTACGTAAACACTCAAATTGAGTACATCTGTTTCCATTGGAGCTCTTGTCTGTTTCCAGCATTCCTAAAAATAAATCCTTTTTTCCCTTATAAATCATTGTGATTCTTGCCTCCTGTTTTTGTTTAATGTTGGGAATAATTTATGTACACAATGATGTACACATCTGGATGGAGAACAGACACACATTGCCTCTGACTTACCAAAATTGATAATGCAACATTGGATTGGCTTGTTTAAAGTTCTGTCAAGGCAAAAAATATATATTAACCGATTCCATGCATAGATATCCTGATCGGTGTTAACCCCTGTCTGGGTTTGAGGCAGGTATAGGCATGGTGAGAAAGTAAAGAGCTTGTTTGCTTAAGATTGAGGGTGGCACGGTGGTGCAGCGGTAGAGTTGCTGCCTTACAGTGCCAGAGACCCGGGTTCGATCCTGATGATGGGTGCTCTCTGTATGGAGTTCTCCCCATGACCTGTGTGGGTTTTCTCTGGGATTTCCAGTTTTCTCCCACACTCCAAAGACGTGCAGGTTTGTAGGTTAATTGGCTTGGAAAAATTGTGAATTGTTCCTGGTGTGTGTAGGTTGGTGTGTAGGTTGTTTCCGCGCTGAATCTCTAAACTAAACTAAAATTGAGGTGATGGACATCAGACGAGAGTCATGGAGTCATAGAGTGTTGAAACAGGGCCATCGGCCCAAACTGCCCACACCAACTAACATGTCCCATCTACACTAGTCCCACCTGCCTTTGTTTGGCTCATATCCATCTAAACCTGTCAAATCCATGTACCTGTCTAAATGTTTCTGAAACATTGCTATAGTCCCTGCCTCAACTCCTTCCTCTGGCAACTTGTTCCATACACCCACCACCCTTTGTGTAAAAAATTTGCTCCTCAGGTTCCTATTAAACCTTTTCCCCTTCACCTTAAATCTATGTCCTCTGGTTCTCGATTCCCCTACTCTGGACAAGAGACTCTGAGTTTAGCTGATCTATTCCTCTCATGATTTTGTACATCCCTATAAGATCACCCCTAATCCTAGCCTGTTGAACCTCTACCTTTAGCTCAGGCCCTCGAGTCCTGCCAACATCCTCGTAAATCTTTTCTGCACCCTTTCCAGTTGCCAGAGAAAGGCAGGAAGCATTAGCTGGCCACCTGGAGTGAGTGGGAGTTTGTGATCAAAAGAATGCTGGCCAGCAGTCAGGAGGGAATAGCGTTTTGGTGTGTTTGCTGAGGAAGCAGAAATGTTGAGGAGGGGCAATCCCGATATTCATGATGAGGTCTGGAGGCAAACTGCTGCTCGTCCTAGCCTTACCAGGAAAGCTCCTCGCTTGCCTTGGAGGCCTCGTCATCCTTCCCAACAGCTGCTGCCCTCTCTCGATAGGAAAAATACCCCTGTGACGGCTGCTACGGAGAGGAAACGGTGGCCCACCTCTTCAAAGAGTGTGGATTTGCCAGGCGAGTCTGGAGAGGTCTGCAGGGGTCCCTGTCACGATTCATTCCGAGCAGCTCCGTCACAGAGGACTCTGTGCTCTACGGACTGTTCCCAGGGACGCATTCCGAGACTGACATCGAGTGCTGCTGGAAGGTCATCAACTCGGTGAAAGACGCTCTTTGGTCTGCCTGATCCTTGTTGACCTCCCAGCGGAGCGAGCTGTCCGTCAAGGAATGTTGCCGACTGGCCCACTGCAGACTGCAGGAGTACGTGCTGAGGGACGCTCTGAAGCTTGGTGCAGCCAACGCCAAGGCCCTGTGGGGGAGGACCACAGTCTAGGGTCCTTCCGCTGCTGGACATGGGGGGCAGGGTGTGGGGGAGAGAGACGCCCCTCCAAATAAGGGATATGTATGTAAATGTATGTAAATGTCCAAGTAAATGCCTGTATTGAATATGTAACCTCCGGAAATGTCGGATGGGTTTGTTTAAAAATGATGGTTTGTAAATGATATTTATAACTTGAATAAAGTATTTTTTGATATAAAAAAAAAGTAATTGAGATGTTTGTCAGAGAATGTTGCCCAATGGCCCACTCCAGACTGCAGGAGCACGTGCTGAGGGGCTCGCTGAAGCTTGGTGGAGCAAAGCAAAGGCTCTGTGGGGGAGGACCACAGTCTGGGGTCCTCCCACACTGGGGCGTTGAGGGGCTAAGTCCGGTGGGGACGTCCATTAAACAAGAGAAGGGATATCACCCCAAGGAGTTACATGAGTGGCAAGGATGCTTGGTTTAAGGATAGTGGCGATCACCACCGAATATGAATACTAATGAATGTATATGGCCAAAGAGTTTTTGCATTGTTCTTCTGTTGTATATCACTTTCATTTTGAATGAAATTTTTTTTTTGAAAATACAAATATTTGTTTGCTCAGACCATAGTCTGAGCTAAGTCCTTCCGCCGCTGGACATTGAGGGGCAGAGGTCGATGGGGACACCCCTCAAACATGGGAAGGAATATCACCCCAGCAGGCCACTTGACTGGCAAGGGCATTTTAGATTTTTAGTTTAGTTTAGTTTAGAGATACAGCGTGGAAACAGGCCCTTAGGCCCACAGGATCTGACCAGCGATCCCCGCATATTGACACCATCCTACACACACTAAGGACAATTTTTAAATTTACCAAGCCAATTTACCTACATACCTGTAGTTTGGAGTGTGGTTGGAAACCGGAGATCTCGGAGAAAACCCACGCGGTCACGGGGAGAACGTACAAACTCCATACAGACAGCACCTGTAGTCGGGATCGAACCTGTGTCTCCGAAGCTAGAAGTGCTGTAAGGCAGCAACTCTACCGCTCTACCATGCTGCCCCATCTTTGTTTAAAGATAGATGGGAAAACGCTACTGAGTATGACACTATTGAACGTACACACACTAGGAATTATAAGGTTCTCGTACTGTTTTTGTTTTGCATACATTTGTTTTTGGAAAGAAATGTTTTTGCTCAGGTTTGTACTAAAATGTATTTCTTCCTCACATCAACCAATTCCCTATCATGACACAGCTTTTTTCACGCCCAGTGTTTATTTTCATTGTTTACCTGGGATTTATTTTATCCTTGTGTTTAATATGATTCTTGCAGCATTAGAAAATATATATTTTTGCACAACGACGTGCATTTTCTTTCAATAGTTTAACATCAGAAAAGGTTTAAGGAAATCGACCAATTTTAGGTGTCCCTGGGCAGTTAAAGACAGGGCTATTTACAGTGTTTGGAAATTATATGAAAAGGCACATGAGGCCAGAGTCAGGAAAACACAACTTTCAAGGAGAACAAAATCGTGCTGGGGTAGGAAGAGAGAGGCAGAGAGAAAAGATTTGAATTTTAAATTTGAAGGTTTTGGAGTAGAAGGTTGATACTTGAATGACAATAGACAATAGACAATAGACAATAGGTGCAGGAGGAGGCCATTCGGCCCTTCGAGCCAGCACCGCCATTCAATGTGATCATGGCTGATCATTCTCAATCAGTACCCCGTTCCTGCTTTCTCCCCATACCCCCTGACTCCGCTGTTCCTTAAGAGCTCTATCCAGCTCTCTCTTGAATGTATTCAGAGAATTGGCCTCCACTGCCCTCTGAGGCAGAGAATTCCACAGATTCACAACTCTCTGACTAAAAAAGTTTTTCCTCATCTCTGTTCTAAATGGCCTACCCCTTATTCTTAAACTGTGGCCCGTGGTTCTGGACTCCCCCAACATTGGGAACATGTTTCCTGCCTCTAACATGTCCAACCCCTTAATAATCTTATACGTTTCGATAAGATCCCCTCTCATCCTTCTAAATTCCAGTGTATACAAACCTAGTCGCTCCAGTCTTTCAACATAGGACAGTCCCGCCATTCCGGGAATTAACCTAGTAAACCTACGCTGCACGCCCTCAATAGCAAGAATATCCTTCCTCAAATTTGGAGACCAAAACTGCACACAGTACTCCACTAATGAGATGTGGCACAGTCTAGAATACAAGCACAAACGTTTTGGATGAGATGATGTGTGAAATTTTATACAGGATAATGTGGGAATATTTGAATAATTAAAAGACAATATGGCTAAAGACTTTTGTTTGTGTGCAGGCAATGTTTTATGGCCAACGGAATAGATTAGGATCAATCACAAATTATATTTATGTACAGTATTATCTGATCATATTGGATAGCATGCAAAACAAAGCTTTTCACTGTACCTTGGTACACGTGATAATAATAAAACCAAATCTAAAGAGACTTAATCACAACTCAATCGCTGTGAGAGCAGAATTAGAAGCCCAAATATATTGAAAATAAGAAACAAGGAGCTGCGAAAGCTGGTTTAGACAAAAAGGACACAAAGTGCTGGAGTAACTCAACGGGTCAGGCAGCATCTCTGGAGAACAAGGATAGGTGACATCACAGATCTGAAGAAGGGTCCCCACCTAAAAAGTCACCTATCCATGTTCTCCAGAGCTGCTGCCTGACCCACTGAGTTACTCCAGCACATTGTGTCCCTTTTGTTAACAATTATGCACCTATTCAAAGTTAAATATTCTTTTTCTTTTGAAACATCCCTTCAAAAAATATTTTTGTCATGGGAGCTTGACATAATCAGTTGGGAGGACCAATACAAACTGTGCTGAAGATAGACACAATATGCTGGAGTAACACAGCAGGTCAGGCAGCATCTCTGGAGAAAAAGGATGGGTGACTTTTCAGGTCAGAACCCTTCTTCGGTTTCATTCCAACCCGAAACATCACCCATCCTTTTTCTCCAGAGATGTTGCGTGACCCGTTGAGTTAATCCAGCACTTTTTGTTTACTGGGTCCATTTAACAGTGGAGAGTTAACAATTTTACTTAAAAATATATTGCTAATCATAACGTACCCATTAAAGTCTCGTTGAAACATATAGGCCATTACAGAGTGCAACCGGCCTTCATTCATCCATTCAGTGCAGTGTGAGTGAGCCAAAATGTCCACACTTTAGGCAAAGACATACCAACATTTCCACCCAGTGGGAGATGAGTGCAGAGTCAGCCAATTCCATGGGTTGACTCATGCTGTTGACCCAGGAGCTGAAAATAGAAAGACCACCGTACTTTAAACAAGGCTTTTTTACTTATGCAAGAGCAGCTCACAAGACAAAAACAGACAGCTCTGATGAAAGGGTTATTTCTGACACCTGACACGAGCCTTGATGATGAGCGCTGGCAATGTTAAAGCAATCATTGATTTTCTGACCTGTTTCTAAATGTATTTTAAACTGGAACTTTGAAACTGGATATATTGGGGACATTGTTGCAGGTTTGACGTTGAATATCATCTTGGGACTTTGGGCCAACCATTTCATTCTCAGCCCTTGTTTAACAATAGTAGCATCCAGATTGCATTGTTCAAATAGCAACAAGATGAGACTCCGCAGACTAGGGAAACATTGGATTAATTCCTGGTCTTGACTTTGTTGAATCAAAGTCAGGCTCCATCCTGCGACAGTCTCTGCCCCAGTCTGCACGTGTTATTCTCAGAAGCTGCCTCAGAGTGGCATAGGTAAGAAAGTTGTCAGGGATGGTGTTGTTGAGAGGTGAGGGAAATTACCCTTAAATAAATACCTTTAACGGGCGGCACGGTGGCGCAGCGGTAGAGTTGCCGCCTTACAGTGAATGCAGCGCCGGAGACCCGGGTTGGATCCCGACTACGGGTGCTGTCTGTACAGAGTTTATATGTTCTCCCCGTGACCTGCATGGGTTTTCTCCGAGATCTTTGGTTTCCTCCCACACGCCAAAGACATACAGGTATGTCGGTTAATTGGCTTGGTAAATGTTAAAAAAATTGTCCCTAGTGGGTATAGGATAGTGTTGATGTGCGGAGATCCTTGGTCAGCGCGGACCCGGTGGGCCGAAAGGCCATGTTTCTGCGCTGTACCTCTAAACTAAACTAAATTAAACTAAATAATTAACTCAAATCCATAAACATATAACGACACAAGTGGCACATAAGCGGCACGATGGTGCAGCGGTAGAGTTGCAGCCTTACAGTGCCAGAGACTCGGGTTTGTTCAATAGACCATTCACCTTATTTGAAAGCTTGTTTCCTTTAGCTGTGTGACCTGGGTTTCACAACAAGCATAAATGCCCAAGGCCGCATCTACTCGTGGTCTAAAAGACACTCAGGACTATGTGTTTCTACTTATATCAGCAAGAAAGCTGAATAATATGCCCACTTACACCTACAAACATGCTCTCTCATACCACTCCCTACACACTAGGGGCAATTTACTAGAGGCCAATCAATCTACAAACGAGTACATCTTTGGGACGTGGGAGGAAGCCTGAGCATGTGGAGGAAACCCACGTGGTCACAGGAAGAACGTGCAAACCCCACACGGACAGCTTCAAACCCGTGTCTCTGGCACTGTGAGGCAACAGCTTTCCACGATGCGCCAGTGTGCCACCCTACTCATACAAAATACTCTAGGCTGAACTAGCCAGATGTTATGTCTGTGTTGTTTCCATTCTTTGTACTATCATTTTTGTTAAAAATCCATGCTGAATATACGGTTACATTAGCGAGAATGGATGCTGATACGTTGCAGTTTACCACTGGCTCTTGGTCCAACTTTTGGTGGTCTCTCGATTCTGGGAAGCTTGCATGGGCGTACGTGGAAGATCAGCAGCAAAGCAGCTGAGATATACCAGCACCCTTGGGCTATTAGCAATTGTTTATAACTGACTTGTTCGGGCACGGCTGAAGGTACTGATGGCATTAAGAGCTAGTTCAAAATGTTCATCTGATTGCTGAATGGGGAAATGTGGCATCGTGCCTAGAATGCCCAGCCAAGTGGAAAAAGGCTTTCTCACATTGACAGTTTTCTTGTTTCTTGGCTCCAGCTAGGATAACTCATTTTTGGGTGTGGACAACAGCAAAAAAAAAACAATAATTCTAAAGTACACTGTGTCTTTTCTGCTCGTGTTCCAAATCAATGCACATCGACAATTTTACTCCAACGTCATTTATGAATCAACTGCTGAAGGTTGTAATAGTATTGTCACATTTTAAATTCATCCCAGATTTAACAGATAGATTGCACATTGGGAATTTGCCAGTGGGTTGGAGTCATAGTTATGCAGTGTGGAAACAGGCCCTTCTGCACAGCTAGCCCACACCAGCCTGCATTTAAGAAACATTAGTCCCACCTCCCTGCATTTGGCCCATATCCCTCTAAACCTATCCTACCCAGGTAACTGTCCAAATGTTTCTTAAACGTTGCAATAGTCCCTGCCTCAATTACCTCCTCTGGCAGCTCGTTCCATATATCAACCACTGATTGTGTGAAAATGTTACCCCTCAGGTTCCTTCAGTTTAGTTTAGTTTAGTTTAGTTTAGTTTAGGTTAAGTTTAGTTTAGTTTAGTTTGGTTTAGAGATACAGCATGGAAACAAGCCCTTTGGCCCAATGAGTCCAAGTCGACCAGCGATCCATGCACTCTAACACTATCCTCCACACACAAGCTCCCAAAGAAAACCTACGCAGGTGATGGTGAGAACGTACAAACTCCGTACAGACAGCATCCATAATTAGGATCAAACCCAGGTCTCTGGTGCTGGAAGGCAGCCAACTCCACCGCAGCACCTATTAAATCTTTCCCCCTCTCATCTTAAACCTATGTCTAGTTCTCAATTCTCCTACTCTGGGCAAGACACTCAATGCGTCTACCCGATTTATTCCTCACATGATTTTGTACACCTCTATGAGATCTCCCCTCATCCTCACACTCCAAATGATTAAATCATCTCTTTTTTTTTAACAAACATGTAGTTTTTTTCAAAAATTGAAAGTTAATTAACTACACCACGGTGGACTGCTTTTCATTTTTACAACTGATTTAACCAGCACAAATCCCATGAAAGGGCAAAGGAAAGAGCTGGCAATTCAAAATGGATGCATGTCCCTTTAAGCGAATTTCATCACAATCCGTCCACTGTTCTTACAGTCCACTGAGTATATTTATGGTTCCCCCATGTGGGCATGTTCAGCATTTTTAATGAGAAGAACAAACCAGAAAAGTATTTCAATCTGTTTTTGTCAGGTTATGGTTTTGTGGGGAAATAAAGCAACATTTTAACAGATTTAATAGAATAAGGATTGAGAACAAATCATTTAGTTTTGTTTAGTTTATTATTGTCACATGCACCGAGGTACAGTAAAGAGCTTTTTGTTGCGTGCTATCGAGTCAAAGAAAAAACGTACATATTAAACAATCAAGCCATCCACAGTGCACAGATAAAGGATAAAAGGCACAATATTTTGCGCAAGGTAAACTCAGATAAAGTACAATGAAAGATAGTTCAAAGATCTCCAATGAGGTAGAGGGGGACCGCACTCTAGCTGGTGAGAGGATGGTTCAGTTGCCTGAATACAGCTGGGGAGACACTGATTCTGAATCTGGAGGTATACGTTTTCAAAATTCTGTTCCTCATGCCTGATGGGAGAGGGGAGTAGAGCGAGTGACCGGGGTGAGACTCATCTTTGATTACGTTGGCGGCCTTGCCAAGGCAGTGTGAAGTGTAGCTGGAGTCAATGGAAGGGAGAATAGTTTGCGTGTTGGTCTGGGCTAGGTCCACAACTCTCTGCAATCTCTTGTATTCTTGCGTGGAGTTATTCCTAAATCATGCTGTGATGCAGCCTGATGAAATACTTTTGATGGTGCATCAGTAGAAATTGGTGAGGATTGTTAGGGACATGCAAAACGTCCAAAGCCTTCTAAGGAAGTAGAGGCATTGGCGTGTTTTCTTGGCCATAGCTTCAATGTGGCTGGTCCAGGACAAATTCCTGGCCATATGTATTCCTTACAACTTGAAGCTTTCGACCATCTCTACTTTGGCGCCTTCAATGCATATTGGGGTGTGTGTACAGCTTTGATTCCCGAAGTCAATAATAATCTCCTTTGTCTTGCTGACATTAAGGGAGAGGTTGTTGTCTTGGCACATTATGAGGTTCTCAATCTAGAAATTCAACTTTGAATCTAAGTGGTTTTGTCTGAAAATGTCATCTACAACTAATTTCAATACTTATTTCCAAGCTTTGGTTCTTTCATTCTCATCTTCTAGTAGCCGTAGATAATTTCATTCTAATGAGATTTATAAAACATCCATCTCATGACTTAACTGAAATGGTGACTTTAAAATTAATTCTTTCATTCTGAGTGGCAAAAAATATTTAACTAATATAGAGTAATTGAATGCAAATTGCACTGTGTCAGAAACTACGGTTCAAAGCATTTCAGATACAATGTGGTTAGCATTAGTCTAATCCGCCTGGCAACAATGGAAAGTTTAATTGGCCAAAGTGTGAAGGCAGCGTTTGACCTCATTCTGTCATTTTCTGGAGCACAGTTGGGGTTAATACTGATCCCCGTATTATAGTGCCCCAGTCAATAAAGCACCACAAGGAGGCACCTGATCACACTGTGTTTTCAAAGTTCTTCTGACTCAACGCTTTTCCCTTAAATACTGAATGGTGAAACCATGGCGGCAGCAAATAAAGTCTTGAAAATCAAAAATTAAACTGCATATGCTGGAAATCTGAAATGCAAACAGTAAATGTTGGAAATAATCAGCAGGTCTGGAGACATTTGCGGAAAGAGAAACATAGTTAATGTTTTAGGTTGCATAGTTTTTGTTTATATTTGGTGGCCATGATGTAATAGTTACCAGTGTGCGATAGTTGCACAATAAATTCTGTATAAAATGTTTAATGGTCTTCGAATAGTAGCATGCAGTTATGTAACTCATTTAATACTAGGATTCAATCGTACTCCAGAGCTGTTCTAATTTATATAATGCTGTTGATCCAATTGCCCTAAATAAATATTTCTTATTCTTTTAGAATCATAGAGTGTGGAAACAGACCCTTCAGCCCAACTTGCCCATGCCGACCAAACATGACCCATCTACATTAGTCCTACTTGCCTGCGTTTGGCCCATGTCCGTCTAAACCTGTCCTATCCATGTACCTGTCTAAATGTTTCTTGAACATTTCAATTTTGTTCTCAATGGAGTGAGGATTCCTCTTCAGGAAGATCGCAAATTATCTCTGAATTAATTACTGTGGTGTTTTGCAGGAATTTGTTTTCACTCTTCGAGGCTTTATGGTTCTTAGCGGAGATGAGTGCTGAGGTTTGCAGCAGGCCTGGAGATCAGAGACTTCTCTCACTCCCTCCCATCCCTGCTGCCTAATGTTTGACAGAAGATAAATACCAAAGGCCCTCTCTCCCTAATGTGGCAAAAAAGAGGACCCAGGGCTTAATTCTAATAATATCTGTGAGATTCTGCTTTGGTTCCAATTGTCACCTTGTTCCGAAATGTCAAAGGATATATAAATGGTTTGTGATTAGTTATTTTGACTCCGAATTGTAATTGGTTAAGTAATCTTAATATCTTCTATGAGGCATAGAAGATATTTTTATCTCAATTAAATGCAATCATCAAAATGTAAAGCTTCAAAGAAAAATATTTCATCTGTAGGCCTAGTACAGATGAGGCAGGTTGAAAAGACGACTGTTTTTGAAATGTCCTCCATTTTAATTTAATCATCATATCATATATATACAGCCAGAAACAGGCCTTTTCGGCCCACCAAGTCCGTGCCGCCCAGCGATCCCCACACATTAACACTATCCTACACCCACTAGGGATAATTTTTACATTTACCCAGTCAATTAACCTACATACCTGTACGTCTTTGGAGTGTGGGAGGAAACCGAAGATCTCGGAGAAAACCCACGCAGGTCACGGGGAGAACGTACAAACTCCTTACAGTGCAGCACCCGTAGTCAGGATCGAACCTGAGTCTCCGGCGCTGCATTCGCTGTAAAGCAGCAACTCTACCGCTGCGCTACCGTGCCGCCCTTATCAAAAATAGCTGGGGGGTTTTCTTTCTTCTGCAAATGACTGAATTTCTCTATTAATTGTGTATACCTTCCAAGGATGTGCTGTTTTGAAATTTGTGGAATGAAACGTCCATAAACTGACGATTTGAAAAATATTCAATTGAGAAGCATTTGTAAAACTGATTGTCAAATGGTTCTCAAGTAGTTTGCCAGCAGAAGCAGAAGCAAAATTAACAATCTGACAATGATGTTTGCAATACTAGTTCTGAAATGGTTGGGAAGAAATATGTGGCGATCAATAGCAAACAAAATCTCTATGAGGAGTAATTCATGGAAAAATTTAAGAGCACACTGGATCACTCTATCACTCTAAAATTCTGGCCGTAACCTTAATTCCCCTGCAGCCTATTATGAATGATAAACTATTCTGGTGGATCTTTCTCACTTTATAATGAACAAGTCAGCCATAGTCTTCCCACTGAGACTGAAACTATTCATCATCGACCCTGCCCAGGCACATGACACCATTCCCACAGCTTTGGGCAGTATTTTGAGCATTGTTCTTACCGGTTAGTGATGTAGGGAACACTTTGTAATTCTGTGTAGGAAGGAACTGCGGATGCTGGTTTACATCGAAGATAGACACAAAAAGCTGGAGTAACTCAGTGGGACAGGCAGCATCTCTGGAGAGAAGGAATGGGTGATGTTTTGGGTCGAGACCCTTCTTCAGACTTTGCAATTCTGTTGTTCGCAAATTTATCAACTTCCAAACTGATCTGTACTTTAAAGAACAGTTTTCAATTTTCTCACACCTGCATAGATTAGCAAATTCCTTTTCTGCATTGAATTTCAATGTAAAACATAGTCCACTCAATCCTGAAACAATCCCAAAGGCAGCCTTACACATAGTTAATACTTTCTACTAAAATTCTCAAACAAGGCTCCCAGGAGTTAATGCTCATATGGAATTGCCATAAACATACTGGGGGAGGGACAACAGCTCCCCAAATAGTTTCATCAATCTCAGAAACAGGAGGATTTAACCCAAACTCTGTCAACAGAACATTTATGTTCAAAAGGTGGTTCAAACCTGTTTCTGGTTCTGTCCAAAGGGCTGATGATATTTATCTAATGGAATCACTCTTTCAATCAACATTCATATGTCAGCAGATAAAAAAGATGGCATGATAATATTTAAGTGATATGGAATTGAGAATCTGCCTCGAGTAGGAATTTAAGATCCAATCTTTGCACAGTGTTCTCTCTCCCTTTGACAGATAATATACATATTGTTCAGTGACTAATACTCTCTCCACACTTGCAAAATTACACAGGTATGAAATAATTACGTATGCCGCACTAACAACGTGAATGCATGTTCCTGAGAACTCTCAATGCAAATCTTTGACCTTTAGGTTTGCATTAAACCCAATTTGCCTCGAAACAGGATCTTACCTGATCAGACATGACAAGATCAACAATATAGACACAAAAAGTTGTAGTAACGCTGCGGGACAGGCAGCATCTCTGGAGCGAAAGAACGGGTGACGTTTCGGGTCGAGATCCTTCTTCAGACCCGTTGAGACCCAAAATGTCACCCGTTCCTTCTCTCCAGAGATATTGCCTATTCTGCTGAGTTACTCCAGCTTTTTGTGTCTATCTTTGTTTTAAGCCAGCATCTGCAGTTCCTTCCTACACAGGATTAAGATTATGTTTTTTACGTTTGTGTTGCGAATCAACTTTAAGCATGAAGTGAATTATTTTCAATCAAAATGACGAGCATCTACTTCATGAAGTTTTAGACGAACGCTGGATAATCAATATTTGAGAAATACACTCAGCTACAGACTATGTTAAAGACTAGGGACATTGACATAGTTGGCAGCTGAATGTATTTTTTATATGTTTAGAGTCTGAAGAAGGGTCACGACCCAAAACAGCACCTATGCATGTTCTCCAGAAATGCTGCCTGACACTCTGTGTTAATCTAGCACTTTGAGTCCATTAAATAACGAGTGAAGATTAATTGTTATATGTCCAAGCTATGTGGAAAAGCAACCTGTAAGGTTTCAAGCAGCCTACAAAGGATTAATTGTGGAAAAAAACCTGCAGATGCTAGTTTATAGCAAAGATAGACACAAAATGCTGGAGTAACTCAACGTGCCAGGCAGCACCTCTGGAGAAAATGGATAGGTGACGTTTCAGGGTGGGATCCTTCTGCAAAGGATTCATAACTGATGAAACAAACAGCCAAGAATCTGGCAGATGCAGTATGATGCTGACAAATAAAGATCTGTCCACTTTGATAGGGAAGAGTATTCATTAAATGGTAAGAAATCGGGATATGTTGCTATTCACATGGATCCAATCTGTCCTTGTCACAAATCACTGAATGCTAACATTCAGATACAGCAAGTAATTAGGAAAGCAACTGGAATGTTGACCTTTATGAGGTAAAGAGCACAGATGTTCATCTCATGTGATGGCTCAAAATGTGTGTGATTTTTTTTTCCCAGTTCTCAACATCGCGCTCAATGACTCAGTTATTTGGAAACAGCAACATGATGGATAGGCATGTGGAGAGCTGCAAAGATACAAATCCTTTTGCAAAGAATCATATGTTGTGCAACATCCTCACTTCAAAGGTGGTGTATATAAAGTTTTGTCATCTTTGGGAGGGTGCTGCAAAGAAACTGCTAATTAATTCACAGATTTTAAAATGTGAATGAAAATCAAGATATTGCACTTGCTGGAAATGTGAAATTAAAACAAAAAATGCTGCTGAGCTCAGATTAATCAGTCAGCACATTTCAGGTTGAAGATCTTTTGTCAGAACCGAGAAAGTGAGAAAACAAACACATTTCAATGGTTCAATGGTTCAATGGTACGTTATTATCATATGCACCAAGGTACAGTGAAACGTAATTTTGCACACAGTTCAGTACATAAGCATATCTTAGATACTGTAGAGGGTATAGAAATGGCACACTGAGACAGTATACAAGAGTCGCCAGATTTGACGCCATTTTCGAGTCCCAGTTGTGGTAAATTTGTAAAGGTTGAGTTGCACAGGTGAGGGGGTGGAGGTAGTGAGGGGAGCAATGAGCAAGCTAAATGGAGTGTCTCAATAACATGAAGCCAGGGTAGCAATGGGAATGAGGTGCGGAGGTTATTTGTTTGATGGGTTAATGAGGTAGTTTGAGGATGATGATGATGATGACACGTTATTCTCACCTCGTACCTTGGCACTAAAAATCTTTGTTTTGCATTCAATTAACTAAAATCATACTATAGATACGCACAATCAGAGACAAGTACAAAACTGCTTGTAGTGTAATAGTAGACTTCACTGAGGCAGTACACAAAGATTCACCACATTTCTGGCACCAACATAGTTTCAAAGTTCTTAATGTGTGCAGTCTTGGCCTAAACGGCTGTTGTCCTAACGGCACTAATCCTCTCCTCTGTCTGCCACCATCTTGAAATGGTCCAACGCAAATTGGAGGAATAGCACCTCATATTTTGCCTGGGAAGCTTATATCCCAGTGGTAAGAATATTGACCTCTAACTTCAAGTAACTCTTGTTTTCCCTCTCTCTCCATCCCATCCCCGTCCCAGTTCTCTGACCAGTCTGACTGTCCCCGCTGATTAAATGTTATCTCTGTGTGCTTTGTTGTCACCTTCTAGCTATCAATGATCTATTCTACATGTTCCTTGGCTCATCTCCTTTGATGGCCCATTTTCACACCTTACACTTCCTTGTCTCTATGCATCCCTCTCCCCTGACTCTCAGTCTGAAGAAAGGTCTTGACCCGAAACGTCAACCATTCCTTCTCTTCAGAGATGCTGCCTGCCCCTCCAGTTTCTCCAGCATTTTGCATCTGTCCTACATCAAGTCGTCAAGACATGCACAGGCATGGTGACTACAGGTACAATTCATATCTTGCCTGCAGCTGCACCATAGGCACATAAAAACAAACACAGCAAAACTAATTATACGTAAAGTATGCAGAACATTTCTAAAAGAAAGAAGACTGTGCCCAAAAAGGCATTGGAGCAAAATACAATTAGAAAAAACAAGTCCATGGATTTCAAGAGGTGGGCTGAGGCATTCCATTGTCAGAAATGAAGATAGCCAGAGTGTGACAACACAGCAAATACATGGTAAATGTGGGGCTGTGAGGCATCTCCAGCAGGACAGCCCATGTGAATGCAGACTGAATAATCCCTCTGCAGCTTAAAACTCATTTGTTTTCTCTCTTTACAATTCCAAGAAAAGGTTCATCAATCTGAACTGTTATCTCTGTTTCCCTTTTCACAGTTGCTGATTAACTTGCTGAGTGTTTCCAATATTTTCTGTTTTCATTTGAATGTTATTAACAGCTTAATTTCTCAATGCATCTGAGTTCCCTACGTTGGCTTGGAACAAATATTATTAAGTCTGACGTCATTCAATTTTTATTGGGAGAATTTGCTGATGTTATCTCCCATTCTGTTACTGCAGCTTCATGTAAATCATGACTCATTTTAAGTAGATTTAGAGTCAAAAAATTGTTTTGATGTAAGTTCATCGATCTGAAATGTCAACAGCATCTATTCCACCACTGTTGTGACCTGATCTGCTGAGTATCTCCAGCACTTAACGTTTTATTTCAAATGTCCAACTTTTGAAGTATTTTGTTTCTGCTGTATAACTCTCAGTACTGAGTCAAAATGCTACTTTAAGGCTATCCCTTTCATGGTGGCAGCAGAATGTTAGGGCGGCACAGTGACACAGCGGTAAAATTGCAGCTTTACAGCGCCAGAGACTTTTGTTTAAATCTGACTATGGGTGCTGTCGGTACGGAGTTTGTATGTTCTCCCTGTGACTCCCCCCCCTCCCCCCCCTCCCCCCCTTGGGTTTTCTTCGGGTGCTCCGGTTTCTTCCCACACTCCAAAGACCAAAAGGTTTGTAATTTAATTGGCTTCAGTAAAATTAAATTATCCCTAGTGTGTAGGATAGTGCTAGTATATGGGGCGATCACTGGTTGGTGCTGACTCGATGGGCCAAAGTGCCTGTTTCCTCGCTGCATCCCTAAAGTCTAACATCCTGACTTTGCACTGCTTAAGCAATAGCAGAACCAGCGAAACACATATAAACATAGTAACATTGTCATTTGATTTGTCAAATGACAACATTGAGATTTGATTTGTCTAACACCCTTTTTGCCACTTTCTTTGCCCCCTAAAAGTTCTAAAGCATAGACTACATCCCACATCACATCTCTTCTCAGCCTCACTTCCTCATCAGTCTAACTTGATTGTCACAAATTAGTATGATTTATGGTAGGAATGAAGGCAAGGAATTTTGTAATAATAATAATAATAATTCATTTATTTTATATAGCGCCTTATCGCATGCTCAAAGCGCTTTACAAAAACAATTAACATAGAAACAAACAGACAAACTATCCTGACGGAAAAGGGGTTAATACACAACGCCAGCGTCCTCTCACGTCAGGGTCCGGCAGTAGACATTAAAAAGCACAAGACACACAGATATAAATTTTTACGCAAACAGCCATCACAGTGATTGCTCTACGCATACCCTCACTGTGATGGAAGGCAAAGTCTTATCTCCTCCTCATTTTTCTCCCGTGGTGCCACGAGGTGATCGAGGCTCCCAACTTTTTGAAGCCCCCACCGGGCGATGGAAAGTCCCAGGGCCGAGCCGAGCAGGCCGATGAAAGTCCTGAGCCCCCACCGGGCGATGGAAAGTCCCAGGGCCGAGCCGAGCAGGCCGATGAAAGTCCTGAGCCCCCACCGGGCGAAGGAAAGTGTTGCGGCCGAGCCACGCAGGGCAATGAAGGGCCTGCGAGCGGGTCGATCGTACCTCGCGCTTCGGGGCGGTCGAAGCTGCTACAGCTGGAGCTCCCAAAAGCCGGTCACCAGCCAGGGACCTGCGAACTCCCGATGTTGTAGAAGTGGGTCTAGATATGTGGGCTTCCAGCTCATCGCAGATTGAACTACATATCAAACCTTAGAAACAAGGAACTGCAGATGCTTCTTTACAAAACAGACACAAAGTGCGGTAGTAACTCAGGGTCTGGAAAAGGGTCCCAACCTGAAATACAGAGCTTTATTTGTCATTCGGTACCGAGGTACCGAACAAAATTACTTTCCAGCAGTCACACAAAACAAAAAAAAGAACACAAGACACATGACCCCAACACAAACATCCATCACAGTGACTCCAAACACCCCCTCACTGTGATGGAGGCAACAAAACTTCCACTCTCTTCCCCACGCCCACGGACAGACAGCTCGTCCCCGACCGACCCGCACAGTCCCCGCAATGGGATGGAAGTCCCCGCGGCCGAGCCGCACCGGGCGCTGAAAAGTCCCGCGGCCGAGCCGGGCGATTGAACGCCCCGCGGCCGAGCCGTACCGGGTGCTGAAACGTCCTGTGACCGAGCCGGTCACTTTTCACTTTTTCCAGGGATGTTGGCTGACCCGGTGAGTTACTCCACTTCTTTTAAGCAGAGCAATATTGGATACAAGGAACTGCAGATGCTGGAATCTTGATAAGGACACAAAGTGCTGGAGTAACGCAGCGAGTAAAGCAACATCTCTGAAGGACATGGATAGGCGACATTTTATGTGGGGTCTGCGAAAGAGTCCTAATCTGAAACATTGCCTTTCCATGTTGTCCAGAGATGCTGCTTGACCCGCTGAGTTCATATCAAGGTTGTGAGGTTACTTCAACTTTGAGTGACTAACCAGAGGTAAGATGGAGACACAAAGTGTGCAAATTCTGGCAGGTGAGGCAATTCGACTGCAGGAGATCTTGGCTTATCCATGACTGAATCTCAACCTGAGAAACACAGGGATCTACTGAGGTGATGGAAAGGTCCATAACGATCCTGTCAAAGTACACATGCATGCTGAATCCCCCCATGCTTCAAGATCTTGCCACTGATGAGGATTAGCATTGATTAAAAAAGGATACAGCCGGAAATATAATCCACAAGAGGATTTGAAGGATCTGGTGGAGAATCAAGTACGGAGGCAAATGAGCCAAATTAGAGCAGGCCGGTGTGGAAACAGCCAAGGGGCATTCGGCTGTGGAAGAGATTTGATGAGAAAGATGAGTGGGCAGCCATATGGAGCATTGCAGGAAGGTCCAGGTGGCAGAAAGCATTATGCTTGTAGTCATTGAAATCACTCATGATTTTGACTAGGCTTGTTGTGATCTGATATGTTACCACCCAGAACTAAGCAAGCAACTGGGAAATAATAGCTCCATCAAAGTATGAGGGCAAGACTGGATAGTCGTCAGAGAATACAGATGAATCAAGAGAGGGCATTTTGTAGATGATGCTTCTCTTTCTCTTCCTGGAGTAGAGGAACCAACAATGACAAAAAATAATCCATATTTATTTGGAGCTTGTTTTTCCATTTACAGATGTGGGTTTCACTGTCAACGGCAATATATACATTGGCGTTATTGATGCCCACCTGCCCTTGACTTTCTTGGTGGCTGAGGTTGTGGGTTGGGAAAGTGCTGTCCAAGAAGCCCCTACAAGTAACTGCAATGCATTGAGTAAATGGCACATTCTGCAAGCATTATGCAGCAGCAGTGAAACAAATGATTAGGGTAATAAAAGGCATGCCAATAATGTGGGATACCTTTACTTGGAGGGTCTACTGTTGTGTTATTGTAACTGTAGTTTTTGGGCAAGAGTATTGTATCACACATCCCAGGGTACTCAAGGAGGTGGCTCTAGAAATCGTGGACGCATTTTCCAATGTTCTATAGATTCTGGATCAGTGGATTGGAGAGTAGCTAATATTATCCCACTTTTTAAGAAAGGAGGGAGGGAGAAAGCAGTGAATAATAGACCAGTTAGCTTGACATCGGTGGTGGGGAAGATGCTGGATTCAATTATTAAAGATGTAATAAATGTACTGCATAGCAGTAACAGGATCTGTCCAAGTCAGCATGGATTTACGAAGGGAAAATCTTGCTTGTCTAATCTTCTGGAATTTTTTGAGATGTAACAAACCAAATGGATAAGGGAGAGCCAGTGGATGTAGTGTATCTAGACTTTCAGAAAGCCTTTGATAAGGTCCCACACAGGAAATTAGTGGCCGAAATTAGAGCACATGGTATTGGGGGTAGGGTATTGACTTGGATATAAAATTTGTTGGCAGCCAGGAAACAAAGAGTAGGAATTAACGGGTCCCTTTCGGAATGGCAGGTAGTGATTAGGGGTCGGGGGCAAGGCTCGATGCTGGGAGCTATTTACAATATATATCAATAATTTAGATGAAGGAATTGAAAGTAACATTAGCAAATTTGCAGATGACACAAAGCTGGGTGGCAGTGTGAACTGTGATGAGGATGCAATGAGAATGCAGGGTGATTTGAACAGGTTGGGTGAATGGGCAGATGCATGGCAGATGCAGTTTAATGTGGATAAGTATGAGGTTATCCACTTTGGAGGCAAGAATGGGAAAGCAGATTATTATCTGAATGGTGTCAGGTTAGGAAAAGAGGAAGTACAACGAGACCTGGTGTCCTAGTACATCAGTCACTGAAAGTAAGCATGCAGGTACAGCAGGCAGTGAAGAAAGCTAATGGCATGTTGGCCTTCATAACGAGAGGAGTTGAGTACAGGAGCAAAGAGGTCCTTCTGCAGTTTTACAGGGCCCTGGTGAGACCACACCTAGAGCATTGTGTGCAGTTTTAGCTTCCTAATTTGAGGAAGGACATTCTTGCTATTGAGGGAGTGCAGTGTAGGTTCACGAGGTTATTTTCCTGGGATGGCGGGACTGTCATATGATGGAAAAATGGAGCGACTTTGCTTGTATTCACTGGAATTTAGAAGGATGAGAGGGGATCTTATAGAAACATATAAAATTATTAAGTGATTGAGCACACTAGATGCAGGAAACACGTTCCCGATGTTGGGGAAGTCCAGAACCAGGGGCCACAGTTTAAGAATAAGGAGTAGGCCATTTAGAACTGAGATGAGGAAAAACTTTTTTCACCCAGACAGTTGTGAATTCGTGGAATTCTCTGCCTCAGAAGGCAGTGGAGGCCAATTCACTGGATGCATTCAAAAGAGTGTTAGATAGAGCTCTTAGGGATAGCGGTCAGGGGATATGGGGAAAAGGCAGGAACGGGGTACTGATTGTGGATAATCAGCCCTGATCACATCGAATGGCGGTGCTGGCTCGAAGGGCCGAATGGCCTACTCCTGCACCTATTTTCTATGTATCTATGTAGACCTGACTTGTGTTTTTCAGATATGGGAAAAGGCTTTAGCATGTCAAAAGGTGGATCACTCATCCCTGAATACCAACCCTTTCAATAGTCATTGCAGAGTCATTACAGGACATTGATGGTGGAAGAGCTCTTAGGCTAATGGAATCAAGGGATAAGGGGAGAAAGTAGGAACGGGGTACTGATTTTGGATGATCAGCCATGATCATATTTAATGGCGGTGCTGGCTCGAAGGGCCGAATGGCCTACTCCTGCACCTATTTTCCTCATTTCTATGTTCCTATGACTCGGTTATGGTTATGGCATTGCATGACAAGGGCAGGTGATGGACTCTCTTCTGGGAATGGTCATTACCTGGCACCTGTGGGATGCGTGTGTTACCTGCTACTCCTTACCCCATGTCTGAATGGTATCTAGGGCTTGTGGCATGCAGCTGTGGACTGCTTCATCTTGTGAGTTAACATTGTGCAGTCTGGGGACCGTCCCCACATCTAATCCAAAGGTGGAGTGCAGATCGTTGCTGACATGAATGAAAATGGCTGGGCTGAGGACCATATCCTGAGGAACTTAGAACATTGAACATAAAAGAGTACAGTACAATGTCAGGCCCTTTGGCCCACAATACCTGTACCGAACATGATGCCAAGATCATCTCTTATCTACCAGCACACAGTCCATATCCCTCTCAACTTCTGTGGTAATATCTTGGAGTTAGGGTGATTGACCTCCCACAATCAAAAACATCCTCCTATGTGCAAAATTTGTTTCCAGCCGGTGAAATGTTTTTTTCCTTAATGCCCATTGGTTTCAGTTTTACCAGCTGAAGTTCTAAGACTTTCTTTTACAGATTGGCCTTGATGAAGGTCAGGAAATTCATTTTGCTTTGCTTATTTAAGTATTTTGCCAAACAGGAAGCATCTGTTTATAGGAGGATTTGTTGACTCCGAGAGAATTAGCTCGTTAAAGATATCTTGACTCTGTCCAAATGAAATATGTGGGTTTTCCATGGAGGTTATTGGTAAAACCAAAGGTCTTTGCCCCAATCTATTCCCTCAGAAAAAAAAGCGACATCTGCTGTCAATGTGAACAAATTAAATAGTCTAAAGGATAACATTTACCAAAAAGACTAGCTTTCCTCTGTGTGAGGAATTTGTTGTGATACAATGTGTTGTAACTCATGCTGAACAAAATATATTATTATGTCTCTGGGAAAAATGAAAACCACTTTCATGTGAGAGGCTTAATTTTGCTCTGGAGATATGGTCCTAGATAAACTGGCATTCTCAATGAAAGAAAAGATTGAGGGGAGACCTGATAGAAGTATATAAAGTAGTGAGAGGCATACAGTAGCTAGGGTAGAACCTTTTTTCCCCACGATGGAAATGTCAAAGACTAGAGGACATAGCTTTAAGGTGGAAAGGGCAAAGTTTAAAGGGGATGTGTGAGGCAAGTTCTTTATGTCGACGGTGGTGGGAAGCTCAGCTGCAAGAGGTAGTGATGGAGGCAGATATGATAGTAGCATTTAAGAGGCTTTTAGATAGGCACGTGGATATGCAGGGAATGGATGGGTGTGGATCATGTGCAGGCAGATGAGGTTAATTTCACATGGCATCATGTTCAGCACAGACAATTAGGGCCAAAGGGCCTGTTCCTGTGCTGTACTGTGCTATGTTCTATGTTCTATGATATCTCAAAGTACTTTAGAGCCAATGGCACCTCATTTGTGTATCAAAATAATTTATGGGCAAGAGCTTGCGGTCTCTGGTTAGAGACCGACTTCAGGACCCCAAGCCGCAGGAGCTTCGACCGCTCCGATGCGGGACCTTCGATCGCCCCGACGTGGGGGCTTCAACCACCAGCTGTGGGAGCTTCTATTGCCCCGACAGATGGTTTGACTGCCCTGACCACGGGACAGAAATGAGGGAAGAAGATTAGACTTTATTGCCTTCCATCACAGTGAGCAATGTGAAATCTGCTGTGGTGGATGTTTATGTTAACTTTTATGTCGTTTATGCTTTTTTTAGTATGGCTGCATGGTGATACGAATATCACTGTACCTTAATTGGTACACGTGACAATAAAAGACCTTTGACACCTTTGAAACTTTTGAATACCATGCTAGAAATATAGAAGTGATGGAGCATAATAGATTCAAACTTTTATCTTCCTTCTTGGACTTAATTGAGGGCAACAGGATTACTTGAAAATAAGTTTGTCCCATTCCATCTTCCTGTGGCCTCATTAATGAATTCTTGCAGCTGAGCATATCTGGACGGGCTGTCATTGGAACCTTACTTGACCCCAACTTAATGGACCCCAGTGTGTAGGAAGGAACTGCAGGGAAATGGTGATCAATGTACATCTATTTAGGGAGCAAAACTTTAGGATAATGGAATTATTCCTTTCTCATTGACATTCCCCACATATGATTATTTTAAAAAATGTGTTATTGATCCGAATAATGAATCAACTCACCTTCACCACATCTTTCCTGGCCTCCTCTGACTTTGCAGATGATTTAATAATTAATTTGGGAGCCACAACTTGGATTATTGAGTCTATGGACATACTTATAATTCAAGCCATAATATTGTTGTTTTAAATAATTAGATTTGGTATACACGGAACTGCAGTCTGAAGAAGGGCCCTGACCCGAAACATCGCCCGTCCATTTCTTCCACAGATCTCCGGCGTTCCTCCAGCACATTTTGGTTTGCTTTAGATTTAGGTTGCAGTTTCTGAGGCATCTTCAGGTTCAAACCTAATGAGCAATGCTAGAAGCAACATTTGCTCCCAATGTTGTCCAGAGAACAACGTGTCCTCTTCAGAGGAACTTACCACCCAGAATTAAGACACCATGAGATTTTTGGACTATGGTCATGTTCAAATGCCAGCTTCAACATTGTGGCAAAGTGGTTTCTAATGGTGAAACTGGGACATCCGCAGCGAAGATCAAGAACACCAGGAAGCTCAGTATTGATCAGGTCAAGAACCCTGCATTTACAAACTGGGACTTGAAAATGGTGCCAAAACTGGTGACACTATACTGTCTCAATATGTTACTGCTATACATTTGTACTGTTTCCGAGATACTTATCTAATTGCTTATGTACAGTGATACTTGTATCGAACTGTGTACAAAAATTAATTTCACTGTACCTCACAGTACATGTGACAAGTAAAATGCCATTGAACCATTGTAGCATTATGATCTCATGGGAACTGCTGAATTGGAAGTCATTGAATCTGAAGGCTTCAGATCTGAGGTGCAGGCCCAAGACTATACCTTTCAGTTAATCCAGAGACAAATGGCACAACTACAGTCCTGCTGACAAGGCAATAAAAGCTGAACAAAATTTCTTAACCACTGATTATCCCATTTAGGAATAATGAAGAAATTGTTTCTGTTTTGCTGGCAAACACAATTAACAGATATTTTGTGTGCATTTCAAAGATATAAAAGAAACAGTCATTACAGCCCACAATGTCTGTGCTGAACATAATGCCAAGATAAACTAATTTCATCTGCCTGCACGTCATCCATTTTGGAAAAAAGGTTCTGACTGTCTACCCTATCTATGCCTCTCATAATTGTATATACTTTGCTCAGTCCTCCCCTAAATCTTCGTTCTATTGATAGCAATATTAACATACCTATGTCATGATGAAACATGTAAGGAGTTCTCATATCTAAGTTCAGGAATACAGATTATGGTCCCATAGTTTGGCCAAGTGGGTTTTCACCAGGGGTGCTCCTGTTTCCTCCCACATCCCAAAGGCATGCAGGTTTGAAGGTTACTCGGCCTCTGTAAATTCTCTCTAATGTGTAGCATAGTGATGGTGTACGGGGTGATAGCTGGTTGGCGTGGACTCGGTGGGTTAAAGGGCCACTTTCCACGCTGTACCTCTAAATTAAACTAAACTGATCCACCGGGTGGCGCAAGCAATGGCTGCCTCACCAACAGTCTGTCTGTCCCTTCCTTCTTTGTTGTTTGTTTGTATGTGCTAAATGTATGTTTTTAGTGTTGTTTAGCTTTTTTATTTGGGGGAGTGGGGGGGGGGGGGGGGGGGAGTTGGGGGAAACTTTTTCTAATCTCTTACCTCGACGGAGATGCAATTTTTTTCCCTTTTGTATCTCCGTCCACACTGCGGCCTAACATCGAGGAGTTGGTGGCCTTTGTTGGAGACCGACTTCGAGAGCTCCACCACGGCGCCTGCAGACTTACCATCATGGAGCTCGCGATCCCTGTCAGGGGCGACTTTGGGGCTCCAAACACAGGTGCCTGCGGACTTTAACATTGCGGAGCTCGTGGTCTCTGGTTAGAGACCGACTTCGGGAACTCCAAGCCACAGGAGCTTCGACCGTCCCAACGCGAGAGGTTCGATTGCCCCGACACGGGAGCTTCGACCGCTCCAACATGGGGGCTTCGACCGCTCCAACATGGGGGCTTCGACCGCCGGCTGTGGGAGCTTCGACCGCGCTGACTGCGGATGGTTCGACTGTCCCGGCCACAGGAGAATAAAAGTGGAAGGAGATTGGACTTTATTGACTTCTATCACAGTGAGGAACATGTGGAATCCACTGTGGTGGATGTTTCTGTTAACTTTTATGTAGTTATGTGTCTTGTTGCTTTTTTTTAGTATAGCTGTATGGTAATTTGAATTTCACTGTACCTTAATTGGTACATGTGACAATGGACTGGCCTTGAGACCTTGAAAACTTGAAAATAAAGGTTTTACAAAGGTAGAGAAGATATCAAGATCAAAGTTAGTTAATAGGCTGCTGAGCACCTCAGAAGCTATTCCATGCTCTATATCTTAGGTGATTCTCTGTCAGGGTGACGGTGGCACCCATCTAGATTAAAGTCTATGGCAGGCAAATAGTTTAGTTTAGTTTAGCTCTAGGGACAATTCACAATCTTTACCACAACCAATTAACTTCTAACCTGTACGTCTTTGGAATGTGGGAGGAAACCAAAGCACCTGGAGAAAACCCACTTGGTTACAGGGAGAACGTGCAAATCTGTACAGACAGCACCCGTGGTCAGGTAGGCTTGCAGGCTTCCATGCTCCGAGGCAGAGTATTCCAGGTGTGTTTCCATCCGAACAGCGATCAGGCCTCAGTGTGTTTACTCCTGAGATCAGACATGATTAAGCCCGTTACGAGACTTATAGTGGGGCTCAGCAGGGAGCATCTAGGGAGGCTGAAGGAGGCCAAATTAATGCAATGTCTGGGATATGGAGGTCCTGATGTGTTTAACGGCAGGACTTTGTTATAGTTTTATCCCCAGTCAGCAGACAGCTGAATTGACAGATCGGCTGGCTGCCAGGTAGGAAAATCCAGCCTCCTGCCAGGCAGCTGGGAGAAGGAGAAGACAGAATGAGACTGCTGAGCACTTTGTACGATGTGCTTGAGGCTCAGTGTAAAAGACTGATGCAGGCCACAAGGGCGATTGTGGTTGACTTGATTGGTAGTGTGCATTAGAGATATAGTGCAGAAACGAGGCCCTTTGGCCCATCGAGTCAGTGCCGACCAGCGATCACCCCGTAATGCTAGCACTATCCTGCATATTAGCCACAATTTTACATGGGCAGCACGGTGGCACAGCGGCAGAGTTGTTGCCTTACAGCACCAGAGGTGCTGTCTGTGTGGAGTTTGTACTTTCCCCCGTGACCTGCGTGGGTTTTCTCAGGGATCTCCGGTTTTCTCCAACACTCCAAAGACATACAGGTTTGCAGGCTAATTGGCTTGATATAATTGTAAATTGTTCCTCGTGTATTGAATAGTGTAAGTGTGCAGGGTGATCGATGGTCAGCGCGAACTTGGTAGGCCAAAGGGTCTGTTTCCACACTGCATCTCTGATCTAAACCAAATTAGACTTATCGAGGCCAATTAACCTAAAGATCTGGACGTCTTTCGAGTGTGGGAGGAAACCAGAGCAGCTGAAGAAAACTCACACGGTCACAGGGAGAATATACAAACTCGGTGCTGGCTCGAAGGGCCGAATGGCCTACTCCTGCACCTATTGTCTATTGTCTATTGTCCATACAGACGCCACCCGTAGTCAGGAACGAACCCGGGGCTCTGGTGCTGTAAGGCAGCAACTCTACCGCTGCACCACTGTGCTGACCTTAACAGTGTGCGGCCATTTCATGTTGTTGAAATCAATGATGCCACGATACTACCTCAATCCTCAGAACAGCTGCACTCAGTGTGAGAGGAAGGAGACAGAGACTGAGGTTCATCACTGATTCTGATGTGGCTTCATGTTGGAGGAAACTGTTCTCGGCAATGTGGGGATGAGAAATATGTGGGTCAGGGCTTAACGCCAATGCTCAGCTGTGATTGTGCCAGTCAACAGTAGGCAGGCTGAAGGACTGACCAGCCAAGTGGAGCACCCTTGCTCCTCCTTACCCATGAGGAGAACTCAAAACAACATTGACCTTCTGGAGATGAACACAAAAAGCTGGAATAACTCAACAGGTCAGACAGCATCTCTGGAGAAAAGGGAGAGGTGGCGTTTCGGATCGAGACTCTTTTTCAGACTGGAGTTTGTTATAGTTTTATCCCCACTCAGCAGACAGCTGAAATGACAGACTGGACCTTCTGGAGTTGGCTGGTGCTGCCTCCAGAACCCAAAAACATTAAAGGTTTTGAAGAGAGTTTCAAGGCAATAATGTAAACAGGGCTGTGGTGCTTTGTTCATACTTGGGAGTGTTATTAAGCCTACGCCCCAACACCATATGCCACAGGTTGCCACCTGCTCAGCGTAAGTGGTAAGACCATTGAATATGTGAGTCAGTCCCATGGCAGTTATCTAGAAGGCACATTGTAGTTAATTTACCAGGATTGAGGAAGTTCAGGAAAGCTCATCTGAATTGGGTAGCACGGTGGCACATGGATGGCACAGTGGCATGGCAGTAGAGTTGCTGTCTTACAGCGCCAGAGACCCGAGCTCGATCTTATCTGCATGGAGTTTGTACATTTTCCCAGTGAACGCCAGAGATCCGGGTTCGATCCTGATTAAGGGTATTGTCTGGACAGAGTTTGTACGTTTTCCTTGTGACCTGCGTGAGTTTCCACTGGGTGCTCCGGTTTCCTCCCACATTCCAAAGACTAATTGGCTTCAGTAAAAATTGTCAATTGTCCCTGGTATGTAGGATGGTGCTAGTGTATGGTGATTGCTGGTCGGTGCAGACTCGGTGGACCGAAGGGCCTGTTTCACGCTGAATCTCGAAAGTAAAGTAAACTAACCTAAATCAATTTATGCAAACTGATTGCCCGGGAGTCTCAGTTTCTATGCACTAGCCTGTAACAAGGCTCTGTTCTCGGAATGGAGCATGGAGTGGCCCTTGATGGTCTTCTGGCTGGTCCTCAACCTTTACTGGGGCGAGATGCTCGACGGGGAAAGTTTGCAAAACTCCCATTTTCTCCTGACGTGGCACCATCTCGATTCACTGCACTGGAGATAATGAGACTAAACAGCAGATCATGTTTACGGTGCGCAAGCTGATAGTTTTTAGTTGAAGGCATCACTCCCTCCTTGTTTGGGAATTAATGATTTGAAATGTTATATGTTAGTTCACAGAAGGCTAAAACAAGCTGCTTTCCAGCACACATCCCTGTGCATCACTTTATAAAGAGCTGTGCCAGAGGTTGACTCACTAAGTTGATTGTGGCTAATGCCTGGAATCTGCACATAGTTCTCATAAAACCTTCACCGTCTCTCAGACTTATTAATTTCATGCACTGAGATTATATCAGCGCATTTGAAACACAGGAGGCCTCTGTTATAGATGTCTAAATTTGAAACATTCCCATGATAGCAATGAACAAAGCTCTCCTTCCTTTCAGGAAAATCCTGGACACTCACTCCCAGAGGTCTGGTGCAGCACAGAACTCGCTGGAAAAACAGGAAACACATGTGAATGCCAGATACAGTTAAGTAACGTTAACTCTTGGAGATCACTAAGGATCCTGAATTAAAATTGAAATTCAGGCAATTTCTTTTCCTCAACGTAAAGTGAATAAATCACAGGTGACAACAACTGTTTCACCTTTAAGCGGTAAGAGAGAGAAACATTATTTCCTCATTATTTGTTCTCAAAGACGTTATGGAAAATAGCTGGAAAAAAAATAGCTATTTTGATCAATGGTGAAGAAGCTCACAGGCGGGCGACCTTTACCTTAGAGTTTTGTGTGTGACTTGTGATTGCTGCAATGGGTCAAAAGCACTGTTGCGTGCTTTAGTAAGATAGCAGGTACCATCACAACATTTAATCAGGTACTAACTAGCACAGCGTTTCAAAAACATTTGGACAGGTACACGGATAGGATGGGTTTAGAGGGATATGGCCCAAACGCAGGCAGGTGGGATTAGTATAGATGGGGCATTTTGGCCGGCGTGGGCAAGTTGGGCCGAAGAGCCTGTTTCCACGCTGTATGACTCTATGACTCTCTCTCTAAGACCCAGCTTGAATCCTTTGTCTGAGTTCAGCTGCAAGATCACCATCAATGGAAAATGCAATTGAGCTTGGCATCATTGCACAGTCCCATTAACATTTGAGCTGATGTGGAAAGCTTGGAATGCTCTGGATCAACAATTCTCACTTCCTCATGCACTCATAAATTCAGAAGTTCTAGGAGAAGAATTAGGCCATTCAACCCATCAAGTCAATGAGGTCCCCCCTCAGCCATGGCTTATCTATCTTTCCCTTTCAACCCCATTCTCCTGCTTTCTCTTACTAATACTCTTACCACCCTGATACCCTTACTACCCTTATTTAATACCCTGATACCCTTACTAATCAAGAATTTGTCAATCTCTGCCTTAAAAAGTACCCAATGACGGCCTCCATGGCCGTCTGTGGCATTGAATTCCACAGATTCACCACCCTCTGACTAAAGAAATTACTCCTCATCTCCTTTCTAAACGTATTTCCTTTTATTTTGAAGCTATGCCCTGTGGTCCTCAACTCTCCCACTAGTGGAAACTTCCTCTCTGCATCCACTCTAGCCAGGCCTTTCACTATTTGGTAAGTTTCAATGAGGTCCCCCCTCATCCTTCTAAGCTCCAGCGAGTACAGCCATCAAACGTTGATCATACGTTAACCCAATCATCCCCGAGACCATTCTCGTAAACCTCCTCTGAATCAGTCTCCTCAGCTGCAGGGTCCTCGCGTGTGGATAGGATCAGACTCATTGAGTTGGCTACTGAGCCTCAATGTCTATAGTTCAGCAAGGATGCAGAAGTCATGGAGTCATAGCACACGGAAACAGGTAGCACAGCCTAACCTGTCCACGTCGACTAAGATGCCCCATCAGAATCCCAGCTGCCTGTGGTTGGCCCATATCGCTCTAAACCTTCCCTTCCATGTACCTCTCCAACGTCTTTTAAATATTGTTATAGTACCTGCCTCAACTACCTCCTCTAGCAGCTCATTCCATATACTCACCACCTTCTGTGTGAAAAAAGGTGCCCTTCAGGTTTCTATTAAATCTTTTCCCTCTCACTTTAAATCATCCTCTGGTTCATGATTCCATTACTCTGGGTAAAAGACTATGCATTTACGCTTTCTGTTCCCTTTATGATCTTATTCACCTCTATAAGATCGCCACTCATCCTCCTGAGCTCTAAGGAATAAAGTCCTAATCTACCCTATAGCTATGGCCCTTGATTCCTGGCAACATCATCGTAAATCTTCTTTGCATTCGTTCCAGCTTAAAGATATCCTTTCTATAGCAGGGTGACCAAAAACTGAACCCAATACTCAAAATGCAGCCTCACCAACTGGTTGTACAGCTGTAATATAACATCCCAACTTCTGAATTTAACACCCAGACTGATGAAGGCCAACGTACCAAAAGCCTTCTTGACCACCCTATCTATCTGTGATGCCACTTTAGGGGAACTATGCACCTGCACTCCTAGATCCATCTGCTCCATAACACTCCCCAGGGCCATTCACTGGTCCTACCCTGGTTTGACTTTCCAAAATGCAACACCTCACATTTATCTGCATTAAACTCCATTTAGAAGTGCAATAAAACCATACTCTGACCGTGGAAGGAGGAAAAGGATTAAAAAAATCTTATAGCCTCTTTGTTAATGTAATATTATTCCTACATAAAAAATTTCATTGTCCCTGAGGAACTGTTTTGGGGTCTACTGAAGGTCTTATAACATGAATAAATCAGTTTATGTTGAAAACTGAAATGCGGATTTAATTATTTTATTTACATTTCAAAAACTTTTAAATTAAAAAAACCCCAGAAGAAGTGTGCATTAAACATATCAGTGCTTAAACCTTTCAATAGTAATGACAGGGGCTTCTGTGGAGTCGTCAGCTTATGGCTGCACACAGGGGTTAACTCTGCACCCCGGCTTGACCTTGCACAGACCTCAGTCATAAGACCGAGGTCCTGGTAGTGCAGTGCATCCCATGCTGGGAAAGCACGGCGGAGCTGCTGGAATTAGAATTATATGCGTTGGAATAAAGTTTCAGCAGCTGGCCAGCCATTTTCTGAAAGGCGCAGTTATCCCAAACACTATAAAAATATACGGCGATCTTGGGAATATTTTTCTCCTCGCTCCCCTCTCTCGCCCACTCTTTTTTTGTAATTAAACCAAACTCCTCGACACTGTAGGAACCCCTTGGAACTAATGTTTGCAGCAAGTTGTGCTTTTGCAAGCTCCGCGGAAAACTAAAGCTGGCACGCAGCAACCTTTGCCGTATGAAGATTAAAAATATAAATCATTAACAAATTTGAAACATTAAAAGAAGGAAGGTACAGAGTTGCACTCGTCTCTGCTGAAAATTTATGGCATTGAATAAAAATTGTTTATCTGTCAGTTATATCTTGAAATGAATGGGAGGGTATTCTTTCCAGTTTATGATACATATCCTGTCTCAAATAATTATTTGTGAATGACTAATTTTTACAATTATAATGTTATTTGCTTTCTTCCGAATTCCTTGTTGGCAAGGAACTGATAACCATGAGAGCATTCAACTTAAAACCCAAAGGATATGCAGCATAAACCAAGGAATAACTTCTGAGTCGGTTTTTGAAAACATTAAACTCCCTTGTGATTTGGAAATGTGCAAATAACTTACCATCGCTTGGTCTTTACAGGCAAATTCCTCAAAATATCATATAGCCAGTCTTGTATATTCATTTTGCTTTTATCTTGCTTCTACAGGGGAGTGTCGTGTGCAGTTTTTATGTGTTACCTAATGCAGCCATTTATCGATCCCTGTTAAAAAATAAGAAGGCTGCAAAAAAGGAATGCTCTGCAGTTCACGATAAAGTGCATCCACATTCACTGAACGCATTCTCTTGTAATAAAATACAGGATATTTAAAAATACTGCTCTTCAAAAGATTGGGTAAATATTGAAAAAAAAAACCAGCCTGATGCCTGGCTTGAGATGAGTCAAAGTTTCAAAGAAAGTGTGGAATTTCTCTCCCAATCTTTTGAGAATCCTTGATTTCTAACTCACTGTCAGCCTCTAAACTGCAAAGGACACAATGTGCTGAGTAACACATTGGGGCAGGCAGCATCTCTGGAGAACATGGATAGGTGACATTTTGGGTAGTGTCCCAATCCAAAACATCACCAATCCACGTTCTCCAGCGATACTGCTGCCTGACGTGCTGAGTTACTCAAGCACTTTTGTGTCCTTTTGTGTAAATCAGCATCTGCAGTTCCTTGTATTGACTTCTAAACATCTAACCGTTGGCTCCCCCAGTTGTGTGTGTGTGTGTGTGTGTGTGTGTGTGTGTGTGTGTGTGTGTGTGTGTGTGTGTGTGTGTGTGTGTGGAGGGGGGGGGGGGGGCTGCAGGATCAGTGGACAACCCGCTCATGGGTCTTGGTTAAAATGGCCACCAACCATCCTGTTAGTGAGTGGTGGATGGATTCCTTCAGCCTGACCACCTGTTCACAAGAACACAGGAAAATGGTAGCATAAGTAAGTCCCCTGCCTCCTCATGTGTGGCCCTGCCAAATGATCATGGCTGATCCAGTCCAGGGCTCCGCCATGCCAGATCCCCATAGTCCTTCAATCCCCCACTCCTTCAGAAAATGATCAAGAGAACATAAAACAGTGCAGCATAGAAACAGGCCCTTCGCCCCACTATGTCTATGCCGAACATGATGCCAAGATAAACTAATCTCATCTGCCTGCATTTTTCTATCTCTAAATACTCCTTGCCTTATATTCAGCTATACTCCATCCAACGGGCGGCACAGTGACGCAGTGGTAGAGTTGTTGCCTCACAGTGCCAGAGAACCGGGTTCGATCCCGACCATGAGTGATGTCTATATGGAGTTTGTACATTCTCCCTGTGACCGCATGGGGTTTCTTTGGTCCTCCAGTCCTCCAGTCCTGGGGTCCTCCAGTACTGCGTCCTCCAGTTTTTTCTCACATTCCAAAGACGTGCAGGTTTGTAGATTAATTGGCTTCTGCAAATGATCCCTGGTGTCTAGGATACTTGGCATGGGTTTGGTGGGCGGAAAAGCCTGTTTCCATGCTGTATCTCTAAACTAAGCTAAAGGAGTCTCTGGAGAAGAAGGTTACAGTGTCCACTAGCAAGCTCAGGGGACACTGACATCACTGACCTCCTCCCATCCGCCACACTTCCACCCCAAAACAAAATTGCTTTGATTTGATTTTTTTTCAAATTAATTCACTCTTTGCCCAATTGCTGCCCCTGGGATAAATAAAAGGACAAGAGATGACCTAACCAAACAGACTGATACAAATAAAAAGCATCCAGAACGAAGCATCGTTCATGCTTCTGATTGTTCATCAGTGACCCCTGCTGGGCTTCATATGTATGTGTGCATATATATAATGTGTGTATGTGTGTGCGTGTGTTTAGATTAGTTTAGTTCCGTTTAGAGATACAGCGTGGAAACAGGCCCTTCGGCCCACCGAGTCCACACTGACCAGCGATCCCCACACATTAACACTACACATTAGGGACAATTTTACACTTATACCAAACCAATTAACCTACCGTCTTTGGAGTGTGGGGGACAAACCAAAGATCATGGATAAAATCCACGTGGTCACGGGGAGAACCTACAAACTCCATACAGACAGCACCTGTAGCCGGGGTCGAACCTGGGTCTCTGACGTTGCAAGTGCTGTAAGGCAGCAACTCTAATGCTGTGGCACCGTGTCTCCCAATTTATATAAGAAAATAACTGCAGATGTTGGTACAAATCGAAGGTATTTATTCACAAAATGCTGGAGTAACTCAGCAGGTCAGGCAGCATCTCGGGAGAGAAGGAATGGGTGACGTTTCGGGTCGAGACCCTTCTTCAGACATGCTGCCTGACCTGCTGAGTTACTCCAGCATTTTGTGAATAAATCCCAATTTATATACATATATATGTACATACATGTAACTATTGTTCTGCTTATTGTATTGTTTACAGAGTACTATGTTTACATATTCTGTCGTGCTGTTGCAAGTAAGAATTTCATTGTTCTGTTTGGGACATATGACAATAAAATACCTTTGACTCGTGACTGTCCCACAAGGTTAATCGACTTCGGTAAAAATTGCAAATAGGCCCCAGTGTGTAGGGTAGTCCTAGTGTCCAAAGACGTACAGGTATGTAGGTTAATTGGCTGGGTAAATGTAAAAAATTGTCCCTAGTGGGTGTAGGATAGTGTTAATGTACGGGGATCGTTGGGCGGCACGGACTTGGTGGGCCGAAAAGGCTTGTTTCCGGCTGTATATATATGATATGATATGATATGATGATGTATGGGGTGATCGATGGTTGGTGGGACTCAGTGGGCCGAAGGAACTGTTTCCGTGCTGTATCTCTAAGGTCTGAAGTCTAAGGTCTAAAGATTGCCACCAAAGAGTCGAAGAGAGTGCAGCACAGTAAATGGGTTTAGTCATAGGTAGGAAGTGCAGGGGACTTTGTGGTGGTGGCAAATCTCAGTCTGCCATCACAATGCTGTATGTGTTGATACTGTAAAGGCTTGTAATCTAGTGCCAAAAACAAGAGTCTACACAAGGAAAAACAGCTTGGCTCTATAACAGTGCTTAAGGAGGATGGACCCAGAACAGATCTGGCAGGTCAAAAGTGTGTGTTTGCGAGATTCTACGGACAATCACTGGCAGCAGAAATGTACTGTAACACTATTAGTAACCTTATGGTTCAACATTGCAATCATCGCATGGGACATACTCTGATTCAATAAGGAACACTGAAGGCCATCCTGGGACCAATACCAAGCATGCCTAAAAATGAACTGCCAAGATATGGGGGGAATGGTACATCAAAACAGAGACAGAAGCAAACAAGGTGGAGGGGTGTGTGTGTATGGGAGAACACTGAAGGTTTGGGTTACTTGAAACTGGAAAATCTGCTGCTCATAGCATTGGGTTGCAAGCTGCCCAAGCTGAACATGAGCTATTGGGAAATATGAGTAGGTTAGTCAGCCTTGTTAGGCACAAAATGCTGGAGTAACTCAGCTGGTCAGGTAGCATCTCAGGAGAAAAGGAATAGGTGCCGTTTCCGGTCAGAACCCTTCATATCATCATATCATCATATATATACAGCCGGAAACAGGCCTTTTCGGCCCACCAAGTCCGTGCCGCCCAGCGATCCCCGTACATTAACACTATCCTACACCCACTAGGGACAATTTTTACATTTACCCAGCCAATTAACCTACATACCTGTACGTCTTTGGAGTGTGGGAGGAAACCGAAGATCTCGGAGAAAACCCACGCAGGTCACGGGGAGAACGTACAAACTCCTTACAGTGCAGCACCCGTAGTCAGGATCGAACCTGAGTCTCCGGCGCTGCATTCGCTGTAAAGCAGCAACTCTACCGCTGCGCTACCGTGCCGCCCTTCTTCAGACTTAGTCAGCCTAACTCCCACCCCCCACCACCTGCCCATCATCTGCCCCACTCATTTGGTTAAAGAAAAATTCTTACCTGCAGCTAATGGTGGAAGGATGGGAAATGTAGATTTAAGTTTATGGGGAAGAGATACAGAAAGTGAGGTGAGGATTTCCGATGGCAGAAGTAGAGACAGTCAATAGTCTCTAAAGGACCTTGGTTAGGAACTTGAGGAAAATTAACTTGCAGAGTTACAGCAAAAAAAAAAGAGGAGGATGGAATTGACTGGATTACTCCACAAAGAGCCAAAATGGACTCCCTTGATCAATGGTTTAGGTTCATTTTGGCAGATTACCGAGGTTCAGTGAAAAACTTTGATTTGCATGCTATCCAACCAAATCAGATAATACTATTATGTGGCACAGCGGTAGAGTTGCTGCCTTACAGCGCTTGCAGCGCCGGAGACCCGGGTTCAATCCTGACTACGAGTGATGTCTGTACGGAGTTTGTACGTTCTCCCCGTGACCGCGTGAGTTTTCTCTGAGATCCTCGGTTTCCTCCCACACTCCAAGGACGTTCAGGTATGTACGTAAATTGGCTTGGTAAATTTAAAAATTGTCCCTAATGTAGGATAGTGGTCGCTGGACGGCGCGGACTTGGTGGGTGGAAGGGTTTGTTTCCGCACTGTATCTCTAAACAAATCAAATCAAGTATAACTGGTGGAGCAAAGGGAAAGATATGGAGTGCAGGATATAATTCTCAGCATTGTAGTGCAGCAGGTTGGCCTCCTTCTATGGTGCTATGACAGTGACTAATTGGTTCTGGCTCCAGGAGAGAAACATTACGGTGCAAAAACAGTATAAAAACTAAAAAAAGACTTGGGTTCAATCCTGACCTGGGGTGCTCTCTGTACGGAGTTTGTACGTTCTCCCTGTGACCATGGGTTTCCTCTGGGTGTTCCTCCCACATCACAATGACATGCGGGTTTGTGAGGGTAATTGGTTTTTGTAAATTGTCCCTAGTGAGTAGGATAGAATTAGTGTGAAAAAGGTGATCTGGTCGGCAAAAGGGCTTTTTTCCACACTGTATCACTAAACTAAAAAGAAAGCAACAACAATAAATTATTCTGCTGAGAAAGAATATTGAACCTACCAAGAACTGTTAATAGACATAAAATGCTGGAGTACCTCAGCGGGACAGGCAGTATTCTGGATAGTCTGATGAAGGGTCTCGAAGCGAAACGTCACCCATTCTTTCTATCTAGTGATGTTGCCTGTCCCGCTGAGGTACTCCAGCATTTTGTGTCTATCTTCAGTGTAAACCAGCATCTGCAGTTCCTTCCTATAAATTCTGGATAGAAGGGACAGGTGACGTTTTGGGTCGGGACGCTTCTTCAGATTATCCTGTGATACTGCCTGTCCTACTGAGTTACCCCAGCATTTTGTGCCTATCTTCGGTGTAAACTAACATCTGTAGTTCTTTTCTACACACAAGGAACTGTTAAAATGGCTGTTAGGGTTGTTCGGCTAATCTCCGCCTTGTTTTACTCTTCGTATAATTGAATCTTCTAAATTTTTGCAGATTTGTGACCAAGTGGAGCTGAACTGGCTTAATGGGACATCGCAGCAGTTGTACTTCCTGAAATTCCTCCCTCTGCTCTCTATTATGAGCTGAGATAACTGCAAGCATGTGGTTGTAATCAGCCTTGTTTCCGTCCAGCCCAACAAATGGTTTGTCACCTATATTCCAAACGCCTTACATGTAATTGCAGAAGAACTTTTTGAAACTTAATTTCAACATCTGTAATATCAACTGCATTATTTATGCACCCGGTTCATCATGGAAGTCCAGCTAGCTCTTGACTTAAGTAGAAAAGGCCCCATGGTTAGTTTTAGTTGCGAGACAGTTAAGTTTAGTTTAAAACTACAGCATGGAATTAGGCCCTTCAGCTCTGAAGAAGGGTCTTGGCCCGAAACGTTACCGATTCCTTCTCTGCAGAGATGCTGCCTAACCCGCTGAGTTACTCCTGCATTTTGGGTCAATCTTCTGTGTAAACCAGCATCTGCAGTTCCTTGCTACACCTTTCAGCCCACCGAGTTCACACCGGCCACTGATCACCCCTCCTTCACACTAGTTCTATGTTATCCCACTTTCTCATCCACTCCATTACACACCAGGGACAATTTACAGAGGCCGATTAACCTCACATCTTTGGGATGTGCGAGGACCAGTGGGAAACCCACCTGGTCACAGAGAGAATGTGCAAACTGCCTACAGACAGCATCCAAGATACACCATGGAAACAAGCCCTTGAGCCCACTGAGTCCACATCGATCACCTGTTCACATTAGTTTTATGTTCTCCAACTTTTTCATCCACTCCCTACACACTCAGGACAATTAACCTACAAACCGGCATGTCTTTTGAATGTGGATGGAAAACAGAGCACTCAGAGAAAATCCACGAGGTTACAGGGAGAAGATAAAATCTCTGTGCAGACAGCACCTATAGTCAGGATTGAACCAGGTTTCTTGTGCTGTAAGGCAGCAACTCTACCTCTGCGCCACTGTGCCACCCTCATGAGCATAGCATTAAACAGATCATCAATCCAAAGTGCCATCTGGGCCACATTAGTTCATTTCAGCATGCACGAATCAAGATGGCTGTTAATTTTTTTCTTTGGACCCTGGGCTGGGAAATTGAGAGGTTGGTGGTAGGGGGTTGCGATGACATGGTGAGCATGGATTGACATGGTTTCCATCTCCGGATTATCCATCCTAAAGTTTTGAGCTGTCTCAAGGTCGTTTTTTTTCTCTTAGATTCCCTGTAAATATTTTCACACATCGCTTAACTGCACGGGAAGTTAAAAGGGGACCATATTCAGCATTGACTGGTGTGGAGAAGTTCTGAGGAGATGCAAACCAACTTCCCTTCCATTTATACCTCACGCTGCCTCGGCTAGGCCAACAGCATAATCAAGGATGTGTCGCAACCTGGCCACTCCCTCTTCTCCCCTCTCCCATCTTCCCAAAAGTTGTAAAAGTGTGAAAACGCACACCACCAGATTCAGGGATAGTTTCTTCCCAGGTTATATCAGTCAATTGAACCATCCTACCACAACTAGAGAGCAGTCCTGAGCTGCTATCTACCTCATTGGTGACCCTCGGACTATCTTCGATCGGACTTTACTGGCTTCACCTTGCAATAAAAGTTTTTTCTTTTATCATGTATGTGTACACTGTGAATGGCTTGATTTTTTAAAAGATTTTTTTTTAGAGATATAGCGCGGAAACAGGCCCTTCGGCCCACCGAGTCCGCGCCGCCCAGCGATCCCCGCACATTAACACTATCCTACACACACTAGGGACAATTTTTACATTTACCCAGTCAATTAACCTACATACCGGTACGTCTTTGGAGTGTGGGAGGAAACCGAAGATCTTGGAGAAAACCCACGCAGGTCACAGGGAGAACGTACAAACTCCGTACAGACAGCGCCCGTAGTCGGGGTCGATCCTGAGTCTCCGGCGCTGCATTCGCTGTAAGGCAGCAACTCTACCGCTGCGCCACCGTGCCGCCGATTGTAGTAATGTACTGTCTTTCCGCTGACTGGTTAGCACAAAACAAAAGCTTTTCACTCGACTTTGGTTCCTGTGACAATAAAGTAAAGTAAAATAGACTAAACTAAACTATACATTCTTCTACAATTTTTTTTAAAATTGCTGAACAGGCAACATAAATTTTCAAAGTGCGGGCGACAGCATGCCAACCATCTTGTATTACCCAGGAATTTAGCTTCATTTCTGGGCATGGCTGCAGGCAACCCAAGAGAAAACTACCAGGAAATAGCGTGGACATGTTTTTACTTCCACTTATTTATCAGTTACAACTATTTTGCAGATGAACAAAAAATGTAATCTATGTGACCGGACAGGGCAATTGAAGGAGGGAGATGTAACTGGATGGATTCAAAGCTGGGTTAGTAAGGGGAAAATGACAGAAACATCCTGAAACATCCAGAAATACACCTTCTCTGGAATGGAATGATCAGCTGCACAGGAGAGGGATTTTGATTGAATGTATAAAGTTAAAAATACAATGAGAAGTTCATGTTCATAAGTTATAGAAGCAGAATTGCAAGCTGAAGATCCTTCGTCAGAACAGGAAAATTGAGAAAGCAAGCTAGATTTTTAGTTGCAGAGGGGGTGGGGGAGGAATGAAGTAAATCGTTCCTCCACTGAGTCTCCTGAATGTGCTAACCAGATGCGGTTACAACAATAACACCCTCCTTAAATGTAGGAAAAAAGAACTGCAGATGCTGGTTTATACCAAAGATAGACACAAAGTGTTTGAGAAACTCAGCAGATCAGGCAGCATCTCTGGAGGAAAAGGATAGGTGGCGTTTCGGGTCAGGACCCTTTTTCAGACGCACTGCTTAAATCTGTGGAATGGATGTTGAAGCCGTTTTTCTCTATGAAGCATATGTTGGAAAGCATTTTCCACATTCAGTGTTGGGAAACACAGCACATCTTTATTAAATGCCAGTTGAGTCTACAATTAAACTGGGAGCCTTCATGAGGTCCTGGTCAAACATGCAAACCAAAGATTTGGGGTTAGTGATTACCTTTTAACCATCTCAGTCAGCATGCATAGGATGATATCATCTGTTATTCATCATTTGTCTGATGAACAAAAATGAATGTGATCTTATTTTTCTTCAAACTGCATCACTCGGACAGGGAAAACCAGCTCCAAGATGGTATTCATTAACGAGCTGAAAACATATCCATTACGGGATAAAGACAGCTGTCTTGAAGAAATTAAAGCCAATCAAAAAACACGTTTGCTCCTTAGCTGGGAATTCAGAAAGGAAGGGATGAGAGCTACAGCACATGTGTTTCCAATGCCCCGCAGCGCCAATGATTACCATTATAATGTGCACATGTAAAGGGCCTGAGCTTCTTAATTTTTCCCGGTCATTAATACTTGCCTCCCAAAAAGTGCCTGAAAATCCATGGCTTCTTTGTGCAACTTTGTACCTGCATGAACCTTGCTTAAATAACCATGCGCATTATGTGGAAATATATGTTCAGGTGACCGTAACTAAGTGGAGAAAATCTTATATTTAGGTCGGGTACCAAAGATAGTCAGCACCTTTGTGATTTTACACACTCGGAGGGATAGGAAAGAAATCTTGGAGAGAGAAGTTTGGAGGGAGAGCAAAATACAGTGGGAGATTACAATAATGGCAAAAAAACTTTGGTGATTTTCTCAGAAGGTAGACACAAAAAGCTAGAATAACTCAGTGGGTCAGGCATAAATTTCAGTCCATTACTCCGAAAATAGGAGCGCGTAAATTGAACTGCAGTAGTAATTGTGTTCGATAATAATTCGGTAGTAATTTGACAGGCGTGTTATTCAAAAAACGTGTAAACCAAGCAAGCATTTAAGACAAAGTGCCTATATGCCAGCACAGCAAATTTTGATTTTTAAGACATTTTGAATTGTTTAATGTATTTTTTTGCCTTAAAAATGGTGCAGACCAAAGTTGCTCAGATTCTGACACTGGAAGAAGACCAGCTTTTCCAATATAATGATTTCTATCCATATATTATCTTGTCATTCTTTAGTATGTTAGAGTGAGTTGTGATACCTCATCACATGAACCAAGACTGACCAGCTGGTCATTTGGTAGAATGCCCTGGAATGGAAAAAGGCCTTTGAGTTTATGAGACCATTGGGTTAGAGTCAAAGCATGAAACAGCATGCAAACAGGCCCTTCGGCCCAAAATACCCCATCTAAGATCGCCCCATTGACCCATGTTGGGCCGGTATCCTGTCCAAGGATGAGAGGGGATCTTATCGAAACGTATAAGATTATTAAGGGGTTGGACACGTTAGAGGCAGGAAACATGTTCCCAATGTTGGGGTAGTCCAGAACAAGGGGCCACAGTTTAAGAATAAGGGGTAGGCCATTTAGAACTGAGATGAGGAAAAACTTTTTCAGTCAGAGAGTTGTGAATCTGTGGAATTCTCTGCCTCAGATGGCAGTGGAGGCCAATTCTCTGAATGCATTTAAGAGAGAGCTGGATAGAGCTCTTAAGGATAGTGGAGTCAGGGGGTATGGGGAGAAGGCAGGAACGGGATACTGATTGAGAATGATCAGCCATGATCACATTGAATGGCGGTGCTGGCTCGAAGGGCCGAATGGCCTCCTCCTGCACCTATTGTCTATTGTCAAAAGACTTTTAAATGTTGTCATTGTATCTGCCTCAACTACTTCCTCCAGCAGCTCATTCCATATACCCACCACCCTCTGTGAGGAGAAAGCTGCCCCTCAGGTTCCTATTATATCTTTCTCCTCTCACCTTAAAACTATGCCTTCTACTTCTTGATTTCCCTACTGTGGAAAAAACACTCTGTTTATTCACCCTATCTATTCCCCTCATGATTTTATACACCTCTATAAGATTAGTCTCCTGCGCTCCAAGGAATAAAGTCCTAGCCTGTCCAATCTCTCCCCGTAGCTCAGGCCTTTGAGTCCTGGCAACATCCACAAGTTATGGCCCTCCATTCAAATGGCAGAGAAAGTAATTTGATATAAGAATAATAAACATTTGCAAGAATAGCATTACAGTACTCTCATACTAATTCTTGAAAGCTTTACTTAAGTACAGAACTCATATCATTTCGGAAAAAAATTGAGAAGTATTTGCTAAGTTTAAGATTCCAACATTTATTTGCAGATTTTCGTTATACATGTGTTACCACTTCATCTTAAAATTGGGTAGTAAAAGTAAAAGAGCAAGCAAGGATGATGCAGAGCAGCTGCATAACTACTTTGACCACATTTGGTAAACACTTGGAGACACGACTGTGTGAAAGATTTGACATCAAAAACATGCCAGAGCATTAGAGAGCTCCATACTGGAAATGGACTCGTTTATCACAGTGTGTGGTAATGAATAAGGATGAATTTCAATGTGGGTGAATGAATGATGAATTAGAAACCTTTCATGGTGTGCATGTTGTATTTTTTTAAACACTGCTGCATGAATTAAATTTTGTCAAATCATTAAAAATATCTTAGCATCCAAACCGCAGCCACTTGAATTTGTGCAAGATGCACATCTCCAATTTGGAGAGAAAGGTGGAACGAGGGCAGCACAGTGGCGTAACGGTAGAGTTGCTGCCTTACAGCGCTAGAGACCCAAGTTCAATCCTGACTCTGGGTGCTGTCTGTATGGAGCTTGTATGCTCCCCCTGTGACTGCATGGGTTTTCTCCGGGTGCTCCAGTTTCCTCCCACACTCCAAAGACATACAGGTTTGTAATCTATTCCTGAACAAAAGCAAATTATGAAGCAGGTTTACTGAACACTGGGCAAAAGAGATATTATATTAAGAAATGTAGATGAGCCAAAAATAAAACAGTAAAATACATTGTTTCTGCAACAATCACCTGTACTTATGTAACGCCATTTACAGAGTAAAGCTTCACACGTCACTACTTTGACCCTGGAAGCCACTGAACACAATTAAGGAGATATAAGATAGACACAAAAAGCTGGAGTAACTCAGCGGGACAGGCAGCATCTCTGGAGAGAAGTAATTGGTGACGTTTCGGGTCGAGAACATTCTTCAGACTCAGAAGAAGATATAAAGTTCGGTTCCCCTCCATCTCTGGCTCCAGTCTGTTTCAACACTCAAAACCAGGACCTAAAGAAAAATGTAGCAGATGAATAGGTAAGCAGTTTCTATCAAATTCCCATCCGGATAATACACAAACGTGACATGGATATAAATGATGCACAAAAGCACTTTGCGCATATTTTGAAGTGTTTGCGCTCATTTGCAACAAACAGGCCCACCCATTGAGAACCGGCACCTCCTGCTGTGATTCCCCCTTACGTGGATGATATTTCTTGTTGCCTATGTGGCAGCATTGTTATTGTGCACTGCATTTATTGGGCCTGCATTTCTGACTTACAGATCAAAGGATCTTGACCTTCAATGCTCATTGTTCACTTACAGTAAATCAAGAGTACGTTATGCATGAAGTCAAAAACCATACCCCAGTTAAAGAGTCCCTGCTGGGGCATTATTTTATATTCACTGACTCTCCCTCATTAATTTACAAGTGCTATCTTTTTGAAAGATCACAGTGCCTAGGTGCTAGATGCTACGATCGGCAGGTGTGAAGAAAGCATGAAGTGTGGGCAGCACGTTCAATAGTGTGGGAGGCCTTGATACTCAACACTGCGGCACAGTGGTGCAGCGGTAGAGCTGCTGCCTCACAGCACCAGGGTCCTGGGTTCGATCCTCACCTTGGGGGCTCTTTGTGCGGAGTTTGCGCATACTGCGTGGGTTTCCTACGGGTGCTCCGTTTTCCTCCCACATCCCAAAGATGTGCGGGTCGTTAGGTTAAATTGTCGCTGTAAATCACCCTGGTCGGAGTGGACTCGGTGGGCTAAAGGACCTTTTTCCATGAACTAAACCTGTGCTGTTTAACCCTTCCGATAAAGCTGTATTTAAAAGACATTTGGACAGATTCATGGATAGGTAAGGGTTAGAGGAAGATGTGCCAAAAGCAGGTAATTGGGACTAGCTTAGATATACGCTTGGTTGGCATAAACGAGTTAGGCTGAAGGGCCTGTTTGCTTGCTGCGTGACTCTATGACTCTATAAATCTATATCTCACCACTGTATTTAATTTTACCTCCTTCACAAAATTCATGTTCATAAGTTCATAAGTTATCGGAGCAGAATTAGGCCATTCAGTCCATCAAGTTTACTCCTCCATTCAATCATGGCTGATCTATCTTTCCCTCTCAACCCCATTCTCCTGCCTTCTCCCCATAACCCCTGACACGATTCTGATCAAGAATCTGTTAATCTCCGCATTAAAAATATCCATCGACTTGGCCTCCACAGCCTCTCCCCTCTGTATTTTTCCCTCCCTGTCCCCCGTTCCTCCATCCTTCGTTTCCATGGTGACCTGTGTGGTTGCCACAGACTGAGCCCCATAACGGACCTGACCTACTTCCCAGACAACAACAGGCGAATCAGACGGCAGCTGTGAGCTCGGGCTGCAGCTGCTCTCTGTTGACACAGAGGTTCACTTCTTATGCCTCCAAGTGGGAGAAAGCCAGCGAAAGATCATTAAAGCAAAGATGTGGTTTAGTTTCAGTTTAGAGATACAGCACGAAACAGGCTCTTCGGCCCACTGAGTACCCAGCTGAGAATCGATCACCCATTCACACTAGTTCTATGTTATCCCACTTTCATATCCACTCCCTACACACTGGGGGAAATTTACAGAGGCACTGTGAGGCAGCAGATGTACCAGCTGTGCCATACTGGTCAGTTAATGGCACCCCACATCACCTATTGAGTGTACCGAAAATTAGTGAAATCCAAATTTAGTGCAATTAACTTTACTTCAATGGCCAAAGTCCTGAAAGGTCCCAAGTAGCATGAAAATTAATGCATCTTCATGACATGGATGGCAGAAGTTCAAGGAGATGGCTCAACAGTACCTACTCAAGTGCTACTGGAGAGCAGGCAAGAAATGTTCTTAAGCACAGAAAACATATCTCCAGAATAACAAAATGATTTATAAAATTGCAGATATAAGGAACGGCAGATGCTGGTTCACCACAAAACACACAATATGCTAAAGTAACTGGGTCAGGGAGCATCTCTGGAGATCATGGATAAGTTTAGGGTCAGGGTCATTTTTCAAAGGTAAAAGGGGGGTGAGGGGTGGGGAAAGAAAGCTGGGAGAGAGGAGATGCAGCAGAAAGCATAGCAAGTAATAGGTGACCACAGGTGAGGGAGGCTTTTGATAGGAAGATGGTTGGAACAACGACCAGAGATTAGTATGCAAACTTAAAGCACACGGTATTGTGGGTTCAGTATTGATGTGGATAGAGAACTGGCTGGCAGACAGGAAGCAAAGAGTAGGAATAAACGGGTCCTTTTCAGAATGGCAGGCAGTGACTAGTGGGGTACCGCAAGGCTCAGTGCTGGGACCCCAGCTATTTACAATATATATTAATGATTTGGACGAGGGAATTGAATGCAACATCTCCATGTTTGCGGATGACACGAAGCTGGGGGGCAGTGTTAGCTGTGAGGAGGATGCTAGGAGGCTGCAACGTGACTTGGATAGGTTAGGTGAGTGGGCAAATGCATGGCAGATGCAGTATAATGTGGATAAATGTGAGGTTATCCACTTTGGTGGCAAGAACAGGAAAGCAGACTATTACCTGAATGGTGGCCGATTAGGAGAAGGGGAGATGCAACGAGACCTGGGTGTCGTGGTACCCCAGTCATTGAAAGTAGGCATGCAGATGCAGCAGGCAGTGAAGAAAGCGAATGGTATGTTGGCATTCATAGCGAGGGGATTTGAGTATAGGAGCAGGGAGGTTCTGCTGCAGTTGTACAGGGCATTGGTGAGACCACACCTGGAGTATTGCATACAGTTTTGGTCTCCTAATCCGAGGAAAGACATTCTTGCCATAGAGGGAGTACAGAGAAGGTTCACCAGATTGATTCCTGGGATGGCAGGACTTTCATATGAAGAAAGACTGGATAGACTCGGCTTGTACTCGCTAGAATTTAGAAGATTGAGGGGGGATCTTATAGAAACTTACAAAACTCTTAAGGGGTTGGACAGGCTAGATGCAGGAAGATTGTTCCCGATGTTGGGGAAGTCCAGAACAAGGGGTCACAGTTTAAGGATAAGGGGGAAGTCTTTTAGGACCGAGATGAGAAAGTTTTTTTTCCCACAGAGAGTGGTGAATCTGTGGAATTCTCTGCCACAGAAGGTAGTTGAGGCCAGTTCATTGGCTATATTTAAGAGGGAGTTAGATGTGGCCCTTGTGGCTAAAGGGATCATGGGGTATGGAGAGAAGGCAGGTATGGGATACTAAGTTGGATGATCAGCCATGATCATATTGAATGGCGGTGCAGGCTCGAAGGGCCGAATGGCCTACTTCTGCACCTATTTTCTATGTTTCTATGTTTCTAAAACAGAAGGTGTGAGACCCTTCTTCAGTTTCAGGTCTGGACCCTGGTTCGGTATGAAGAAGGGTCTCAACCATGTTCTCCGAGGACGCTGCCTGACCCGCTGAGTTACTCCAGCACTTTGTTTCTTTTTCTATTTTTATAAATGTTACTTCTGGTAAGCAAGAATGTATTCACATAGTCCTTTCAGCAGAATAAAACACCTAAAGACATTTTAGAAGTCATAGAGTCAAAGAGCATAAACAGGCCTTTCAACGGCCAGTCTGAAGAAGGGTCTTGATCTGAAATGTCATCCATTTCTTATCTCCAGAGATACGGCCTGTCCCGCTGAGTTACTCCAGCATTTTGTGTCTATCTTCAGTTTAAAAAAGCATCTGCAGTTCCTTCCTACACAACAGGCCTTTCAACCCAACTTGCCCATGCCAACCAACATGCCCCATCTACACAAGTCCCATCTGCCCACGTTTGGCCCATATTCCTCCAAACATTTCCTATCCATGTATCTGTCCAAATTTCTACAAATACAAATTATATTTTCCCTTCAAATATCATCTCACCATAAGAAAGGAAGTTGTTGTATAAAAATGTTGTTTAAATAATTAAATCATTTAGGAACCCATTTTTTAAATTCAAATCATATTTTTCTTCACAAGAACTTTATTTTCTCCCAAAGCACCATCTTGTGCCAGTATTGCAACAAGGCAGTACTTCCAGCAGTTGTCTCGGGACCTTTTTCCTCCGTCAGGGCCATTTTTACACCCAAGGTTGTTTCTGTGAGGCATCCCAGCCTTGGCACTGCAGAGCACCACAAACCTGGTGGCACACACCCTGTTCCAAAAGTGAATTCTGAGAATAAATCCTGGGGAACAAAAGACTCAGTTATGACTGGCAGTCATAGGGTATAAAAGTTGTGGCAATTACCACCACCGATCATCCTGCAGGAAGCAATGGTGAGGAAGGGCAGCCAAAATGTGACGGGAAGGAACTGCAGATGTTTGGGAGCATTGGTTTTGTCTTTCTGCTCCGTTATTATTTGATACAAAAGTTATATATATATATCCCACACTCTGGGGACAATTTGCAAAGGCCAATTAATCTACAAACCCGCATGTCTTGGGAATGTGGGAGGAAACCGGAGCACCCAGAGAAAACCCTCATGGTCATGGGGAGAACGTACAAACATTGTACAGCCAACATCCATAGTCAGGATCAAACCCGTGTCTCTGACACTGTAAAGCAACAACTCTCCCGCTACGTCACTGAGCCACCCTAGTTGTGTTTAGTTCAAAACAATTCAGTTCAAAAATTCAGTTCAAACAATGTTTTTGCTCCAGGTACCAATCTGGATTTATTTATGCATATCGGAAGTTTTGACTAGGTCCAGTGTTGTTAGATGCAATACAATCCTGAGTTGAAATTATATAAATTACTGCTCTGCTCTTCCATTTGAAATTCCTACTTTAATGCATCTTAACAATCTTTCCTTTATAGCCTACAAAAATGAAAAGAAAGACATAATTGGACATTTATATATATTTTAAGCACCCTCATTGCAATTGCACAGGATCAGTTCCAATACAATCGCATCTTAGGCTCAAACTATTACAGTAATTTAAATTGACTAAAATAAAATTCTTCCCGCCGTTCAGCAAGAGCAATCTATAATGACCCTGCAAAATCTCACACAGGTGGTGAACACTTTTACAAAGCACATCCATGCAAAACAGGACAGATGAACATGAAATAACAGTTTATGTGCTGGACTCAAAATGCTGGAGTAACTTAGTGGGTCGGGCGGCATCTATGGAGAAAATGGATAAGTGACGTTCCAGGACAAGACTCTTCTTCAAACCCAGAGAAGGGTCACTTGTGTTGTATGTTATGTTTTGTACTGTATGTTGCATTGATGGGTTTACTTATAATCATAATTATAATCATAATCATAATCATACTTTAATAGCCAAGAATGTTTGGCAACATAGGAGGAATTTGATTTGCCATACAGTCATCATACCAATAAAAAGCAACAAAACACACAAAATACATTTTAACATAAACAACCACCACAGTGACTCCCCCACATTCCTCACTGTGATGGAAGGCGAAAAAAAAGTTCAATCTCTTCCCTTCTTTGTCAAGGGCATCGAGCCTTCCATTGACGGGACAATCTTGGTTCCTGTAGCCGGCGGTCGGGCCCTCCGCATCGGGGCGATCAAGCTCCCGCATTGGGGGGATCTCAGCTCCCCGCGCCGGGCGACCAGACCCCGGGTCGGGGCTAGTCGAACCTCCTGCGGCTTGGAGCTTTCCAACATCAGTCTCTACCCGAGACTACGAGCTCCTCGACGTTGAAATCCGCAGGCTGAAGTTGGAGCGTCGATCCGAGGCAAAGGATCACAGGCTCTAATGGTAAGTCCACGGCCCGGCGGTGGGTCTCAAAGTCAGTCTCGAGCAAGGCCGCCAGCTCCATGATGTTAGACCGCAGAGAGACCGGAGATACGAGCCGGAAAACAATGACATCTCTGGCAAGGTAAGAGATTGAAAAAAAAAGTTTCCCCTACCCCACCACCCCCACATAAAACAAACCAGAGAACATTAACACATACTTTTTAAAACAGACTAAAATAACAAAAAAGACGAAAAGACAGACAGACCATTGGCGAAAGCAATGCTGATCTTTGCATTTGTTTCTTGGCTTTATTGAACTAGAAGAAAATTTATTCCTGGTCAGTCAGCTTGCCTGATTTTAACAATGGATGAGTTTCATCATTTACCTAGTTTTTTATAAATACTAGACCGTGGACCCGTTGGGCCCAAACCTCTCCTGCATTGGTGTAGCACCCCCCTCCACCTCCCCCTCCCCTCCCCCTCCCTCTCCCCCCTTCCCCTCCCCCTCCTCCATCCCCTCCCCCCCACTCCATCCACTTCAACCCCCCTTATCTTCCCTCCTCCCCCTCCCTCCCCCCCTCCCTCCACCCCACTCTCTCCTTCCCTCCCCCTCCCTCCCTAGGAGATAGATTTAAACGTTAAAATGTGAATAACATTAAAAATATAATACTGATTTCAATGAAACTTCTTCCATTAGCACCAAAGGCACGACAGTGAGTAAGGTGGGCCTAAAATTGTCACACTATCGTATACCGTTTTGGCTGTAGTTCCGGTGAACAGAATTTCCCTTATCAGAAAGAAATAGAGTTAAGTGGATTCAATGGTTCAATGGCACTTTCTTGTCAAGTGTGCCTAGGCACAGTGAAAAAGTTTTTTTTTGCTTGCAGTTCAGTAACCTCTAGAGATGTTGCCCGACTCACTGAATTACTCCAACAATTGGTGATTTCTTCTGAAGTTCCTTGAAGCGGCCTGGTGGCGCAGTGGTATAATTGCTGCCTTACAGCGCCAGAGACCCAAGTTTGATCCTTGCTGTCTGTACGGTGTTTGTACATTCTCCTCATGATCTGGGAGCTCTGGTTTCCTCCCACACTCCAAGGATGTACAGGTTTGTAGGTTAATTGGCTTGGCATAATTGTAAAATTGTCTCTAGTGTGTAGGATAGCTTAGTTTAGTTTAGTTTAGTTTAATTTAGAAATACAGCGCGGAAACAGGCCCTTCAGCCCATCGAGTCTGCACCGACCAACGATCCCCACATTAACACTACCCTACACACACTAGGGGCAATTTTACATTTTAACATTTATACTATTAGCGTTAGTGATAGAGATAGCGTTAGTGCGCGGGGATTGTTGGTCGGTGCGGACTTGGTGGACTGAAGGGCCTGTTTCTGCGCCGTATCTCTAAACTAAACTAAAACTGTCATTTTCAGTCCTGTAAATTCCTACCATTCAATCAGTGTACAATGATTACAGTTCAGTAACATTGATTATTGTCTTGGACTTATGAATGGGGCAGATACTCTACACAGTAGATGTTGACAAATCTGCCTCTCTCTTTGGTCAGCGTTGTCAGAGGTTCAGCACCATCTCGTGGTAATGTGATATAATCAGCCTGAAGTATTTCCAGGTCACAGGTCAACACATGTTATAAGCATCTAATGACAGACTCACCAGGAACTCAGAATGCCTGCCAATGGGTAATTTTCTCAAAAGAAGAGCACATCATGCAATGTCGACTTTAGGTTGTTCACCTACCTCCTAAACCTTCAGGTAGTAGAAACAAAGAACTGCGGATGCTGGTTTACAAAAAAAAGAAAGACACAAAGTACTGGTGTTACTCAGCAGGTCAGGCAGCATCTCTGGATAGGTGATGTTTCAGGTCAGGACACCCCTTCAGTTTGAAGAAGGGCCCCAACCCTAAACATCACCTATCCATCTTCTCCTGAGATGCTTGTCTGACCTGCTGAGTTACTTCAACACTTTGTGCCCTTTTCCTAAAACTTTAATACAGGAAGAATGGTTTCACACACTATCATCTCCCAATCATAGTTTGTCCCAATGATAACTTCCCACTCGGGAATCCATGCTCCATCTCCATTTGTAATATAAGATGTTGGAAAGTTACTTTTAAGTAGAATTACCTTTGCTCATATGTATCATGAAAATTCCATTAATGTAAAACTAGTCTGTGTAACAGTATTTATTCATTACTTGCTAAATAAGACCATAAGACATGGGAGCAGGATTAGGCCTTTTGACCCACCAATTCCATTATTTATCCCTGTCAAACCCTTTCTCCCCATAACCTTTGATCCTTATTAATGAAGAACCTATCAATCTCTGCTTTAAAAATGCCCAATGACTTGGCCTGCAAAGCCATCTGTTGGAGATTCTCCACATTTGGAGATTCACCCGTTCACCACAGATTCGCCACCCAATGGTTAAAGAAATTCTTCCTCATCTCCATTCTAAATGTAGGTCCATTTATTCTGAGGCTGTGCCATCTGGTCCTAGACTCTCCCACTATTGGAAACACCCTCTCGATATCCACCTAATCTAGGCCCTTCATTATTTGGTAAGTTTCAATGAGATCTCCTCTCATCATCTAAATGTCAGAGAAAACAGGCCCAGAGCAATCAAACGTCCTTTTCATGTTAACCCAATCATTCTCATAAACGTCCTCTTCAAAGCCAGCACGTCCTACCTTTGATATGGGGCTCAGAACTGCGCACAATATTCCAAATGTGGTCTGACTAGCGTCTTTTCAAGCCTCAGCATCACATCCTTTCTTGAATGCCCGCAAGCTGGTGATCTGCAGAGGCAAAGCCAGATCCCAGTACCTACAGCTGGAAGACTTTGACTGCGACATTGCCCTTTGGAAAAAGTGACAGTGCTATGATTCCATTCCGGGAGATAGAATCCACGATGTGGCAGACTCATTTGAATGCCGACTGGCAATCAGTTTGTTCCTGAATACCACACACTCAACTCAACCACAAATGCCAGGTTCATTTTCAGGCTTTTCACAGACCTATAGGGATCTTAACACCAGGGGAAAAAAGAGAGTAGTAAATGGTTGTGAGACATAAGGTTTCAAATCTGGCAGGCCCCTGACAAGTCTGTTTCTTATTATTTCTGTTGAGTAAGGAAAACATTTTAGTTTACATTAACCACAAATTTCACATGAACCAAATTGTTTTCAAATTTATTGCGATATTAAATCCTGCTGACATTGTAGGGCATGAATTCAACTTTAGCGGAGGCACACAACAGGAGGCCTTGAATGAGCAGCCCTTAAACTGGGCAGCCTGAGTTCCTGTCACATCGACTGCAAGCGGCAGTCTGTTTTATGTGACCCTGCCATAATAGAATCGGGTGGCGCGGTGGCGCAGCGGTAGAGCTGTCGCCTTACGGCACCAGGGACCCAGGTATGATCCTAACTATGGGTGCTGTCTTTACGGAGTTTGTACGTCCTCACTGTGACTGTGTGGGCTTTCTCTGGGTGCTCTGCTCCAATGCGAGACTGGGATCTACTCAGGCAGATACTCTGTGTGGTGGGCAAGTGGACTCCACAAGTGCTATGAAAGGCTGTTTCCTTATAAATGTCATACCCGCCTTATGACAAAAAATTACAGAAATGGCATCCAATCACATATTGTACATCTTTGGCAGTCTAGAGTCCTTCATGCTTTGGTGCCTTAGCGCAGGGCTCTTTTTTTTGGTTCATTTTCTTGGCATGTATTTTTAATCCATTCATTGACAAGAATAGAATAAGAATGGGCGGCACAGTGGACCAACAGTAGAGCTGCTGCCTTTCAATGCCAGAGACACAGGTTCGATCCTGACTACAGGTGCTGTCTGTACAGAGATTGTATGTTCTCCCTTTGACCGCGTGGGTTTTCTCTGGGTGCACCGGTTTCCTCCCACACTCCAAAGACGTACAGGTTTGTAGGTTAATTGGATTCTGTAAATTGTCCCTAGTGTTAGGATAGAACTCGTGTGCAGGTGTTCGCTGGTCAGCATGGACTTGGTGGGCCGAAGGGCCTACCTCCACGCTGCATCTCTAAACTAAGCTAAACTAAACTAAACTAAACTAAAAAGAAAAAATATTTTTCAATCTGAAATTGTTTTGGCATTCAATAAGAGCAAAATTCATCCTGTATTTTGAAAATTCATTTAAACTCTTCAATTTTATGTATTTTAATTTTATATTGACAAATAAAACTAGTCATTAACTCAGAACTTTGGTCAGCGTTGTCAGAGGTTCAGCACCATCTCGTGGTAATGTGATATAATCAGCCAGGTCACAGGTCAACACATGTTATAGGCATCTAATGACAGACTCACCAGGAACTCAGAAGCCAATGGGTAATTTACTCAAAAGAAGACCACATCATGCAATGTCAACTTTAGGTTGTTCACCTACCTCCTAAACCTTCAAGTAGTAGAAACAAAGAACTGCGGATGCTGGTTTACAAAAAAAAGAAAGACACAAAGTACTGGTGTTACTCAGCAGGTCAGGCAGCATCTCTGGATAGGTGATGTTTCAGGTCAGGACACCCCTTCAGTTTGAAGAAGGGCCCCAACCCTAAACATCACCTATCCATCTTCTCCTGAGATGCTTGTCTGACCTGCTGAGTTACTTCAGCACTTTGTGCCCTTTTCCTAAAACTTTAATACAGGAAGAATGGGTTCACAATGATCCAAAAGTGTTCTGCTTGGAGTATTGATAATGAATAAAAATAAAGAGTGGAGACAAAAGGAACTACAGATGCTGGAATCTTGAACAAAACACAAAGTGCTGGAGTAACTCAGCAGGTCAGGCAGCATCTCTGGAGAGCACAGATAAGGGTGACGTTTCAGGTTGGGACCCTTCTCCAGAAAATAAAAAGTGGTCTGTATTCCAGACCTGAACCCATGCATACGAAACTAAGCTGTAACTTCTTACGTGAAAATCAGTTGTGCAGTATCTCAAGGTGAGTTGTCTCTGAAGGGGGGGAGGGGGTGGGGTTGTTTAGAGGAGAAGATGGTCTTCTCCAGATAAATCATATACATTAAACTCTCACACCATTCACTGCATGAAGTAATTAGTCGACTACTTGCACAAATTCTCATTCTTTGCATGTTTGTCTAGTAACAGAATAATTTATTCAACTTGCTCAGTGAATTCACTGCTTGGTCAGAAAGATATCCGATCAATCAATTCCAGGTTTATTGATGGATTCTGCAGAAAGCCCAAACAGGCTTCAGTCACCAGTCAGATTTATTATGTGCAGAATTTAGTGACATTCAGGTAGTATCAGCTGTTTTGTTAATGACATCCTGATAAGATCAGATACATCCCACAGTATTAGGGAACAATCTACTGTCCTTCCTGGCATCTTTTTATTCACCGACTTAATCTGCAGAGAAAAAGGAGATTTAGTCATCAAAATTATCAAAATAAAATGAGCTGATTCTTAATAACGACATCCCCACTGCTTCTTTTTGTTCTTGACCTACAAGGAATGAAACCTCCAAGAGTAAACATTGTCTTACTTGTAACTTCCTTTCCCTGTGAAGAATAAACTTTGCTTTTGATTTCCAGTGGCTATTGGTTCTATACAACCAAAGGCAGGAGCCCTGGCTAACCAGTAAAAGGGAAAGACAGGCAACTTTTAAAAATCATAATAAACTTTATTCATAATAAAATATATATACAAAACAAGAACTGTGAAAAAAATTCTTCTGACATTCTGACGTTCACAGAAATATGATACCTGGTACCCTTGCCACTCATGTGGCTCCTGAGGGTGATATCCCTTCCCTAGATTAAGGGGCATCTTTACCTCACTCTACCCCCCAATGTCCAGCAACAGAACCCTAGACTGTGGTCCTCCCCCGCAGAGCCTTGCTGTTGACTGCTCCAAGCTTCAGTGCGTCCCTCAGCATGTGCTCCTGCAGTCGGCAAATTGCCTCTATTGTGCTTCAGCCGACTCGGTACATCACAGGGGCCAGGGCCAAGGTGCAATGGGCTATATGATCCCGTTAAAAAAAGCAAGGAATGCATTATCCAGTCCCAGGCTATCATTTCATAATAAGGCCTGTTTTGCTCCAGGGTCCCAAGCATGTTTCCTTCTCGTTTAGCTCAGTATTTTACTGATTTAACGTGTTGGAGGCATTCAACTTTCTTGACACTGAAGAAATCCAGAAGTCTGTGCTGAATGCCTTCCCATGTCGGATATATTACAGTTTAGCACCATTTGGCTTCCTCCACATTCATATCGGCTTCCATTTATAGTCCATAAATCTATTTTATTTCCTTGTCTGACTGAAACCTACATTATAAGATCAAGAAAACTGTTATTGTAAAAATATTTACGCAGTTCCACCAAAATACTATCTGCCTTGACATTAAAGGTTTATAAAGTAAATTATAGCCTCATTCTTATACTCTTGTCACGACTGTTGCTGACTCTGATTCATGTGCTAAATACATTTGGGTTGCTCATATGATATGGAAGTTGCCGAACTTCATTCACTGTGTCTTTTGCATAATACTTAAACTGAAACTCTGTCAGCTCTCACAAGTGGACGCAAATAGATTCCAAGAAAGATGATCTCTGAAGCTAATATCTGAAATTAAGATGAAATAAGAAATATTGGGTCTCACAAAGTCACGGTAGAAGTAATTGCTTAGAGTTTTGTGATTTGCTTGGGCTATTTCATGATTCAATCCAGATCCCTTAAACACAGCACACTTCAAAAATACCTCCTACTGAGACTCGAGGTACATTTATATTTTTCTGTGGATGAAATATATACAAAGAATTAAAACAGAAAGAGGTACCAACTGGCACAGTAGCGCAGTGGCGCAGTGGTAGAGCCGCTGCCTCACTGCGCCAGAGACTCGATTTCGATCCTGACTATGGGTGCCGTCGTCGCGGAGTTTGTACATTCTTCCTGTGACCACGTGGATTTTCTCCGGTGCCCCGGTTTCCTCACACATTCCAAAGCCATATAGGTTTGTAGGTTGTGTAGAAATGAACTGCAGATGCTGGTTTAATAATAATAATAATAATATTCATTTATTGTCATTGCAACGAGTACAACGAAATTAAAAAATAGCCAATCCTGACGGTGCGTACAAACATATATGCAATAAATGCAAAAACAAATAAATACATAAATACAATTAAATACAATTATATTAAGTACAAGATTTTTTAACGGTGTTGCCTAGTGCAAAGGTAGTGTTCAGTTCTCGTATGGCCCTGGGGTAAAAACTGTTCTTAAGTCTGTTTGTTCGGGATTTGATCGACCTGAAACGTCGACCAGAGGGCAGATGAACAAACAGACGGTGGCCGGGGTGGGATGGATCTTTTATTATTTTGCCTGCTCTACTGAGGCAGCGTAGTCTGAACAGGTGCTCCAGGGAGGGCAGTGAGCAGCCGATGATCTTCTGGGCCGTCGTGATGACCCTCTGAAGGGCCTTCCTGTCCTTTTCTGAGCAGCTGGCATACCATGTGGTTATACAGTATGCCAGCACACTCTTGATGGAGCAGCGATAGAAGGACAACATGAGCTTCTCCTGCAGGTTGGTTTTCCTGAGGATCCTCAGGAAGTGGAGTCTCTGCTGTGCCTTCTTTACTGTGGTGATGGTGTTGGTAGACCAGGTAAGATCCTCTGCGATGTGCGTACCCAGGAACCTGAAAGCTGGTACCCTTTCCACACAGACCCCATTGATGTAGAGTGGGTCGTAATCTCCACTGGTTTTTCTAAAGTCAATTATAAGTTCCTTTGTTTTGGAGGAGTTCAGGACCAGATTGTTCACTGAACACCATGCTGCCAGCCTTTGGATTTCATCCCTATAGGCTGTCTCATCTCCTTCTGAGATGAGTCCAACCACAGTCGTGTCATCCGCGAACTTGATGATGGTGTTGGTGGGATGGGTGGGGGCGCAGTCGTGAGTGTAGAGGGAGTAAAGGAGGGGGCTCAACACACAGCCCTGTGGTGAGCCGGTGCTCAGTGTAATGGTGGAGGAGAGGTGAGGGCCTATTTTGACGGTCTGGGGGCTGTTGGTCAGGAAGTCCTTGATCCATTGGCAGATGGTTTGGGAAAATCCAAGGTCGGAAAGTTTGGTGACCAGTCTGCTCGGGATGACCGTGTTAAAGGCAGAGCTGAAGTCGAGGAAGAGCATCCTCACATAGCTCCCCTGGTGTTCAAGGTGGGTCAGTGCAGTGTGAAGAGCAGTGTCGATGGCATCCCCTGTAGACCTATTTGCTCTGTAGGCAAACTGGTGTGGGTCGAAGGTGGGTGGGAGGCTGGCTTTGATGTGCTGCAGGACCAGTCTCTCGAAGCACTTTGTGATGACCGGTGTGAGTGCTACCGGACGGTAGTCGTTAAGACCGCTGATGACAGACTTTTTCGGCAGTGGGATGATTGTGGCGGACTTCAGGCAGGGAGCAAAAAATGCTGGAGGAACTCAGTGGGTCAGACAACATCTCTGGAGAAAATAAATAGGTGACATTTCAGGTCTGAAGAAGGGTCTCGACCCGAAACGTAACCTATTTCTTTTCTCCAGAGATGCTGTCCGACCCGCTGAGTTACTCCAGCTTTTTGTGTTTATCTTAGGTTAGGTTAATTAGCTTCTGTAAATTTCCCCTAGTGTGTATAGGATGCAAAAGTGGGATAACATAGAACTAGGGTTAGGGTGATCGATGGTCGGCCTGGAATCAGTAGGCTGAAGGGCTTGTTTCCACGCTGTATCTCTAAACTAATCTAAAACTAAATCAGAAATGCTTCCAAGTGAGTAATCTCAAGCCAATTTGGTGCTTATGGAAATGCTGACCAAGTGATGGAACAGGTCAGTGGATGGATCTTCAGCATCAAATGACTCACCTCTCTACAGCCCAAAGCCTTTCCACCACTTACAAGACCTGATAGAATACCCTGCCCATAGCATGATGTATGGTAAGCACCCAAACTCGTGAAGACCGACATTATCCAGGAAAAAGTAGCAGACTGACTGGTCCCATCCACCAATCGACATGTTCAGTCCATCTACTGCTGACATGCCTTTGCAGCAGGATGCCAACCACAGCAAGAAAGCAGGCCCTGCTTCAGCCCAACTTGCCATGCTGATCCAGATGGCCCATCCTCACTAGTCCCACCTGCCCACAATTGGCCCATATCCCTCTATGTCTTTCTTATCCATGTAAATCAGGCAAAGAAATGTTGGCAAAGGCTTTTGGTGTAGAGCATGATTTTTTAGTATAACAAAATCTACGCGTACTTATAAAGAAAGTTCTTTTGATTCTGATTATTGTTGCACTCACACTAGGTAACTGTCGGTCTTCGATCACACTGTCTAAAGCAAATTCAGCTACCTCATTATTTATGAGTAGTTTGGTTTAGTTTAGAGATACAGCATGGAAACAGGACCTTCGGCCCACCAAGTCCTCACCGCCCAGCGATCCCTGCACATTAACACTATCCTACACACACTAGCGACAATTTACACATACACCAAACCAATTAACCTACAAAAACCTGTACATCTTTGGAGTGTGGGAGGAAACTGAAGATCCTGGAGAAAACCCATGCGGTCACGGGGAGAACGTACAAACTCCATACAGACAGCAACCGTAGTCGGGATCGAACCTGGGTCTCTGGCACTGCAAATGCTCTAAGGCAGTAACTCTACCGCTGTGCAACCGTGGCCACCCACAGGAAGGAAGGAAATGGTGACACTGGTTTAAATCGAAGATAGACACAAAAAGCTGGAGTAACAGCGGGTGAGACAGCGTCTCCGTGGAAAAGGAATAGGTGACATTTCGGGTCGCGACCCTGCTTCAGACTCTAGGGAAAGGGAAACGAGAGATCTAGACAGTGATATAGAGAGTTATTGAACAAATGAATGAAAGATATGCAAAAAACATGATGATAAAGGGAACAGGCCGTTGTTTGCTGTGGCCTAGGTGAAAACGAGTTACAGACAACGAGACTCAACAAGACTGTGCTGCCCCGAGGCAGTTGAATATTAGAGAGATTGCCAAAAAAAATTTAGGTCTCACGAGCCCGTAAAAGCTGATGTCGTGGCAACATTCAGTAATAGCCACCATTTTAATTAGATTAACAAACATAATTGATGGTACCAGTTCAAAATGGCTTTCAGTCCATTGATTCTTTTATGACCATGATTCTCTGACATATCAGAAGATTTCATATCCATCATTTTTTATCATAGAGCTATTTATAAAAAAGTACTAAATTAAAATACATGGAAAAATCAAAGTTTGTAGTACACAAAGGTGTTAGGGGTTATGGGGAGAAGGCAGGAGAATGGGTTGAGAAGGAAAGATAGATCAGCCATGATTGAATGGCGGAGTAGACGTGATGGGCCGAATGGCCTAATTCTGCTCCTCTGGCATGGATTTATGAGCAATGGGAGTTGGTGTATTAGGACTACACCAATGCATAACCAATATAACTGAGAGAATAGAATGATCATTCAATAGAAAGGAATAACAGTCTTACTAACTTTTGTCCAGCTGCCTGTTTTTAGCTTTAAATGCTTTAAGTGCTTTAAATGCTTTTGAGCAATAATGATGCAGATTGAAACTGGATGTGTTGGAAGGGGATAGAGTTTCAGAATACTTGCTGCTTTGTGGCTTAGTTGTGATATTAAAATAACTGGCAATGAGCTTAACTAGGTCAACGAGAAAGTTCTACAGTCAAATTTTTAAAAAGAGGTTTAAAGAATAAAGAAAAATAAGATCCTTTCAGTCAGGAAGTGGTTAGTGTTTATTTTCATCAACACAGATTTCACTTACAAATTAAAATGTGTTGCGTGCCCAGTTTATCAGACATCGCCTAACCGGCATCCTTAACGTTTTCCCCCAAACGCAGGCCGTAGTCCCCAAACATACACCAGAACTTCCAGCTTTTCTCTTCCGGCGTTTGTTATCTGAAAGGACATCGTTGCTTCATTTTAAACTGAGGATCCTCTTGACTTTTGGCTGAAGAAGGGTTTTTGTTTGCATAATAAATGGTTCCAAGCGTTCAGCTGTTGAACAGCTTTCAGGGATCACGGAGCACATTTGAGCTCTTTGAAGTCTCCTTAAATAAAGTTCTGTTAGCATTGTGAAATATGAACGATCGCATGCTATTCTTAGCTTCTCATGGGGCCCATGTTCTACAGGACGGATGGGTTGTGGACCACCATTAAAAATGTTCTGTTGAAAGCCTCTTGCAGCGTGGAAGAATTACAAAATTCAATTTTGAAATACTACGCAGGGAATCATTTCCTGGCTCGTTTACTTTTCCAGTTTCACCCTTTCTCCCCTGAAGCCTCTGGTATGAATCCAAAGACACTGTGGCCTGTTAGTACAGCACCCAGGCCTCACTCTTTCATATGTCAGTTAGTGTTGCAGGGCTAGTTATTCTTGATGGATGTCCAGGCAAAATCCACTTCTGTTCTCTACCACAGGCACATACCGTCATAAGAGCGGAGAAGTCATATTAGAAACAGATGCAATACAGATTCGGACACCACTAAAGTACCATATCTCTTTTCCCTAGGGCAGCTCATTGGGATTGAGGATGAGTTGCTTCCACGCTGGCTGCTATACGTACAGGGGTGGCACAGTGGCACACTGTGTCTGTAAAATGTAAATTGTTCCTAGTGTGTAGGATAGTGCTAATGTACGGGTGATTGCTGGTTGGTGCGGACTTGGTGGGCCTGCTTCCATGCAGTGTGTCTAAAGTCTAAAGTCTAAAGAGCCAAATTATATACAGAACCCTCCTTTACCAAGATATGAACAACTACACCTCTAAATCAGACATAAGCATGTATCGCAAGGCAAGGCTGCTACTTATTTATGTATCTTTAACTTAACAAAGGGTTTGTGAGTTCAAATTCTCATTTCGTGGACAATTTCTCAGCTAAGATTCTGCGAGCATTCTCACTTTGATCTATTAAGTTCTGTTTTATCATTATTTTTATCTGAAGAATGAAACAGAAAATTGAACCAGACATTTGAAAGGTAGGAGAGGGAACTATGCAAGGGAGGACCCACAAACAAAACATTCTTGACAAATGCAATGATTATTTTGCATCATAGTTGGCAAATGAAAGCTGGAATTGGCGAAAATCGAGTTTCCAAAATATCTCATTTTCAGGCTGAATTTTGCCTTCCTAAATAAAGAATGACTTATCTAAGCATTATTATTTTTTACACTTGTTGGAATCACCTCACTCTGCTGGTGAACAAAAGTTTCAGTTTCTGAGAGCCTGGAGGGAAGGTAGACAGAATATAGAAGTGAGAGAGAGTGGCGAGTTAGCTGCTGGTAGGTGATTGGTCATACCTAATGAGGGGGCAATGATGGGAAGATGTAGCCAGGTGGGAGGAGGGGAGGGGGTATCTCACCAGACGTATCCAATGTTAAGGCTCTATTCCTTGGAGTACAGGAGGACGAGGGGTTAGAGTCATAGTCATAGAGTGATACAGTGTGGAGACAGGCCCTTCACCCCAACTTGCCCACACCGGCCAACATGTCCCAGCTACACTAGTCCCACCTGCCTGCACTTGGTCCATATCCCTCCAAACCTGTCCTATCCATCTACCTGTCTAACTGTTTCTTAAATGTTGGGATAGTCCCAGCCTCAACTACCTCCTCTGGCAGCTTGTTCCATACACCCACCATACTTTCTGTGAAAAAGTTACCCCTCAGATTTCTATTAAATCTTCTCCCCTTCAATTTGAACCCATGTCCTCTGGTCCTCGATTCCCCTACTCTGGGCAAGGGATTTTGTGCATCTTCCCGATCTATTCCTCTGATGATTTTATATCTATAAGATCACCCCTCAACCTCCTGCGCTCCAAGGAATAGAGACCCAGCCTACTCAACCTCTCCCTATAGCTCAGACCCTCTAGTTCTGGTAACATCCTCGTAAATCTTCTCTGAACACTTTCAAGCTTAATCTTATAGAGGTGCACAAAATCTTGAGATGAATAGATCAGGTGGACACACAGAGTCTCTTGCCCAGAGTAAGGGAATCGAGAATCAGTGGACCTAGGTTTAAGGTGAGGAGGGAAAGATTTATAAAAACCTGAGGGGTAACCTTTTCACACAATGAGTGGTGGGTTTATGGAATGAGCTGCCGGAGGAGATAGTTGAAGCAGGCACTATCACTATGGTTAAGAAACATTTAGACAGGTACATGGATATAACAGGTTTCGAGGGATATGGGCCAAATGCAGGCAGGTGGGACTAGTGTAGATGGGACATGTTGGTCGGCTTAGTCAAGTTGTGTCATGGGGCCTGTTTCCATGCTGTTAAACTCGATGACCCTATGACTAAGAACTTACATTAAAAAGTTATGTCATACAACTGTTTTATTAAAGTGTTAAATCAAATACGTGGAAAAAATAAGGTGGGTAATACCCAAATGAAGTTGTGTTATTAACACTACACTGGCCACTTGGCTCCATCTGCCCACCTTTATTTCTTATCTATTTGCACCTATGATCCACCTGCTTCTGTCTCTACACTGCCCCTTCCCCACCTTTTCATTTTCCTTTAAACCCCCCACCCCCCAATCATGGTTTCAACTATCATCTACCAACTTCGGTCACACCCTCCCTCCCACTTTTATTTACTGACTATCTTCCCCTACACGCTCAGTCCTAATGTGTGGTCTGTACTTTTTACATCCAGCATCTCTTTGCTTCTACCATTGTTGCTTGATCCACTCAGTTCTTCCAGCAGTTCTTTTTTTTTGTTTCAGATTCCTGCCTCCGTAGTCTCAATTTGTCATCTTACGTTCTCACTTTAGATTGATAAAACCTTGCTTCCTGCTCCATGGCAGTCTGGTATCATCTAAGGTTCACTTTCATTGTTCTGTACTGCTTTTTAGAATAAAACATTCATACTTAAACCATTTACAATGTTTACATATTTAGGCCTTAACAGGTTTCTGCTACCTTGCTGACTAAGGCCGGCCACGGTGGCGTAGCAGTAGAGTTGCTGCCTTACAGCGCTTGCAGCGCTGGAGACCCAGGTTCGATCCCGACTACGGGTGCTGTCTGTACGGAGTTTGTACATTCTCTCCGTGACCGCGTGGGTTTACGCCAAGATCTTCAGTTTCCTCCCACACTCCAAAGATGTACAGGTATGTAGGTCTAAAGGCTTGGTGTATGTGCAATTTGTACCCAGTGTGTGTAGGATAGTGTTAATGTGTGGGGATTGCTGGTCGGTGCGGACTCAGTGGGCTGAAGGGCCTGTTTCCGTGCTGTAGCTCTAAAACTAAAATAAAACTAAAATCTAAAACTAAAAGCAATGTAATCAAAAGAACAAAATAGCGATATAAGTGATATAACAAAAACCTTTCACTGTACCTCGGTACACGTGACAATAAACTAAACTATAGTAATAACCTGTTTACTCAAATCACCCATTCTAACCACACAATGTGATTTAAAGCAGAACTTTCTCGGTACTGGGTTACGTGCGAGGATCTTCTTTTCTCAGCTAAGTTCTATTTCTCAGCATTGATCCACATTAAACACTGGCTGGCTTTCTGATGGTTCAGTCGGTTAAATCTGCAGCAGGATGCAGAATTAAATTAAACACCATCCAAGTCAGAGCCCATTTGAGTTTTGTTTAGCTGAGTTAGCTGACCTCCATTGATCTCAGCCAGAATAACATGACTGTAATAAATCTGGCCTCAATATCCTTAGGCCTGGAGGATGGAAAAAATTAGCTAAAGCTGCTGCAACAGTCTCTGCTACACATTGCCCGTTGCAGATACCAGATGAGGATCGGGGTAGATTTACAAGCCAGATCTGCAAATGAAGAATGGCCATGTGAGTGAAAGGAAGTTGTGTACCAGGCATTCCTTCCTGAGGGAGAGAGCTAAAACGGAAAAATCTGTCTAGATTTCAAAATGTTGGCTCGCATTCAAACTGACTGTGGCATTTCTCACTATTGCTTATTTATTAAATGGCTTCATGTTTGGTATGCATCTTTTAAAATATAGTTGCACAGTGTTTGTGTTTGATTTAAGACTCTCATGACTGCCTTAAAGGAATTAGAATTCCCACCTTCCCTCAATATAAAAGCCCTGTTTTTGGTAATATGACAGCCTCGGCTCCAAATGTTTGAATCAGCAAATCATTTTACGAACCAGAGTATAAATAAAGAAATGAATTGTTTAGATAAGGTTTTTTTCTCACCTGCTATTTCCTACTCCGATCTCCAAAACTTTATTCGAAATTTATCACACCTCTGAAAATCAAGCTCCATATATAAAAAAGTCTTTCTACAAACAGTTTCTTTGTACATTAAAGTTGAGATGTTCAGTCTTGATTTACTGCGATCACTGTTACAAAAGCAGGCCTAATCATGGAATGTCAAAGAAAAATATGAGGGAAAACTAACACCATAACAAGTTAAAATGAAACCATTTGGTCTTGGAGATTTTCATTCGCGCTGTAGGGTACATCTGGGCCTGATTACTGTAATTACTGAGACTGGGACAAAATGTCACATTTTGATTTTACTACCTATATCAGGAAAGACTTGGATGCATTAGGCATTTTCTAAAATACTATCAAATGAATTCAAATTACAGGGAACTGGCAAGTTCCATTGCCAATGATAAAACAAGCAATCAGACTGTGTTTGATGTGAGCCATATGCTCTTCAGGATTTGCTTGGTTTTTGCCAGTATTTAAACCGATCCTTACCCACTCCATTCCAAAGGTTTGGCAATGATCTAATGCAGAAAAATACCGTCTAACAATGAAGAAGATCAAATGTACAAAGTGTCTATTAACTGGAATACCATATATTCTAATTATCTTGTGTTAACTTGTTAGGTTGTGTTACAAATGGAAGCAACCAATCTTTACACAATCAATTCCTCGTAGTTTAACTGGTAAATGTACAGGAGTTAACTAAGCTAACTAATTGAATCCAAACAACAGTCGGACAATGATAATTAAACACAGGAGCAGTAAGGATATGGTCAGGCTTTCAACAATTAAATGGATTGCCCAAGCTTATTGTCAGAATTACACATCGAAAAAAACCCCGTCAGATCTCTCAGACTTCCCCGCAAACATGCATCTTTGCATCAACACCAGTCGAGCTGAGGAAAGATCACTATCTGATTAAACTGGTCTAGCCACTATTGGAAAACTTCCACGATAATTTATTTTTAGTTTGATTCAAATTCTGAGTAAGCTACAACCTCAACTAATCTGTTCCCGTATAGCTGCCTTCCTGGCACCAACACAACAATGTGGACAATTCCCCAGATTACTGTAAACTACAAATTCAACTTGGCTGATTACCTTCTTGTCAGACTAGTCCCAATCAGTAAAGTGAACAATAACATCAAGTACTACTTGTTCACCAATATTTGCTCAGCAATATCTGTTTTCTTGGTGCGTTCCAACTTCTCATCGCGCTGGACCCTTGATCCAAACATTGGCGCAGTTGGTAGAGCTCCTGCCTCACAGCACCAGAGATCCTGGTTTGATCCTGACCTTAAGTTCTGTGTCTCTGTGGAGTTTGCACGTTAATTGGCTTCTGTAAAGTTGCTCCTAGGGAGTAGATACGAAAGTGGGATAACAGAACTTGTGTGAATGGAAGCCCTCCACAGAATGCACGTCCACATGGACAAAGGCAGCAGATTTTCACCCAGAGGTCGGTGTGTACATGTTACAAGCTGCCAGAGAAAGTGGTTGGGGGACATACAATTATGACAATTAACAGACACTTGGTACATGAATTGGAAAGGTTGGAGGGATATGGGCCAGGCACAGGCAAGTGGGATGAGCTTGTTTAAGCAACTTGGTCGGCATGGACCAGTTGGGCTGGAGGACCTTTACCGTTCGGAGGTTTCCACTTGTTTCAAGAAGACCACTATCATCCCAGTGCCGGAGAAAAGCAAGATCTCATGCCTTAATGACTGTCCAGTGGTCTTGACATCCACCGTCGTGAAGAGCTTTGAGAGGCTGGTTATGGAACACATAACCATGGTTGTGCAGCGGTAGAGTTGCTGCCTTACAGTGAATGCAGCGCCGGAGACCCGGGTTCGATCCCGTCTACGGGTTCTGTCTGTGTGGAGTTTGTACGTTCTCCCCGTGGGTTTTCTCCAAGATCTTCGGTTTCCTCCAACACTCCAAAGACATACAGGTACGTAGGTTAATTGGCTTGGTAAATGTAAAAATTGTCCCCAGTGGGTGTAGGATGGTGTTAATGCACGGGGATCGCTGGTCGGCGCAGACCCGGTGGGCCAAAGGGCCTGTTTCCATGCTGTATCTCTAAACTATAAACTAAAATCCAGCGTACCGAGCAGCCTCGACCCACTGCAGTTTGCCTACCGTCACAACAGGTCCATGGCTGATGCCATCTCCTTGGCCCTGCACTCAACCGTGGAACACCTGGATAAGAGAGACAAGTAGGTCAGACTTCTATTCATAGACTACAGCTTTGCTTTTAATACCATTATCCCATCCAAGCTCAACACTAAACCTGTGTAACTTGGAGTCAGCACTCATCACTGCGACCGGATTGTCAGCTTCCTGACCAACAGACCACAAGCAGTGAGGATAGGGGACAAATCTTCCTCGACAATAGTCCTCAATACTGGTGCACTGCAAAGATGTCCTCAACAATCCTCACCAACTTCTTTACTCTTTGTATGCCCACGCCTGCGCAGCCAAATACAAATCCAATTCAATTTACAAATTCACGGACGACACCATCAGGTAACAAATAATAATGAAACGGAGTACAGGAAGGAGAATTGAGAATCTCATGACGTCGTGTCAAGGCAACAACCCTTTTCTGAATGTCAGCAAGACAAAGGAGCAAAGGAATAAATATCACCAGCAGAGTAATTCCTCAGAGTAAATATCAGCAGCAACTTGGCCTGGAACTCCCATGTCAAAGCAATTACCAAGAAAGCACACCCACGTCCTTGGAAGCCTTAGTAAGTTTGGCATGTCCTCAACAATCCTCACCAACTTCTACAGATGTGTATTAAAAAGCATTTTATTGGGATGCATCACAGCATGCATCCATCCAAGCTCCATCCAAGACCGCAAAAAATTGCAGAGAATTGTGGGCGCAGCCCAGACCATCACACAAACCAACCTCCCTTCCATTGACTCCATCTAAACTTCGTGCTGTCTCGGCAAGGCCACCAGCATAATCAAGGATGAGTCTCACCCTGATTACACCCTCTTCTCCCCTTTCTCATCAGGCAAATAGTGCAGAAGTGTGATACCTCCATATCAGAGACAGTTTCTTCTCAGCATTTATCAGGCAACTGAACCATCCTAACAACAGCTACGATACGATATGATACGACACGATACGATATGGAGGGACTGTCGTATGAGGAAAGATTGGAAAGACTAGGCTTGAATTCACTGGAGTTTAGAAGGATGAGAGGGGATCTTATACAGACGTATAAAATCATAAAAGGACTAGACAAGCTAGATGCAGGAAAAATGTTCCCAATGTTGGGGGAGTCCAGAACCAGGGGGGAAAGGCTAAGAATAAAGGGGAGGCCATTTAAAACTGAAGTGAGTTGCCCAGAGAGTTGCCACTTTGCTGCTCTTGAGATGGAGTTGGAGACGAGGTCTCTCAGTGCAACATCTCCATCTGGTAAAAGTATTTTTGCAGTTCTGAAAAGGGAACGGGTTCCAGGGTTTTAACCCAGTGAAAATGAAGGAGTACTTTCAGATCAGAGTACGATGTGGTTTGGAGTGGAGTTTGCCAGTGGTGGCACTTCAATGCATTCACAGTAGTGCCTTGCGAGGCACCGCCAGGAGAGCCTTTGAAAATGCTTTTTTTGCAAATAAAACACAATATAACATGACTCGGAGACCATTTCGCTGAACACTTACACTCTGCCTAGGCCTATGGGTTCTCCCGGTTGCCAACCATTTCAACTCCCCTTCCCATTCCCATATTGACCTTTCTGTCCTGGGCCTCCTCCAATGCCAGAGTGAGGTTATATGCAAATATTTTGCCTGGGTAGCTTACAAACCAGCGGTATGAACACTGAATTCTCTAATTTTAAGTAACTTCTACTTCCACTTCCCTCCACTCCTCCCTCACCTGCCCCCTTGTCCCCTTCTTCAACCCTAGTCATTTAACCAGTTCCACAGTTCTTCACATTGTTCCCCTCTTAAGATCACACCTTCCCTAGCCGACAATGTGCACATCAGGGCATCCCCCTGCTTGTGGTCAATTGTGGCTGACCCCGATTAATGCTGGTCTTTTCTCACCTCCAGCTCTCCACCCCCTCCCCCTCCCCTATCCCTACTTTCAGACCGAAGGATCCCAACTCGAAATGTCACCCATCCTTTCTCACAGGAGATGCTGCCTGATCCATTGAGTTACCTCAGCACTGTGTGTCTATCTTTAATACAGTGCATTCAGAAAATATTCAGACCCCTTTACTTTTTTCACATTTTGTTTCGTTACAGCCTTATTTAAAAATTGTTTTTTTTTTTTTTAATCATCAATCTACACCCAATACCCCAGAATGAAGAAGCAAAAACAGGTGTTTGGAAAGTGTGGGGTATTGGGGGTAGATTGATGATAAAATAAATTAATTTAATCCATTTTAAAATAAGGCTGTAACGTAACAAAATGTGGAAAAAGTGAAAGGGTCTGAATACTTTCCGAATGCACTGTATAAACCGGCATCTGCAGTTCCTTGTTTTCACATAACATGTTTTACCACTGATGGAAGGTGTGAACTGTGCAAGCAGTTTCTCCTTTTCGACGGTAGAAGTTTAAGAGGAGGGACTACCTCAACTTTGGCAGCCATTTCTAAGTGGACAGGAATCAATGGTGGTATTACCTATAAGTGTTGTTTTTGTTTCCTGAGTATAAACTGCTAATGCCTTTTATCCTGTATGTTTCTCTTAAATATTGCTAATCTATACTGGCCTTCTCCAAGCAATTGAACTGGCAATGCCACAGCATGTGTTCACAACTTTGAAGTGAGGTACAAATGAACAGTTTCCATCTGCGGTTCCTTGATTTAACAGTTCCCTTTGCAAGTCTGCCTTGAAAAATAAAGAGATTGAATATAGTACAATGGAAACAGTAACAGAAAATGTGGGGCTGCCAGTTTAGTTTTGTTGAATCTTGCCCATTTTTTCACTTTGTGGAAATATTAATGGGAAAGAAAATTAAAACTAATCCAACTCGTCCTTTGCAATTACTGTATCATGGACAAATCTTACAACCTATTTAAGCTTCAAGTGATTGCAAGTGCCAGAGGGAAATGGATAGTTTCCAAACCACCTATGGCAAATATACTATTTTTAATTCTCACTGAAATAAAGCAAAGCCTAAAATAATCTGATCAATTTTAATTTAATTGCTCATTCAATACATGAGAAGGCCTTTTGCTAGACATGATGGAAATACACCTACGATTGAAAAACAGAATAGCTTAACTAAGTTGCAATACCTACTTATCGTAAATCAAAAGTAAATTGGATCAACTTTGAGTGACCAAATAAGTTCATTCCCCTTTGGTTCTTGGTTCTTGGTTCTTGGTCCTCCAAAATATGCCAAATGGAATTTAAACTGGAGGTGGTGGAGCATAGACTTAAGCAAGAAGGGCTTCTTGGAGAAGAGCTGCCTTAAATTTAGTTGCGTCTGGTTGAATAACTATAGTAGGGTGAAGACTATTCCATGCTTTAATTGTGCGAGGGAAGAATGAATTGCTATACACATCTATCTGTCTTGATAGCTGGTATCTCAAATTGAATCGAATGCCCTCGTCTACTCCTGATAGGTTTGGGTTTGGTGTAGATGTGGTAATCTATGTCGAGCTGACCATTTAACATTTTGTAAAAGCAGGTCAAATGGTGGGCTTTACGTCTGTCTTAGAGAGTGTTCCACCCCAATGAATTTAGAAGTTCGGTAACACTCACCTCTCTCTCATAGGTATTTGTAACAAAACGAGCTGCCTGTCTTTGGACACGTTCGATGGAAGAAATGTTTTTAATTGTGTATGGATCCCATGCTGCAACTGCGTAGTCCAAATGTGGTCTAACAAGGGTGAAGTATAACTTCTCCTTGATAGAAGTTGAACAATGATAAAAGTTGCGTCTCAGAAAATTTAGGACACCTGTTGCTTTCACCGTTGCATGATGAGTCTGACCATTCCAACGTAGATCGTTCTGTAATTTGATGTCAAGATACTTGGTCTGTTTTGATTCTTCAATGGTGGCATCAATGATATTATATGATGTTTCGCCTAGTTTCCTCCTCCTGGTGACACACATGATTTCACATTTGTTTCAGGTCGAGACCCTTCTTCAGCTGTACATTGGGACAGGCAACATCTCTGGAGAGAAGGAATGGATGATGTTTCAGGTCGAGACCCTTCTTCAGCTGTACATTAGGGCTAAAATTGATGCTTTTGTAAGACAAGAATGAGGCAAAGCAAACTCCCTGACCATTTTGAGGGGGGATATGTACCATTTACCATATTTGCTGCATACTGCTCATGTATCCATGAGGATTGAACTGCATCCCACATTGTTGTGACCACTCAACCATAGTATTGAGATCTTTTTGGAGAGCATCTTTATCATCAGCTGACTTAATTGGACGGTACAGCAAACAATCATCAGCGAATAGTCTGGTCGTGCTTGTGACTTTTTCATGGATGTCATTAATGTAAAGCAAAAACAGATGAGGGCCCAGTAGCCTGCCCTGAGGTGTACCACTTAACACTGGATGCCAATCAGAGCTTTTTCCATTCACACACACGCGCTGAAGACGTTTTGTCAGACAACTGGAAATCCATTGTTTCGTGTTGGAACGAGCACCGTAGAAGTCAAGCTTCCGAAGCAGTCTCTGGTGTGGGATGACATCAAATGCTTTAGAAAAGTCTAGGACTACTAAATCCATGACGACATTGCTGTCAAGGTTCTTGGCCAGGTAATTTGTTGTCAGGATAAGCTGAGACTCGCATGATCTATGCCTCCTAAATGCATGTTGGTTGTCAGCAAGTATGCTATGTATGCTAAGGTGTCTCATCAGATTACTATCGATTATATGTTCCAGTAGTTTGCAGCAAGTGCTTGTTAATGAAACAGGACGATAATTAGCCGGGTTGGTGGTTGAACCCTTCTTAAAGAGAGGAGTGATGTTAGCCTTCCTCCGATCCAGCGGGAACATCACCTGAGTCAAGCGACTGTTGGAAAATGAACTGCAAAACAGGAGCCAGTTCTTCAGCCGCGATCTTAAGGGTCTGTATTTGGTCAGGTCCAATAGCTTTTGTTGTATTGATGTTGAGCAGTAACCTCTTTACATCTTCAAGCTCAATTTTAATAGCAGGCATATCAGCATATGGGCTGGGCGGTAGATCTGGGAATGATGAAGGCTCCGTGTCTTCCCAGGTGAAAACGTATTGAAATTGGTTTGCAAGAGCTTTTGCTTTCGCCTGGTCCTCAGTGATCAGACAGTTGTTCATTTTAAGCATCTGGACACCAGTGTTGTCTGTCCATCTAGATTTCACATATCTCCAAAACGCCTTGGGTTGCTCCCCCTCAAGAATGGAAGAAATATGTTGTCTATGAGTACTCCTAAGAGTGCGATCAACTTGCTTTCGTACACTAGTAAATTGACATTCAGAATGTTGTGACAGAAGTAAACATCTTAATGGCACTCATAACACTTTTCTTATTTCAATTCATAACAATCCATGATTGAAAAAACATGCGTAGGAAGGAACTGCAGATGTTGTTTTAAACCGAAGATAGACACAACATGCTGGAGTAACTCAGTGGGACAGGCAACATCTCTGGAGAGAAGGAATGGATGATGTTTCAGGTCGAGACCCTTCTTCAGCTGTACATTAGGGCTAAAATTGATGCATTTGTAAGACAAGAATGAGGCAAAGCAAACTCCCTGACCATTTTGAGGGGGGATATGTACCATTTACCATATTTGCTGCATACTGCTCATGTATCCAAAACAGCTCATCATAGCAAGAAGGACAATATTCAGCTAGTCCCACACTGAGCTAAGGCAGCTCTGTTTCATTGAAGGGGCAGGAGGCCGTAAAGAGGACTCGAAGGATCAGGTGACAGGCAGGACAGTCTTTGGGGCCATTGAGAGCAATAAAGCTGTTCCTAACGCCACAAATTTCACTAACATACCAATATGCCCACCAACTTTATGGAGCTCTCATGCAGTCTACTAAAAAACCTTGCAATAAATTTGATTATGAAATTGAGGATAGCTATTTATTTTTGTCGAATTCTTTGACTGTAAGTGGTCCAAATAATTCCATTCAGTGTCATAAATTGAATATGTTAATATGTTAACAAATATAAAGATATAGATATATAAAGATAAAGATATAAAATATGTTTGTACGTGAGTGCAAGATTTCTTTTTGCCAACTAAGCCAAGGGTTTTCCTCATTTGAAGATACTATATTTAATTTTATACTTTCTTACACACATAAGTTTATTTTCAAACTAGAACCTCACAATATATTTGCAACTCATCCCCATTTTATCAGCCTCAGTAAATGTGAACTGTTGTTTGTTCTGAGAATAATGAAAAAGAACAGGCAATGGTTGTAGTGCATTTTAGAGACATGAAAAATACTGGTTGCAGCTAAAGTGGTAACAGGTAAAGCAATTTTACTTTAATTCACTCATTGGATGGGATGTGAGCCAGCATTTATTGCCCATTCAAAATTGTATCTAAACTGTGCGACCTTCCAGCATATTTCAAAGGGTAGTTAAGAGTCAACCATTTTGCATTGAGCCAGGTCAGGAGCAAGGCTGTTAGCTTTCCTTCCTTGAAGGATATTAGTGTATGAGACAAATTTTACAATAAAGTGATTTCATGATTACCATTGAATAACACTCGCTTCTTATTATAGATTCAGTCTGAAGAAGGGTCCTGACCCAAATCGCCACCTATCCAAGTTCTCCAGAGATGCTGCCTGACCCGTTGAGTTACTCCAGTACTTAGTGTCTTTTTCATAAACTTGTAGTTGCAGTTCTTTAATTTAGATTAGTTTAGTTTAGTTTAGTTTAATTTATTGACATGTGTACCAAGGTACAGTGAAAAGCATTTTGTTACGTGCTCTCCAGCTAGTGGAAAGACTGTACATGATTACACAGTGTACAGATACACGATTAAGGAAGTAATGTATGGTGTAAGATAAAGTCCAGTGGTCTTGCTGAAGCAGCATGAGGTGTAAATGGAGTCAATAGAAGGGAAGTTGGTTTGTGTGATGTTCCGTGCTGCGTCCACAATTCTCTACGATTTCTTGTGGTCTTGGATGGAGCTTTTCCCAAACCATGTGGTGATGCATCCTGATAAAATGATTTCTATGGTGCATCTGTAGAAGTTGGTGAGAGTTGTTGGGGACATGCCGAACATGCCTTCCAAGGAAGTAGAGGGGTTATTGTGCTTTCTTAGTCATTGCTTCGATATGGGTAGTCCAGGACAAGTTGCTGGTGATATTTACTCCAAGGAACAAAGCTTTTAACCATCTTTACTTTGGTGTCATCAATGTATACCGTTTTGTATACCGGGTATGTGTACCGCTTTGCTTCCTTTGTCTTGCTGACATTGAGAGAAAGGTTGTTGTCTTGACACCAGGTTGCGAGGTTCTCATTCTCCTCTCTGTATTCCATCTCAACATTATTTGAGGCTGGAGGTCTCGACGATCACGGCAGGGCTTGCTGCTTGCGTCCTCACTATGCCAATAGATAGTCTGGTTGGTCTTTTAGTCCCTGGAGTCGGAGAATCAACAGATCTGAGATTCAGAAGAGCAGAGTTAAAGCACCTTCTGTCTTCAGATTTATTAAATAGTTTGAATTTACATTTCACCCTGCTATGTGCTAGGAGTTCTACAATCTTGCCTCCAGTTCAATAGTTCATGCTTCTGAATGCTAGGCCAGTGTTTAACCTATATTTTACTGCACTACGAGGATGTGGCTAGAACCATAGGTTCAGCATTGAGTGCTGAACGTGACAGTAAATTGCTGCCTCTCAGATCCGTAAAAGATAGCTCCAAGGATTTGTGTTGGAGCATCTCTTAACGCGTATTCAGATAAATGTTTTGAGCATGGAATAAATAAAACAATATGAAATATTTGCATGGGTGCCCAAACCCTAAATGTGCGATTGGGTGTGGGAAGACTCAGAGAAGTCAGAGTAAGAGCAATTACATGGAAGAAACAATTCAATAAATTTGTAGTTTATACCATTGAGTAAAGAATAGACAATGGAAATACACATAAAGGGGGCAAACATTCCAGTACTGTGGAACAACAGTTGAACTGAAAATACAGAGACATAGAAAAGCTGATAGAATAGGTTATTTAAAAAAAATCTGCATTATATGTCTGTTTAATTAAATGCAGGTACAAGTTTATAATGATGGATTTCATAAAGCTACAGATGGCTTCTGTATGTAGTTTTGGCACAGCCACTGTTTAACTTTTACTAATTGGCTCAAAGATTTTTTTTGAAAGTGATATCTCTGACACACCTTCCCCTCAACCATCAGTCTTCCACTTCCATCTCCAAAAGATTGAACCCACACTATACATATTTCACTTATTTAATTGTTGGGAAGAGCTTCACAACTTTCATTATTCAATAGAAAGTTTTCCATATTTTCCTTCAGTAATTTAAAATCTTCTTGTTACATTTTCAATATTCATTATGTTTGTCTCTAATAAAAACTCTAACTTTGATACATGTCTCTTCATTAAGCGTTATTTTGGTTATTTATTTCCAGTATTTATTAACAAAACTACATTTCAATCCATTACCTTCTTGTATTATAGGATTACATTAATACACATCTCATTTGAAGTGCCTTCACTACTAATCTGGTAACTTGTCAGGTGACTAATTCCGTTCTAATAATAACCTGTAGGTCATAAGATCATAAATGATAGGAGCAGAATTAGGCCATTCGGCCCATCAAGTCTCAGCTATCTTCCCTCTGACAAACATGTTCAGAGATTGTGCTTTCACGATCTTCAGAAGAAGAGTTCTCAGGGCTTACTATTTAAAAAAAATTAATTGACTGGTCCCTAAAATGGGTGAATCTTTTAAAAAATGTTTTTTAAACTCTTTGGAAGATGAAAATATTCTACATCCACAGGCTTACACTGGCTAGGTATCTCAAAAATCTCTACTAGATTTGTTGAATTGAAGTATTGTGCTCAGTTTAGGTCACCTTGCTATAGGAAAGATCCAATTCAGCTGGAAAGGGTGCAGAGAAATGGCAGATTAATTGAATAAGGTTTTTGCATTAGTCTTCACAGCAGAAGACACCAGCAATATGCCTGAAATTCAAGAGAGTCGGGGAGCAGAAGTTAGTGGAGTTGCCGTTACTTAGCAGAAAGTGCTTGGGAAGCTGAAAGGTCTGAAAGTGGATCAGTCATCTGGACCAGTTAAACTACACTCCAGAGTTCTGAAAGAGATAGCTTTAGAGATTGTGGAGGCATTAGTAGTGATCTTTCAAGAATCACGAGGGTCAGGTGGTCCCAGAGGCCTGAAACATTTTGAATGTTACTCCATTGTTCAAGAATGGAGCGTTGCAAAAGAGGAAACTGTCATAAGGTCATAAGGTCATAAGTGATAGTAGTAGAGTTAGGCCATTCGGCCCATCAAGTCTACTCCGCCATTCAATCATGGCTGATCTACCTGTCCTAACCCCATTAAGAAAGCCTTTGATAAGGTCCCACACAGGAGATTGGTGGGAAAAATTAGAGCACATGTTATTGGGGGTAGGGTACTGGCATGGATAGCAAATTGTTTGGCGGACAGGAAACAAAGAGTAGGGATTAACGGGTCCCTTTCAGAATGGCAGTTAGTGACTAATGGGGTGACACAAGGCTGGGTGCTGGGACCGCAGCTATTTGCAATATACATTAATGATTTAGATGAAGGAATTAAAAGTAACATTAGCAAATTTGCAGATGACTCAAAGCTGGATGGCAGTGTGAACAGTGAAGAGGATGCTATGAGGATGTAGAGTGACTTGGGCAGGTTGGGTGAGTGGGCAGATGCATGGCAGATGCAATAAAATGTGGATAAATGTGAAGTTATCCACTTTGGAAGCAAGAACGGGAAGGCAGATTATTATCTGAATGGTGTCAGGTTAGGAAAAGGGGACGTACAATGAGACCTGGATATCCTAGTGCATCAGTCACTGAAAGTAAGCATACAGGTACAACAGGCAGTGAAGAAAGCTAATGGCATGTTGGCCTTCATAACGAGAGGAGTTGAGTATAGGAGCAAAGAGGTCCTTCCGCAGTTGTACAGGACCCTGGTGAGACCACACCTGGAGTATTTAGTGCAGTTTTGATCTCCTAATTTGAGGAAGGACATTCTTGCTATTGAGGGAGTGCAGCGTAGGTTCACGAGGTTAATTCCAGGGACGGCGGGACTGTCATATGTTGAAAGACTGGAGCGACTAAGCTTGTATACACTGGAATTTAGGATGAGAGGGGATCTTATTGAAACATACAAGATTATTAAAGGGTTGGACACGTTAGAGGCAAGAAACATGTTCCCAATGTTGGGGGAGTCCAGAACCAGGGGCCACGGTTTAAGAATAAGGGGTAGGCCATTTAGAACTGAATTGAGGCTTTTTCACCCAGAGAGTTGTGAATTTGTGGAATTCTCTGCCTCAGAAGGCAGTGGAGTCCAATTTACTGGATGCATTCAAAAGAGTTAGATGGAGCCCTTGGGGCTAGAGGAATCAAGGGATATGGGGAGAAGCCAGGAACGGGGTACTGATTGTGGATGATCAGCCATGATCACATTGAATGGTGGTGCTGGCCCGAAAGGCCGAATGGCCTACTCCAGCACCTATTGTCTCTATCCTGCCTTCTCCCCTTAACCTTTGACACCTGTAGTAATCAATAATCTATCTATCTCTGCCTTAAAAATATCCACTGACTTGGCCTCCACAGTCTTCTGTGGCAAAAATTCCACAGATTCACCACCTTCTGACAAGAAATTTCTCCTCATCGCCTTCCTAAAAAAACTGTTAGCCTGACTTCAGAGATTGGTATGATTTTAGAGTCCATTTGTAAGGATGAGGTTTCTGAGTACTTAGAAGCACTTGTTGAAATAAGCCGAAGTCAGCATGGTTTCGTGAAGGGAAGATATTTTGTGACAAATCTTTTGGAATTCTTTGCGGAAGTAAATAGCAGATTAGACAAAGGAGAGTCAGTGTATGTTGATTACCTGGATTTTCAGAAACCCTTTGATAAGCCTTCGGATCGGGAGTCTTCTTCCAACAAAAGAAGGGTCCCTACTTGAAGTGTTGCATGTCCATTCCTCCACAGATGCTGCCTGACGCATAGGATTTCTCCAACATTTTGTGTTTTAGTCCAACAGCAATAGTGTGGGCACTGACATAGGGGCAGACATTTATAACTGACAGGAATCAGTGCCAGGGCAAGGCTCTATTTGTCTTGATTGAAACATCAAACCCACATCAGATGGGATGTTGCTTTAACAACAGCCCAATTTATATTCATTTCTCTTTATTTTCTAAGTAGCATGGAAAAGGATTTAATATTGCATCAAAGGAATCTCTTTTCCTCTCTGTAATAACATGTTTCATTGTATGCTCCACCCACACTGTAATACGATAGTTGAGAATTTCAGAGTGCACTGCGCAGTACCAATGTTTATCCTACCACCACTGCCACATAGAAACGGCAGAAAATATTCTCTGAAAGTGTAGGAGCTCCGTCAAAAACTTTGTAAACCAAAATATCTTTATATAGAATACAATAAATTGGGGAATATAATCGACCAATGCATTGATAAATTGAACTCATCATTGGGCTGCACAGTGGCACAGCCGGTAGAGCTGCTACCTCACAGTGCCAGAGACCCGGTTTCGATCCTGACCTCAGGTGCGTATGGGACAGTGTTAGTGTACGGGGTGATCGCTGGTTGGTGCTGACACCGTGGAACAAAGGGCCTGTTTCCGCTCTGTATCTCTAATGTCTAAATCTCAAAGACCCGTGAGTTTTGTAGGTTAAATGCCCTCTGTAAAAAAATTGCTCCGAACATGTAAGGTGTGGATGAAAAAGTGGGATAACATAGAACCAGTGTGAACAGGTGATCAATGGTCAGCATGGGCTCAGTGGGCTGACAGGCCTGTTTCCAGGCTGTATCACGAAACTAAAACTAAAACTGAAACTAAAACTAAAACTAAAACTAAAACTAAAACTAAAACTAAAACTAAAACTGAATTAAGCTAAACTCATCTTCCCAAAGTGTCCCGACTCGAAACATCACCAGTCCTTTTTCTCAAGAGAAGCAGCCTGACTCGCTGAGTTACTCCAGCACTTTGTTTCTATCTATGGTGTCAACCAGCATCTGCCATTCCTCCCTGCACATGAACTGAACTCACGTTACCTAACACTGATATGATAGTTTTTGAGACATTGCTCAGAATTTGGCTGAGTGCAGTATTCAGCACGTTGCTGCCCTTCCTCCTCACTGGCACCATTGCCCAATTCCATTTATGACTTCATTATTACTTGCTGAAAGGAAGTGAAAGAGAACACATGGCCTTCAGCTGGTTTTCACTCATGGCAGTTAAGTTGGACCTGATTTTACTTTTGGAAGATACTATTGGCTTTCCACCAGTGGAAAATAATCACCCACACAGCTGCAGCTATTTTTCTCGACTTTTCACAGGGCTATCATTTGATATTTAAATCTTTCAACAAAGCTAAAGGGAGGAAGCAGATTACTGCCCCAGGCTTTTATAGAGGCTGGATAGAAATTTATTATTTTCTATAAAATGTCAGTCTCCATTTCCTGAAAAATAGAAGTTACTCAGCTAAATAAAGCCTGATCGATTGATCGATCGATTGATTGATCGATTGAAAGATACAGCACAGAAACAGGCCCTTTGGCTCACCGAGTCCACACCGACCAGCAATCATCCATTCACACTTTCTTTTGTGTTGTTATCCCACTTTCACATCCATTCCCTACTCACTAGAGGCAATTTACAGAGGCCAAATGACTTATGTCTTTGGGATGTGGGAAGAAACTCATGGGGTCACAGGGAGAATGCGCAAACTCCACGCAGACAGCATCCAAGGCCAAAATCGAATCCAGGTCTCTGGCGCTACGAGGTAGCAGCTCCCCAAGCTGCACCCACTGTGCCGCTCCACAGGCCCGGGTTCGACCCTGGCCTTTTTTTGATGTGTGGGTGGAGTTTGCATGTTCTCGTTGTGCCCACATGGTGCTCCAATTTACTCCTACATCGCAAAGATATGCGGGTTTGTAGGTTAATTGGTTCGTGTAAATTGCCTGAGTGTGTAGGGAGTGGATGTGCAAGTGGGATAACACACAGAACTACCGTGATCGATGTGGAGCCAGCGAGCTGTGCTGTGTCATGCTGTGTCACTAAATACATCAATACTAAAGGTCCAAAAGGAATGAAGTGTAAATCTATGTGGATAGGATAGATTTAGAGGGATATGGGCCAAACTGGGACTAGTATAAATGGGGCATGTTCGTTGGTGTGGGCAAGTTGGGCCAAAGTGCCTGTTTCCACACTGTATGACGCTATGACTCTAAGTAAAACACAGGTGCTGGAAGTCTGAAATAAAATAGAAAGTGGAAAGAAAATACTTGCAAGTCAGGCAACATATGTGGACATCAAACAGAGTGAAGTTTCAGGTCAATGATTGCATGTAATTGGATTGAATCATGTGAAGACAAAAATGAAAATCATAAAATGGAGTTATTGGAAGACTGGGAGTGATGTGTGAAATGACTCGGTACAGAATTAGAGCAAAGAAAACTACACATGGCTGATTTGGAGCAACAAATACAAATCCAAGTGAAGTTTAGTTAACAGTGTAAGTGTCGACCTATGTCACAGGAAAATTAGTGTGCTGTAAAGAAAGGTTATTTTATTCATGCCCAATGATTGAAGGTCTCTTGTAGTTGCTGATTATAACTTCCCATGTTATTTTGTACAGAGTTAATTTTAAATGTGACCTTGTACCAGTGGAATATTTTGCACCAAACCATGGGGGAGCCCATTGATTCTGTTGTGTAGAAATGAACTGCAGATGCTGGTTTATACCGAAGATAGACACAAAGTGCTGGAGTAACTCAGCGGATCAGGCAGCATCACTGGAGGAAAAAGGTGGGTGATGTGTTGGGTCGGGACCCTTCATCTGAAGAAGAGTCCCGACCCAAAACGTAACCCATCCTTTTCCTCCAGTAATGGTCCCTGACCCACTGAGTTACTCCAGCACTTTGTGTCTATCCATTGATTCTGTTATTAGGCTTGGAGAAGAATTCATGGCATTAGTGGAAGCTTTCCACAGATCTGTACAGATTTCTGGTCCATAGATCCATTCAAAATGTCCAAGATGCAAAATAGTAAATGATCAGGTATATGTGGCTTGGGCCTCATACAGTTGAATGATCTACCAACAAAATTACACACACATACACACAAACTTGAACGATGGTACATATTAGCACAGCTGGAGTAATATGACATAGTGGCTGAATGACCACACTCTTAATCAGTGGCGTGACTACTAAAGCAAAGACTGGAGTTCACATCTACTGTGGCAGCTACGGAATGTAAATGGAAAACCCTACCGTGGTGCCGCAGTAGAGTTGCTGCCTTACAGTGCCAGAGACTCGGGTTCGATCCTAACTATCAGTGATGTCTGTATGGTGTTTGTACGTTCTCGCTGTGACCGCGTGGGTTTTTTTTCCGGCTGCTCCGGTTTCCTTCCACACTCCAAAGACCTACAGCATTGTAGGTTAATTGACTTCGGTAAAATTGTAAATTGCCCCTACTGTGTAGGATAGTGCTAGTGTACAGGGTGATCTCTGGTCAGCGCAGACTCGGTGGACTGAAGCGCCTGTTTTTGTGACGTACCTCTAAAGTCTAAAGTCTAATGAAAGTGAGTAAAACTTTTCCTTCTATCTAAAGGAGTGACCAAGTAACTACTGGATCATCCATTAACAACAACACCCTTCATGGAAGATCTGGCCCTTTGATAGTTTGGTCTGATCCATGTGTGAGACAAGACCCACATATGTGTTTCACTCTTAACCTCTTTCTGAAATGGTTCAAAAAGGCACTTTTCAATTTAGGGATGACAATAAATGCCAGGCCAACTAACAACATCAAAATCCAGCGAATAAATAAAACATAACAAAAATTAATCCAGGTTAAGATGGGATTATTTTGGCAAAGTACTAAAGAGCATTACCCCGGGTAGGGGAATCAAAGCCAATGGGTATGGGTTTTAAGTGAGGGGGGAAAGATTTAATAGGAACCTGAGAGGCAACTTTTTTACACAAAGGGTTATGGTTCATGGAGCGAGCTGCCAGAGAAAGTAGTTGAGGCAGGTACTATCACAACGTTTAAAAGACATTTGGACAGGTACATGGATAGGATAGGTTTAGAGGTATATGGGCCAAACACAGGTAGGTGGATGATGTAGTTGGGGTTTGGTGGTCAGCATGGGCAAGTTTCGACAATGGACCTATTTCCACGCTGTATGATGCTATGACTCTCTATGACTTCATAAGTATTGCATTCAGAAAGAGTGGGATCAATTTTATTTCACATCTTGTCTAATCTAGTATGCTTAGAATTTAAATAAAAACAATATTCAAATCAAATAATATAATTTCCAGAACAAAACATAACATAGAGAAAAAAATATCCCACTGTGTAGCCTTGAAGAAGTGATTTGAGATTTTGGTGGGAATTAATGTACGTGGCCATGAGGTACAATGTCCAGTTTATGGATACTTGTGAGGTATCATATCATATCATATCATATATATACAGCCGGAAACAGGCCTTTTCGGCCCTCCAAGTCCGTGCCGCCCAGCGATCCCCGCACATTAACACTATCCTACACCCACTAGGGACAATTTTTACATTTACCCAGCCAATTAACCTACATACCTGTACGTCTTTGGAGTGTGGGAGGAAACCGAAGATCTCGGAGAAAACCCACGCAGGTCACGGGGAGAACGTACAAACTCCTTACAGTGCAGCACCCGTAGTCAGGATCGAACCTGAGTCTCCGGCGCTGCATTCGCTGTAAAGCTGCAACTCTACCGCTGCGCTACCGTGCCGCCCTTAAAGCAGGTTATGGGAACATGAGTCAAAGTGATAAGTAATGCTCCAACCCGCCTTAGACAGATCGTTAACTTTAAAAGATTACTCTTTACATTACTGCAGATAATAAATGAATGTCACTGAACAAGCTTTTACAATTTATCACTGACTAGCTCTTGGGCTATTTTTCATTATCGTAGCTCTTCCATGCAAATTATCACTCTGTTGGTGTATCCCCGAGCCTTTCAGTGAGTTGGTACATGTATGAATCTCTTTTGAAAACACTTAACCTGACATTGCTAGACTCACCTTGTCCTACCTGAGGGCAATTCATTAAGTTTATTAAGTATGCATGAGGGAATGAAGTGATGTAGAAAAGATCCTGCCACTCCCTTCCACAAAAGGGAGATAATGATTTCTCCTGAGGTAACAGTGCAGGTTGTATCTCGTTCTTAATCTTTTCAGGAGAAACATGAGCCGGGCTACATATCTTCAAAAGACACATGTCACCACTCTGCTATCAGACAACCCAACCTGTCGAACAAGCCCAGTGGAGAGAAAAAGAACAATGCTATCTGACAGGATGCTTAACTCTTTATTCACCCAGCTTTGCTGAAAAATACATTACTTGTCCAAAATAGACACAAAATGCTGGTGTAACTCAGCAGGACTGGCAGCATCTCTGGATAGAAGGAATGGGTAATGTTTCGGGTCGAGACCCTTTAGTCTAAAATACTGGTCTCCTTTTGTGTTAGTCAGTAAATTCAATGGCGCGTGTGGCAAGAAGATCAGCAACTGGCATTTAATTGCCGGCATGACCGTGTGCACTGATTGTAGCTAGAATGGAAGAAAGGAGAAGAGGATTGATACATACAAGGAACTGCAGATGCTGGTTTACCAAAGAAGACATAAAGTGCTGGAGTAGCTCAACAGTTCAGACAGCATCTCAGGAGCACATGGGTGGCGAGGTTTCGGGTCGGAACCCTTCTTCAGATAGGAGAAGGGTAGAAAGGAGTCAGCATGTATCCTGAATTCTCAATGATTCAATGATACTTTATTGTCACATGTACCGAGGTGCAGTGAAATGCTCTGTTTTGCACACAACTAGATAAAAAATCATACAGCAGACCTCACCTCGGCAGTACACAAGTGTCACCACATTTTGGCGCCGAAAAAGTTATAAAAGTTCACTGAATAGTCCTATCTATTGCCTGCTGTTCCATCCCCCTTCCCCCTCGCTGGGTCCCCCTTTTTCTCGGCGTACCCCAACACCCCCCACCCACACCCCCCAAAGGGCTCACTAGCATAATGAGGGGACACATTCAGCCAAAGCTCTTTGATTCCTTTCACGTATTACTGCTGCCAAATGTGAATGTCATTGAATACAAAGACAACAGTTGGTGGGAAGCACAAGCAACTGCAGATCATAAGTAAGATCATGAGATCATAAGATCATAAGTTATAGGAGTAGAATTAGGGCATTTGGCCCATCAAGTCTGCTCTGCCATTCAATCACGGCTGATCTATCTCTCTCCCTTTTAACCCATTCTCCTGCCTTCTCCCCATAACGTCTGACATCCGTACAAATCAAGAGATGTTGGAATTTTGACACAAAAAGTCATTGTTCAGCTTCAACCATCATAAAGCTTGCTGACAGGCACTCCCCAGGCTTGGTGTTGGTTATTTAGAAGGGGTATTGCATGGAAAGATGATGCATGTGGAGCTAACACAGTGTCCATTGCTTATCCCAGAATGAACAATGAAGTTCACAAAGAAACTGTGAAAGGCACTTCTATTTCATTACCACTTCATCAGAGCAAATTTCATTTGCAAGTTTAGTTTAAAGATGCAGCGTGGAAGCAAGCCCTTCAGCCCACCGAGTTTGCGCTGACCAAAAATCACCCTACCCTAGTTTTATGTTAGATCAATTTTGCATCTTGTACAGTAGGGGCAATTTACAGAAGCTAAATGTCCTATAAACCTACACGTCCTTGGAATGTGTGAGGAAACCAGAGCACCCAGAGAAAACCCATGCAATCACAGGGAGAATGTACAAACTCTGTACAGTCAGCACCCGCAGTCAAGATCAAACCCGGGTCTCTGGCGCTGTAAGGCAGCAAATCTGCCGCCACTGTGCTGCCCTTATGGTTAAGTTCAATGTTTCTATTTAATGTCTGCTCTGGTTTGATGAGCAAGAGAAGCTCTGGGCAGCAATGCCACTTGGAGAGAGCTGGAGGAGCAGATAAAAAGGCAGTCTTTTTGTCAGTACAAGTGCCCGATGAATTTACCTTTCACACAAATAAGGGTTCTTGTCATGGTGTTGGGACAAAAACCCAGCCCTTAACATCAGCACAACAAAAGAGTTGGTTGTTGACCTAAGGAAGCGGTAAGTGAACAGAACCTCATCAATGGAACTGTTTTCAAGATGGTCAGCAGCTTTAAATTCCAAGACATCCATCTCACCAGCAACCTAACCTGCTCCTTCATAAACTAATGATGTACTGACCGAGAAAGTGCATTAGCATATTTATTTTCTGTCTGGGAAAATTCAGCATGGCCATGAGGATTCTCTTGAACATCGAGAATTTGGGCGATGCGGTGGCGCAGCGGTAGAGTTGCTGCCTTACAGCACCATGGACCCGGGTTCGATCCTGAATACGGGTACTGCCGGTTCAGAGTTTGTACATTCTCTCAACCTTTAGTCAGGTGAATCTGTGGAAGTCTGCAGAAGCTTTGAGGAGAAGGCAGGAGAATGGGGTTGAGAGGGTAAGATAGATCAACCATGATTGAATGGTGGCATAGACTTGATGGGCCGAATGGCCTAATTCTGCTCCTAGAACTTATGAACTATAATGCTTACCTTATCTGCATCCACTTACCAGGCAAAAATTAGATCAAGCCCTGCTTAAACAGCAAGCCCTCAACTAATCACGTCAAGGCAAAAACTAACTCCAGTAACAGTAAGCAACTATTTGCAAGAAGGTAGGAAGCCGCACCAGTTATGTGGAGGTTGCATTATTTTTCTGTGCAATATTTGGTACATATCAGTGATCACATTCAAACAAAGTAAAACTCCTCCATTACACTCAACTTCAAACCACTCCTGAAAATCCCTTAATAAATAAATGGGATGGAAAATTCCACTCATTAGCCAGCCTGGGGCAAATGCTTTCCGGTTTTGGGGAAGATCAAAAAGAAAACATTTCATTGGCAAGCATGTTTCTCTCAATCTGTAATCCTCCTGACTCCCCTTTACTGCCTCATCTGCTCTGCTTGGGCTTGTATTTGTTTCTCCTCAGCCCTGCTAACACCTCATTCTTCTGCGAGTTTATTTTATTGTTTTCAATGATTGACTTCCAGTAGTTAAAGTTCAAGTTTCGGCTTTGGGTGAGTGCAAAGTTAATATAGACATCTTTGCGAAAAGAAACAAACATTCACACTCACTAACTTTGAAAGTAATTTTTTTTAGTACTCTTTTGGTGTGGGTGAGCAGAACCCAAATATTTCACTTGTTGATGCTGGAATGTTGTTTTATTACATTCCTTCTACTTTATTTTTGTAAAAACCATCAATGTTTCAGACATTTTCTTTTGAGGCTCACTTCAGCTGTAGATACAACAGGTCAAGAGTTTTGAAAACATTTTCAGAAGTTGAATGGTGCGCATTGTTTTAACGATGCTGTTACTTCAGTGAGCTTTCTAGTTAGGCTTGCAGTCTTATTGAGGTTTAACCAACTTAATCTCTTTTCCATTCCCAGTACTAAATGTGTTCCGGTTAGGTTCCATCAGCCCTTCTGTATTTTACATTGACCAATGTTGTGAATGGGTGGCACCGTGGCATAGAGGTAGAGTTGCTCCCTTGCAGCACCAGATACCTAGGTTAGATCCTGACTACAGATGCCATCGGTATGGAGTTTGTAAGTTCTCCCTGTGACCATGTGGGTTTTCTCTGGGTGCTCCATTTCCTCCCACACTCCAAATACATACAGGTTTGTACGTGAATTGGCTTCAGTAAGATTGTATATTGTCCCCATTGTGTGTAGGATAGTGCTAGTCTATGGGGTGATCGCTGGTCAGCATGGACTCGGTATGCCAGTATGCTAAAGGGCTTGTTTCTGTCCTGTATCTCTAAAGTCTGAAGTAAAGTCTAAAGAATGCCAGTGTGAGGGACTGAGGCCAGGGTTAACCTTGGCTCACCTGATGTCCACAAAAAAAACATTCTGGCAGGACTGCAATCAAAAGCGGAAACCTTAGCTTGTTAATCTTTCCTCCTCCCTAGCTTAAGGGTGAAGGTCAATTGCTCCAATTATAGCTGTTCCCCATTATGGCAGGATTGTCATCAGGGATCTTGAAACAGAAGTAAGCTATTTGGTCCCTTGAGCCAGTTCCATTCATTAAGCAGTACACCGCTCCTTCTACCATATTCAGAGTTATTCAGAAATGCTAAAAATAAGTGAAACACAGTCAATTGTTCTGCTTTAAATTCCTGGTATTATGCTTAATAAATGATGATGCCGATAATAAAGATGGAGTTTAAAGAAAAAAAATTCTCAGCACATATTTTCCCAGAGTTCTTATTTATTCCACAATTAAATCGGAGGCTTGTGTAGGAACATTCCTGCAGCTTTCCCTTCAGGACGAGAATGCAAGGGACCACACACCTGTCTTCATTGGCGGGACAGCGGTGGAGAAAGTCGACGGTTTCACGTTTCTGGGTGTACACAACTGATGATCTGCCCTGGGTCCAGCACATTGACACAATCACAAAGAAAGCTGGAAGTATGACGAGATTCAGTATGTCGTCAAATTATTGCAGAGAATTGTGGACGTAACCCAGACCACCACACTAACCAACCTCCCTACCATTGACTCCATCTACACTTCATGCTGGACTCAACAAGGCCACCAGCATAACCAAGGATGTGTCTCACTCCCTCTTCTCCCCTCTCCCATCAGGCAAGAGATACAGAAAACCTATACCTCCAGATTCAGGGACATTTTCTTCCCAGCTGTTATCAGGCAACTGAACCATCCTACCAATATCTAGAAAGTGGTCTTGAGCTACTATCTACATCAATGAAGACCATTGGACTATCTTTAATCGGACTTTACTGGACTTTATCTTGCACAAACATTATTCCCTTTATCCTGTATCTGTACACTGTGGACGGCTCGATTGTAATCATGTACAGTCTTTTCTCTGACTGGTTGGCACACACCAAAAAGCTTTTCACTGTACACGTGACAATAAACTAAACTACCATATCAAGCTTCTATAGATGGAGAGCATACTGATTGGTTGCACAATATCCTGGCATATCAATCGGAACACACATTAGATCTAAGGAGACTGCAGAAACAATTATTTGTGATGGAGATTGCCCAGTCCATCGCAGTACTGACCACCCTTTGTGTGGTCAGTACTGTGACACTTTATCCCTTCTTCCCTTTTTCCACGAGTTTCCCAACACCAAACCACCCCTCAGGAATGGAAGGCAAGACATTTTTGCATCATTGAAAGATATCAGCATCAACACCTGTTATTTAGCTCAACACCTCAAGGTGCTTCACTGGTGCTCTCTCAAACAAAACAACAATATCCAGCACTGAGCCACCGAAGGAAGTCGCATACAATAACTGTCAAATTTGTGGAAAATTGTCACATTTGTCAAACAATACATGTTAACAATGACAGCCCCTCTGGAACACGAATGGCAAATCAATTTCAAAACAGTAGTTAAGTTGAATATTTAAGGGCCTGTCCCACTTAGACGATTTTTTAGGCGACTGCCGGCGACTTTCAAAGTCGTAGCAGATCGCCAAAATTTTCTTTTACCTTACCTCAATGACCACGACAATGCCGAGTCAGGTCGAGATTACATAAACATCGTGAAATTCCCACGCTTAACAATGCTTCTCTGGCGTCCTAACGTTCGCTGAAATCACTGACGTCAGTAATTACTTGAGAGTTTTGAAATATAACATCTTGCCTGGGTTGCTTGAAAACCAAGCTTCATGGTAACAAGGCATAAACTGGATTGACTTCCAGTTTACTAATAGCAGTATTAAGAAATTTTATTTTAAAAGTGGTTAAATGGATTTTTGTGCGGAGTGCGGGCATTCTTTGAAAATGTACGGGAGATGCATATTTGGTTTCTGGGTTGAATATCTGGGTTGGGAGCCTACTTTAAATGTAATCGCTGATGGCCATAAACATCGTGAAAATTCCTAAGCTTACCTGACCGTCAAACTGTCGCCTCCAATCTACCTGTCAAATGACCTGACGGTAAATAAGTTGGTTAAACACAAGTATTTTATGGTATCTTCAAATTACTTCATTTAATATTACGTGCTTCTAAATGCATCTAAGACAACCTAGCAATCCTGGGGACAGCATGCGACAGCGCCCACAATAAGCCACGATACCTGGCGACAAGCCGGCTGTTGCCGAGAAATTTCAAGCCGGTTGATTTCTCAGCGACAGCCTAGTCGCCGGCAGCCGCCTTAAAATCGCCTAAGTGGGACAGGCCCTTTAGTGAGCTCCTCCAGACCTCACAAGTCATTCTTTGCCTGACTTTCCATTGTCCATTCACATAGTATTCCCTCCCACAAACGTCCTCCCTTTTATAAATCAACTTGCTGGCTCTCTCTATCACTGCCATGGGTACAAACAGTAAGTGATTTACAGATGCTGATTTCTTCATGCCAGCTGTTCCACTCCATACCTGAGCTTTTGTTTCACTTTAGACTTTATAAGTTCATAAGTTCATAAGACATAGAGCAGAATTAGGCCATTCGAAACGTATACGATTATTAAGATTATTAAGGGGTTGGACACGTTAGAGGCAGGAAACATGTTCCCAATGTTGGGGGAGTCCAGAACAAGGGGCCACAGTTTAAGAATAAGGGGTAGGCCATTTAGAACTGAGATGAGGAAAAACTTTTTCAGTCAGAGAGTTGTGAATCTGTGGAATTCTCTGCCTCAGAAGGCAGTGGAGGCCAATTCTCTGAATGCATTCAAGAGAGAGCTGGATAGAGCTCTTAAGGATAGCAGAGTCAGGGGGTATGGGGAGAAGGCAAGAAAGGGGTACTGATTGAGAATGACCAGCCATGATCACATTGAATGGCGGTGCTGGCTCAAAGGGCCGAATGGCCTCCTCCTGCACCTATTGTCTATTGTCAAATCAAGTCTACTCTGCGATTCAATCGTGGCTGATCCATCTTTCCCTATTAACCCCATTCTCCAACCTTCTCCCCATAACCACAATCTTCACCTTAAAAATATCTTTAGAGATACAACACGGCCCTTTGGCCCTTTGACCCGCCAAGTCCGTGCTGACCAGTAACACCCTGTACACTAGCACTATCCTACACACTTAGGACAATTTACAAGTGTCCACAGTAAATTGACCTTAATGTGTAGGAGGTGGATGCGAAAGTGGGATAAGATAGAATGAGAATGAGCGGGCAATCGATATTCAGTGCAGACTCAGTGGGCTGAAGGGCCTGATTCCATGATGTATCTTTCAACCAATCACTGAATGGAAGGGAATACTGGAGTGTACAAATCATTATAGACAATTTCTGCATCACAAAAAAAACATGTCAATATGGACATAGCTAAAATGAAACAACGTCATTTATCCCAATTTAGAAAATGAAATGTTATGAGGTTCACTCCTTCTTAGGTGGATTTATTCACTACCTGGGTAGGGGGGGAAAGTATCTTGTCCTTTCAAAAATCTTATGGTTTAGCTCCGATGACTAGGCCCAACCACCCAATGAAGATTAGTTTAGTTTAGAGATACAGCACAGAAACAGGCACTATGGCCCACCAAGTCCGTGCTGACCAACAATCATCCCATACATCAGCACACCCTTACACACTGGGGACAATTTACATTTTTTTACTGAAGACAATAAACCTGCACATCTTTGGAATGTGGGAGGAAACCGGTGCACCCAGGGAAAACACACACGGTCATGAGGAGAACGTACAAACTCTGTACAGACAGCACATCTGGACTGGATTGAACAGCCCCTGCCTCTGTAGTTGCTTAAAAATTGGCACTGAGGTCTTTTTTCTAATTTTTTCAAGTTCTGCTGAAAATTCATCAACCTGAATTGATAAGCCTGATTATCCAAATGCCATGCTACCGAACTCTATTTACAACCTTTCCTAATTTGTTAATAGTAGCTTTGCTGAGTGCTGAGACCACGTCTCCAACCAAATGGATTGGACTTGTCCTTCAAAGCTTAGTTTCCAATCAAATTTTTTGTTTGGCAAAAGAAAGTAGTCTAGTCAACTAAAAATAGCCAGTGAGACCACACGCAAATTGGAGGAATAGCACCTCATAGTTCGCTTGGGTAGCTTACAACCCAGCGGTATAAACACTGAATTCTCTCATTTTAAGTCTCATACTCCCCTCCCCTTCCCCCTCTCTCCTTGCCCCCTTCTACCTCCTTAGTCATTTAGCAATTCCACCGTTCTCCACGTTGTTTCTCTTGAGATCACACCTTCCCGAGCCAACAATGGACTTACCAGGCAACAGCCTGCCTGGGGTCATTTGTGGATGACCCTAATTGATCCTGATCTTTTTTTGTCTCCACTTCCCCACCCCACTCCCTACTTTCAGTCTGAAGAAGGGTTCCGACCTGAAACTTCACCCATCCTTGTCCTTCAGAGATGCTGCCTGATCCGTTGAGTTACTCCAGCACTTTGTATCTATTAGTTTAGTTTAGAGATACAACATGGCAACAGGCCCTTGGGCCCACCCAGTCCATGCCGTCCAACGATCCCCGCACACTAACACTATCCTACACACACAGGGGACAATTTACAATGTTACCAAGCCAATTAACCTACAAAACTGTACACCTTTGGAGTGTTGGAGGAAACCTGAGCTCCCAGAGAAAACCGATGCAGGTCACGGGGAGAACATATCAATTCCATACAAACAGCACCCGTTGTCTGATTCAAACCTGGGTCTCTGGCACTGTAGGGCAGCAACTCTACCACTGCGACACCGTGCCGCCCTCTTTAACTAAAAATGGCCTATCTCACTCCTGGAGAAAGCTGTTGGTGCATATCGTGAAAGGCAGTCGGTCACTTCAGACAAGGCAATTATGTGCATCTTGGGCAGATGAGGTATTTGAAATATCATTTCACCAGCAACATCAGTGAAGATACCATCCGTCAGGAGCATGACCTCCATGGTATGCTTTTACATGTATTTGGTCTTTAGGAAGTGAGTGTTATTTACAAGGCCCATCCTTACATGTTCTTGAGAAGGGAGTGGTGAGCTGTCATCAGATGAAGATACTCATGCTGACATTCCATGATTTAGATCCAGTAATGATGAAGATAAAGCAATATATTTCCCGGTGTATCTTGGAGAGGAACCTACAGGTCCCGTGGATCCATTGTTCTTGCCATCTTGGAGGAAGAAGACAGAGGGTCAGGAAAACCACAAAGATTTATGACATAGTATGGGCCATTTAGTCCATCATGTTGTCCAGACTAAAAAGGACGTATCAAATGTAATCCCACCTTTCACCACTTGGTCCACAGCCCTGTAGCATCAAGCACACTTTCGAATATCATTCTTTCAACCAGTGAGTTCCAGCTCCTTGCAATGGTCTTGATGAAGGATTTTTCCTTATCTAGCTTTAGTCCCTCTACTGTTGTCTGAAGAGGGTCTTGACCCGAAACATCACCCATTCCTTCTCTCCGGAGATGCTGCCTGACCCGCTGCGTTACTCTAGTTTTTTGTGTCTATCTTTGGTTTAAACCAGCATCTGCATTTCCTTCCTACACATTTCATTATTGCTACCTCTGCTAAAGGACGTGAGCCTTTCCTATTTATTCTATCTCGTTCCCTCATTACATACCCCAATTCAGTCTGTCCCCAACCTCCTCCTCTGTCAAGAAAACGACCTCAGCCAATCCAATCTATCCTTGTAACTAATATTATCCAGTTTGGGTAATATACTTGTAAACCTCGTCTGCACTCTATTCAGCACAATCACATAATTCAAGTGAGAGGATGACCACAACTAGTGACCTGTGATTCTGGAGAAAGGTCTCGACCTGAAACATCACCGATCAGTCTGAAGAAAGGTTTCGCCCCGAAACATCACCTGTCCATGTTCCCCAGAGTTGCTGCCTGACCCACCGAGTTGCTCCAGCACTTTGTTTCCTTCACTATCTACTAAACCACCCATTTTAGTGTAGGAAAATAACTGCAGATGCTGGTACAAATCGAAGGATACCCATTTTAGTGTCATCTGCAAACTTGTTAATCATGCCTTGTACATTCTCATCCAAATCATTGATATAGATAACAAACAGTAATGGGCCCAGCGCCCAACCCTGAGGCACACCACTAGTCACAGGACTAGTCACATAGTCAGAAAAACAACTTTCCACCACCACCCTCCCTTTCACAAAGCCAATTTTCTATCCATTCAGCTATCCCTCCTTGGATCCCATGCAATCTAATTTTCCAGAGCAGCCTACAATGAGAAATCTTGTAGAATGGCTCACTGAAATCCATATATACAATGTCTACAGCTCTGCCCTCATCAACATTTTTGGTCACAACTTCACATGTTGTGTACAGTTCCAGCATATTCTTCTTTTTCTTTCATTCTGTAGCCTCGCTAATAAGTGATAGGATCCCATATGTTTCCCTGACTACCTTTTTGAACCACCTTGCTATGTTTAAGGATCCGTGGACATACATTCCAATGTCCCTTTGTTCCTCCATACTACTCACTATCTTCCTACATACTTTATATTGTGCAGCTAGAGACTGTCTCCTTCAGTGTAAAACAAGAGAACCAAATGCTGTAAAGGATTCTTTCTACATGGTGAATTGAATACCTTGCAGCGCAGAGACGGTTGAAATGAAGGTAATTTTGTTCCTATGGAAACTACAGCAAATACTCGAAAGTGACCTGACGAATTGAAAGATTGCCGGATGCCTCCATAATGTATTTATTTATTTTGCTGGGTTTGATGAAGACATGTGCCAACTGGATCGAACCACAAGCTGCGTACTGAGAGCTGTAAACAAATCTTGCCAAGATTATATCATACAACCGGGTCGACAAGCTGCCTGTTTGTACAAAGATGCCACTCACGGTTCGAAGGCCCAGGTTCCAGGGAATTTCATGGGGTCACCAAGAATAAGGTATTCAGTGAACTGTCAGTGTGCGCTGTCATTTGTTGCCCCCAGCCTCATTCACTAGAAGGAGGTAGTGATAAATCATTTTTTTAAATTTGCTTTATTTAAGAATGCATGATATTTGTAAGTTCCAAGAAGTAACCTGGAAATGTCCACATCAATCTGATCCAAATGATTTTACTCGCAAGTTTTCAGGGAATGTGAAAATTCTTACGAGTAAATTTTCACTCCAAACCAATTCCGATAAGCGAGTTCGGTATTCCGACTGAGCATGCGCAGGTCATAGGTCGCGAGGGCATAGAATTGTCACCAGCTAATCTGCTCCATGTATACAAACCTTTGTTTTGTCCGTTTTCCCAGTTTATCTCTATATAGGTAAGAAAATACTGTTTGCAAAACTGTTAATTTGGTGTATATATGGTTAATTAACAAAAACTATGAAGATTTTGTAGGTTTTTTTTGCTTTAGGCAGCGGGTTCCCCTCAACTCTCGCTGACTCTTTAACTTGTCCCAGAGTCGTGGAACCGTGGCGGTGGCTGCGGCGGGGACTGGAGGCAGAAGCTGCCGGCGAAGGTTCACTGGAGAGCGGATCGCCACCGACCCAGAGCCGGGACAAGGCGAGAGATCGCAGCGCCCTCTTGCAAACAACAAACCCAAGGAAACTACCCTCCTCGCCGCCGCTCACCACTGGGCTTCTGAACAACAACTACAACACTTGTGTTTGTTCTTATTTCGCTGCGTTAGAGGGAGACGGGGCCGGGGAAGAGAGTGGAGGAGCAGCGCAGATCTTGCTGGCAGAGAGAGAGAGAGAGAGAGAGAGAGAGAGAGAGAGAGAGAGAGAGAGAGAGAGAGAGAGAGAGAGAGAGAGAGA